>NC_052664.1:29334607-29972385 GCF_016802725.1 Solenopsis invicta
TTACTACTTTAATTGTGGAGAAGGATTTTACGATCTATAAAGCCAATTAAGAGAAATGCCTGTCCAAAAATATGCACGTATACAGACCGGTTCAGCATCGCCTTAACAGAGACGACGTGCACTCGGCGCGTCTCGAATAAGCGGAGTCGCTCTCGTTGCTCAAAACTATTACAATGATTTTTAGAAAGATCTTGCATCGTACTGCGTTATAAATTGTCGTAACTTATTTGGTTAATTAAAAAATTAAAAGTTAAATAGATATTATAAAACGTTGGATATAAAAAAGAAAAGATGTAAAATAATAACAAATGAAAGAAGAGAAGTTTTTAAATACGGAACAAAAATGATGAAGAGAAGAAAGAAAAACAAGAATGGGAAGAGTTTAAAATAAAAAAAATTCATATTTTAATAATATTAATTATTAATGTAACATTTGTTATAAAAAGTGAAGGTTAGAATCATAACCCAGCATTGAAAGAAGCATTGCATAAACCTTACATTGAAACATTGTAATATTATATGAAAATTACAAAAGATTTCTGCAATGTTACTACAAGCTTGCGGTAACGTTGAAATGTCTGTAATTTTAAACCTGAAAATCTTTATGACGTTTCGGACTATTTGGGATCGTCTACTGGTTTTATTACTGGAAGAAACGAAAGCATGCAACGCCAGTAATTTTTACTTCTTCCCACTGCATTATTTTTACTAGTAATCACCAAACTTATTTTCGAACAGAAGGTGAATCATCTTGCTTAACACTGAGATTCTTTGGGTTGTCATGCCCACTATTGCCCGTGAACGTGAAACAAGTGAGCTTCGAGTATAAGTCGAGCGCACTTTTAAATATGTAATTCTTAATCCAAGAATAAATAGCTTTCAAATAATGTGATTGAGCTTGTCGTGAGAACAATAATATTAGAAGCAATAATACGATCTTAGAATATGAAATATACTTTGCACAGATATATTTATTATTGATACAACTGAACAGTTGTAATTGAAGGGAGCATTTCATACTTAAATGAAAACAAATAGCATTGAAGAATAAAAATATACGTGAATTAATAATTCATTTTTTTGTCTGAAAATGAGTTAGCCTTTCGAATGCCATCATACATATTCGATAAAATAGATTATAAATTGAAAAATATATCAAAAACTTTTTCGATTTGCAAATTAATAAATATTATAGTTATAAATTTTGATTAATATCAGCCAACTGTGAAAAATGTTGAATATAAACAAACAGATTATACTATATTTATTAATAAAAAGGTAAATAGAAAATAAAAAAAGACATATTTTTGATATATTTTTTTTTATCAGTCTATTATAATCGGATGTAAATAATAATATATGAAAAAACTAATTGATTTCAATTAGTTGGAAAAGAATTTATCTCATTCTTGCTTTCTACAATTTTATATAACTGCACTAAAGGAACAATAATTTTGAGCTTATAATTAACAATGTGGTTTTACAATAGCGAAATGCACAAACCAAAATAAAAGAAAATTCCTAGAAATTTAATCTAGATATTGCAAGAAGAAAATAGTTTTAGTAAATGAAAATTATTTAAAAAAAAAAGCTGATTGAAAGCGTAATTTCATTTAACAAGTAATTATTGCTGGGAGGCTTTTAAGTTGAGATATGTTCTCGAAAAGTTAAAGTGGGAGATAATCGCGAACTAAAAAAACTATAAAAAAACTCTCAAAACGTATTTCCAAAACTTTCTAACTCCCGATGGATTTCCAACCTAGTGAAACTGCAATGGTGTTATCAAAAAAATATTACCAGCAGTTCAGAGATAATAACAGCCCGCGCTTGAAGGATACTCTTGGAACAAAACTCTCCGGGAATCAAGCGAGAGATTCAACAGCAGCGGTAGACAGGAGCAGCGACGCTTGGGAAACAATACGGTCGCATAGCATCAAAAAGTTTCACCGGCGTGCATGGCGCGACGCAAAATTTTATTAGGGAAATCAAAGATGTTGCCCGCCATGAATGCGAATTGCAAAGCGGGATAAAGATCGAATCGGAGTCACACACTCACCGGCGCAGCTGTATCCATTTTTATGAAGTATGTAGCCGTCCCTGCAGTCGCACTCGTACATGCCGTCATGAAGTTCGTAGCAGAGCTGCTCGCAGGGCGATCCGTGCCCGCATCTTCCTGAAACACGGTAGGGAAACGGGGACGTGAGTAAGTTATGCGTGCCGAGGGAATTCGAGGTGGCGCGAAGTGGCGAACAAAGGGGAGAAGCATCGGAATAGACGGCGGCGATGAGTTGCAAACGCAACTGTTCGCGCGTTCTCCGTTCTCACCCCTAATAGCGTATTTACACAACACTACCTTTGAACATACTCCATAAGATCGATCCGTACAAAAATTCTAGGGTACAACGTAGTCTTGCGTGTTCCTGCGCGATTTCGTTTTTATCTGGAGAATACATCTTGGTGAAATCCGTACACATCGTACCGATAGTAAATTTGCAGTAACGAAAATTTTGAGATATATAATTTATACTTAACCACAGATGTACTTACATTCTGTCTTTCTGCAAATGTAATTTGGATCGCGTATAAGTCTAAAGCCAATTTGTGAGATAAATTCGTGCCCATCTCACATTTTCGTTTCAAATTTTTGCGAGAAAAGGTGATTTTTGTCGCATTAAATTGACTTTAAGATAAGTTAATTATTACGATATAAGTTAGTTATCACACAGTTCGATGACAGTCTCCGGTTAAATTAAGACGACGTTATTCTTTCATGTTGTCTTCCAGCAAAAATCTTTTTATATCTTTTATATCTCTCACATGAGAGATACGGTATATTTTTCCGCAACCGACTATTTTTATAAATTTTTCACAAGCAAATGAAAATTCTGTGTAAGAAAAGAAAACTAAAGTATATTAATTATATTTGTCGTTGGTCTTTAAGGATATTTTACAAATTGTAGGATTAGCCGCTGTGTAACATTTTACTATTACAGCTGCTGCCTTTAGATACTTTTTTTTTAAACAACATATCTCTTTAATACTGACTTGTGAAGCATAAAGAAAAGTATGAAATTTATGGTGAGAAAAAAGTACAATGTTGCAACACACAGGCAACTAAATGCCATTGATCGCAACGTAAAAATGTTTTCTCCGTCACGATTTTATTTTGATATTTAATCTAATAACAAATTTACGAAAAATATAATGGCGTACTAAACCGTGCCATAGACGTACGTAATAACAGCGGAATAACAGCGCAATAAGTAATTTTTTTAAATAGTAGAGAGAGAATTTTGACCGTTGCTGTATCAATAGAAATTGAACAAGAATACCTTTTACGGTTGCAGTTAGATCTTCGTGCTTGTATTGTTGAACTTATGAACTTGAGGAAAGTATATAAAATCACACAAATAATACAATTTTTGTTCAATAAGTAATTTTTTATTATACGCTTGGTAAGGTAAAGAAAAAAATCTTGTATATAACGTAAGAATTCTTTTGAAATAAATGTTGAGTATAAATGTGACTCATGACATAGTCAAAGTGTCAACGACTACAACAAATCTAAATAATTTTATCTTATGATGTCTGATGCAAAATCTAAAATATTAAAATTTACAATATTTTAATATTTTTTATATCATTGCTCTCTCTCTTTCTTTCTTTTTCTCCGTTTATTTCTCTCTATCTTATTTGCATCTATATTTAATATATTCATAAATGTACGAGCAGCTGTTAAAGTACATTTATTTAGTTGAATGTAAAAACAGTTCAACAATTAACGTTCGTTCAATGCATCCGTCCGATACGATTAAAAATTTCAGTGCTGACATTTTATGTCATGTAACAGTTGTTGCAACGGTGCAATTTACTGCAAACGTTTTACGACTAGCAATAAATTAATCAGTTTCACTGTTACAACGCACGCTTGCAATCCTTTTCATGGATGTACCAAATCACTACACATAATACGTTACAATGCGATATTCGTCGAAAAAGTAAGATTTAAAAATGTACACGCTATTAAAAATATACACAATTTTTGTAAATCTATCAACAAAGATGTTGCCAAAGATTGCCAAGAGGCAATTTAATGAAAAGCAGATATTTTGTCCGATTTAATTATTTGTAATAGAAATTTAAAGTAACAGGATATGGAAATTACAAATTATCATGATATTTTTATGAGTTATTTCTATGTTATACTTTTATATAATAACTATTTTTTAAAAATAATTATTTTAAATATTCTCTAAAGGTTTGAATACATTCGTATTTTACAAACAAAGGTAGGCTATGTTATTGTGCTATATTATTAACTCCACTGCATCATATCGACGCGTGTTAAATTATTTTACTGTGAAATACACAAATTTTGTATTTTAATTTGTAGCAATAAAGGTCTGTGAGATATGTCATATATACGACAAATTTGAATAAAAACTCCAAATAAAAGTATTATGAATAAATATAACGTTTCACAGATCCATTAACAGCAATACTATATTTTATTGATTTAAATAGCGTAAGCAGTGCCTATTTACAAGAAATTTAAAAGTTAATTAAACTGTAAAATATTATATTATTTGAATTGTGAGAACCAATAATTGCGCAATAGCATTAATTAACTTTAATCACTTTATAATTCAAAAACACTGTTTTCAACATTATTAATGAGAATTTTTTATTTAAACTAATTTGCGGAATGTATTAAAATATTAAATACGATATTTCTAAAATTCCTTTTTTTTAAATTGCTTTAGTTAAATTGTACACTCATAAAATAATATTTTTAATAATTCAAAAAGAAGTGTATGTACAAAAAATAATAATAATAATGAATAAAAACAATACATTAATTAAGCATGTTTTTTTACTACATGTTTAAAAAACTAACAGTTTAATTCGTTAAAAATTCATATGTAACAATGATAATGATAAAGTATTCACGAATAATGTTTAAAAAGACAATTGTAATATACTATTGTGAAAAGAACTGCAGGCGAATAGCGATTTCATTTTAGTAATGTCAATATTAAATATTCACAATAATAACATGTTTTCTCGATTTCGTAAAGTAGTCAAAATAGCGACATATTGCGAAACGCTTACATAAAGCACGATTGGATGGGAACAGAAAGAAAACCGAAAAGATTTAATATAAAAATGCATTACATTGAATGTAGTAAACTTTTATGGCGCTTTTATTTCAAGCGAGCTTATTTTTCGGACAGACATCGCGAATGAAAATAAAGCGCATTCAATTTGTATGCGGACTTTTCAATTTGCACATATGCATACCTAATGCGTATATTTCACACTTAATTTTAGTTTAACGAAAGTGCTCGCTAAGTGGACCTCATATAAAGCCAGCCGACCGCACAACGATACATACAATTAAAACATTTCTATATTGTCGCTCTATTTATGAAAACGTTTTAATCAACTAGGTTTCATTTCTGATTTTCAATTTTAATGAATATATTTTTAGGCTTTTTTCAGCCAACATGTTTCTGCCATTTATACGAATAAATTCAAATAAAGCCTATATACTTTACATGAATGTATAAATATACACATATTCTATAGACATTACTTTTTTTTCTACAATATAATTAACAAATTAAAGTTACTAAAATATTGTACTAAAAGCGAATGTAAGATTACTGCACCAATCAACGAACATATAAATGACATTTTAACATAATTACATTTTTAAATAAAAAGTGTTATTTTTATAAAATCTTTATGACGATTAGATCATAACAAATACAATTAATTCACAATTTATTATTTTATTACTTTTCTAAAATAGTCATTCACTAGTGATTGTTCAGCGATCGGTGCAGTGACTCTATGTTACACAGAGTGACTCGCGCGTTTTTCCTGTACCAAATATTTTCCTCTTAATATAAAACGGTGCGTAAACTTCTCATGTATTTTATATAGCACTATAAAAAACGAGCAGAATAAATATTTTGTACCTATCTTATATTCAAAGCTACGAGAGCAACCTTAAATTTTTTTAATATTTAGCTTCTTACGTGTTTACCACGTTGAGATAGAAGCCCTAATTGAACAGCAAACAAGCATGTTTATCATATGCTTGTACGCCAGGGTTATACTACAGCTTATATATATATATATACGGAAGCTCGCATTTACATAATGGATGAGTTAGGTACAGGATCTTACGGTTGCTTCAAATATAGTAATCAAATATAGTACCTGCATTACGTTTTCTACGTAGAAAAGGACGAGCTTAAAAAAAAAAAACGGGAATTGGCGGACATAAAACTAAGTGTTCGCATAACGAAACAATTAATAAAACACGAAGCGAGAAATAATACTGGAAGAAGAAAAATCCACTGTTGGATGTGCAACGACGCATGCATGCCGAACTTGCATTGCGCTGCGTTCTGCGATGAATCACGCGGCTCGTTGCACCCCGGTGCACTATGTTCTTCCATAGTTACCCACCCCCTGCCGCCGACACAGGACATTGAAAATTCCAATATCCGGCTCGGTCGTGTGTACTCTACTCTTTACGAAAAACTGGCCGCGTGGGAAAAAACCAGCATTATTTTCATGGCGATACGCTACCGGGAAATATATATCGCATTGCACTTGACTTGTCGATGCACCGGCCACGCGTAATAAAACCTATGCTCCGTCGAACGCGATAAAAATTATGTTTTCGGCGGTTGTTTAGATACCCATGATCGTCAATACTTGGAAATTGTGCTCTTATTTTCAATACATTTATTTATTTCTTAAGTAATCTCGACCCCCCGCTGTTCGATCGCACGAAATCTTATATGCACTTTTGGAACACGTGGATGTATTTTCTCATCTCTTTTATATCTCTATCTTTACTCTTTCATTTCGCATTTTATAATAATTTTCTATTGTGCAGTATATTCTCTTGCAAAGGGTCTTTACAACATTAAAGGGCGTTTAAGCTCTACTTTTGGCGAAAGAGCAATGAGTTCAGACTCGAGATATTGATATCCGGTTACTCGGATATACACCGCACATCCGGGTAATTACTCGACTTTCGGGGAATACTCAAGTTCTCATTACGCGGATACATTTTCACATGAAACGCGGAATTCAAAGCACACGCGATATGTGGTTAGAGCATATGAATGTTGACACATGGAGGAAACAGGCGAAAATAGTTGCAAATAATTCGCAATCGGATGAAATTAAATAACGGATGTGGTATACACGGGATAAATACAGACGTAAAATACAAAAATGAATATATTATATTTTAAAACGGTCACTACACGGATCGCTTCGTCCTTTTGTTACATTCTATTTTAGCAAACTCTTTGACGAGTCATGCTAAAATATATAATGCAGCATCTGTTCACGTTTACGTAAGTCTGTCAACGTAAATACTATTATACTGAATAAAAGCCGTAAAGCGATTTCCTCTTTATAAGGCAGACATCCGGAAACTGAAATATCGGGATAAAATGAGCCAGTTTAGATTGGGTCCCTCTCCATAAAACGGAATTCATGTTAGTGTTTGCATCCCCTTATGAAGGTGCGGGCGAATGAACTGATTGCATGGCACATGTGCACCTAGGCTGATATATGCAGGCTATGATTCTACTACACATAGAGCTACGCAAACTATGCTGTGTATGGCCTTAAGTACAATATAGGTCTTGGTTTGATTCGAGGCGACGCGACACGACGCGACGCAACGCGACGCGGCGCAAAGCGACGTTGCTACATTGCCTGCAATGCCATGACATGTATAATCGTTCGTATGCCGCGATACTCCAACACTTGTAGACAGGTATAATCGGTAACTCCAAGTACAGTAGAGTGGCCATTATAACAGCCATAAACACGGTTTGTGTCATGGGCAGTTGTCAAGAGAGCATATTATGTTCAGATATTTCAAAATCAAGACTATTCGTTCCAATATTATTTCTTTGCAAATATTATTGTTCCTTATTTTCTATTTTATTTGTTATTATTTTACTTTTTATTACCATCGGAATATTATGTGAAACAATAATGTTTATATCACGTGTTGGTTAACCGGTGCGCGTGACCTGGAATGAATAGCCAGTTACAAAATGTACAGCCAGGAAAAATAAAAAGTATGTCATACGACACCGTAAAATAGCGATAAACAATACCATAAGTCTCTCAGCGAATGAATTATTTAAATCTCGGTCGAATAATACATTTTAAGTATAATAAATTAAATGTACGTTTATTGAGAGAGACTTTTCCCTTTTTTGTATTGATCGTTATACACTATGCCATGCGATAAAATAATATAGAAAGGAAAACATGTTTTGTAAATAAACGACGATGAATTTCCTATGCAAAATATGTATCTCATAATTTTACAACAATTATAAAGATGCAAAATATGTCCTTATCTAAACGGAATTGACGCATATCATGATGTAAAAGAAAATGTAAACTTGAAAATGTTTTGATCTTGCTCCGTAAATTATTCTTTAATGAAGAAATAGAATTTTCTCTCTTAATAAGAATAAACTGATTTCAGATAAACTGATTTTCAAAACAGATAAGATAAGTATGCTCAACTCATAGATTTCCATAATTTATCACTATATATACACACATATATATATATAAATGTATTATCAATCGATATTCACGGAAAGTTGATAAAGTACTTTAGTGCATCCCCTTCCACGACAGAATTAATGAATACTTAATAAGCGAATAAATTCACACAACACATGTTATGTTTGATTAACAAGTAAAAATTAATAAATCTCGAAATCAATTAATAATTATACAGAAAGAACGGTTTTCTAAAGTACTCAAGAGCTCCTATTTGGCAAATATGAAAATAACTTTTTTTTATTAGACCATCAACAATTAATAAGAATGTTCAAGCTGGTTACTGAAATATCAAAACTTTTTCGCGGCATTGTTCATTATGCTTCTTCGTTATTATTTTAGGAGTTTAATAAAAAATAATTTTCAAATCAGTATGTTGTGAAATTTTTAGATCTTTCAGCAGAACCGTTTTTTTCAAGGCAAAATTAAACATGCGAAATGAATATTTTCAAATGTTAGCAACAAAAAAATAATTTTGCTGTAATTCAGTGCAGAAATTTATTGCGTGTACAAACACGATGCGAGGAAATACTAAATACTACTAATATTTCATTGCTTAGTTAACAATAATTGACATGATAGATTTAACTGCTTATATTCCGTCAAACGAGGTTTGTGTTCTAGAAATGTCATTGAACGCGAAAGCCACGTAAATTTTAATAAACCAACATTCGCAATCATAATTTTCCCATCCGACGCAAAGTTCGATTATTCTCTCTAG
This sequence comes from Solenopsis invicta, assembly GCF_016802725.1. Lineage (NCBI taxonomy): Eukaryota > Metazoa > Arthropoda > Insecta > Hymenoptera > Formicidae > Solenopsis > Solenopsis invicta. The sequence goes on from NC_052664.1 coordinate 29,343,954, forward strand.
AGCTTTAATCGCCATCAGTCGTTGGGAGCACGAATCGCTTTTTAATCGGCCAATCTTTGAGTTATGGGAAAATTGGTCCACTTTATTATTATCTATCGCTTTTTCGTCGTACGCGCGCGCATCAACGCGCGCTTTTAATCAACGTCGGCGGTAGCGTTATCGCACACTTAAATCCCCCGGCATGACTTTTAATGTCTCGGAAATGCGTTAAACAATAGCACGCGCGTAACAGTTTACGCGTGGAGAATTGCGCCACTGCGTAACGTAGAAAGGGCGCATTAATGTTAATAACTCGCGTGCGCACCGCTCCCTCTGTGCGAGTGAAACCCGCGCAGGGCCCATTTGCTAATGGGTAGTGAGCGATTAATATCGTAGGCGTTTGATGCCCTTTAGGTCGCGAGCGAATAGCGGGCCGAGCTTTCTGAGAATAGCGGCTATACACGAGGAAATTATGCGCGAATATCCATGTAAAATGTATACGGACTTTGTTTAACGACTGGGGATGAAAACGCGGCTATAGCGTTTTGCGGTGTAAATACGCATTGCTATTAGTCCTGTATTATGCAAGTTATTAGAGCTACGATATATGATATTCATATTCCGCATGTAAATTTAGAAAATTTAATAATTTAATAATTTAATAATATAGTGTGGCAAATTTACATAATAAACACGGACTATTTTCCTTGAAAACTCATTATTAGTTTTATTTAAATTGACGGAAGTTTCTAATTGCAAAATGTTTAACGGTAATTAAATAGTTAAATATAAACAGTGTACACACAATTCTTGCAATAGAGATTTCAATAATTGTATAAGAATTAATGTATTAATTATGTTTTGACAAAAACTTCTAATAGTTTGATAAATAATAACGATTTAAGAAATACAAAGTATATTCATCTTTTGACTTGTATTATTTCGAAAATTTTTCTAAAATTACAAAATATCTCAAAGATGTTCTGGCTACACAATATAAGTTAAAATATAAAAACTGAAGACTTTTCTAGATGTATTTATTTTTCCTAATCAACAATAAAAAATTTTGCAAACGCCCAAATTTTAGTCTTGAAACTTATTTCAAAGAAGAAAACATAAAAAAGTTAATTTATAATTATTTGTGCAGCGAAAATTACTGCATTTTGCTACAGTTTTAAATAAATAACTTTTAAATGAGTATAATAAGTAGATCTAAATAAAATTTTGCACGAATATTTATTAGTTTTATTAGTATATGTAAAATTTTTTATTTAATTAATAATGTTGTACTTCTCCATCAAATTTGTAAATAAGTACTGCCAAATGCGACTTTACACAAGAATCACAAGAGTAAACAAAAAATTAAATAACTTTTAAACCAATAAGAGAAGTGTGTTCAAATTTTACACAAATACTCAAACGTAATACTAGAGTATTACATGAAATTTTTATATTTTTAGCAAATAAAATGAAAAATTGAAAATTCCAAAAGTTGAATAGTTGAGAAATACCAGGGCATGCAAAATCATATACATGTATGTTTATTTATGTTGCAAATTGTTTTACTTATTGCCTCGAGAGGTCAGCCATATAAACTCGCGCCATTGTAATTATCAGTTTCATCCAGTATGAAATACGCCTGCTGATTGTCATGAGAAATAAATGAAAGTCATCTTGTTTCACGCAATAGCACTGACGTGCTCGCCATTCATTCGCGATGAAAAATCGGTCGACATTATTCGCGTTATTGCCATTGGAATATTGGCAGTCGAGATGGAGAGCGAGCTCACAATACGGCGTGCCGGCCAATGTCGGTCGGAGAAAATGGCGGAAATATAAAGCTCTAATGGCTTTTGGCGGGACTGCCGTATCGATTCTCGTGTGGCTCCGCGCATTAATCGATCGTAAATGTTGCATAAATACTTGCACGACCGCTACGAATCCGCCAAATAGTTCCGCGCGGAATAACGTTGGCCTTGCTGGAATTCAATTCATTTCAACAGGTCACGTATAATTCAATTTAACGCGCATAGGCCAACGGTGTTATTTTTACCGTCGAATCAACACGTTTCGCGTCGCGACGATATCGTAGAATGCATCGCACAACTGACACGTTCTTTATCCCCCGTACAAAGGCGATCGCGTTTCAATTATTGTTTTTCATTAATGAATTAATTAATCTTTTAATTACATGCCTGCGTGATCGCGGCTTCTTAAAAGCTTGGGTGCATGATATTAAACGCGTTCGTACGTGGATTATCTTACCTTAAATATAATGCGGCAACGCAATCGCGATTCATTGTAATTAAATCGCTGTTATCTCCCTTATTTCCCATTTATTGCTATATGTATGATAAAATAAGCGGCAATATTTGTGCCGTACAACAAAGCAGACATCAAGTCGCTTAATTGAAAGCGCAAGCGTATTAAGCGTGTACCATTAATATCGCGCGCTAACGCAATTAGCGTTATTACGATTTGGCTGACTAACAAGTAGGCGCATACATATTGACGCACAGTCGAAAGGCATTACCACATTCTCGGAATGTTTTGAATATTCAAATACGTGGACGTTGCGAAAGCAAAAGCTGGTCGTCGTTTGAGCGGTCAAAAGTGTTTGCACACGGCAGCTTGGAAATTGCGAACATTATCGCGCGGCTCGATCCCACGGCACTCTCGCATTCTCGAGAGGATCGATACGAAGGCTACAATTAACTGGATACAGTCGCGCCGGCAACCGACAGATATTTCACTGACTGGCGCAAAATATTTCGCTGGCTCGACTCTTTTTTTTTCCCCTCATGTCTCCCGTTCGCACGAATTTTCAGCTCGTCGCTCGGTGGAATTCAGCTACCGCGAGGTAATTTTTCAAAAATTATCCGCCTGCTTCATTAAGAACAACCAGCGCCGCAAATGGGCGTAAACCCGCGGAAATTTTTTTTCGAAATAACGGAAAAAACGCCGGTGCAGGTTCTTCTATTCCGCGTACAAACTTTTCACGTCGAGAGCTGTCGAGAGACGTTGTCGTTAACTTTTTGCCGAATGGATATGGATTTTCGATATGAAATGTATTTTAAAAACGAATTCAATTATTTAAAGTGGTACTTCTCGAGGTCGATGATTTAAGCTAATCAAAAGGTAGACGTGAAAATGACGAATACGAATTTTTCTATCTTACAGTAGGATTCTTTGAAAATATAATAGAACATACGTCTAGATCTTAAAGATAAAGATAAACACGCAACGATAAAGAGAGAAAAAGTAATAAAAAGTTGAATCTATGATCCATATAAACGACGAATTGTCACCAAACTTTCATAAGCCCCAGGCTACAAACAAAAGTACATTATAAGCTGTTTTGTTCCCTATAAGATGAACTTAACTTCCTTTATTCTCTTTTAATTGAAACTTTTTCATTTCAATCTTTATTCAAGATTTACTGAAATCCTTGAGATACATCCAAGATACATCCAACTTTTGATTCGCTATAAAAAAAATATAATTTTTACATTTTTTCATTTATAAGCTAAAAGCAACTTGAATTTTTTCATTTTTTAATTCTTTTATATTTTTTGTTACATTATATTTCATCTTTATATTAATCCAATTATTAAATTAAATTAACATACAAAATAGACAAATACACATTTTATATTAATAATTTTTAAATCATTTTTTCAAAAGAAAAAAAAATATATTTTTTTTATTATATATTTTATTATATATTATATTTTTAAATATATATTACAAAAAAATATATATATATTGTTTTTTTAATTCCTTTTCTCATTTTAAGATTATGTTATCTGTTCTCTCCAGCAAAGTTTAATTAACTAAAAACGTTTGAATTTTATAGATTATTCTGTAATTTAAAAATTACTGATTTTTAATACTTTTTTAAATATATTGGATAATTGAATTTAAATTTGTTAAAAAATAGTTCAACGCAATATACCGTGAAATATCTTTTTATTTTTTTATCCTTTAATGTAATTACGTCTAGACTATTTTCACATGAAAAAAAGATTGAATTGGAACAACAATAATATGCATGAAAAAGTAACCATTAAAAATGAGGATTTTATGAATGAAGCTATAGAAACAAAAAGCAAAATTTTCTTGATTATTTTCATTAATATTACATAATTCTGAAATATTTTTCACTTTTATATAGTCTATCAACGTCACGTTGAACCAATCATATTATAAACTGAATAATTTCTATTATGCATTTAGCTTTAAAGCTCATAAGCTCATTGTTAGCTAACAATGAATGCATATAAAAATTCTTTGATTGCTTGTATTTTTAATTCTGTAGTATTCATAATTAACGGCTGCGTATATTGTCTTGTATATTGAAACTTTGCATTTTGAATACAGAAAGTTTAATAATTTTCTGTTGTATAATATGTATTTCTCAAACAAAAGGTATTTAAAATTTATTCATTTTGAAGAAACATGCGTTTCTATCCGAGCAGTAAATTATCTTTAATTTGTAAAAAATAAGTAAAATCCTTTCTGCAGCCGTTATTATACGTGTCACTGTACATGAAAATGTAACATTAATTGTAAATATATAACTACAACAGTCAGCAAGATTATTTAGAAATGGAGTAGAATGAGAGATCAAAGAAAATTTGTATTTATCTATGCATTAAAATGTAATTGATAAAAATAAGAATTTTTTTAAATAAATATAATTTACGAGTTTTTATAAGCATTAATCACTTAAAAAAAAAATTTTGCTGATGTAGATAAATTTCTGGGTGTTACAACAAATATTTATCGCTATTTTTTGTTTTTGCCAAAATATTGTTTGTTACATATAAAATTTAGCAGCAATAAAGTTTTAACAATACTTAAAAAAATTTAAGTTTTATTGCCAATTACACAGTTAAATTTTATAACAATTATGATTTGTCTTACCAATAGGCACAGAAAAATGTTCTTTCACAGTTTGGATGTAAATTCTGTTTCCGTTATTTAATTTGGTGCCAAACGTATACGATATCACAATATTTGCTAATTATTTATCTACCTTAGTTAATTTTTAACAACCAAAAATTGTAGTTGCAAAAATTTAAAGGACCATTTTTTTTAAGTACGTACGTGCGTCCATAAAGTTCTTTCACTGCATTGCGCGATGCAAGTTATACAGTTTACTCAGCCGTTGTAAAATAAATAACTTTTATTACGCGACACTAATTGTAAGATATGTATGGATAGAGTAGCAGATCATCAATTTAATTCATAAACGTAAACTTTACTATTGTTAAAATAACGGAGCAATCGTACATTAAAAGTTTTTCGGAGTAAGAATGTTGTGCATCAATCTTGTGCCCACGAGATGATCCGCAGCTTCTTTTTGCAGTAATACTGGCCGTAAAACAGAAGTCAGTTCGGTATATCATACCACTTACGTAATGGTAGTTACCGGGGAGTCCATAAATTCGAGGGGCAGGAGGGGGTGAGGGGGGGCAAATAAAAACGACTCACCTTGGAAAGCAGCCTCGAAGGTGGTCTTCTCCTCCACGGGGTTCTGGGCGAGCACCGGAACGACCGACAGGTATCCCAGGATGATGAAGAGCCGGCAAACGTAGCGTAGTCCAGCCATTGTCCAGCGATAAACATGCACGTCGCTGGGGTCGATAAGTCCTTACTGTCGCATGCTCCAGCGAATCCCGTCGATCACTACGCGGCACACGCGAGACACACTCTCTCCCTCTCTCTCTCTCTCTCTTTCTTTCTCTCCCTTAATCTGTCGAATCACTAATTACTCGCGAGTACTAGCACCAGACGATTCGAGATGCACCAGTCCGAGACACTCGTCACTACACGGTGAAGTACGACAATCGATGCTGCGACAACCGATCACGCGAGTATCATCGAGACTATCTGTGGACTAAAATAAACAAAAGAACTAATAAGTAAAACAGAATAATTTAGATTACAGCGAAAGAAAAGAATATACGTTTCCTCGAAATAATTTTCATTAATTTATTATAAAATCGATGCCACGTTTCAAACATTTTACGAAATGATCATGCACAATGCGATTACTATTTACAAAATTTTTATAGAAATTCCCAAAAAAATGTTTTGCTGATCGAACGCTACACCGAATGTAACCCAATGTAAACGTTCTTTAATTTTGTATATTAACAAAAAACAACAAAGAGGAGCAATCGTCACTGAAGAAATTGTAGAAACTCTCAATGGTGGCGCGTTGTGAGAGACGAGTTAAGTCAGCTATCGCGATAATCGTAAATATCATTCATAGTTTTGCAAAAGTGAATTGACACAAGTCGAGATCGATTCAGTTGCAAATGGCGTGTACGTAACAAAGTATCGGCGGCGTTTACTATTCTCGTTATATCATGGCAAATGATAGGTCTCTATTTTCGCACGATACCCGATGCAAATTTACTTGACACCGTATGCATATCAATGCGGGCATGCATATTTCCCGCGGGCTCGCACAAAGGGGTTGTTTTCGCCTCGCTCTCGGTTTCTATCTCCGACTCGCTCTTTTTCTTTCGTTCTTTTTTTTCAAAATTCGCGGAGCACGGAGAGATAGGAGATATAATCGCGCATTCTGCCGCGAGAACTCCCGAGACGCAGGCATCCTCTTGCCGAGAACAGCCAGGCTGGATGTTTGCATGGCGGAAAATGTAAGGCGAATTGCTGCAACGGCCGGATTAACGCGCGAACTCGCGAGTATTAACGCCCTTGGAATTAGGTTTTTCGCTTATTGCCAGGCTCGCGTTGCACTTTTCCGTTGCAGCGAGTCGCGGTGTCACCAGACGCGAGCGTTACGTGAATATGCAAGACGCCGCGTCCAAGTACGCAGCTGCAGAAAAAAAAGTTAGCCGTATATATTGTGGTTAAAATTAAATTTTCGGGGTATTGTCGGAGCACGTGACTTCGTTATGCGAAACAGTGTACGAGATAAGTTAATATCACGCGCAAATCTCATTTCATTGGCCATGTCGATTTAGATAGTTAATTTAAGCGATAAATTTTCCAAACGTGAAACGGAATAGTCCTTATCGTTATTTATATGCACCCCTTTAATTTCTTATGCTCCTGCTATTTTAAGACGTTTTATCTAGATTAAAAAAACGGAACTCTCTCTCTCTCTCTCTCTCTCTCTCTCTCTCTCTCTCTCTCTTTCTTTCTTTCTCTCGTAATTAAATAATTAAAGGGAAAACAAATCTATTATGTATGCTGCAAGAAATCCATATTATTTTCGCGAAATAATTGAAATTAAAACTGAAAGACGTGAAACGTATAAAAACCCCTTGGCAGGCTCATAAAATTCGAGAGGTTAAGTAATCGGTTTGTCGATTATATCAGACCAAGCTACATCGCATCCGCTGCCATTAGATTTCGACGAGGATCGAAGTAGACGCGGGGCTCGATATCGACTGTCGTAGCCGATAGTTGACGTTTCAGCTTAAGTCACCGGCTGGTGTCACGAAGTTGCGGCAGATAAGATTACCCTGGTAGAGAGCCTCGTGGCCGAAATTTCCATCCCCGGGTCGCGCGATATAAGCTGCAGCAGTCGGTGAATAAAACGCATCGAGTTTACATCCATCGCATTACGCTCCGGTGTCTTATCAAGTGCGATAAAATATCATATCCTCTTGCGTATCGTTGAGAATTGAATTTTTTAACTATTGTATCCGCGAAATCAAAAATTGCTCGTCGAATCTTCTTTCGAGAACTGCTTGTGAAAGAATATTCAATTCTTTGTGAAGAATTAGATACGCGGAAAAAGATTGCGACTTATTTTCTGAGTTTGTTTGATCAATTTTTTTCAACTAAATCAATTATTTCATAAAGATGAAACGTAAACAACAAGAAAAAATAAATTTTATTATGTTAACGATATCCTGATATGACCGGGAAGTGTATTAACATTTTAATTTAAATTTTACTATACAATTTAAATTTTATTATATAAAAGCAAGCTAAATTTATATAATTGCGAAATTACAAAAGTACGTGAAGTGCAAAACTATTAAATGTTGGAAATGTTAATATAAATATTTAGAAAAATACGATCTTGATTATTAAATCAATCGTTTTTTAAAACTATCGATGCGAGCAATAAAAAATTAATTTATAAAAATATCTATCATCTAGAAATTAATTCAAATACATCGCCTGCATAGAGTGATTTGATGAAATTTACAAACTGTTTTTTTTTTAACAAAGTTGAAATATAACATGCTTAATTCAGCATAATAATATAATTTAATTTATTTGTGTATTTTGGAACCGATTACTTCTTCCTATTTGTTTTTAATAATCCTAATTAGTATCTATCATTTATGCATTAGACAAATTATATCTTGCGGGGTATATGTAAATTGTTTTTCTCGACGACTTTTGTTATTACATTACATTTATTGATTGATGAAAATTTATTGATAGTTTGCGTTACCGGTGCGTATCTTTATTTGCGTAAGACGAATTATGACAAGCTAAATTAACAATCACAAAATTTATATGTGATTGAATGTACTGGCTATATACGCATGTAGATTTCATATAAACTACGAAATAATGTGCACAAAATTAAATTAACAATTTTCTGCCACAAACTAATATTATATTTATATTGTAATTAAATATCAAATATTGTAGGTTTAAATATGAAATATGACAAAGTCGTCACGGTAATTAAATTTTATAATCAATAATTAAAGAGTGTTTGCCGGTACAAATTAACATTTGTTTCCATGGAAAAGATATGCGATGCGCTTATATGCAACGCATAAACTGGAATTTCTTTGAATATAAACTACATTAAAAAATTTGATTAACACATCAATTATCGTTTTAATCTTGTTTTTTTATCTGTTATCCTTTAATCAGTTATCCTTTAATTATATTGCTTTTCACATTCGGTTTTGCACGATTTTTCCTACGTACGTATTAATAGTATTCACATTTTAGTGCGACATATTTTTAGTATTAAGTATAAATTAACGTTTCAAAATATATTAATATACTGCTATTTAATCCATAAGTGCAATAATTACATACAAAATATGGAAGCAGATTACAGCTTTGCTGCAGCTCGTAATAATTCAGTATTTGCGCAACGCAGCTCGTCGAGAATTTAAGAAGAAGCTGCTTTTTTACGCGACACAATTCAGGTTGCTACAAAATGCAGTGTGACAAAGGGAGAGTCGAATTGCACTATTGTGCCATTAACCCGGCGGCTCGATAACAAACAGATTTGAACTCTTAACAGACTGACGTTCAACGTCATTCGATACGTAACGGCTTAGAGCCGTTCCGTGTCACAGTTCGATTGAAGCAAGTACTTATTCACAAACTCCACTCAAACTTTTCTACTGTTTGTACTGTTTAATGTAAAAATAACGCGTCTATTACGATGGAATATTAATCTCGCATTAATCGCCGTTCGAATCAAGGAATACTTAATTTTTCGATCAAGATTGACGAGTAACGTGGACTATTCGGAGTGGCTATCAAAATCGCATTAAACTTATAAAAATAATGCCGATTGATGTGTTAAACAAATATTTTATCTAGCCTATTCGCAGAAATGCTCCGATCTGTCGCAAAAAAATAAAACATATTAAAGATTTTTTTTTTCCTAGTAATAATGATACGTATCATCACGGATAAAAGTCGTCGACAGAGAAAGCATCGAAATTCATATGTGTGGAATATTTATTTAACTGAAACGTTACTTTTTCGCGCATTAATGTTGCATCAGTACCGTAACATCTTCAACAATTACCGAATAATCTACATGGCTAAGCGTGAAATTCGTTCCTCAAGAAAGCTCGGCCGTTGGACGCAGCAGTCCGTGGCGTGCGAGCAACAAGCAAGCGACCGACCTCGAAAGCAGCAATAATCTACGCCCTCGCAGGGAGAGAGGATTAATTTGTCACGATAATCAAACGTAAGAAGTAATTTTTTAATCGATAAGAGGCTAAAGTCTGTCGCGCGCGAGCGAGCGAGCGAGAGACTCGGCGCCGAAAATACGCGTCTGGCGGTGCGTGCGTGCGAACACGCAGCTTATCGAGCGATCGCGCCACGGGCCGCGAACCGAAGGGTTGCTGAATCAATAAGAGAAAAAGCGTCCTCGCTTCCGCGAGGCTGCCCTTCGAGGTAAGGTCACTGCTGTGCGTCGTATTCGACGCGAATCGGAGCGGTCGTCGCAAGCGTCGCCGAGATGCCACGGAACTCCCGGTTTTCCCGTAGGATTCACGGCGCAACCCCCTCGCCGACCGCACCACCGTCAACCCCCGTCCATCGTTTCGCGTCGCCTCGCGTCGTCGCCCCGCGTCGTCGCACCGGCCGCGGCGGAAGCTCAACGACGTACGCTTTCCCCGTACCTGTCGCACAACGCGGCTTCCTCTCGCTCTCGTTGCAGGCGGACTCTCTCTGCTCTTTACACGCCTTTTTTACTTCTCCATCTCTATGCGCGAACGAAGGAGGCACGAACGAACGCAACACACGCGTCGCGGAGCGTCGCGACGGCCGTCGATGCCGGCCGGTGTCTCCAATCGAACTGCGGGGGTAGTTCGACGGTGGCGCCGCCGAGGGACGCCGCCGCCGCCGCCACCACCACCACCACCACCTCCACCGCCACCGCCTCCACCGCCGCCGCCGCCGCCACCACCACCACCACCACCACCACCACCCCATCGCCGCCGCCGCCGCCGCTGCCGCCGTCGCCGCCGCACAGCATGCGTCATAACGCCGTGCCACTACCACCGCCTTCGATCGGCCGCCGCCATTTTTTTGCCCGAACCACCGCGTTACTAACCCCCCGAAAACATTCCGCCTGGAAATGCGTGCCTTCCGATCGAGGGTGCGCGAGAGGCCAGGGATGTAGCGCCGGGGGTGCGAAACTAGCACGCGAGAGCATATCGCGCGTTTGACGCGCGCATCCCACATTTAGCTCTTTTCACTTGGTCAAAGTGAAAAGAGAAGGTATTACATAAATCTGGAACGATAAGACAATTAAAACTAACTAAAATTTATATCAGATTGTGCATTGAAGCTGCAAACTGTATTGGACTCGTATCTCGGAGATAGAGATTTGATTGATTAAAGTTAAAACGGGCAATAATTGAGATTGAAGATCGAAATTTAAAATCACGTTATTATTACATTAATCAATGACTCATCAACTTTTAAATGAACAATTTTTAATCTCTTTAAAGCAATTTCAATCTTTAACGCCAATTTTTAGCGAATGATTGAACAACCTTTAATCTCTTCAAAGCCATTTTAATCTTAATTTCTAATGCGTAATCTAATACAGGTTTAATCCTCTAATGGATAATGATTATTAACATTTAATTGGAATAGTGCGGGGGGCTGAGAAAAAGAACTGAAAGTTTCTACGACATTATTATTAATGTCTTAAATTAAAAAATTCTCTTTTTGTGCCTAAGAGTTCTCTTGAGCTGTAACTAAAAAAAAATTATTAGAAACTTTTATTTGATAATTTTATTCTCTTTGTATTCAGTACATTTAACTTTTTTCGTATTTTAAATGTTCCTATTTGTTCTTTTTAAATTCGTCATGTAAAAATATATAATTTTATAAATTTCTGCTTAGCAAATTTGTTACTTTCAATATTAAAATGGGTGATATATGGATGATATATGGGTCTATGAACCCGTACGCTCCAGTTACGCGAGATGTCTTCACCACTCCAGTTAAGGGTTAAATTGACCATTACATGGAGAGGATTCAACAAGAATACCCAATTGCCTAGATAGAGAGTGGTTGAAAATTCAATGGTAGCTCTGCAGAGCAATGTAAAACAAAAGATTCAAAACACACAATGAAAACACGTTGAGTTAATCACTTTTTAACAGAATAGCCTTACAAAGATTTAAAGCTATTTCAGAGTTTAAATATACGTAGTAGTGATTTTGGAACGTAAATTTCTAACATTAACAATTTCGAATAAATTTCACAAATTTTCCTTTAATTGCATGGTACAATAAACCAAAATGACAAAAAAACTAGCTTTCAATTCTTATTCATACTAAGATTAAATATTTAATTTTTAACGATTTTTTAACATATATTTATTAAATTGGTTAGAATTTAATGCTGTTGTTACAGTTCCAGTTTTTATTTTCGTGAGTATACTACGATGATACATTAAACCTTTCGTGAGAAGAAACACTTGAAGATAATACTTTTAGTCCACAGCTCAGGCTGAGTTACATAGTTTCTTGAAGTTTATTATATTAAACTTGTTATACTAAACAATATTAATAAATCTTTACTACGAATTGAATATAATTTGATATTTCATAATACGATATTATATACATGAAAAAGAAAAGAGAGATTTTGATAAAATGTTATTCTCCTTATTTTACAACACACACAAATAACATATGATTTTTTCTTTCTATTTAAACGTTACGTACAATGTTATAAAAATTGTGAACATGTACAACATTACTAATTTTTTTTTAATGTTGAAAATTCTCCAGTAATTAGAAATAATTGGAAAAATTATATTAAAATATAAAATATAAAAATATTATAGGAGCACTTACACTCTTTTATTTATTTCACGCTTTTGCGTAAATTATTATTATAAGATATTTAAGAAAAGTTTCCACATATTTCCATTTTTTCAATTTATTTATATACTTTTTAATGTTATTAATACCTATAAATACTTGGTATTTATCAGGGTTCCGAGTAAACACGCGTACAATCCTGCATGACAGCCTCAGGCTTTGTTGATTGGTTAACGTGCCAAGTGAGTCTGACTATTACCGGAATGTTATCACTGAATTGTCCGTCACAGCTAGCTGCAAAGTTGGCCTATAGCCAAAAATCAATAGAACGAGAGCATTTATTGCCATAGATTGTATCTTATCAGCGCACTGTTTGCTTTTGCTTTGCACGTTCATTAATTTGCTATCTCAACACAGTTTGTTATGTCGCACATATTGTAAACAAACAAGAAAAAATTGGTGCATCTTATCGTATAATGAAACTACAAAATAAACATAGAGTTTAACGAAGAAACAAATTCCAGCAATATATGCTGAGCGATTTGTGTATATATTAATCTTCTTTAAATAAATAAGTTTAATTTATATAAAACATTTACATGCAGAAAAATTAATATACTGATATTTACAAATTTTTATCGCATGTGTAGCGATCGGCAATGAATTTACTAATTTATTAAAGTTTTATTTTGATTTAGCTTTTTAAATCAATTCGCAATTATATGTTAACAATGGGTTAAGAAATTAATTTAAAAATAAAATACAATAATGAAAACAGTTACGTCTCAGTATACTATCGATAATCCGGTATCGGATTCTTACTTGGAAAAAAGCTTCGCGAAGACATTATGAGAGATTTATTATGTACTTGAAGACGGTTATTTTTGTGCTGCGAACATTAATATCGATTATGCTTTCTAGTTGTCCGGTTTATTTGCTACACCCAGTAGATAGCGCTATGAATTTCATCAGTTTGCCGTAGAGCTCCCCTTTATTACTTTAGAAAACTCAAGTTCCACGTAATCCAGTTAACAGCAGCACCTCATACTTAATCGTGTTCAACCGGTGACCTATTCTGCAGGATCCTGACGATAAACGGATGATCCCGAGGGAATAATAAAGAAGGGGTAATTCTCGCGGAAATCTTACAACGGGACTCACTCGTTGAGATAACAATATTTTATTCAGTAGTTAAAATATTAAATTACCGATGTATCTTCATCTCGTTCTATTTGGCACAGAAATATTCTTGCCAGATTGCAAGTACATTGCGCAATTCTGCTACAACATTACTGTAGGTTTACGTTGGAACATCTGTATTTACGATATTTCCTTACTTTGCCGCTCTTAGCGCGCATGGTCCAATATTATATTATATTTTTTAATTATTTTATTTTTATACAAGTTTATGAACATTATTTCAATAGTACTGCCATCCTGTTAAAATTCTGCAATTCTACAAAAAATTCTACAATTTGCAAGATTGCATTGCAGTTGCATTCTGATACAGTGTGAAAGGTGGACTTTTATGATATTCGCAATGTACCATATCGTTGTATCAACGCTAAAACTCAATAACGAGAAAACTCATAGTTTCACTAGTCAATCATCCTTAAAGTAGCAAATAAATATTTCTGAGGTAACGTATAAACAACACGGGAAGAAGGAATCCGTCTCGAGCCTTATCATACGCAAATGTATTGCGAGCTCGTTTGTTGCGTGTTATTGATTTCACGTTTATTTCTTTAACGTAGATGTTATTTTTATTTTATTCCGCGAGTATGTATTACCATAACTCGATCTTGATAACAATATAATGTATTATTCGATACATATACATATGTATTAAGAAATACACTACATTTGTATTTTATTACGATACAAAAAATTGTTATATGTTAGAAAAGGTTTAACGTATACAATTAGTATGTCTAAAAATAATTTTAGCTGTATTAATAAGCTGCACTAATAAACTACGAAAAGTCGCAAACTTTTTTCAGTAATTATAAAAACAAATTTTGCACACTTTGCAACTCCATTATGTTACACGCTTTTCATGAACACTCTGTAGGTTGCTAAGGCTATCAATTTACTTCGGTAACATGATAAACTTGACCGTAATCCATCTTATGGCCATTAAATCCAAAGTCTATATACGTATGTATATGTATATATTTATTAACAATCAATAAGGCTAACAATGTTATGTACTATTGGCAATGCCGATCGCAATCGGTCACACAGGCGACGTGACGCAATAAGTATAAAAGTTTGCAAAGTTCCAAAGCACTTGAAAAAAACTAATACTGTAAATTACATTATAAATAAGTATTGTATAAGAGAGTAGAAAAATACCGCATTCACGCATATGAAATTGTCGAAACTTCATAGCTTTATCTAGTATGAATCTCGTGTTTACAAGAACTCGACGTTCCCAACGATATTCCTCAAATTTTTCAGTTGAAAAGAAAACAAAAATTAAATTTGCATTAAGATTAGAATAACATCAAAATACTTTCTCGGAACAATCAACGCTATTTAAAACAAACAAAAAAAAAGATTGCGCTGCTAGATTTTGATGAACAATAATCGCACAGAAAAATCGTTATCATTTTTACTCTTTAACGGGTAATATTAATTTAATAGTACGCTAAATATAAATATAAATTTACTATATTTTTCTGAATTTTCAAAAACAGTTCAAAAGTAATTTATTTTTTCTTAATACATATTGTTAACTATTTTCGTAAACTGACGAGTTTATGAATGTGCAATGTTGTGAAACAAATTTATATCTTTCAATTCATAATGTTATCATCGTGTGTAATCGCAAGTTAATGAAGATTACATCATTGTACTACATGCAAAAGAGAATATTCACATGTCTTGTAAATGCAAAATACGAAACGACGCAAATAATTTAAGTTTTTCTGAGCATGTTTAAAAATCGCGAATGTCAATATCGTAGCAATTACTATACAAACATTTTTAAAAGTTTTGATATGTTCATCGTAAAAGTATTATATTATAATATTAGTTACGCATTTATGAATAGTAGTATCAATTAGGTTTATTGCTGAAGGCATTAGCATTGTTCATAGAAAGATATGATACCAGACAATTGACGTTTAAAAATATCTTTGTGTAATAAAATCTTGAAAAACACAATTTTCGCTTCAATTTAGACTAATGGCAGTTTTCTAAACTATGTTAGAAAAACAGATTTATCAGAAAAATATATATCAACAGTATAATAATAAAAACTTTATATAATCGCAGAATATTCTTATAATAATGATGAAGCAAGAATGAGTATAATGTAAATGTTAATGTTATCCAAGTAAATTACGAATGTTATATATACAGAACCGTATTTCTCCATTATGACGTATCGACATACGTAATCAAAATGAGTGAATCTTCTAGAGAATCTAGAAAAATGGTATAAAAACGATCACGTCAGCGATATCCTTGCCTTTGCGCATTGCACACGTGGCGCGATTTGCATCTTTACACGAGCAGGATTTATGCGTTTCCCTCGCGTTAATTTGCATACAGAAAGTCGCGCTGGGAATATATCGTCACTGCGACGTCTCCCCATCCGGTCGGATCCGCGCGAGTATCGCGGTGGTGACGAATATTTCCATGGCGTTGATTAGCGGTCTTAGTAATTCGAGATAGTGTTGGTGAAGGTGGCCCATGTATCCTCGATGGGTGCCAACACGGTGATCACTATGAGGACTGCGGCGAACACGACGATAACCACAAAGTACACACCGAAAATGAACTTCCGCATACCGGAGTGCTGTCGGGAAAATATTCAAAATGAGATTTTGTTTGCATACTGATATTTGTTTGTGCACTGAATTATTTTTCGGCGCGATACTGCTCTTCAATATCGATATCAGGAACTGTTGAATGATCTCTATAATTTATATACGCAAATTTGCACGTGTGCCAAATAAGATATTTATATTCTACAAATGTCTCCAATTTGTTTTACTAATTTCAGTCAAAGCAAATCAAATTCTTTAATATTACTCGATTAATTTGATTTATAAACATGAATATATCTGTTTTATGTATAAAATTGTAAAATATCGAGCAGCTGTCTTTTAACGCGTAAAATATGCTTCTCATTAAGTTATAGAATGCGATTAAATTTTGCCATTATTACTGTTAGACTTTATTCACAAGAAATGCGTTAAAAAAGAGTACAGTTAACAATATCACTTCTCTCGTCTATCTATGTCTCATTGCAATTTTATTAACGTCTCACGGTGGATCGACACGCGTTAGAAGACAGCTCGATCACGTCACTCTTATTTTAGAAAATCTTACGGGAGCGTCTCGTCTCGCATCTGGATGCACCATTGATCCACGAGAATGCATGTCTTTCATTGGGAATGAATTCACTCTCTGACTAGCTTGTCTGTCAGAGGCACATCCAAGGAACTGCAATAAAAGCAAAAATGTCACAAATACTACAATCGGAATTAAGTCTCGAGTAAGGTGACTGTTATTGGACATTGACATAAATTTCATTAAATATCAGATTACTTATTCATTACCAAGACATTGCTTAAAATTCAGTTTTTACGTGATTTCCATTTTTCACGTAAATACGCAATAATCTAAAAGAATTTTGTTTTATTGATTCTTTCAAATCTAGCGCAACCAAAATTGTGATGGTTGCACATTTGCATTAATAAATTACTTGATTACATTCTTTCGTGATTTTCTCTCGGACTTTTCGAGATTTTCAGAATTTTTTTGCGTGAATGAGAAATAAAAAATTCTTACTGTGAGAATGAGATGAGTTAGAACATGGAAGACCACATATGCTGTGAGGATCCAGTCGACCCAATCCGGAAGTTTTGCCTTGTTCAGTCGTACCGCGAAGAAAAGCGCGATTACTAGTTGGAATTTCAAGAGAAATTAATCTTACAATACATTTATTACACAAATTTATTACATATTTTATAAATATGATATTTAATGTTATTCTTTATCACCATATCAAACAAGATGAGATTAATATAAACAGAAAAATTCCATTTACTTGTTGCAAAATAATCTTTTTCTGTGGAAAAGCTACAAGAGTGCAATGCTATAAATAAAATTCTTTAAATAGCAATAAGCGGGGAAAATGTAATATCGATAAACACAAAATTAAAAATAAAAGTTGGTTTGCTATATTTATAAACTTACAAGCGCATATTTTTGCCACGTTACCGACGAACCAGTGAGCCCAATTGAAAAGAGCTCTTCGTGGTGCGCCAGGATGTGGTCTCATAGCTGCCATGAAAGGCTGGATAAAGCACAAAATCGTGGTAGCCAGGCCGACGGAAGCGTGTATCGTCTCGGAACTCCACGTGCCCAATTCTACGAATATTATCACGAAGGCTGCCAGCGTCATCGACCACGTGAGCACCATAAAGAATCTGTGCCACTTGGGGAAAAATATCGATAAACCTTTATTATAAAGAAAAAAGCACGAGAAAAATGATGTAGGACACTTTTGCGTGATTTGAATGTTAATGATGTACGAACATAAGAGTGAGGAATATTATGAATATAAAGCATTCGAATAATAAAAAATTAATGATGCCATGCAGAACGTTGAAATAAAATATACTTATAGTAGGAATATAAAAATAAAATAATTTTTTTTAATAAAATTATATAATTTTTTTATAATACATTGAATATAATAAATCTTGAATGTGAATTTCTTTATGTTATATTTTACTTATACAAGATGAATAAATTAAAAAATTAGTAGTTTACGAGATATTCATTATTTTATTCTTGTATGTATATTTCAATATAAAATATAAAATATCTCGTTACTATTGATTTTTTTGTAACTCTAGCTTAATACTTTTATATGCAGAATAATTAGAAGAATCAAGTTATATAAAAAAAGATACATATAATTTTAATGCCGTGGTTTCGAGATATTTTATTGATCCGATACTTTTTTCCTCATGTATCAGTAAAATATAACATAAAAAAATTAACTTTTAAAATTTATAGGTAATAATAATATATGTATAAATAATTTTATTTTTTAATTAATATTTTTAATTATTTAATTTTTATATCTATTATTGATTTAATTTGCCTGAAAGTAGCTTTTCTGTCTCTAGAGAATAAATAAATTAACTAATGAGATCTCCAATCTATTAGTAACTGATAATAATAGCAAGATAGGCAAACTAATCGTGTGTACAATTTTAACAAAGAAGTAGTGCACATACCAAAAATAAATTAGATAATTTAGTACATTTAAAAATATTATATATTAAAATTTAAAGAAGTTTAAATTCACTTATAGAATAAACTTAAAAAATTCATACGAAAAATTTGTCTAAAAAATGATTAATGTTACGAAATTATTGCAAAATTAATGAATGCAAGAATAACGTGATAAAAGCACAGATAAATTAAGTGAGTTCATTAACCCTCGGAAAATACTTCACATAGCACTGCGGCTAAGTCATTCTTGACCCGTAATCTATTCTATTGGATAATTGTTCCGCATATGAACATAGTACATAAAACAGCTGTAAAGAAACAGTTTTCGAATTTGATTTTTTATACTCTTGCGGTGAAAATAAAATGCACGAGTAATCTTCAAAAACTAATGAATGTCTATCGTTTTGTGAGTAATTTAGCCATCATCAGAGGTTAATATTAATGGCACCTTTATTTCAATGTAATCATTCATTGCCGATAATGAAGGAGAATGGATCGAAGAGCATTGTGCAATTTTGAAAGGGTATGGGAAGTAACGTGAAATGGAATATCTGCACTTACAGCGAACCAATGATCCTTTCCACATAACTGTGAGCTGACCCAGGTCTGTCTATAATATCTCGCGAGTAACATCCCGATGGAGGCTGTGCCGATCCACGATGCCAGCATAAGCGCGCCATGAAGGCGAATCAGTAGGTCACTGGCTGCGGTCCATTCCCCGACGTCAGACAATCTCTTTGAGGTGCTGGTCCCGACATAGGCGAGATTGTGAAAGTCAACGCCATTTGCTAAAAAAAGTAGAGAAATGATCTATTCGCGAACCATTTGCATTAAACTGGAAAACAAACTTCCCGTATCTCGCAGACGTGTTGTATAACGTTACTTTTAATCAATATCCAATAGTCGCGCCAATAAGAATTCCAGAAATCAATCTGCCTGAATCGCGCTTCATTCATGTTCCTGCTCATTCGAGCAGAAACATAAGGAAGCTATCAAATTTGCAGTTATCGCAACCTGCGACGAGAAAGTCGTAAAGTTCTTGCACACTTTGCTCTCAACAAAAATACACGGGAAGAGTTAACTTCACCAAGTCCCGCCAACGTTTTCTTCTCTCTTTATTTGAAGAAGTGCGACAGCAAATTGTTACGTTATAAATCTGGCATTACCGCGTTCGTTAAGCCGTATAACAACCTGTCACCCTGGTTTAGTAGTTAGCAACAGTTATCGCAATTTCCCTGATTAAATTTTAATTACGTTGGAAATTGTGTATTCGACTTATACGTACATTTTAAGTCCGAGCCGGCGGCCAAGAGGAGATGGTACGGATTGTTGACAAGGTCGTACGTACGTCCCTGAACGTAGGTGAGCTTATCCCGTCGAAACTTACAGTATATCATGTCGTCTTTGATCGCGCGGCCCTCCAGTTCGACCATGCCTTCCGGCTGTGAATAAATTGCGAATGGAGCAAGGTCAACAATTAGGCGACGCGAAGAAAGTCGGAATAATTTTAATTGATCATGCGATACGCGCACAAAATGATTCTAAAATGAATCACCGTATTTTGCAGAGATATTCCTCAACCAATTTACAATCGACTTTGCCTGCCGGCAAGAAACTTGATTGAACACATTTAAACTTTAGAATACGATGAATTTTGAAATATAGAAATTTTACGGTAACCTCGTGTCAACACCCAAGCACTCATTTTAACTTTTCTCTTCAACTACATTTTAACTACAATAATAGGTGCTTTGCAAATCGTAAAAAAAGTCGACAGGCTATTACAAGTTAGAATAAGTCTGAAGGTGAGCTTGTGTGAAAAGTAGAGAATAATAGAGAATCGTTTTTCGAATTGTCGCATGCAAAAAATCTCTCGGGAGGTACTCTAGAGCATTGTAGCATGAAAATTCTGGATATTGACACATAAATCTCGTTAAATGTTTGATGTTTAATATATTACTTTCAGTGAATGATGTGTGGTAAAATTTTGAGGCCTGGGTATTTAACGGGTGGGTTAATACTGTTAATAGCGAGCGGCGGAAATACCCTTACACGAGTTTCGTAATTATTTGTAGGGCTTAAAGATTCACTGCATTATCGTAGTGGGAGCGACACTGCCAGCTATGCGGCTAGCACAATAATTGGGATTTAATGGGCCAGACTCGTTGCCCGCGCGCGACAGAGCGCAGGGCGAATTAATTAATGCAACAGTGCACCTAGTCGGAGGGCGGTGCGGAGCATAGTAAACGATACTCACCATCGTGTAGCGTGTATTGCGCCTGCCGGAATTCCAAGACGTGTGTAACATAATTTCGTTACCCTCATTCGTGCACTCGACTACGCTGTCTTCACCCTGCGTACCATTTCCCGTATTATTACTTAACCATTACCACTTAATTGTTGATCCGGTAAATTATGCGCTTAATTAATTGCAAATACGTCGCATTAATTTTGACAGCAATGACAACGTTAATTGCCAAGTAAATATTACACGTTCGACAACGTTAAATAAACCAGCCTGAGCAACAAAGAAATCCAATCGCGTCTGCGTAATAACTATTCAAACGCGCATTAATAAATTAAAAAGTGAAATACGATTCCACATACAAATTAGCTAATTAATAAAATATACTAATTGTGCGCGCTGACGTTGCGTTTGTAATATTTTACAATTAATATTTGTTGAAGAAAAGTATATAACAGTCCATGAAATCCATAAAAATTTTAGCGAGTTTCTTTTTTTTTCCAAAAGCAATTACGCCGAAAGGAAGTACTTTGAAAGGCGCGGACAAATATTGCAGCAAGATAATAGAAATCTCCGGAGAGGACCGAAATGGCAGCGAGAAGCAACTTCACATACTTAATATAAAATACTTTCGCAGAGATTATGCAAGTTCCCGCTTAAATCGTACGAGAGTTTGAAAAGAAGCTGCGCGGGATACTTTGCGTGCGCAGCGTCGCGCAATTACCATATTCTTATCGTCCGACAGACCGACGGCGACGTATTTGGCACCCTTCCGCGCCTGCATCTCGAAATGATATTCGTCGCCCTGCACGATCACGGCCACCACGGCGTCGCAGTTCTTGGTTTTTATGCAGCCTGCGGGCGTGCCGAAGCAGTTCTTCGTGGTGTGGCAGCCCGTGTAGAACGGGTCTACCTCATCCTTCGCCTGCAACGAGAACACACACCTGGGGATGACGTGGGGAATTTACAGGCGGGAATGCCATCCGCGAGATAGTATCTCGTGCGGAACGACGCGATTGCGGAGATTGCGCAACGTTCCTTCCGTCGTTTGATTCGAAATCGTGCGACGACACGAAAATGAGCGAGGCACGGGTAAAGGCGTTTTGGACGCTTGTCGATCATCGGGAGACGCTCGGGAGTCTCTTACGCATTATCTTACAAACGTTCAACTTCGATATATCGGGCAGAAGGGGTGAAGGGAAGGAGACATTCTCCCTCGCTATTACAAACAAGCCGTATAATACAGGGAAGGTTATTTAAAGTGTAGCTTGAAATAGTTTCTCGCGTTGGATATGTAAGAAGATAATAAGAGTCTAGTGAGAAAATACAATATATTAAATCATAACACTGAAAAATGTACCAGAGAAAAAAACTACATTCTCATTTTTAAATAATTAAAATTTCTAAAGAGAGACTGAACCTTATTATAAATATAAAATAATTTGCAGTGTAGTAAAAAGTATATATTTGATGATCGGATGTATATTGAGAAATTAAAAGTAATATTATTCTGGTGATTACAAACGTTTATGTAACTTTTGATAAGAGAGAAATATTGAGCTTTGTATTATCACAAGCACAAAAGAAACGGTATTGTATGATGATATAGAATTAAGATAGTTAACGTTGCATTAACACTTGTCTGTGACGCAAGGATGCCCACGGTTATATCAACGATGCGAATATTAAGCGTTCGCGCGTAGGATTACTATTGTCGTAAGATCAAGAAGACATACTTATTTCATAATGCAATTGAACACAAAGGTATCGAGCTAAGCTATCTCTGACATAAATATTATAATTAAGGATTTTTTAGATGTAGCAATGCCAGCTAAAAATTATAGACATTTAAAAACTACAGGTCTCTTAGGTTTTTCTTTTCCTAGTCAAGAACAAAAAATTTTGCCCGTGAACGCCCGAATTTTTATTCCATAGTTGCATTATGTAACTCGATGAAACAATTCGATATCGTCATACCGCCGTTGCGCAGCTTTTTTATCACATACAGGATGTTTGGAAAGATCGAGAAAAAACTTATACAACATATTAATGAGATCGAGCAGGTAAAAAGAATCCGTATAAACTTATGTCCAAAAATTCTTTATAAAAGTTGCAAACTTTTAATGATTTTTATCAATTATGTTATAATTATAATTAATTAAAGAAAAATTTTTCCTTCTACAAGAAGAATACAGGCTTCTATTTGTGAAATTTAATGACTCTTGTCGAACTCTTTTGAATATCACGAATTTGTTATAATTACATTTATTATAATTATTATAACAATTGATAAAAATTTTTAAACTTTTCAAAAAAACATTTTCAGACGTATGAAGTTTTTTCAACTATTCACTTTCATTAACGTGTATAAGTTAGGTTCCGACTGTTTTAGACCTTCTTGTATATAGTAAAAAAAATGCGCAACAACAATATAATAATACTATCTTATCATGTTATGCAGCTGCAGCAGGTCTATTCTAACTTTTAACGACAGTTTCGTTACAACGTCGTTGCGTAGTTTTTTTACCATATATTATATCTGTACGCGCAATAAATATCTGTTACAACAACAAAATTATTGTTAAAGATTATACAATTTATTGGAACTGCAAAGAAGAAAACAATGAAAAATTTGGCTTATAAAGGTTTATGCAGCGGAAAAGATTATTTTGCCGCAGCTCTAAATAAATAGCTTTTAAACGCATAAATCCAAGGAAAGTTTTGAACGGATTTTTATTAACGTTTTAATAGATATATGTGAAAAAATTTTGTTAAACTCGTAATCCTACTTTCTCGTCATATTTGCAAATAAATATCGTACTACAAAATGCGATTTTACGTAAGAACCAAGAGTAAACAAAATATTAAATAATTTTTAAACCAATAAAAAAACTGTACTTAATTTTTACACAGATACTCAAACGTGACAATAGAGCAATCTATTCTATAAAATTTTTATATTTTTAATAATGGTTTGTGACACATACATCTTTAAAGTCTAACAAAATTTAGCAAGATTTAATTTTTGAGTATCTTTATAATATAATATAACAATGTATTGAGATTAATTTTTGTAAATCTAGATATTATTAATAAAAATATACACATAAAATAACCAAAAACAATAAAACTTTAAATATTTTTGAACAAGAATCGTGTAATTATACATAGAGTGAGTATGTCATTTATAATTGTTGTACAATTATCTTATTGTATAATAATTATATTATGCAATTAATATAATCTGTATATATGATTTTTTATTCAATTTTTACAATAAAATAGAAATTTCTATATGTACCGATATTCTATATGAAATAAAATTCAAGATTTTTACGTTCGGCAAGATTTTGAGACATTAGATGTTTAGAAAGTACTTTGATTAAATATTATATACAAATACTGTATAAATTTGTACAAAATTTTAATATCTCAAATTAAATATTGTTGTTTAAATAACGCATAAATAATAATTTAAATAAATATTTAAAATTAAAATAACTATTCAATACAATTGTCTCTAATAAAGTTGAAGTATGTATGAATCAGCACGAAATCCTAATAAAGAAGACCTTGTGGAGCAAATCATGCGCAACAATCCGCAGGAGCTTAGCTCAGAATCGAACGAAAAGGAAATCTGCGGCGAGAGAAAGAGAAGTTTGACGACCAGCCTTCAACTTAGATACGCTTCGCGAAATCGTGCGTTCACGCTCCGGCGGCCTCGTTCGCTATTACCGCTCTTTGGTGTACTTTTACGCTTTTTATCGCGAACGATCGAGCGCCGTTTTCAAGGAAAGGCCACTCGTCCGCACGGCAGGATGTAATTATTCAATAAAGCTGTCGTACGTATTGTTTAACTAAGTCAAAAAGCAATTTTCTTTCAACGGAAAAGTATTCCCAATTCATTTTCCACAGAAAAGTGTTTTCGCAGCAGCGCTTAAAAGATATCGAATCGCGAAGTTATGTCGAGAAGCCTGATAATTTATAGAAATTGCACAAGCGATCGATACGTCCTTTCATCTGATCATCTCATTCTCAAAGATCTTTGTAAACTGCAAATGGATTCTGCGTATTTTGATATCTGCATAATGTATAATAGAAAGTTGGTGTAATATATAAATGTATTAAGAATTGTATGCGGAATTTGCGATTAACAGGTTTAAATAAATTTGTAAAAAATAGAATATAAAAAGAAGATTGATAATAATAGCAATGACTTAAATTCGGAGATTCAGATATAATTTGAAGATTTGGTATTCTTATATATTTTTAAAGTTACCGCATGGACTCTGCTAAGATTTCTCTCAAGTTTCTCTCGGATTTCTCTGAGACTTTTAATAAATTCCTATTTCATACATTAGGGATTAACCCTGCATTGATCGCACCTTCTAAGTACTGCAATATTTTATTCATTTTTTCTTAATATAATGAAGCATCTTCTATGCAAAAAACTTACAAAATAAATATTTAAAGCTGGTTTGCCTTTATATATATATATATATATATATATATATATATATATATGTTTAAAATTATATTGGTTGTGAAGATGTTTATATGTACGTGTGTGTATATATATATATATACAGGGTGCGAGAAAAGTTCCGGGACGGCGAAATATCTCGAAAACTAAGCATTTTAGGAAAAAGTGTTTCAGACAAAAGTTGTAGGGTTTAAAAAGATTTATTTACTGATCTTATCAGTTTGACCTTGGATGGCGTCGCCAAGGTCAGATCGAAATTACATTAATAATTTTTTAAATGGAACACCTAACTTTTTATTGCATATTCTTGTAGCTTATCTCGAGACCTTTCCAAAACATTACAAGAAAGTTTATTTTCGTTGAGTACTTTCCGAGTTGTGAGGCTTGAAAGCTACAGTGTACTGTAGTGTGGGTCCAGCCAGTTAAGGCAAGAGTGGCGTGTGGGTCCGGCCAGTTAAGGCAAGTGTGGCGTGTGTCCGGCCAGTTAAGGCAAGTGTGGCGTGTGTCCGGCCAGTTAAGGCAAGAGTGGCTGGACCCACACTACAGTACACTATAGCTTTCAAGCCTCACAACTCGGAAAGTACTCAACGAGAATAAACTTTCTTGTAATGTTTTGGAAAGGTCTCGAGATAAGCTACAAGAATATGCAATAAAAAGTTAGGTGTTCCATTTAAAAAAGTTAATGTAATTTCGATCTGACCTTGGCGACGCCATCCAAGGTCAAACTGATAAGATCAGTAAATAGATCTTTTTAAACCCTACAACTTTTGTCTGAAACACTTTTTCCTAAAATGCTTAGTTTTCGAGATATTTCGCCGTCCCGGAACTTTTCTCGCACCCCTGTATATATATATATATATATATATATATATATATATATACACACACATACATATAAACATCTTCACAACCAATATAATTTTAAACAGACAAAAAATGACATAAAAATTTGGTTTCTTTAAGTAAGCAAATTAAATATCTATCTGTTTAAAATTATCAAATTTTTTCAAGATTTTGTATTTTTGTTTACATTGATAATTCTTTTTCTCTGTGTATATATAACATGCCTTTATATTTATAAATATAGAATAAATATAGAAATATATATATTTTTTATATTTATTATTTTATTTTTTATAAAATAAAAAATATGTAATTTTCAAAATTGAAAAATACAATGGAAAAAAATCAGCAATGAATATCTATTGTACTGTGCGCAAATAACGCAGAATTCATAAAAGTTTTGCTGCTAGAGAAGAATTTCGAAAATGTAATGCATTAAACGAGTTGCTTAAAATGCCTGTCGTAATTTAGCATTCCTCTGTTTCTTTCTCTCTCTCTTTCTAAAATCTAGATTTTCTTTTTGTTTTATCAACAATATTCGACATAATTTCTCGATCATTCCACTTGGCGATCCTCATGCGATAGAGATCAAATTCGTGGGAACCGAATCGCGAGTCATAAAAAATCCGCGACACGAAATCGCGAACGACCGCGGAAGTGAACGGTGAAAGTACATAAAGCATAAATTCCAGAACGTTGGCTGCGGTCGCGTGTTATACGTTTGTTGTACACGGTTAAGGGCCGTGCACGGTACATACGTAGAGATGCATAATTCATGCATCCATGCGTCACGCGCCGCTATATTCGCCTCTCGAATTTTTTACTTTCTACGATAACATAGACGACGATAGCGTATTATAGGTATATGATACGAAAAGCCGGAGATTAACGAGAAGAGATATTTTTTTATCGTTTTAATCAAAACTTTTGAAATTTTTAGTCACATAAATGGCAAAAACGAAAAGAGAAAACGTTGTAGAATCGTTTAATGTGTAGTTTTACTCTCGACTTTTAATAGAATTTGTATTTTACAGCACGTCGTATTTCAACTAATTATCCATTTTATGATACAAGTGATGTTCATCGAGATAGCTGTGAGAATATAAGCATGTTTTAATTGAATTTAAATTTCGCGAAACTATAATACAGATTTATGAGTGCGCTATTTTATTTCTCATTTGATATTAACAATGGATGTAATTACTTATTTATCTTGCATATAATACACTTGGAGCTGACAGCTTTCATTAATTGGAATATCATTACAATCCATCCATGCGAATGAGAATTGAAATATTTTAATTCAACCGTCCGTTTTAATCTGTGCAAATAACATAATGTAACGGCATACAGTAGGACTCGCGAAATTAACAAAAGAAATTAAAGTAAATGTAAGACAACAGATGCGAGTCAGGCACACTGAAAAAAGAGTTTGGTAATAGCTACCAAATGTTGAGTGAAATAATGCCAATTAAATGTTTGATTAATATAATTAAAAATAATTTGTTTTTCTAAATATTTTGTAAATATTACTAAATTTGATAATATTTGCTAAATATTTAAAAAAAATTATTTTTTATTATATTAATCAAATATGTAATTGGCATTGTTTCACTCAACATTTTGCTATTTTTACTAGCTATTCTTTTTTTAATCTTTAAATTAAAATAAAAGTTTATTTGATATTAATTGAAAAAATTACTTAATTAAATTAATTAAAGATGTTTGCGTTTTTTTTTTCCTATGAAGTACAGTTTTTCAGAAATCTTTTATTTTTGGACAACTCCAAAATAACAAGTGCTCCGTTTTTTTTCATAAAGAGAGACAATTGATACCGAGTAAGTTGGCGAAAGAAAAAAATAGCGAGAATGACGTGTTCTCGATGGATTTTGGAATATTCCGTACGCAACAAACACAAACAGAGTAAGTTCATTGAATGCGATTAACGAGAATCCTCTGTACTCGGTGTCTAGATCAGCTGCCATGCATCCCACGAGCAATATTCGCAAAGCCACACCTATCGGGACTTACAGGCCGCTTACATCATTTAACACGATGTAATACCACTACACGCATTTACCTTATAATGGTGACGGCGCGCGCGACAGGAAATATAATACTCACCGCATAACTGACGGTGCGGCTGTAGTAGGGTGGCGTGGTGGTCCTGAAGGTAGTAATGGGTGTAGGTAGGGTCGATACCCCGATGGACCGCTTGTCAACAAAGACTCTGGGAGATTCCACGCCAACCCAGTACGTGCTGTAATCCTGAGCGAAGGTAGAGCTACGGAAGAAACAGAGGTCAATGATCAAGCGGTGAAACAAGATTTAACAAAAATAAGAGAATAGTATTTTAGTACGTACAAAACCAATATTGTAGTAACATTTTAATAAGGTCATTATTATATGTAAAAAAGTATACTTGTATTTATATGTGACGACTGTCCCAAATATTATAATTAAATTTGTAAATAAATTTATAAATTGAAGTTTTTAATTTTTATAAGTTAATTATACATATTTATAAATTAAATCTTATTTCATTTTTTTCTTAATGTCAAAGACTTTGAAATACTGAAAACCGTTTAAAACTAATTTACGTTAATTTACAGATCAAGAAGTTACATGTAAATAGAACATTTCTAATTAATGTATATCAGTATATTTATAAAATTATTAAAGATAAAAAGAATTATTTGGGTATGAAATACATGTGTTTTTGTAGCTTTAGGTGAAAATAGGTTAATTACATAGAAGAGTTAATTACACATAATTCAAAAGAATTAGGAGAAATTTTTCTGAAAATGAACAACTAACTTTCAAAAAATATTTAATTTTCTGCGCTCTCGTTTATTTGCATACATGCTGGAGTATAATGTAAATGCATATTAAATGTTCCATATGATATAAAATATACCCGGTAATATATCTTAATAAAAGTTTCACATCTTATATCTTAGTAAGCGACTTGTTTTTTTCTCATTTTTAATTGTCTCTCGTGAAAATTAAAATGGATAACCAGAAATAATAATATATGAAAACAGAGTTAACAATTACGAAGCCACTCTTCGAGTTCGAAAATTAAAAATATGTAACGTTATAAAATTAATTTTTAATCGGTTTTTTTAATCTTGTTTCTCTTAGAACCTGCTAACGACGTACAATGAGATTATAAAACTCTTGACGTTTATTAATAGTGAGAGTCTATTCACGCAGAACTCTTAGAACACATTGAAATTTGCTGAGTGCAAGTGACGTTAAATGTATTAAAAGTATTTTCACGTAGACGCTTTTTATCGTTTTTTTTTTTGATTTTTTTGTTAATACTGGTTGTGGTGAAATATAAATATCAGAATACAAAAGTAGTGAGAGAAATTCCCAAATGGTACCGTAAAAACAAAACAAAACTCTCTCGAAATAAGTTACGAAGTTTTAACAGAGGGTCGCAGCTGCACCTACTATTAAACATGCATTAGTAACTCCACATCGATTATTACAAGGAAAAGTTTATAAGGAATGTTTCGCGCGTTCCTCGCACCGTTATGCCCGCACGAGCGCGTTGAATTCCAAGCACGAGCCGCATCCACGCGTACGGTAATACCTAATTGTGATTCATAAGTGTGATACGCGTTGCAACTCCACGAGTATGAGTGCGGATTTACGTGTACATATGCATGCATACAGAGGTTAATATTAGACGCTGGAGTCATGACTCAACAATTAAGCCGTTTCCAGACGCTGATGTTTCTCGTTCTAAATTTTATAGGTATTCAGCAACTTCGCAAGCTTGCGGAAATAATTCTTGCGGTCTTGACGCGGCTCATGGCGCGGCAATATTCAAATCTGATAAATAATTTGTTATCCTATATTTATGTTAATTATACGCAACGAAGTAAAAAGAAACTCTTGGAAAAATATTGTTTTCTGCATTATTCGTAATTTAAAATTGCGATGTAAATGTTTTATTTCATGAAATTGATCAAATCGAAAATATACAATAAATTGTACGTGTATTTTCGAATTTGTGAGATATTAATTATATAATGAAAAAAAATATTGTTTTTACGGAATATAGGTTGAGACAGATATTTAGCATATAAATTTTAAATACATTAATTCTTCGAATATCTGAGAAATAAGAAATTTCTTAAATAAAACCTTCAATAAACTTGTTCTTTACGTATTACACGGAAGTGCAAGAATTCTTCGCGGTAAGGCTCATTTAAAATTCTTTTAATTCAAAGAAATAGTTTGTTATGTCGCGTGATTTTATCATTTAAGTATCATTATTATTACGCAACGATACTTACTTGAAGATAATGGTACCTTCGTAATCGACTGGAGCCTCCCAATCGAATTCAAGATTGTGCTTCTTGTTCGTGTTCGTATGAGTCACGGAATTCTAGACACAAGAAACAGGAAAAGTTTTTTTTTACGATAAGAAATTGCATGTCATTCACGTTTACAAAAGAGACTCGATAAATGATTAAGCCTTGAAGAAATCGTTAAAATATGATACAAATAGGCCTGTTATATAAAAATAGAGCGCTTCAATGAATCAGATTTCAGGAAATCACAGTCATAAAATTAATGGAATATAGATGAAAATAATTATTGTAATATTTAGATATCAAAAATTTGAAAAATTTAATGCACTTTATTTTCTTCTTTAAGGAACTTGAAAAGATTCATCCAAACTTGTAAAGTGAAATGTTAATTCTGACAAGGAGAGATCTAAGTACGTATTTTGAAAAGTCGCGGATTTTGAAAAGTTTGATGATTGAGAATTGAACGTCGTAAAAGTAACGTGTGACATTAAAGTATCAATAAGCCAAAAGATTGAAGTTATAAAATTTTTCTCTTCTTTGCTATTCGAGACCGACTGATATTTTTTTAAATATATATTGTGTATGTACATGTATATATTATTTTTCTATGCTTTTTATATTAGTTTTATGATTCTACAAAACAAATATAATTAAAAAAATTTGTAACAGTCTGTTTATTTATTTTTCTTAAATAAATAAATTTTTTAAAACGAGATTCATACCCTCTCTCCTTGTAAAATGCAAATCAAAATATTTTTATATTTTACTCCTTGATTATTCCAAGTTTATAAACATTTCGATGTTCACTAAATTATCTTTGATTTTGGTATTTAAAATGTAACTTCATGGAAAAAAAAGGGAGATTAAAATACTATATATGGTGCAGAAAGTACCTTTACACCTCTGGCGCATTCCACGATTTTCGCGGAATCGGGCAAGTTTACGAATTCTCCCACGTATTCGCCGGTGTCGATGTCCCTAGCAACGATCATGAAACCCTCGTATGCGAGACCTTCGGGACTTCCCAGAATCAGACGGACCCTGCCTTGACCTGCTGCGGGTAGTACCTGATAAGGTGGATACGACGATTGTATCCCGGAGCTGCCGGCATGACGTGGCGTCAGATCGAAGCACGCTTGCGACGGTGCCCCATTGGGTAATCCCAGAACCTTTACAAGCAAGCCGATGACCAGAAACAGCAACGTCTTAGGCATCTCTATAACGAAACGAGTCCCGTAATGTAATTAGAAAAGAAGCATATATGAATAATGTAGTATTCTTCGTATGCAAATATGATATTTTGCTGATAAAAAATTAAGTTTAAATTGACTAAAAAAAATATATGTC
Source organism: Solenopsis invicta (assembly GCF_016802725.1). Taxonomy (NCBI): domain Eukaryota; kingdom Metazoa; phylum Arthropoda; class Insecta; order Hymenoptera; family Formicidae; genus Solenopsis; species Solenopsis invicta. The sequence continues at coordinate 29,375,985 of NC_052664.1, forward strand.
ATTAAGAAAATAGGTAGTCTTTTTTTAGAACTTGCTTAATATTTTTGCATCAAAACTTTTTACGTTGTTCGATTTAACTGTTTAAATTGCTTTTAGCATCAGATTTGCAATTAACTGTGACGCACGGCTGTAACAATCATGAAAAAGCGAATTACGTATTCACGATTATTCCCTCACGGGAAATAACGAGACAAAATCGGGAAATATCTAAATAGAACAGCGCACTTGTTTAAACGAACAGCAGACAATACGCGTTTGTGTTTAATGTTCTCCGGTCACGTCGATGTTGAATTTATCCGATATAACGTAAACAGAAATGTGCATCTGGCAGCAATTCGCTGTCGCTTATGTATAATGCACGTCTTATTCCCTTGCCTGTACATAGTCTCGTATGTAAATTTCAATTTCAACAATGCATTTGCATTAGTAATTGCTCACGCAGAAATTGCGATGATATACATGTAATGACTCGTCTGATTTCATTTCGATTAATCAAGTCGCGAACTGCGAAGACGTCTGAGCTAAGAATACATATATTTTTTAACAATCCTTTTGATATCCAATCACGAGATAGTGATAATTGATCTAGATTCTAATTATCAGTAACCAATTGTAATTCTTTTTTTTTAAAGTGTAGATATTTAATTCTTTTCACATTGCGCCCCTAATCGTACAAAAGGTGATGCGTTGATTTTATATCTAAAGTATGGAAAAACTCCATGTATCTCGACGAAATTACTTATTTCCGATATATATATAGCTTTGTAACGATAATTGATCCAGATAAACTGGAGAGCATTATTGGCGATAAACCGTTGACAATTTTTTTACGATACGTTAGAGTGCAAGTTAATTGTTAATTGCTCAATCATGTGAAGTATTGTATTAGAATGGATCGAGATAATAGGAGTCTCTCTATTGAGACACTAATGAGCGACCAAGTGAGGCGCGAGAAGTGAATGACTTGAAGAAACGAGCGCGCTCGCTTGTGTTGCACGGCCCACGCCTGAAAGAACTGACTTTCACCCTTTAGGAGTTTAACTCCTTACGTGTTTCTTAGCTCGCGCATTCCTAAACGCCCCGCCACTACTGAAATATTCCCCATTGCCTGCCATTATGTAACGCCAACTGACCCTCGCCATTGAAATGCCACGTAGCCACGGCGATGCCCGCTGCAGCAACGGTTTCTTGTCTTGCGTCTCGCAGTCGAAGCATAATCGTATTAAAATCAGGTTTTTATACGTTACGTATTCGCTGTTAAAACTCGCTGTCTCGTTACTATCTTATATTACATTTTCCTGGCGAGACTACTTCAATTTTGCACAAATTCGATATATAATCTTTTCTCTTTGTAAGCTTTTTTCCTCTAAAGAGCAAACAAGAAACGAAGAAGAATATATATGGCCATAGTTGTGTGAGAAACGTCCAACTTCACAACATTATTATTTTTAAATTATTGTAATTAATGAGTAATCCGTACATTGTTTTACATTAGAAAAAGTATCCAAGCTTAATACATGTTTAAAATTATTTAAGAAACAGTTTTTACATTTTTAAATCACATTAAATATTACTTGCATTTTTCTCGACTTCACGTGAGCCGGTCGTCTCTTGTATAACTATAGCCATTTATATATAGTAATTCATTAAATTTAAAACTGAATTAGGATATCTCAGGTTAAATAGAAGATCCATTCGGTTACAATTAAGCAATTCATTTCAAACGTTATTTAAAAAAGAAATAAATCTTTTTTGCATTAATACAGCAAAGTATTATTACCGCGAATATTTTTGTACATATTTCTGCAAGATCGCATCTTACTAGGAAGTTAAGTAGTACCTTAGTCAGCAATAAAAGCGCGTTCCTTTCGTGGCGTCCGCAAATCACTGTTATTGCAAAATGTGCACATTCGAGGCAAGGTCGATCACTTGCGATAACTGTTAACTGCGCTGTATTGCACTTTCACAGCAGGCCACGACATACACACACGCAAATGCGCACACACGCGCACACTCACACGTATTCCGAATTAGTCAATTAGGATTAGACTGTCCGCAATACGTGTTGTTGTAAATTCATCGCAAGAAATTGTGGATGATTGGCCTGTCGCGTGGAGGGGCATAGCTTGGTTCATTCATAAAGGAATTTGGCGGCGACTTTTCAACGACGATTTAAAACGATGAATAACTGAGATAGAGATTCTCAAGATAACTCAAGAAGAAGATTCTTAACGAAGATTGGAGAATCCCAATTAATCGGCTTGCTCTAGCATAGTTACGTAATGACGCAGTAGCTATTATAATAACGGAGACGACTTTAAAATATAATTTGCACACGGCGTGTCTTCCCAGCAAGCTTTCGCGCATAATTCTTCTATAATGCTACATCTAAAAATAAGCATGTATTTACATAATAACATGATGTTACATAGCGAAAATGATATCCAATTTTTTACGCAACACCGTTATTAGAATATTATTACTTACACAAAAATGTGTATAAAAGAAATTACTAAATTGATGTAAATTAACCCTTCGTAGTTTAACGTTTTTTTTTTTCGCTGCTCTTCCAGTCCAATCAGTTTACTGATTCCTGATAGTGTTTTTAAAGGGGTTTTCGAGCTTTAAAAAAAATCTGAAAAAAATCTGATACACTCTTCCATTCTAGGATGCGATTTCACAATTGTTTGACCTGAAACGTTTTTCACTTTTTTTTTTGTACGCGTCCGAATTTCAGGCAGAATAATTCAAAAACTGAAAAAATTCTCCTGAGTCTTCGAATCCCAAGTTGGGCCACGGAGAGTTAATAATATATTCTGTACCTTTACGCTACACAATGTTATTGATTCAAACAAATTTTTTAATCTAAACACGAGTAAAAAAATCGACTGCATGTACGTTATATTGGCTTTCCGTTACTCATTTTTCACTTCTACGTCTGTATTCCGTGTTCACGTTAGAATAAACGACATCTGGACGGAATAATCGATAATTGAAAAAGGCGTTTGCAAGGAATTATCTCGACAATGCAGCAATCGTGAATAAGGCGAATCGGTTTTGTCCAAGATCAATATTGCGGGTGAATTTATTTCTCTCAAACGAAGGCCTCAATTTACAAACAGCTACGATTGCCGCGAGACATGTATACCTACGCGACGTGACACATCGGTTACACGTATATACAACGAGAAATCGGGACGATTGGTTTTTTCAGCTGTAAAAACTGTGACCGTGTGTACCGCGGATAAAAATCTAGTCGTTGGATTCTCGTTTTTATGTGACAGTTCGAGGAGGAATTAAGATCGCGATAATCACCTGCGTGCCTAGCATTATCATATATCATTATTCCATTGTACAGAAGAGAACGAGCACAAGGCTTCACGTTTTGCGGTTTACAACGCGCGCATGTGACTCATTCGCGGCGTCATACGCATACATACACGTGTGCACAGCTCGTTGACACGTACATACACAGGACTCACATGTACGTAGATCTACCACAGGTTGTATCTTCTTCCTGCGTGGTCCTTTGTGAGCGCACAGGAAATTCCCAACGCGATGTGTACGCGATGACTTCAAACGTTGATTCGATAACAATTTATTGCATACGAAAAAGGTCATCGTGCAGATGTTTTTTTTTTATTGTTAATGACGTTGTTGATTTTTCCATTATCGACATTTTAATACGTTAATTATTATAATTAAACAATAAACAAAATAATAAATAATTTTTTGTTTTTCGGATTGCAATTTTTTTAAAGGATTTAAAAAATTTTATCATATTAACGTCAATGTTAATATGTTCAACTTAAAACACTACACTCAATCAATATCGTGTTAACTAAAAAAAAGTATATTAAAGTTCTCAAGTTATTTGCAAAAAAAGTTAATGCCCGTGCTTGAATATTGATTTTTTAAAACTCTTTTTAACAAAATTTTAATCAAAAAACAAAGAAATTATTTCTAACTTTATTTACTGTTTAACTAAAATTGTTTAGATAAATATTTGCAAATTTTTGTAGTTAAAATAAAAATTAAATTTTATTTTTATCAACAAAGTAGGAATTAACTATGATAACTGCGCGTTCAAATAAAGTATTGCGAAAATCTATATTAGATGACAGAAATGATAGTTTCAGTCATTTCTTGGTAGTCGTTTAATATTTATTTGCCTTTATCGTCGCCGCAGTTACGTTTGCAATGAAAAAGTTATTCGACACGCCCTGGGAATATATTCAGAGTGCGATCTTCTCAGTAGCGTATTTCTCTTTTGTTATGTAATGTGATCTTCACACGATGCACTTTCATTTCGCGTAGTCGTGCGTTTAGTTTGCTCGGCAAGTTCTTACTAATTTGTCAGGTCGATATCAAGATTGCGTTATGTTTTTTGGAACACAAAACCGACTAGCACGCAAATAAATAATATTATATAACAAGTGTAGGAATAATATGAGACAGCTATAAAATTGTACGATAACTTAATGAGATAATTAACCATTATAAATGTGAACTAAGGGGGCAATCAGACACACCCTAGTATTTAAGTACCTTTTAATTTAATTGCATTTTAATTTGTATAATATTAGGTATTTTTAAAAAAATTGAAAATTGTATTAAACGACGTATCAATTTAATATAAAATCGAACATTTTAAATATATTGAAAGATATCACACACACGCGCGCGCGCGCGCACGCACGAACACACACACACACACACACACACATACTTAAGCTCTTTATATATCTTGTTTATTTATCTATTTTATTTATTTCATTATTATCAAGGTTATTTTCTTTGCGTTTATTTTAAAATAAGCTATATCAACTTTTCGCGTAATAAACTAGCATTTGCAAGTCGTGATAAAACATGGCATTTTCCTAATGCAGTTCCGAGTTCTTTTAAGTTGGAAGCATATCGCGCCGTCGAGTAACTAGGTATTCATGACATGTTCCTTCGAATGAGATACATTTAATTGTATTCGTGCAACTTGCAAGTTTCTACTGCTTCGAATGTCATCAGGCAAACAAAGTATCGTGCCCTCGTGTCTTCCGTGTTTGGTGAACGCATCGCCATGGTTACGTCGCCCCGTTGTCCTAGAATTTCCACGTCGAGCATTACTCTCGCGTCTCTACGCCGAACCGCAAATTATTTTATCGGTTACGTAAGCCAGGGACCACCGAGCAAGAATTCAGGGAAACGTCATTCATCGCCGCCGCAATTATACCTAACGGCCTCCTCTTTAATGAGCACAGCGCTCCTCTCAGCTCATCGATCTTGCTCCGATTGTTTCACCTTGTCTTACGCACAAGTTGAATCAACTAGTTATAGAGCAACCGATGTCTAAAGATGAATACGGACGTGACATACATTGCGCTCGTGTCTGCATCTCACGATATCTCCACAAACGAAAAACTCTTCTTTCAAACAAATTTAAATTTATATTTTTCAAAAATATTCTTGAAAAAATATATAGGAAAAGTTATAGAAATAGGCCAATTTGTAAACAATTCATTTTTAATTAACTGCAGCTTGTTTAAAAGTTGGACAAGAGAGAAATTGGAATTGTTAATAACGTCTTACTTATTTATGTAATAATAAGACAAAGTTTCGTGTCAAGATTCATTTTCACATTCCACTAAAAAGTTACACAAGAAAAAGGAAATTAATAATGCGGGAGGAATTGTCACGGAATAATTCTTGCATGTCTGCACAATGAGCTGTCTACGATTATTTGAAATTATAATTAAAAATAACCGAGGCGCACTATTGATATCACTTTGCGTTTTTGAGAAATAATTCAGTTAATTAATGACGATGACTTGTTCTTATGGACGGTAAAACCCAGCAGTGAATCATCGTACGAATTATTTGTCTGTGTCTGTGTCTGTGCGTGTTGCACTAAAATAAGAAATAGTGTATCCGCATAACGAAACATCAAAAAGAATGGGACGATTTCTCCAAAGTCGATTAACTTTAACCGTAATTCAATCGTCTTTGTACCTCTTTCGGGATTTTATCTCTATATATAGGAGAAGACACAGAGAGACCATTGTCCCATGATTAAAGTTAATCGACATCGGAGAAATCAACCCTAGAGTGATCGAAGGGATCCAACGGATCCACTCGATCTTCCGCTTATCGTTGCGGAGAATCGCGCTCCCATCGTCCACACACAACATACAATGACCCGGATTAAAGAAAAGCTGACTGGTAAATTCTTCCACGTTCGTTTTAGGTAGTAAAAGAAAACAGATTTAACACATTTCAACGTCATCTTCAGTGAAATGTTAAATTCATCGAAATCTGTCACGTTTCTTTCACAAAACGGAATACAAGGTTAACGTCCCAGTGACTGAACACTTACTTATATCCAGAAATGATTATTATTAATTTCAAATATTTCTTTATTATGTTATTAAAGTTCTAATTTTTAAATGTTTTAGATTATAATTAAATTTTAATATTATGGAATAATAAGCTTTCGTCCAGATATAAATATCTATGAATAACACTTTAATATTTAATATTTTATAGTTTATATATTTTTTATTAAGAAAATATTAAAAATATAATAAGTATGTTTCGACTAGTAACCTATTTTTGTTTGGGAAGAGTAATTTTTACATATCAAATTTATCTAAAATTAAAAAATTCATAAGAGTCATTAAAGTAAGCAATTTATATATTAGTAAAGAATAAAGAGAATAAATAGTAGTAACAGTAATGTTATGAACTGTTTGTAATCACAAAATTAATCTGTATAATACCTAGCGGAAAGAAGATTTGAATCACCGTCACGTTTATTCTCAGAATTCTAAAACAGGCAGGAAGCAGCTGAACTTCTTATGAATATTTACCTAACTCTTTTCTTAACGATATTCTAAAAATGTTAAAATAAATTTATGTTTACTTTTATACACATACAAATCGCCTAATTTTAGATTACGTTGCATCTTATGCAGTTTAAATGAAAGATTATCGCGCAAAATACCATGGCCTAAAAATACACTATAGTACACTTACTATAGTTTTTATTATTAATGCAGTCGATATACATTCATTTCCTAATAGCCACTGAGCTGAGAAAACGGTGTTCCAATTTAGACATCAATTACATTATCAGTTAGCACTAGACAGTATTGTTGTGTTTCAATTACATTATTAGTTGTCACTAGACAGTATTGTTATGTTTCAAAGAAATTTTTATATTTAGATGTACGAGTATATAAAGATACAAAATATTTAAATATTTCCTATATAAACTTAAATCCCACATTTAATATAAATTTAATATTTTAACCATCAAGACGTGATTCTTTTATCATCTAAACTACAATCTGTTGAATCTTGTTTATTTTTTTTATTTGCCACTGGTGGAAAAGCAGAGAAAAATTTTTAATAGGAAAATTATTTATTAATCTGAAAAAGGAATAAATAAAACAAAGCTAATAAAAGTCCAAAACGCAAATGAAAAAACGCACGATTACAATAATTAATAGCGTTTATTCTTCATATATCCATAACTTTCAATGAATATTTTGACCCATTTTCAAATTATCGTAAAAAAGCATCTCTGGAACCTGCCATAAGGTCACTAACCGGTTGTCAAATCCGTAGTATTATTCCGTTGATTAACATTCAAGCTCAAGGGCAAGGATGTAAACGTGAACATTAGATAAAAATGTCAGTCAGTAGTCTAATCAGCTGCAACGTGTTTTAGGATAAATTAAGAAAAAAATAAATGTCGTCAGAATTTAACATGCTTACTCTTCGAAGTTTAGTAACTGTCTTGCGGATTCCAAGGACGTTTTTCTACGATAACTTGTAATGCTGATGATGACTCTAAAAAGAGTTGAAACGTTCGTTGAAAATTATAGATACATGAAAAATAAACGCTATCAATTATTGTAATCTTACGCTCTTTCATCCGCGTTTTGGACTCTTGTTAGCTCTGTTTTATTTATTATCTTTTTATTTTAATTTCAAGAGTCATTATTATTCTATTCTTCTCTATTAATTCTTAGATGATTATCAGTCAATGGAATGCCATTCAATTGTGAAGAATAGAATGACGAGCGAGTGATGTAGAAGAGCTGAGAGTTTCAAAGCTAGTCTTATATGGCTAAACAAAAATGGTATGTGACCCAATTGTTTACCGATTTTGGAATATATTACGAAAAAGTTATTGATAGCACAATAGCTTGCTTTTAGGAAAGATAGTATCCGACGGCATAACTTGTTAAACAGCTGGGTTACATACCTGCTTTTTCTTCGATTTCTATCGGTCAATTACCCAGGAAGAACCAAGCACATGTTTACGATATCCGTTCGCTCGTAATGTATCTTTTCGTAATATAGCTTTGAAATTATTAAATAGCAGTTCTACATATCCGCTACGTTAGAATTAAAGTTTGGTAAACTTAAAAAAATGTTTACAAAATCCTACAAGAAACAGCGCTGAGATTCAGCTATATAGGGCTCATCTTATAATTTTAATCCTCCGCAAGCAATCTGTGTTTTTTTTTTGCACGAGCGCAATTTCATTCTCAAATTTTAATTAAATTTGTCTTAATTAAACATTTTAGCATTTTAATTAAACAATTATTTATTAATGTAGCAGAGATGTTAAAAAATAACCCTAAATTTTTAAAAAATCTAGAATACTAAAATTTAGATAACGAAAGAGACTTAGAATGCCTACGGGGTAAGTAAAAATATGATTGCCTACGAGTTAATTATTGTTTTACGGAGTCTATCGTGGTACCGAGATTCACGGTACCTGCTCAGACTCAAATCCGCGTGTCTGCGACTGTCGCGCAAGCACTCACCGGTCCTCATCTCCGTCGCGGGATGCAGATCCTCCACCGGACAACGTTCACCACGATGTAACACGCGCGCCAAACAAATTCGTAGGGGGCTCACGTGTGCCGCCGCGCCGGGCGGTACGATAACACACGCGCACTAATTCACGGTCCACGTCAAGACGGCGTCCATCGATCGGTGTCTCCCTCGATCGTAGTCCTCCGACGCTACCGCGGACGCGTCCTTCCGCTCAAGAGCGGACTCCGAACCTGTCCTGTACGCCTCGCGGTCGAGAGAGAAAGAGAGAGAGAGACGCTCCGAAAAACGCGCACCTGTTTTCGCCGTTTTTGAATTGCGCGCAACCAAGAGGAGTCTAGGCGAGGACTAGCGACGAGCTGGGCTCGATCGTTCGCCGAACGTGGTTCTCGCGCGGCACTTGTTGATCCCGCAGCGGCATACTTCCGTTGACAGCGTCGAGAACCACACCTTGCGAGAGACTGTACGAGAAATACGGACCGAGTTGAAAGGCCCTCGGCCGTGAGACCAGCTCAGGTCCGTAGTTACACGCTGGTAGTAGACATCGGCGATCCACGCTGCTCGACCAAAGCACTCGAGTGCTACGTAAGCATAAACCGATCGAAAGAGACGCGCGCTTATTGGCGTCTTGCACCGAGAATATTTAGCAATCTTCGTGAGAGAGACGCTGCAAAGACAAATATACCACTCGTAGGAAGAGGAAAGAGCTTCTCTAGAAATAATTTATTGTATTTTGTAAAGCTTTTTTTGTTATTAAAGACGTACCGGTTTCTCTTTTTCGCTTTGATAGGTATGTATTTATAACTATCAAAGAGATGGATATCTCTGGAATACTGATTAATTAATAAGATTCTGTTTGCATTCTTTGTGTTTCCTTGCAACTTTGTTCTTTACCCTTCGATGCCTGAGAGTATATTATTTTATTGTGTTCCAAATACAGAAATAGCTGGTTAAAAAACCACCGGGTCTTGAGCTAGATATTCTTATGTAGATTATGTATGTGCATATAAATTAATCAACATTTAGCAGTAAAAGAATTAAATAAGAGATTCTATGTATTCTCTGAATAAAAGAATACACTACAAATATAACATCTTTAAATTATATATTACAACCTATAAATATTATATTGCATGAATGTCTGTTACTCATAGGTGTCTCATACTGATTGAAATATTTTAATAATCTATACTTTTTTACATTGAGAAAAACAACGATTTAAAAAATTGTAATAAATATTTATTTAAATACTTGCAATGAAATATTTAATTACGGTACATAAATGTTTATTTAAAAAAAAAGATAATTAAATTACATTGGTGATTCTTATACTAAATAAATATTGCATTGAAATATTCAAACAAATGGTCATTAAAATTTAATAATTTTTTTTTTCTGATGCACAAACAATTTCTTTATTCTATTAATTTTCTACGTATACTTAAAATTGTTTATGTCGTTCGTCATATAATTACATGATGCTGTTTTTTAGTCATAGATTTTCCGTTTTTATTTCGAACTTCTATAAGAATTATTGAAATGTTTTTTTTTTGTCCAACGTTATTCATCCCAGTCTTGTTTTAAACACCTGCTTTAAGCCGGCACTGAATCGTGTCAAGAGAGAGGGACTAACGACTATGCCACCAAAACGGTACGACGCGGCGTACCGTACGTTCACCATTCGTCGTTCATCTCAGTTTTATCAATACGTATTTTCCATCTCTCTTGCATTCTCTCTCTCTCTCTCTCTCTCTCTCTATCTATCTCTCTTGTACACGGCCAATGTCTCTACACTTGTCGACCACATGTGTAAAGAAAAACAAAATACTTAAACAATATTGGCGCATCGATTTCTTGAATTATTAGCGGAATGTTGAGTATAAATTATTTTTCCTCTTAAACTTACTCAATAATATTTACAAAATTGAATAATTGATAGTTTCAATAGTTTCTTTTATCATATTATATGTATACGATTTATCTGCGTCGTGATCGTCATCCCGGATAAACATACTTCGCGTTAGTGCGTGCTTTACATCGTAAATGAACGGTAAATGAAGTCTTGTATTAGTGTCACGAAAGTATAACGTGCACAACATTTAATTCTTGATTTTCCTCAGCGGCGTGACGCGAGATAAAGTTGAGCTTTAAAATGTGCTTTCTCAACGCGTATATTAATTCGCGGCCGGGAGATTTAAGCGCGCGCGAAAAAGATCGCGCGGCTTAACGAGGGACTCCTTAACGCGATTGGGATGCCGCGGAGAGAAATTGCTAATGCGCTTAACGAGACGATTAGAGAATATCCCGTGCACTTTGTGCAGGTATGCGGTTTACTTTTACCGAACGATGTAAATTGATAAAACCGGTTCTCCCGGCTAGTGTTACGCTCCAAGATGTACCGCTTACCTACCTGCGTATCGCGGTTAGGCATTACTTTATCGACCCTTCGTCACTAAATTAGCAAACGTCAAACTTACAAACTTTTATCTCGTCCTTTAATTAATATCCGTCCGTAAAAGATGTGTTCATAACAATCTTTTAAAAATCTGTTTATCTCAATGTATTACTATCTGTGCAAAAATATTCTTTTTTGTTATTAATTTTTATTGTTCTTAACATACGATTCTTTGACAATTAATGTTGCTCATTATTTATTTATTATTTTTTTATAGTACATTGAACTTATTTTCAAACAATCCATATTTTTATGAAATTTATAATTAGTCTTTAAATATAATTTAACAAATATATTCAAATGTGATTTTCAAACGACTTTTGTGTGATTGATTAATTTTTTATGGAAAAAATGATAAAATTATTACGCTGCTCTATTGTTATCCGTGATTTCTTTATCTTTGCACAAAGAAATTACCGTTTGCTCCTCCAGTCCACAGTTCTTGCGATGTTCTACAGAGGTCGACTATTTACACAATTCTTCACTTCCCAGCATTTTACATTTTTATCCATTCATTTATCTATTAAATTTTATCATTTAAAAATTATGCAAACTTGTTACTTATTCTTTCGTACAACAATATATTTTTATTCTTTGCGATGAATTATAATATATTTTATGTTAAATGTTTATTTTCCAAAGGAAGAGAAATTAAAACTTTTGTAAGAATATCTTTGATTTTGCAATTGTTGATTCGTAAAAATTGGGGAAAATCCAGAACATTGCAAAATGTTGCATCAGGTTGTTTTCAAATAAATGACTCACAATCAATGAATGAGGAACATGGATGTATTAAGGTAATGGATTTCAAAAAGTACATCCCACAGACAATGTCAAAATAGAAACAAAATTTATTCATAAATGTGATATGTTATATTTTTTCTGTATATTTAAATTTTATTATTTAATATTATTATTATAAATAATACATGTATCTTTTAGTTAATGCTAAAGTTAGATATTTATTCCGAATGCCAAACGTTTCGATCACGGCCCTGGTGGCTTGGATCGATATGAGTGATACTAACCTGTTTTCCCGTTCTCCAGTCACCAGTTGTCCACTGTAGCATCAGCGTGCGTAAAACATATTGGCGTCGCGAACGTACGAAAATAATTTCTGGAGTTGAAATATTTTCTGGAGTTAAATTTTTTAAATAATGGTATGTATTACATTTTTTTAATAATAATATGTACACGTGTGCAACTGCATTTACGCATGCGTATATGTATGTCATGTGTTCACAGTGCCGTATGAAAAGTATGTTGCATTACCATCAGAAATAGGAAATGCAAGTAAACCATTGGGAGCTGCATACAATAAATGAAATAAAGGGAACAAAGATTAGGAAATAAGATTTAATATAATTTAATATAATTTAATATAATTTAATTAAAAGACGTGTCCTATATGAAACGCAGAATGCAGACCGCAGGTCATAAGTGCGGACGCGATAACGGTATCGAAAGTCGTTAATGTTATTGTTGCGGTTTTGTTTGACTCGCGTTTGCAATCTGAGATTTGCGTTCTGCATCTTACGTAAAACGACACGTACGGAACGTTTCTTATTTAACATATTGAATTATCCCGTATGAAAAGGAATTATTAAGATCTTTTCATATGTCTAATAGTTATTATTCAAATTGATTGATGAACACCGTCTAGATTGGTACACACTGTGCATTGTCTAAAATTTTAATTTCTGGAACCCGCAAATAAAATATTAAAAAAAAAAATTGTTTGGATTCTGCGAGCAAAACGTTTTGAAAAATAATTTGACGGCTGATATCAAACAGATCAGCCGAGCAACGATCTAAAAATATTACTAAAGGAACTTTGACTACTGCCACAAATAGCCTACTTCTTTTTCGATCTCTTCCGTCTTTTCGCGAAAGAATGCGCGAAGGAATCTCGTGAATCTGCGCGTGCACTACGCCGCGGGCGCGCATGTGCGTCTAAAGAGCGGCGGACCAGGTTCTCTCTTAGATGTATCGTTTAGTGCGAGAATAATACATGTAGAAGATATTACCTGTGTTCGCCGACGTGGCCGTTTCAGAGTAAAAAATCGCAAAACGTGACTCACTAGTCGCTATTACGCCAAATCGCGACCGGTTGCATCAAATAAGTTCGATTCGTAGACTTCCTTTTCACTTACGTATATAATCGCATAATTCGTGTGCATTTACATGTGTCTTTGCAGTTTTAAGTAGAAAGAAAGTGTAATATTATATCTCGTAACGGATAGACAAGAAGGAAAAAAGAAAAAAAGGAAGAAGATAAAGGGAATTTTTTGCACAATTTGTTGCCAATTAAACCTTGAACATGTCATTGTTTGCCTGTTGCGTCCGTCAGGTGAGTCATTGTTTATCAACACTATTATGGTAAAAATATGCACAAATTCAAATAATTGTTTTCCTGTTCGACATAATAGACAGAACTTTTCAATTGCGCGCGATTTGTCAGTCGCGATCGCGCGCATGCTAATCACACAACGCCTACGAGTTTACTAAGTTAATATTTTCTGTTTTTAATAACAGTTTTATTGTAAAATAATATATAACAATTATAGACAAATAATTTTGCTTTTATTATTTATTATTTATTACTATTTACTCATGTATTTAATGATTTTATTATTTATACAAAATTTGCATTCTTGACTAAAAAAAGTAATTTTGCACTTTTACTATAATTTATTTTATTTTACTTTTGTTTCGTTTTACCGTTTTTATATTATCTATTGAACTTTTTTGTATGTTTTTTTTATAACTAATATATAATTCATTTTTTTAATTTTATTTTTTTGTAAATATATATGAAATACTTTATAGCACTAGTATCTAAACAAATAATTGTCTATAAAAATAATAGTGATTACTTTTTATTTCAAAATTTTAATTTATTAATTTTTTAAATATTTTTAAAATGTATTTATATTTTAATGACGTTGGTAATACTTTTTTTTTTTAAATTCTGTCAGTCGGATAATCGTCAATCGATTAAAGCATTTTCTGAATATGTTAGTGTGTGATGTAATTTATTACATAGTTTTTAATTAGAAAAAAATTGTAAATTAATTAACATATAAATTTTTTAAATAGACAATGAACTTTACCAATATGTATATATTTGTGTAAAATTATTAACCGACATAAACGACGGAAAATGTAGATTACATATAAATACATTACGCAAGCTTATTAATATACGCACAAGACGTTATCATATTTTTTTTTGTATAAAAATGCTAACTGTTGCCAGTAAAAACAATAGCATTGAAATTGTTTTACAATGCAAAATAGTCTGAATTCTCCTCGCTCACCCCTATCGTTCAGGTGGCAAAATCGGTAAATAGAAAAATGAAGTAAACTGTAGAGCTGCCACAGGCACCAATGCACGTGCGTGCGTGTTGCATGTGTATTCATATGCATGTGTGTAACCATATGTATAGGCAATATGTGCTCGCGCTCACGAAGAGAGTGAACGTCAAGCCGCTCGCTAGGATGAACAGATACATTTTACGCTATTTAACGGCTTTCATGCTCAAGTGTCAAAGCGACTGGCGGCCTTGCTGTAATCAGCGGGGGGTTGTATTAATAGAACAGCGATTCACTGTTTTGCAAAATTTTTCTTAGAATCGATTTCGTAGCCCTTTACTTCACCGTTGTGTCCGTATACGTGCGCGAGCCACGAAGTTGTTAAATATCATCGCAAAACCGACTGGCAGTTTACTCACTTGTATTTTTTATATCTTTTAGCAAAAGTTCTTGATTATGCAATATACGCAACTACTTACTTCCTCATTTATTTTTTCAATGTACTCATCAAAATTTCCGTGAATAACACATGCAGGAAGTAAAGTTTATTTTTGCAATAATACTCTTAAGGAAATACTATGTTTACTACGCAATTTGTCTCAATGGAAATTGGATCTTCTATTCAATTCCAAAATAATACATTTTTTTTTCGAGAAATTTGTAAATTTGAAAATTCAGAAAACGGTGATTTTTTCTTTTTCTATTTCGAGAGTCAGTTCGCATATCTTCGCGTCCTTTCACAGAATAATCGAAGAGCTGCGGAAGAGGCACATCAGCAGATGCTAGCGAGAGATCCTCCGGAGATCTCATGGGAGAACACACTGGGCTCGCCCAACGGCGTGCCCTTCGACGATGACACAAAGGAGCTGCTAAGGAAGTGCCTCGACGTCTCCGTGCCGCCACCAACCAGCGTGGCGGAGTTAATCAAACGAAGTAATGCGTTCCCCGTGAAGTTTCCAATTAATACCGTAAGATGCACCGCTTTGAAGGACAGGGGAATCAGCTCGGATACTATCGAGGTTTGCATAAGCGAGTTGTTTGCGATGAGTAAATATAGTCCAACAAAAGGGGCATTTAATTGTCTGTCCCCTGTCTGTTCTTTAATTATAATACTAATTATAATACTTAATTATAATACTAATATTTTCATTTTTAATAATGCAATTTTTTTTAATATTTATAAAATTTACTTTTTCTCTTGATATTAAATATGTAATATTTCTTTTAATAATTCGCTTAAATATTTAAGAAATATTTAATCAAATATTTAAAAAATAGAGGGATCGAGGTAATAGTTGAAAATTCAATTATTGAAATTTGTCTGTTTTTTAACTCATTCTATATAGCTTAAAACATAAATTTTTACTCAAGTCTGACGTAGTTCTTTATCTTTTTTTATGACATTTTAACTAATTTGATCAATTTGTGATAATCTCTAACATCTTCCAGTTAAACGCAAACTCGGTATATCCGCTGATACACGAAGCGATGTTGCCCTTGATTGCTCGATGGCTAAAACATAAACGGTTATATGGTAGCGCTATTGAGAAAGTTATGTACGCGGAGATGGATCTCATTCAATTCATCCATCGCTTATTAGATAAGAGGGCGGCTTCCTTCTGTGGTCCCAACGATCGATGGAAATTACTTGATAACAAGAGTGGTTTCGATGGATGGGAAAGTGTCGGTACTGATCACGAGAAGGAACCTTTGGTAAGTACTTGACGTCATTTTGCTAATCATAAAAAACAACTATAATGATTGGATTATTCAAGTAAAATAAAAAATAATTTAGGATAGTAATAAAATTAAGAATAAAATTTAATATAGGTGATACGGAATAAAATTGTTTTAATATATGTATTAGTTTATTTTTTAATTTTCAAATTTCTTTGTACAATAATACAAGTAATACCGAAATAAATTGGTTCTAAATAAAAACTTTGAATAAATAAACAATTTCAAGCAAGGTAAAAATATAATTGCTCTCTCTGTACTATCACAGAAGTAGCTATAACGAACCTTGAAGTACTGTTCCCGCAATTTTCTCGTAAATAATATGTTTTCATAAAAATTGTTATTTCTACCCTTATTCTTCTTTTTTTTATTACACTTTATTATAGGACATTAAATTGCCTATGGATTAATGTAACGTTACATTTACCGATATTGGAAGTTTATAGGATATTAAAAACAAGATAAAGTTTTATATCACCTTCTCTCGTGTATCACCGTCGCGATGCCTTAATAAACATTTTTTAAAATCTGATGAATAGGTCCTAACGAAATGCTTGAGCTATGACGAAATTAAATTGTCGGCAATGATGGTGGTGTCGTCTCATACGGAGTTCATAAACGACGGCTCGCGAAATAATAGAGGTATCGTGAGCAGTGACCCAGACGTCGTCCAACCTAGAGGGGTTATTATGGGTGTCATAGGCACAAGGTTCTATGCATTTATTTAACCCTGCTTTCTTCAGGAATATTTTTATACGTGCGAGCCCGCCCTCTCTTCTTCCCTCGTAACTTTGCCGTCGCGTCTGCAGATGCGTATTCTATTTTTATCCCTTTTGTGTACAGTTATTTATAACCGCAAAAATTTTCGTGATTAAAAATTATTTAAATTATTACATAAATATAATAGTAGCCCTTTTTAATAAACTATGTTTCTTTATCTTTTATTTAATTATTTTTTTTTATAGACTCCACTCTCTAAAATTGAATCAGTGAAATCTTATTGATTTACAGTGCTATACTTATAACTGTGATCAATCAGTGGCTATTCACTGTCTTTCAATGATTCCGCTTAAGAGGGGGGTACTCTCACTGATTGAAAACAGTGTGTTATTACTGCTCTCACTAATCGAAACCAGTGTATTATCACTGAAAGGCAGTGCATGTATCACTGATTGATATAGTTATAAATATACCACTGAAATCAGGCTGTTCATTGTCTTTCCATGAATAGTCTGTTTTTAGTGGTATATAATCTTGTTCAGTGATATATGCACCGTTTTTCGGTGACAATACACTGATTCGATCAATGAAAATATCCCCTTCTTAATCAGAATCACTGAAAAATAGTGAATAGACACTATTGATACAGTTATAAGTATAGCACTGCAAATCAATAAAATTCCATTGATTTAGATTTAGAGAATTGATAAAATGAATATTGATTTGTCATGTAGATTTGAAAGACCCCGATATATGGAGTATCAGGACATTGTCATCACGTCACAACAAAACAATATGGATAATGGGTAAGCAGTAGGGTAAAGTGATAATAATAAAAATGATAATAATAATAATAAAGATAAGATTAATAAGATTAGCGCACCACTTGTATTATTGCATGTAACTTAAAATACTATCAAGAGGCGCGGTCGCTACTCGCGTTAAATGACACGCAAAGTTGCATGTTACTTGAAATAATAGAATAATAGCTTGACATGACATGACAATACGATTTATTTATAGAATCAAATACAGTGTTTCTTTCTTTGGAATAATAGCTTAAACTATATTATAATGTACACTCTTCAGTTCCTTTTGCAATATACAATTGAAATTTTGTTTGAAAGAATCAATCTATGCGAGATAGGTACGGATCGGGGATAGACGGTACATTCGAGGCAAAACGCGGTCTACGAGTTTTATGGGCCAAGTTTTATGGCGAGAATCACCATCCGCTCTACGAAGAAACTACAAAACGCATGAAGTCGAAAGAGAACAAGCGATATATATCGTTGGGCAATCATGTCATCTTCGATATCGAGAATTATATGAAAAGAACCCTCCTCACCGTAGAAATAATACTGCTCGAGGCGAACAGCCGAGCCGAGAAGCAAAACACGACCGCTTTCTTGCACGTGGTTGGTTTTGGCCTCGGTTAGTGCGAAACGCTATTTCATTGTTGAGCTTATAAGCTCGAGTTTGAACGTTACTTGAGCTTAAGCGATTAATCATAAATGTTACAACAAATTATTGAAATTACTTCTTACACTTTCCTCTTTCGATATTTATTAATTAAACAATGATTGGCAGGTGTCTGGAAATTAATTCAAGATCAGGAAGTCTACTTTCTGAAAACATTCGAGATTGCCCTCAAAAAAATGAACAAGAAACTCAAATATGTTTCTGACATCATGTTCGCTTATTTCCGGCAACAGAATTGCGGCGGTGCGGGTAACGGCGATTACCTGGGTGGTTAGTAAAAAATAAACGGATAAATATAAATATCCTTACAACTTGTACAATAATGATATTATTTTTAGATATAAAGATACACTTTGCCCTGAGAGAACCACATAGCAAACTGTTCCGAGCCAATGACGCGAATAAACTTCTCATTGTAACTTACGCCTGGGATGGAAATGCGTTACCAGGTTTAAACATTATTCATTTCATTATTTATTTATTTAAATGTTGGTTTATGCGATGTTAACGCTGATATAAATTCCAATGTCTTTTATTCAATATGTTTTTTATTCCAACGTTACTGACAAGAGGACAAATTCTAAAATACATCTCTTTATTAATATCTTCAAAACAACGCGATTCTTTTTTCTGCAGGAAATGAATTCTGGGTTGGAAGTCTAGACACCAGCGGCGATCCAGCGGCCGCATGCAGCACTCAAATAACCGAGCTGCATAATCCCAAGATCAATCCACGCGCGTGCGGCTCCAGCTTGCACGTTGCTTCCGCGGAGCATGGAATCCTGCACATATCGGATTACGCGAAGCTCCACCTTACTTAGGTAACCCCCCGATAAGCGCTTCCTTATCGACGCTGGTCTTCCTTGCTGAACGAAGTTCGATTTTGCGATCCACATGTGGAACTATGAATGATGTTGCCTTTGGATTATCAATGCGGCAACACACCTTGACTTAATTGAGAGATAATCTCTTTTTTTCTTATCTTTGTATTCATTAACGAAAATAATAGAAAAATATCAATAATATATTGCATGTACTTATCAGAAAACATTCGATTATCGAAATATTAAATGATTTATCCCGTCTTTCCTCCCCTCCTTATCTTCCTCTGTATTATAAGAATTAATTAGCTTAATTAATTCAATTAATAAAAATTAATCAACAATTAATTATATCTTATATTGCTCATAAAATTAATGAACAATATTAGAGTAATATGAGCAATAATAATCTCATATTGCTCTTTACATTTTTTTTTAATAACTTTCAATCTATTTTCGATACGGAATAAACATGAAAATGGTTTTCGAAGGATTACATAATACTATTTAAAAAAGTATAAAGTATATAAAAAGTTCAAACATTAGATATTACAATTAGAACAATACAAAAATATAGAAGCTACAAGGCATGAAGACATTTGGATTAAAAGATACAGTACATTGGATTAAAAAGTACAGGGCAGTAAGTTCACTCAGAGTCATTATGAAAAATATTAATTTTAAAATGCTGTTTGAAAGAACACCATCCCAAATGCGATCAGAACCTCCCGACGAATGCGTTCGCTCAAACTTTAGGAAAGGGCCGGCCCGGCGGACAACAACGGGCAATTACGAAGACCATCTCGATCACCTCGCAGTCAGCGTAGCCGCAGTGCGGACGTGGATTGTCTGAAGAAGTACACGGAGCGTCGCGTGGAGGAACGCCGGCACACGGAGATCAGCGACCCCAGCAAAGTGGACACCTCGAAGTGGATGCCTCTACCGAAGAACATGCCTCGGGGTCAACAATCGGGGGCGACAAAGAGATTCTCGAGGGATGAGCGGCAGGAGAGCGTCGATGAGTCGGCGGCAAGTGGCGAGAAATGGCCGGCGAGATCTATCTTATCCTCGTCGGCTGAGAATCGATCCAGAATCGAGCCCGAAGTTGTACGTCGACATCCGCCCAACATCAGGAGTCACAGCACCGACGTGACTATCCTTAAGAAGCCGGAGAAGAGCATCACTGAGCAACGAAGGCACACGGACTGCATCAGTGACCCACGAACTATCGCTACGAGGTTGATCACGCACATTTTCCACGTTCAAAAGCGAGAAATGTCATAATCGGGATTGTAGTTGAGATTTGCGCGATTAATCATGGTAGTCGTTATGGAGCCTTCAATGTGTAGTGGCGTCTAGTTTCGGTCAGATTTCTCTGCATCTTTCGTTCGCTTTTTCCTTCTATGTGGCCGAACTAGTTTTGGCGATTTACTAATGAAAATTCATATTGCTCGTGCCGAATTACGTGAAAACACAGTGGTGCCTAGTTTGCTCCATCGACCGGAATTAGTCGCTAATATCTTTTCACGTTGTAACGTTCATCATAAACTTGTAGTTTACATGTTGGTCAAATGCAGTTTCATAAAAATAGCCGTTATAACGAGAATTTTCAAAGTTTGTAGAAGCTCGTCTTGTCAGTGTTCAAATATACTCCTTCTTTCTCTCTCTCTCTCTCTCTTCCTTTGTCTACGTGAGATAATTATTTTCATACGTTATTTAGAAGAACAAAAATATAGTTTTATAATAGAAACTCTTTAAAAATATGCATGGATAATTAATATGATTTTGCAATTTTTCTCGTACATTTTATGTCGTACATTTTAATTATAAATAATTAATAATTTAGCATTTTTCTTTTATAGTTATAAGAAACAAACTTAACTTGTCGGTATATGTATAAATAAAAAATTATTATGCAATAAACTACTTCAACAAATAACTTCAATAAAGATCAATGAGTTTGCTATGATGACGGAAACAAATATATTTGTTATCTTTAAAAGAAATAGATAAAGCTCATTAATTTCCGTTGAAGTTGCGTATATGTTGAAGTAATTTATTGCAGTTTTAATCGTGAATAGAATGCCTTTATCAAATTCTCGAAAATTGTTGCCTTGCACATGTATGTTCTCGCATGAATATATAATTAAAATAATAAATAGAGAGTTGAGGCAAAAGCTCGATCTTGAACATGTGATTTACTCAGATGGCTACCACAAATTAACGATGCGAAATTTCACCGAGAGGCGTCCCCCCTTGCAAGAGTCGGCTGTGAAACCACGAAGAGCACGGCTACGCGGTGGATAACATTCGCTAAAAGTCCGTCGCCCAATCCTGCAACAAGAATAAATCCCGACAGTAAAGATTCCACAATGGAACACGACAGACAGAACGAAGGGCCGCGTAAAGACGCGGACATTCCCAAATGGCAACCTCCTAGAAAGTTCTCCCCGGCGAAGACCGAGAAAGGGCGCTTGCAAAGGCAAGGTGTGCAAAACGATAATTCTTATCACACGACTTTGATTTACGCAGGCTATTTCAATAACGAATGATATTTGATTGCAGATGAATTAGATGTTGGCAGAGACCGTTCCTCAAGCTGTGTCGATACCAACGAGCGAGTGAAAGATCGCTCCTCGAGCTACGTCAACACTAACGAGCGAGTGAAAGATCGCTCCTTGAGCTACGTCGACACTAACGAGCGAATAAAAGATCGCTCCTTGAGCTACGTCGATACTAACGAGCGAGTGAAAGATCGCTCGTTGAGCTATGTCGATGCCAACGAACGAGTGAAAGATCGTTCCTCGAGCTTTGTCGTCAGTCACGAGCGAATGAAAGATCGTTCCTCGAGCTTCGCCGAGGCTAACGAGCGAGCGAACAAGCTCAGCGAACGTATGCGAGACTTGTACGATTTCAAGACGGAGAACGAGTGGCCGAAGAGGGCGGGGACCTCCCGAGATAACACTTGGATCAGCAAGAGCAGCAGCGAGGAAGAGAGACCCAACTATCAGCCGGTTCGCAGGAACAGTCAAGATTTAGAATTTAACGATAGAATCGATATCTTCAAGGTATCAATGTTGAGATCTTACAAAATCAGTTGAGATCTGATGTTTAGAAAAGTCAGTTCATCTCGTTTTTTTGTCTTTACCCTTTTTTTTAGTCCAAGACTGAGGAGGAGGAAGAGGAGGACAGACGAAGACCGAAGCGCAGTACTCACAAGGCCAGCGAGGTGTTTCCGGACGAGCAAGACGAACGTCTACAAAAGTTCAACGAGAAATTGCGATTCAGCGAGGATCTCAGAGCGGCGCGAGTTCGCGGTCGCGAACGAGGGCGCACTTACTCGGACGACTACGACGAGAAGGTCCGACGGGATTCTCGTTCGACCCGGCCGGAACTAGTGACGTTCAAGAGAGACCGACCGGAAGCACCGGCTATTAGGAGACTGGTGGACAAGGAGAACAAACGGAATTCGGATGTGAGCATGAGACCACGCGATTCCACGGTCAGCTATGTAGAGATAGATTTCGCGAAGAGGGATTCGCGTACCAGCGACGCCAGTTACGTCAGCGTGAACATGAGCAAGAGGGGTAGTGTCGAGAGCAAGAGCCAGAGGATCCTCGATGTCCCACCGAGAAGAGCTTTCAGCCAAGGCGAGGAGCGACCGGCCACCCCGGTGCCGCCGATCGAGTTCAACGACGAACGGTACGTCCCCAAGAAGTTATCGGAACCCTCGAGCACTAGATATAAAGTGTACCTCACATAGGAAATGCCTGCGAGAGCTGGCATTTCGCGAAACGAATGCCGCTTTCGCAGGGTTTTAGATTAACATTTAACGTCTCGACAATGAGAAAGAACAAGTTCGACGTGGATGGAGAAACATTTGTACGAAGAGAACCTCGATGCGATCTTCACAAAAGTTATAAGTGTCAATACTGGTATGTCGCAAAATTAAACTCGTTATACAGTGTTAACTTTGTGTTGGGCGATGTCCGTCACTTTTGTCGAATAAAAAAAAAAACGAAATTTTAAATATTTACGAAAATGAATAAGTGTAAGATATAAGCAATCTGCGATAAATACGATGGAGTTGTTGTCTATAAATAGCTGTTAAGCAAGCATTCAGGTGTTTATTGTGTTCATTGTAGAATAATGCGATGTGTAAGTGAATGGATGTACGAAATTCGAGTATATTCTGTTACAGAATATATTCAACAAATGGCACCTGCCCGGACCCGGAAAGTTTAATACATAAACATATTTGTAGAAGGTTTATAACGAGTTACATAATTGGAAGTGTCCTATTCGTGTTTTTCATGTCGATGTTTAAGACGTAACTGCGATATTAATAGTGTACAAACGATGTAATACAAAAAATAATAAAATATTCTTTGAAGAATGTTTCCTTTTTTGTCCAGCTGTTCCTGCGTATTCTAGAGTCAATTTATCTTTCTAATTGCAGTTCTTTTACTAATTAAAAGACAATTTTTTTTTAATATTTTTTTAAAAAAACCTATGTTTTTTACAAAATATTGATTGACGTAACGTTTTCTAATTAAAATATTCAATATATTCAATTTATAAAAATCAATCTAAATTCAAATTTAATATCAATCATTCAAAATATCTTGTTTTTAAAAAGAAAATATCTTTTTATAACAAGAAGGGATTTTTATTAATATTCAAATGAATTACAAAATTAAATATGTATATACATAATATAATAATTTAGCTATAGAATAAAATATCTTTGGTATTTAAGTAATTTAAAATAAATCTTTGATATATTAACTCAAGATATTAACGCGCGAGAGATTTAAACAATTATTTAGTTAATTTCGTATTGTACGACATCAATTATTATCAAATAATAGCTTAAAAGAAATATTTACACTATGTGCGTATACTTAAAACAAAATGATCAGTCAATCGTTTGACAAACAGATAACTCTCGTTAACGTTTTATTTGCGATCTGCGCCACACAAATCGCCGCGAAATCCTGAGCTTGAATCTTTTACAAAGGCGACTTTGACTCTTTTTCTGACCGGGACATTATGAACAGGCGGTGGCGGAACTCTACAGTCCCTCGGTGCCTGGTCTTCCTCTTCTCGCTCGATCTTAAATCTTTTTTGGGCACAGTTCGAGCCAGTCGATCCTATTCCGTTTGCAACTGATGTATTACCCGTCAAAGATGAAGAAGAGCCATTAGCTACTATGCTAGTGTTCGATGAGATTTGCGGTGATTTTGGAAAACTCGAGGACCGTCCGTTCGATGGAGAACGTATAAGATTTCCATTGCTGTTGCTGTAAAAAACGTAAATTTAAACTATATTACTCCAAAACTATACTTAGTTTTTAGTTAATCGATAGTTCAGATAGTTTTTATCTGAAGAAAACCTAAATTAAAATTAGGCTTTAATTGTACTGAAAAAAAAAATATCTTATTGTTAGTTTAAATAATATATTTGAAATAAATAAATATGTTTTATTTTATCAAGGACGTTTATCTATTAAGAAAGAGAAAAAGCAATTGAACAATCTGACTGTCCAAAAAGCTGAAGAATTTACGAATTTTTATAAATCAGATGCCTATGTCAATTTTATTAATTCACGTATCCTTTTGCAGACACAAAATAAAAATTTAACTACCTGTGGAAGTTGTTTTGAGTAACGACGATGGAGGGTGTGACGCAGCGTTTGCCGGCGGAAATAGCTGCGTTGAGTCCATTCGGGGCGATCATCAGCAAATTACTGCCATTTTTGTCGCACGTGAGCGAACTATGCCTCTGCGCAGCATAATTAACACGAAAAACATGAGAATTTTCGTTACTCAGCTTCTCCTGTTTCAGAAACGTCACGGTAGGCTTCACGTGATATGTGGCGGAGATTTGGTTGTTCAAATGCGACTCGCATTTGATACGGATGTCGTGTTGCTGCATCCCATTACGATCTTGACTCTTTTGCCATTCCAGAACATTGCTTAATAATCTTATGTACCTATGCAATAAGATTTATTACTTCAATTTCAAATGTCTGGCAATCAATTCTTCTTTTAACATAATTTATATTATTATTTAAAAATTTTTATTAAATATTGTATTGTAATATTACATTTTTATTATTATTAATACAAACACATTTACTTTACATTTTATTATTAATAGAAATACATTTTTTCACAAATCTTAATATTCTTAAATTGTTTTCAATGAAGGAAATGTCTTCGCATTATTATTTGAAAAAAATTCTCTAGCATTGCCCAAAAATTTCTATTAAATATTGTATTTTAATTTACACTTTTTAATCTAATTGTTAATAAAATTGAATTTATTTGCAAATTAATACACTTAATTGTTTTCAGAATAAAGAAAATGCCTTCGCATTTTCTTATTATTTGAAAGAAATTATCTATAAGAAAGAATAAGTGAAAATAGAAAAGAACTACCTCTTTCTTGCTTAAATTAAAACATATGGTTTCGCAACTAGAGAATTACCTTATTGCCATCCTTAAAATCTCGTTTTTCGACAATTTCTTGTCAGGTGGATGAGTCGGCACTAACTTGCGAAGTTCGGCGAAAGCACCGCTCACGTTCTGCTGCCTCCATCGTTCACGACTGTTAGTGAATAATTTTCTAACTCCTAAGGTGCCTACACGCGGCGTGGGCGATCCTAAATGACCGCCAGAAGATGAGATGCCGTCTAGCTACGAGATTATCACGCATTTCATTAAATCGCCGTTCAAATTCATTCGATTTCCAGATAAGATTAGCAATATTTAAAAATATAAAATCTCGTTATATTTAACGACAATTGAAATTTCTAAGAATATAATTACATGGAAAGAACGATTAAAGTATTTAAAAATTTAACTGGATATGATCTAAAAATAATTTTTGAATCATCGAAGTAATTATAAAGGAAATTTAAACGTAATGAGCAATGCTGCAAAAATTCGTGACATTCTGAGCAACCAGTTTGATCGTTGTACATAATTATTTTGATGATCTAATAAAATTATTTTCAGATCTGTATCTAGCTAAGTTTTTAGATTCTTTTCAAAACCGTTCTTTCAGTATAAATAAAAGATAGGGATTTTAAATTTTGCTTACAGAACCGGAACGGTCCCGCCGTCGTCTACTTTGTTCTTCATCCTCATCTGTGTCGTGGGAGTAAAATTCGTCGGAAAGCGTGGCTTCCTCCTCAGTATCCCTCGATGTTCCGGGCGAATCGCCGGCTTCTTCCGCGAGCTCTCCTTCGCCGGACAGTAACGATCCTGCTGGGGAACCATTTTCGGCCTCTGCAGCTCCTATACCGCAGCCACTATACGTTAACATCGGCTGTAACGATTGATAAGTATGGTGAAGAAATACGACGAACGTACGCGTAATAAGCGTTGCCACCATTTCTCAACGCCCGTCATCGCGTTCCAATTTTCGTGAATAAATATAAAAATTCTTTTGTCTATATTATTTTGAAATCCAATTAAATTATTGATATATAAATTTATTTAATGAATCTAATTTATTAATCTATTGATTAATGATTCGCTATCGTGATTAATTATTATCGAAATTTATGAACGGAATCAATGACGATTCACTGGCAATAAAACAAGCCGGTTAAGGATATGTACATGTGTTCTCAGATATCATGTATATATAATTAACCATCTAGCGCCAACAGGAAGTTGATAATGCGTTCTCTTCAACTGTCCCTGACATTCGATAGATATGTATGCCACTTGATTTATCTTTATACATTAGTCATGTATGCACTCATCGTCTGCATATCAGTTTTATTTATATGAAAAAGGAAGCGTTTCCGTCTATACATTTGCGTCTTCTCTTAGTCACAATTTCATACTCTTAAATTTGTCCGGCATTAAAAAAATTGATCCTTAATACGGATGATGGATTCCCTGTTAGTCGGCAAATTTAAGTGTTATTTATCATTGCGGCAATTGTATTTTAATATATATATATATATATATATATATTTTTTTTTTTTTTTTTAATACTGGCAAGACAAAACTGCATACTGAAAATATTTTAAAATTTATTTTAAAAATATCCATATCACCTAGTCATCCGTTTTATCATGATGGCACCATAGCTCTCACATGAGCGCTACATTTTCTTTTTACAATTTCTCATATTTCATTGGAAGATTAAAGCGAGTGTGAGCTCCACTAAATTTTTTCACGTTTAAATGGTGAGTTTTATAAGAACTTAAATTTTACAATAAATCACGACATCACTTCAAATTCACATTTTCGCGAACATGTAAAAATCGCAGAGTCCACATGCAAAAAGGGTTGAAGAATATGTTTCAACACGATCACACACGAGTGAAATGATCAGGACTCACCATGTTGCACGTGAAAAAGTAATCCGACACTACCGCGAGATTAAATGACAGATTGACTTGGGGAACAAATAACTTGAAGAACAATTCCAGCTTGCATCGCGATTGTGATGGAGAGTAACACCAATGTCGAAAGAGTCGATCTAACTAGTCGCGAGTCCGAGGTGTCCCTCTGGGTTAAATGAATTTCACGAGGGCGGAGCGCAGGCTTATGGGTGGAGCTCGTGTCAGGTCCGTCCCATCCAGCATCCCTGTATCGACGCTTCTCGCGGCGGATCACATCTTCATACATTTAGCGAAAAGACGACTACTTCCGCCTCATCGTACATCAATCCTCGATCTGTTTAATATCATTATTCGAAAGATTTTGCGATACAGATACGACATATGCTAACGTCAATTTTACTTTTCAAGCTTTACTTGTTAGACATAGGCCCGGTTTTTCATTATCTGGTTAACTTGTAGTTAAACTTAACTTGCTGTTTCAACCAATGAGCTTCACTTATGGCATTATCATGAGTGAAGCTCATTGGATAAAACATCAGGTTAAGTTTAATCACAAGTTAACCGGATAATGAAAAATCGGGCAAGAGTCTTAAATAAAATTAAAACTTGAATTTTGAGAAATTAAAACTTGATTTTAATATAAACTTATATTTTTGATTTCGCTGATTAAAAAAAAATTATCTAAGATAAAATCTGAAATCTTAATTCAAATTGAAGCAAAAGAATTATTGAACGTAGTTTAACATTGTACACCATACAATGGTGGAGAAATACAGCGGTTTTATAAAGATCTTAGTTGTAATTTTTTTTTTTTTTTTTAATTGTGAAAAAACATTTTTTAAAAACAAGTTTTATTTAAAAAATCATAATTTTTAAAATTTTTAATTTTTTTATATAAAAAACTTGAACTATAAAGAAATATTAGAAATATATAACCTCAAACATTTTGGGGGTCAAATTGATTATGTGTAACCACAAAGAATTAATGATAATAATAGTAATTAAAAAAATAAATTTCTGAGATTTGTATTAAATTGCAATTTTTATATTTATGATGGGTCACACACACACACACACACACACACACACACACACACACACACACACACACACACAAAATTGACGATATAAAAAAAGTTAGCCGCTGTATGACGCAGGACACGCGTAGGTACCGTCGAGGGCACGTGTCCTTTGTGAGCCGTTTATTCCGAGATTAAGGTTCCGATATATTTGAAAGGATCTGACATCAGCCAAACAATGTATTTTTAAAAATAAAAAATACCACTATAATTTTTTACGTTCGTTGAATACGAATATGTCAATACTGCAAGTGTGATTAAACAAGATAGCATATATACTATCAAATATTTACGAAAATTATAATTGATTGATCATTCATTGTACGTGACTTAAAAACATAAAAAAATTTTTTTTTATTAAATATGTAAAATGCATAAGTGTGTAGGTTTAACATATTGCAAACAAATCTGTTCCACCCTCTTCCTGTTTCGATTCATGCCATGTGTTTCAAATATGCTGTCTACAACACTAAAGAATAATACGTGTCAAGTTTCGTTTATATCTTATCGTTACATTATCTAGTTATTGTCAGACATTTTTCGTTACTGATAAAACGGATGATGTATAAACAGACAGCTATATTTTTTCAGAAAAGCGACAAACACGTTCTCTCGGTCAAAAATATCACATTGCAAAGTTTTAAATGATTATTTATTCTTAACACATTTTGAGATAATTTTTGAAGCATTTAATAATTACAACAGTTATTTTTAAATGATGCCATAAACATTACAATTATTTAAAAATAATTGACTGACTAAATAATTTATTATTTTTAACTAGTTACCCAATGATCACTCATAAATAATTTATTAATAATTTACTATATTTATCTATAATGGATTTCCTTCAAATTATCATCGGATAAGTTACTATTTTTTTTTCTCTTACAGATAAACACGTTAGAAAATTTAAAATATATCAGGAAAAAGAGATAAATTTTTATAACTTAAATTGATTAATAATTATTTACTATTGATTTTCTGCAGATAGTCATCGCGCTTACCCAAAACCAGCCTAGGTCCCACGCAGATTGGCTCGTAATGGCGCTTGAATGAGCATCATGAATGATATCATCTAATCAAGCTCCAACGATGACACCCCGGTGCATCCTGCTGGAAAATCTGTAGCACCCTCCCGAAGTGTCACAATAAAACAGTTCGTAGCTGGTGGCCACTTGACGACGGGGGGTAGCGCCGCTCTTCTCACCCTTAATGTATACTAAGCAGGATTTTCGTTTTTTTTTATGCCCATCAAATCGCGAAGATCCGACTAATCGAAAGTTGATTGTTTGGGAAAAATCGTGAATGCGTCATCCATTATGCAATCCTGTCGTGATACATTAATTATGCAACTTTTTTTCTGTTGGATATTATTTTTATATCGTATTGTCAAATTTTTATAAGATTATTTAATTAATTAATTAGAACTATTAATTTTTTAATATTTTTTTTATTATTACGTTGTTTATTGTACATATTTAGCTGGAATCAATTTAAGTGCAATTTTATTTCTTTCACAGGTATATAAAAAATTACGATAGCGTATGTATAAAGAATATTTGAAAAATAGTCATTGCAACGAAAGCCCCATTACAGAAATCGACAGAAAGGCACCCTCAGGGTGCTCCATAGAATTTAATAGGGGATATTTGGTAGCGGTTTCCCACAGGCTGGGTAACTCGCGGTCAATTTGTGCGTGTC
The DNA here is from genome assembly GCF_016802725.1 of Solenopsis invicta. NCBI lineage: Eukaryota > Metazoa > Arthropoda > Insecta > Hymenoptera > Formicidae > Solenopsis > Solenopsis invicta. The sequence goes on from NC_052664.1 coordinate 29,406,507, forward strand.
AATGAATAAGAATAAGGTATTAATATCGCCTCACGAGATTGACTCACGCGACTCTTATCGAGGTCTTTGGCACTATGCCGATTTTCAGATAAAAATCTAGAAAATCGTTAACGTCGACGGGATCCAGTCGGAAAATTTATATCCGTAATAAATGTATTACAAATTTAGCGATATCGCGGAATCGATTTTATTATAAACACGTTCGTTCACATTGATACGATTATAAATATTCCGACAACGCGATTTCTTAGCGTGTTTATTATATTTTCAAACTCATTCGAGAGCGTAGCGAAACACGACAGACTTCATAAAAATGCAAAGATTAATTACAGAATAACGTAGCGTAACTGTTAATTAAGCGTCGAGGTAATCCTTTCCACTTTACGGCACCTTAAAAATTAATCTCCCGTCGATTTGTTCGTTTAATCCCCAAGATTAATATCTCACGCCGTTGCCGAGTCCTTCAACAACTTGACCCTGCGATTCTATGATCGCGAGGACGCGGGAGGGTTACTACCGCGAGAGGGCTGCAGGGCGGGGCATCCCTTATCAGCGGCGAACACTCGCGCAGCCTCCATCTCCTCGTTTCAATAGCGTTCTGCTCGAAATCTCAGCGGCACTTTCACTTGTATATGAGTGTCACCGTTAGATAGTCATCTTAAAATATTGTCTTCTTGTTACAACTAAATATTAAGCTATTGAATAAAAAATATTATTCATTCTTTTTCAATGATCATTCGAGCACCACGAAAATGACGAGATGTTACGAAGCGTAATGAGAGGTTTAGAATTTTAATTAAATTAAAGCAAAACATTTTTGCACCGTTTCTTTTTAAGTTCTATCTCTCTAATATTTCATTGCTCGGCAACATCGCTGCTATTAATTCAAGCTAGATCTCAAAGCATATTTTTACTAAAATAATTCACAAATTGTTTTAATAATTTTCATAATTGTATAAACAATTCGCGTCCTTGACAACGCAGGAACTTGAAAGTCATTGTTGAAATGTTCAAAAAACGTTCTATCTTTCTTCGTAAATTTTTTTAGACTTTTGTGAAATCTTTTCTTGATCTTTTTAGAGGTCAAGATTCTCGCCTGGCTAACATTTTCATTTGACCATCTGCACATTCATTCAATTTATTTTCATAAATTCGTGCCACAATTGTCCAACGACCCGGTATCCCTATGTAACTTTTGTAGCGGAATGCAAGAGTGCAATTGATTTCCACTAACGCGCGGAGTTAAATCACTTTTTGAATGGGTTAAACCGGTGTTCCGCCGGGCACGTGTGGGTATTGGGGTCTCGCCCCGGGTGTGTCGGTGGGAGAGAGGCGTGTCGCTGGTTTTGCGCAGCGTCCCATGAACGTCAACGCGCTCGAATGGAGCATCCCCGTGCCGTGGGGTGGTCGAGGGGGACGCGAAGGGTGAAATCAATTTTCGTTATCGCCGTCAACCAGCCGCCCCACGCTAATCCCATTATTAGTGTTTGTTTTCCACGTGTGGCACTCGCGCCCGCTGACATATCGATCATCGAAACGCGCATTATACGTACGACATTTAGAACGAACATTAACTCTTTGCGTTGAGAGTTATACGCGATGTTACAAATAAGTCGCGAGTTATCCCTGCACCGTGACTCTCAAGATAAAGTCTCAAAATGGAAAAATATTATTTTAAGATAATTGATCATAATGTTAAATTAATGTCACAAAGCATATATTATAGCACTGCACTTTATTGCGCACACTAAAAATAGAGTTTACTGAAAATAATCAAGTCTAAATGATAGTAATTAAGCTTTGGTAAAATAATTTTAATTAAATGTTCAATTAACCCTTTATAGACAAGCCAAGTTTTTTTGATACAAGTACCATTTTTACTGTCAAATTTTACTGCACAAATTTCAATCTTTATTAAATAAAGATTTTAATATTAAATTAATTTTTAACAATATCAATGTTTAGTATTATTCGGTATAATATTGGTATATATATATATATATATATATATATATATAATTATAATTATTCTTTATGTGCTTTATCATTAGCTTCTGAATACATCAAGATATTTGTTGATTTGATAAGATTTAAATAAATTTGATATTTAAATACAATTGTTCGATGAATCATTTTATTTACAATTTAACAAATAATTTTATTGTCCAACAATACATTTCAATTTAATTGTATCGTTCATTAGCCTTAAACAATAAACTTCACGATATCGATATCTCACTCAACATATCACGACCTTGTATCACTCGAAGCACGTATATGAATCGCAAATAATCTAGAGTATTTGCAACAGCCCAGTAGCGATTATGCGACGTGTAATCTCAGTACTTATACTACATCGACCTGATAACTCTAGTAATAAAAGTATAATTTTTAAATCTACTCTTTACAATTAGAGTTTCGTCTTCTAATCATGGTGTCTCGATGAGATTAACTGCGAATTTTTAATACATATAATTCAGCAATTTGTCAGTTAATTGATTCAGTTAAGTCGCAGAACCATCGAATTTTGATCACAGCTTTTTTCGCTAATTTGAAAAGTGAAAAGGATTTTATACAAACAACTATGTTTACAGCAGAATTCAAATTTCATGACTTATATAAAAGATAGAATTTTATGACTATGCAAAATACTATAAAATTTCTAAACCGTGCGAGTATTCGCAACGTATAATACATATCGCGTCGTATGCAAGTTTCCTCGTCAGTTACCAAGTGAGGTCAATTATTCGATAAATTCGAATAATTCTACAGATTCCTGAGTATATAAAATTAATTCGGCATGTCATGAAGACGTATTAATTATTCTTACAAAAATAGTTAAACCTATTTTGTGTTTTTGAGCTTTATATAAATAAAAATATTTGATGTTGAGTAACACAATAATTTTATCAAATATTTTTACTTAAATCATATGATTAATTATTCGATGTTAACAAAATTGGTTTGAATATCGAATAATTGATTCTGGAAACCCGCTTATTTCCAAAATATACAGTTTTACTTATAAACATGTATATATTGTTGTACCCATTTTGACGTTGTCGGCCAGGCAAAATGGACACAACACTATAATAGAATTATATAACAGAAATATTGAACTAAAATCTGTACACACGGTTACATTAAAAAAACAATCACAGCATGTCGAAGGATTCATAAATGTTACAAACTAGGTCGAGCCAAATTTTACAAGGCAATTAAATGAGAAATTAAAAATGTATATGTATATTATTTATTATATTTAAATTGAGGAAGGATTTTAAATTTTCACTAATATGCGAATAAAATTAGCGTAAAATATAACATAATTAAAATTTTTGTAAGATTATGTCAATAAATGAAATATGTATTTTGAAAATCTTAGTTTAAAAAAAAATAGAAAATGAAATTTTGAATAAATTAACAATCAATATTGAATTACGTGTATATTGCACAATACTATTATTTACATTCTCAAAAATATTCATCCTTATTATAGTGATATGTACATTATTTTACAATTTACTTTTAAACATATTGTTCAAACATGTACGTTATTAAAATGTTTCTTTTTAAATTACCTTTATCTTACAACAAAGTAAGGACAGTATTAACATTTTTAATTATCAATTTAATTAATAATGTTGCAAAAAATTATTAAATTATTACACAAGCACACAAAAAAGGTGTCATGTCCAAGAGACTTTTTTTCAGCCCGGTAAAAAAAAAATTTTTTTTTACCGGGCTGAATAGTGTGTAAGTTTAAGGAACGTTTAGCAAATTTTTGAGTGTAAAAAAAATGTTGATCTGATGGAGAAATTCTGAGATCATATTCGGTTTCAGGGCGTCAAAATAGAAATACATAGGTGTAGTCTCTCGAACATGACACTATTTTTGTGTGCCTATGTTATTATCCTTCCTTTTTCAAATGACTTTGATACAATAACAATATTATTAATCACGTCAATTGATATGTGTATTATGTACGCGAATACTGTCAATAGTGTCAATAACACAATCTGCTAGTGAAAAGCGAAGCAAAGAATTAGCAAAGGCACCATGATAACACAAATGGTATAAACCATTGTTCTTGGTTCACATTCAGACACACCAATATATTCTTCATTCCATTGCGAATCATTTCCACTTAATGGCAGTTCTAATACCGTTCTTTCATTGCTGAATATTTGAAATGGTAACGAGCACTCTGTCGTGCTGTTTTTACATTCGTGCACGGGATTCGAAGTATTGTAGACGGTTTTTAAAAGATCAAATTTCACTCTCACATAATTAGGTTGAACTTCGTTTTCCGAATTGAAAACAAAGAAGTAATATCCATTTAGAGGTACTCTACAATCAAATATAATGCAAAATATATTGTAAAAAATTGTTTTTGAATATACAGTTAGTATACTTTTGTATAAATATATAAATATATTTATTTAATTTAAATTATTTTAAAAAATCTACAAGATTTTAATTAAGATCGATAATTAAGAAAAAATGGAATTAATAAATGAATATAAATTTTCCCTTATTTTTATAAAGAAAGAAATAACGCAAGCACTTATTTGTTACTTACCTATATGTCACTGTATTGGCGAAAGAAGCTGTAGAATGATCATTTTCGTGTTTAGGTGTACAAAACCGATGTGGTGTTAAAGGTAAATTAAGGATAAGGCCTTTGCATTCCAATAGGCGTTCTTCGGAACTGCTGAACGAGCTCCAGAACTCGGAGTTACTTCTGTCGTTCAAGGTTGTTTCGTTTACAGTACCTCGATCCTCCGCAATGCCATCTGGATGCAACATACCCTAAGGAAAAGACATAACAAATTTACATATCTCAATATTCTTTACGTTACATCAACTGTTAATAAATGTGGCAATCCTTCCAAAAATGTCTTCAGTTCTTCAATTTTTTTGTATCCAAAATTATAACATATTTTCTTCAGTAAACAATAATATAAATTTATTTAATTTAAAGCTAAACACAAATTTCAAATCATTACTGGACGAAAATTACAGCAAATTTATTATTTAAATTAAGCGCACTAGTGCACATTAATCCGTCGTATACAAATCGACGTAAAAATATTTAATACGTGTATAAACAAATTAAAAACCGTGAAATATATTGTACAATATACTATATTACATTGGTAAAATGTATATTTCATCATTTGAGATATTTATCATTCGCATTTTACTTTACACAGAGAGTAGACACACGACTCTCTGCGCCACGATCACTACACTGTGCTCCCAATAAACATATTATTGTTAACCATAAGTATAAAAATCTAAAGCTTAATACAAAGATTAATATATATTACATTTTAAAACAAGAAATACATGAGTAAAATGAACTTTTACCTCTTCTAACGCTGCGTCGCCATCTTCATCCGCCTCTGTTAATTCCTTATAAAGCGGTGACGAAAGGATCAAATCTCTTTTTCTTTTTCGCTTAGCTTCGCTCGACAATGTCTTGTCGTTCATCGTGTCGTTCACCAATTGCTTCAGCGTGGCGCCTTTAGTGCCGGCTTGCGCGTCAATTGTTTCCATTAATTTACGCAACATATGTTTACCGCGGTCACCCAAGGAATTAATTTTTCGCAGGACCTCTTGAAACACCTCCTCAGAATTCGTCTGTTCGATTTTCAATTTCTCTTGCTCTTTCGCGATTTCCCGTGCCGTACTAGTCTCCATTTGCCCGCTCGACATTGTAATATTCGAATGAAGACTAGGAGACAACGTGAAATTCTGTTGGATCTCAGATTCTTTGTGGTTGTGCTGTTCTTCTGGAAGAGAGAGTATTTTTGAAGATAATGGCGTGAATCTGAAACAAATGAGCACATGATTTCCACACAGTTATTATTAGGCACCAAGATCAGGCGCCGCAGATGGCACGGACCACTACAAAACCAATATTTGATTCTCTCATCTTCATTCTCATCGGTCCTAATCTTATTATTGTACAATTTTGAATTATATAAAAATTAGAAAAAGAAAATTAATATTAAATATAAATGATACATGTTTACAATCTGCAAAATTATTCAATTAATTATCTGTATGTTTAATGTTAATTTTCTTTTCTTTTTTTTTTTTAGAAAAAGTTGTGTATTAGAACATAGTTATTACGCTATTAACTAATGAAAAATATATTAATAAAGAAAGTAACGCACTTTGTAGTATTTTCCGATATCTTTTTATTATTGTCAAATTTATTTTTTAACTTTTCCTGAAGCTGATCTTGTAAATTTACAGGGTGCTTTGTCGCTGGTTTATCAATATTAGTAATATCTCTGAAGACTGCTTCGTAATGATGATGCAGATTCTTTTTCTGCTTTTTTTTTGTGTAATTGGTTTTGGCTAAAATTTGGGTGAGTATATTCCGCATCGTCTCAGCGTCTAACTCGTGACTGCCTGCCTGATGTCTAGATGATTTAGAAATGTTCACACGAAGAGTTCTGTCTTGCTGATAAAAATGTACATTCTGGTCTGCTCGTCTCATTTTGTCAGGTATATTGCTAAGACGTGCAGCCTATAATAAAAAATATGTCGTAAAATGCATAAAATGTTTTATATGTTTGTAGAAAAAAAAATCTGTTTTTAAAAAAACAATATTACACCTTCGTAGTGCTCTTTACTTCAAGAAGACCTTCTTCTTTAGCGATTTCAACGAGTTCCTCGAGTTCCTCGCTACTGTCATCTCCGATAAAAGCGCACTCGTGCAGATTCTTGTATCCACGAATTATTGTTAAAGAAGCACCTGGCCATCTAAAAATATGGGAGCAACTTAGTCATAGTAAAATAATTAAATACAATACTTTGAACGGGTTAAAATAAACTTTAGTTGAGAAATAGGGGAATTATATAAGCAATATTTACTGCTTAAATATTCAAATAAAAAGAATTTCTTTTCCTTTTGGAATTTACTATTGGCGTTTAATAACGAGCCCCCATTTCTGTAATTCTACCTTACACAAGCTGAAACAGTGACACTACTGCCATGCAAGAGATAAAATCCCCAATACTCCTTCATGTCGTCCTCCATGACGAGGTGTCTCGTCATCGAAATGGGTATTGCTTCCTTTTCAACTACTGGCTCGTTACTCATCAGGTACGCATTGAACGTGGTGTTAACTTTGATCACTTGGCTCTACAGACAGTAATTGATTTACCATCAATTTTATCAATTTTAGCTTTTTTTAAGAAAAACGAAAAAGAAGAAGAACAAAGAACTTTAATGTAATTCAAATAAAATTACTTGTAATAAAAACAAAAAGATTTATTTGATCGTTTGCACACATTAGAAATATAATTTTCATAACATGGTTGTAAAAGCAAAAGAATTATATTTAATTCATATTAATGACAGAACATATAATAATAAGAGCAAAATCACCACGATGAAGTATCTTGTAACAACAGAGATTTATCTTTAATCTATAAAATTATAAATTCTCTATAGTCAATTTTATGTATCTATATTAATCTTTTAAAATATTTACGGAATTTTGATAAAATTTTCAGTAATTGCTGAAAATTAATTTACGTAAGCATTTTTAAAAATTAAATTTACGTAGAATTTTTAAAAATTAAAGTGCAAAATAAAGACTGTTAGAAATAAAATATCAATAGTAAAAAGCCTTACTTGGCACCAAATGGTGGATACTCTGTTATCGATCAATCTCTGATCCGATATTGCTAAAGCGTATAACTGTTCGGAGTACACGCGGTATCGCAGATACAGCGGTCCGGCAATGAATGCAAACGGCAAAAGCATTCCCAGCAAACATAATCGCATCAATCTCAAAGGTACTTTATAACTCGATTTTCGCGGTTGCCAATCTCGAGGGCGAATACCATCCTCTGCAAAAAATATGCACCAGACTAACTCAGTTTTCCGAACATCAATCTGAGATCAAACTCAATTATTTTCAATAATTAATTTTGTTTCGTGCATTAATAACGTTAAAAGTTTATTTGCTTAATGTCTATTAACTTAAAAACATAACTGATCACTTTCTATTTGCTACTTCACTTAGTTTATATACCTAAATTAAAACTGACTTTTTACCCATTCTCATATCTTATAATATTTAAAAAAAATTGTTTATATTTTAAGTTCAGAAAGATTTTTGAAAAAAACTTTAAATCTCTTCAGATTTTATAAGTTTTCTTCAAAATTGTAGAATGAGAAATCTTAGAAATTTTAGAATATTGCAAAATTTATATATAAAAAAATTTTTTTAATGTAAATTTTAAATTTATTTTTTTAAGTTTTTAATGTTTCTTAAGCAGTTTAAAGAGACTATGAATTTAAAAAAGAGGGTAGACAATCAGTTTTAATTTAGGTATGTGAACTAAATAAAATGATTAAATAAAATAAAAAAAATCTATTAGTTATATTTTTAAGTTGACGAATTGAAAGATGTGAGAGTACATATATAGTTATTCTTACGTTAAGCTTGCAATTATTGATGTCGAGATTGATAATTAAAAATAAACCTAATTAAACGTATCAATTTTCTCGATATGGAATGTTACGTATGTAGGAGATACAGTTCTTTATCGTTTATTATCTGCAATGAGAGACCGTAAGATACTCGTTTGCAAACGTGCGCTTACGTAGACAAAAAAGCAGTGGAAGTTTCCATGAATCTTCTACAGATTCGCTAAAATATCACGCTAAAACGTGAGTTCTGTTTTATGGACTTTCTATCTTACTTCGACACAAATTTTTAAATTCAAAAACATCTTATCGCACGCATTAATAGCACGTAATAAAACATCTGTCTGCAACTTAATGACTGTATTCGATAATACTATAAATCAATCTTATCTATAAGAAAACCCAGTTAGAACGAAGACGGCTCTTGAATCTCTACGCGTTAAAGATGCACGTACATTTTCGCAATGGAATAATTGTATCTAATTTTACGCATTTTCCTTATATCAAAATATAAAAATAACGTTTAAACAATATATAATAATTTAAACTAGATTATTTAAAGGATTATAAAATCCTAGTAAATAAAAAAAATATTATTTTTCAACACTATATAAAACTTTTATTTAACAAGTTAAATAATGTGTTATTGTTATGAAAATATGTACTTCTGTTAAAAAAGTAAAATGCAAAATTAGAATAAATATACAAATAAATGAATAATAACAGCAATTTAATCTAAATAAATACGCGTACTTACATAATAGCCATATATAATAAATTATCTGAAATTAAAAAGTAAGCAATTTTTTTACATTTGACATTTGGAAGCAAATTTTTATTTTATTTTTTTTTTTTGTAAAACTATACACATTTGAAATTAAAGATTGTATTTTTCTAAATTTTTTTTTTTTTATAATGTAAGAAAAAAATTAGAAATTAGAAAGTCTCCCATGATCCAATGCTGAATATTATTAAAAATATCTAAAATTTATAATTTCTGATAAACCATATTTGAATATACTATGAAGAATAATGTTTTGAAAAAACTGTGCTCAGTTTAACATTTTTTAAATGTAATTTTATGCTTTACTATTTTTAATAAGTATACATAGTTTTAAAACAAAAATATATATTTATGTCTCTTTAAATTAAAGTTTTACATGATAAAAACTTTAATTATCTTATTTTCCGATTTGCTAGAGTCGTAGAACTCGTTAAATAAATCATACAAATATTTTATTTATCTATCTACGTCGATCGAAAAGCAATTCAAAAGTTTTAGCACTGCGTTGTGAATGCGTGGCACATGTTGCGCGATTTGTTTATAACATTTCGTAATATCGGGCAAATCGTTACAAAGTTTGAGAACCACTACAGCGGACTATACTTTTGTTAAAGGGAAACACGTGTAAGCAAGAACAACGCAGATTACACACTTTGATTTCATGGGAAAACACGGACGGGCGTTACAAGAATCTCGCACGATGCCAGATTTGATGCTCGAGAGGTCATCAGTCTCACCTTTCTTTCGACGAAACGATGACCCGACATTCTACAGAATGATGCTCTCCACGATAACTTATCACGTATCACATTGATAACTCTTTTTTTTGTGGAATGGTGTTGTTGTATATAGGGAGATCATTATTTACTCAGACGGCTCGGGCAAACAAAGTACCGTGAAAAATTAAACGGTTTACAATGAAACAATTCTTTTCATTCCATATCGAGAATTATACGATATGGGAGATATATTTAATGATTTAGAGCAAAGAAACGCAAGTTTTCTAATATCGACTAATTAAATCGACTTCAATGATCCATTTCTATTTTATCGTGAACGTTATACAAGTGAAATAATTTTAATAGATAATTTTAGTAGATAATTAAACCTTAATTCTTTGAACTGTCCGTTATGATGAATTTACTACTCTAAACGTGTTAAAAATTTGTGTAAAATTTGTATTTAGTTGAGATATTTTCGCGCTTCCCTCTCGCTTTAAAATAAATTTATCGAAAGAAATATAATCTCATCGCTCGCTTATATCGCATTGTGCGTCTTGTGTTTGCGGAAAGTCGTTCGAACGTAGAACACGTGCTGCTAAAATCGTATAGTGACCAGCCAAGCTGAGAAACTTAAAAATAAAACCAATGTGTACGCGTCTCGCGAGGGCGGCACACACGCATCTGTACTATTACGATTAAATGAACTACATTAAAGAAGAATGCGCGATTATAGAGTGAATGTGCCGCCTTTTTAACAGCAACGTTTTCTCTCATTGCTACACAGTGCGACTAATGATTAATAAACGCAACGTACACTGTAAAAATTCATATATAAGTCATTCAATAACGCTACACAATATACTCGCAAATCTCCATTGTTTTATTTTATAATTTTAAATATTAATATCTTTTTTATTATTTACATTTTGTAATCGAACAAAAAACGTACATTTTTTTACAATTAAATAAAAATAGAAACATATACATTTACAGTTCCTAGCTCAAAAAAAAGATGAGTATCATATTACAATGCAAAGTACAAATGAAAATATCATCATCGTTCAAGGTGCATCGCAAAATTGATAGAGCAACGCATTACGCATTTATGCGCAGTAGCAAATGCCTTTACATTGTTTTTGTAATGCAGTATCATCCGTATTGATAACGTATTAATGCACGTTGATATGAAAAGCAATGACAAATCATCGGTGAAAACCCCCGCGAGGGGATATGTACCTATTCTTAAAGGTGTCGTTGACATCTTCCTTGAACAATCGCAGCATAGACCTGCTCGCTTAAGACTCAAGATACAAGACACAGGAAGTCGCAGCCACGTTTTCTTCTCAAGATGGAACACACGAATAGATCTCCTCTAACAATAGGAAGCGCGCACACACTACTCCGATATTTACTTTTTGCGTTCGTTATATAATATTATTATCATATACAAATAAAAAATGTTAATTGCAACTTCACTCTCGCGCTTGTGACACAATGTCAGAGATACACACGCGGAATTAACGTACACAATAATTTTCAATTTTGTTGAAATAGTCTCTTTACTAATTTAACTTCGTATTAATCTACACTCAAACTAATTTACACTTATTTCGATAAAAAAATTTTTTTTTGTTTTTAAAAACATCGTCTTTCACGGAACTTATTTATCTATACAAGATATTCTCATCGCGATGAGATATGTTAATTGCGCTCGATTCGTTATCGTGAAATCAAATAAAATGCACGATGTGTATTGGTCGCCGCCGTCAGATCGACTGAATCTGCGAACGAACACGCTATGCTTTGTATCAACGTCTTATCGGCGCTTTGATACATGCGAATTAAAATCCCGATTGACGGTTTATTTGCACAGAATTTACCACGCGCATCTAATACTATTGTAAGCATGTGAGACGTAATGAGGCATAGCTGTCAGAGTAATTTGCCTGTTTTTCGAAATAAAGAGCGTAATCTTACACGTCAGCTTCCTCTTTCTCTTTCTCTCACTATTTTTAGCAAATGCATTATTGACAATGAGTAAGTCGCAAATCCGGTTGAAACACAACGCACAAAAATATAATAGAAAATAGCGTATTTTGGTAACACTATTCGATTGTAATTGATTAAATGAGAAAGAAAATGGGATATTTCATTAAAATAAAAAAAAACTATGATACTATGTTTCTATGTGTATAAATTAAAAAATAAAGATATTCGGGAAGTATATTTTATCGAATAATTTATACATGATTTATAACTTCTTATATACACTTGGATGCCCAACTAGTTTCTCTGAAGGGCCAGATTTCAAACTTTTCTATCATAAGCCAGACTAAGGCTGTTCCAAAATTCACTGTAAATACTGAAAATCTATAGTATACGTGAACTATAGATTTTCTAATACTAGCAGTGCATATTGAAACGCAGCCTAAGACTCTGTGTTTATCCTTTTTTATTCACTCTCTATTTTGTTTTATCGAGAAACGCTCTAACGAAGACGCGGAAGCACTTTAACTCACAACCTAGGTGTTTCGATATCTACATTATATAAGCAATATTTAAAGGATTTTGTAACATTATTACGAGATTCTATTGTAATCTCCTATTTTGAAGTGCAATTGTGAGCCGAATTAACAAGCTGTACGAGCCAAACGTTGGGCATCCGTTATATATTGTGTACTAAATTATTTAATTACTTATATATTGTGTTCTATTTAATTAAGTGAACTGAAATAATCAGTTATATTACATAATAATTATAAATCATTTTTGTGCCGAGAATAACTCCTACCACCTTTGTCATCCTTAGACCTTTGAGATTTCTCTCCTCTTCGTCGTTTATTCAACGGATTCCGAGGATCGTAAATCTCGAACCAATCATCGTCTTTTGTGCTGGCGTCCTTAGCGAGCACTGGTGCTTTCTCCTCACAATGCAAAGCATGTGCCAACCAAGATTCATCATGGGGATCGTCCTCCTCAGTGTCGTTCGAAATTTTCTTATCGAAACTCGTGGCATCTTTCGTGTGTTCCTTAGCGTTTGCAAGTTTATTTTTGAATTGATTGAACAGCTCCATTGTGAAATCTTCGCGCGTTTTGCCCTTCTTAGGCAACTTTTCCTTCGCTTTTTTATATTTTTCTTGTGCTTCTATATATTCTTTCATTACTTCAGACTTACTTTCTTTCTTCTCAATTTGTTGCTTCTGATCTACCTCCTTCGCTTTCTTCTCGTTTTGTATGCTGCGCTTTAAATCGCGTATTTCTTTCCTTATTGCTTCGCTACAAATTAAATTTCAAACAATATAAATAATATAAAACAATATAAACTTATAATTTTCTTTCTAAAGATAAAAATTTATTTCACATATCTCTTAAAGTCTATATAATAAAATAATGATACATACGCTTTTTCCTTCCGTTCTTCATGTCGATAGTTTTCCAAAGAAAATTCCTCATCATCTTCGTTTATATTTTCATCTTTGATTTTATCATTCTCGGTTTTCAATTTTGATTGGGAAATTATTTTAGAATCCTTCAACTTATTCTTGATTCTCTCTTTCATAGCTCTATTATTATAATACATAATATAACATCTGTTTTAATACATATTTGATTTTCAAATAAAAATTTTAAATAACTTACTCTTTTTCTTCTTTTAAAGCAGCCAATTCTTCTGGGGTTCGTGTTTCATCATCACTCTCCCAATCGCTACTGCGATCCTCTTTGATTTTTTTACTTGGTGGTCCAGCAGGTTCGACCACAGGTTGCGAGCTTAACTTTGGATCAGATAAACAGTCATGCGCTGATTTTCCTTTGCCACTATATTGTTTATTTAAAACTGACGACTCCTCTTCATCTTCCTCAGCTTCTTCCCCAAATGATAGTAACTTGAAATTCCTAATATATTTACAAATATATAAAAAACGACCGACATAATTATTTATATATAAAAACAAATATATAATTGTCTTACTTTACACCAGCCTTTTTGTTCTTCTTCTTTTCTTTGTTGTCCTCTTTCTTTTCAGATACTACTCTTGGAACAATATCTTGAAATGGATTACTTAAAACCTCTGTTTTTAAAATTTTTTGTGGATACTGAGGTCTGTCATTCTAAAATCAAAATATTTTTTATCATAAAATCATACATTAATCTTTTTATGTAAAAAAGTGTAAAATATATACACATATTAAATATTTACTTGATCTACAAGTGCATCTTCCAATTTGAGCATATTGTAAATTGTTTCACCAGTGACTTTACCAAATATAGTATGCTTATTTTGTAATTCGGGTGTTGCACCGAGCGTAAAGAAAAATTGGGAACCATTGTCATCTTTGCCAGCGTTGGCCATAGCAAGCAATCCTCTCCGACAAAAACGTAATCTCGTGTGAAATTCATCCTGCAAATAGATAATATAAACAATAATCATCAATCAAAGAATATAAGCAAAGAAGCATAGCCAGCCAAGTTTATTAACAATTGTACCTTAAAGGGATGCCCATAAATGCTCTCACCACCTTCTCCTGTTCCCGTTGGATCTCCACCTTGTGCTATGAAGCCTTTTACAATTCTATGAAATATTGTACCATTATAATAACCCTCCATGCAAAGCTGTATAAAATTTTTGCAAGCCTTGGGGGCTTCTTTGGTCCATAATTCCAGATCTATATCACCAACCGTTGTTTTCATTACCACCTGTTTGGCAAAACACAAAAGTATATTAAAAATAAAGATTGTATTTAGCTACTTCATATGTAACATAATAATCATAATAATAACAAGAGATATAACAAATTATAAAGAAGTTATACTATATTGTTATTCTTAACTAAATCAGCTCTACATTTGCAAAAAAGTTATAGATTATCTTATGACTCTGCCATATTCTTTTTATTTATGTATAAAATAACTTACTTTGCCCGTTGTAGGCGGTTCTTGTATGTAAATATTACTCATATTTATAACCTCTTATTACAACTGATTACAACTGCTCTCAGAGAAGCATAAACACGCATAAAGACGAGCGGACTGGAGCGGATCGACTGGGTTCAATATAAACATCCGTAACTATTCAAGTTACCAGTAGATGGCGGATGTTTCCAATCAGCTGTGATTGACACTATTTTAAAACAATGTCGGAAGCAATGTGTCTAGGAAAAAAATTTTTATATATTACAATTATATATGAAATATGTTCATATATAAATATATATAAATAAATACATATCTATATATAATCATATATAAATAATATATAATTATATATATTTTTAGAGAATTTATATAATAAATATGATTTGTTCAATCTAAGATTACAAAAATATTTGTGAAGTTATTATTACAAATATATTATACAAATTATTAAAAATATTTTGTAAATCTATTATAAATATTGTGTGCAATAGCTTTCATCATATTTCTTCGCAAAATCGGGGAAAATACAATACATTACATATAATTATTACACAAATTTATCTTCTTATTGTCTTTAACAAATAAATTTAACATAAATATAATTATAAATATAAATTTTAACATAAAGATCGCATCCAGAGATCTGCTTCGCACGTGCGTCAGTAGGTCGAAAGCTCGCTGTATTGATAAAACATGCATAGTCTCCAAGAAACTCAGTTCTGTGAGCTTGTTCTTAAATACAGAAGAAACTGCTCTATAATAATTTAACTGTGTTTTAAATTTATTTAGTGATTAATTTATAAAAATTGTTTATACAAGATAGACATTTATCATTGTTATATTTAAAAATTATTGTGAAATAATCGATTAAACAATTTCTGCGGGGTGGTAAACGGTTTATCTAACGGTTTATCTAACAGAAACCCGTTTGCCAACATGGATGTTGCGGAATCAACATTTGCGGTGTCTCAATGTTCAAATTCCAATGAAGCAAATCGAATTCAATTAAAAGATTACTTAAGAAACATTTATGTCCCTGAATTTTCTGCAGAATGGAGAGAAAATATATTGAACTTGATACCTCACGCGGATAGACAAAAACATTCTTCATTTATAAACTCAGTACTGAACGAAGTAAGAGATATGTACATTGAAAATATGAAAGACTTTGTATTGAAATCCATACTGTCTTGCAAAATGTATAAGAAAGAACACGTAGCTTGTGAGGAGTGCAACGTTTCCGCTGACTTGAAGCGAAACGTCGTCGAGAAAAATAAGATGTATGATCACGCAATATTTTTACAGCGTCGTAATTTGTTTGCCGAGAAATACTTTCTCTCCTATCCGATAATCAGACATATTATTAATACGGCGTACCGTATTCTACCCACGGTCATTTGTGATTTCAGACGTTACCATGAATTGGGAATGCTGACACTGTCTTGTTTTCAAGACATGATCCTTAAAGACATTAAGAAAGGTTCTTTAGTAATCACCAATCAATTTTACACCAAGACGTTTAAAGCCATACAGAGATCGAAACTGTTAAGAGGCATCTCTGCAAAACGCTTGTCCCAATTAATGCGGTGCCTCACAAACGTATTCGTTCAGCAAATTCTCAACGTAATGATGAGATCGATCGATCACATAATAGACACGATGAAGGACGGCTGTTTCTGTCCTCAAATTGAATTTCACTTGGTATGCGAAAGCGATCAGCTTCTAACTAAACCAGACATAAAGGAGGTCTTCTCGACGTATCACAATATTATCCGAAATATTGAAGGCATCGCGCAGGATCTGATGCCGTTGGAAGAATGGTTGAACGTCAGAGCAAAGGAAAGATACATAAAGATAGCGCTTCCCGACTGGTTCGTCGAGAAGTCTCATCGTAATTTACAGGAGATATTAGACGCACTGTTTCAGCCTATGATCGAGCACGTAGCATTCATCTTCGTGGAGTTTAGCGGTATATGCGCGTCGAGTACCAAAAATCGAATATTATCTTTGATTTCTAAACAGCCAAATTTTGACGTTTACTTCGAGCACATATGCCAGTACAACGAGTACCTGGGCAAAACAAACTCCATGCTCTCCAATTTGTATTACAACGTGGGAAAATTAAAACAGAGCAGCGCCAAGGAATCCTTGAGGCAGATCTGCTGCAACATTATAAACGTCCTCACGACAGAACTCGTGAATTATCATCAAGACTTCAATCGTTCGATCTGTACAGACTTTGAGAATCTGAAGTCTACGGCGCTTGACATTCCGAAGGATGCAAATTCCTTGATACAATTAACTGAACATATGTCGCGAGCTTCGAAAGTACTGATAAAGGAGCAGGAGCAGAAAGTACGAGAATCGATCTATATGCTGAGTAAATTGTTGGAGATTACTATATTAACTGACGAGCACATCGATTTAAACAAGACCACCATCAATTGGCTGCACGATATCCAACCGGTGTTCGCGCAGAATAATACGCTGTGCGAGGCTATGAAGAGCGAGCTGGAGGAGGATCTTCAACGAAGGATAAATACTTTGAACTCAGAGGTTGACGCAATGTTCCCGCAGCTTATCATCCTAGACAACATGGACGACGTGAGCAAGGTTGGTGAATACGCGGAGCATTATAAGGATTTGATAAAGAAGTACAAACGTATAGACGAGGAGATGCAAGTTATTAATACGGAAGAAAAGCTTTTTAAGTTTCCCGAAACGGAATTTCCAAAAATAATCGAACTGAAGGAAACGATCTTGCCGTTCTACAAGCTTATATGCAGTATTCATCAATGGCAAAGGGACAACTCCGTGTGGCTGAATGGCCCATTTGAATGCCTGGACGCCTCTGTTATCGAGAAGAAGACCATGAATTACTTCAACGAGATCACGGATATCCACAAAACGATGAAGTCGCGTATTAAGATGGACGCGACAGCAAACAAATCATATAAATTCTCCGGTATAGCTGATGATCCTGACCCAATGCAGCAACCAGCACCGCTGAAACTATGTTGGCAAACACTTAATAACGTTAATGAGTTTAAAGTTTACGTGCCGCTCGCGGTTTGCATGTGTAATCCGGCTTTGAATACGCGCCACTGGAAAGAGATGTCGGCGATATGCAATTTCGATCTCACGCCGAACGCGGGAACAACTTTGAAAAAAATGATCAATATGAACCTCATGGACAACATTGACAAGTACAACGCGATAAGCTTGGGCGCCAGCAAGGAGCTTTGTCTTCAGCGGGAACTGGCTAAGATGATCAAGGAGTGGGAGCCGAGATCGTTCGAGATGTCAACTGATGCAGAATCCGGTATAATATCTTTTAAACATCTGAATGATATCGAAACACTTCTTAGCGAACATCTCATCAAAATCGAGGAGATGAGAGCGTCGCATTTCGTGAAGCCAATATTGTTAGATTTAATTGACTTTTCAGCTGTTCTCACAAGAATTCGAGAAATTCTTGATCAGTGGACGCGAGTACAATATCGCAAACTCCACCTAGAACCAATATTTTCTTATCGAGGAATAGAAACACGTTTAAGCCAAGAAACTTCATTATATTTAGAAGCGACAAGCGTTTTGTTGGACATTAATAACAGATTCGCGAAGAATCCAAGCTTTTATAAAATTAAAAGATCCTCGGACTTGCTACAGATCTTAAATGAAGCTAATGAGAAATTGGAGAAAGCGATCAGAGGAGTAAAGGATTACTTAGATATCAAAAGACTGGCATTCACAAGATTGTTCTTCCTCGAAGATTCAGAAGTACAGAAAATATTGTTCGAATCGATTAATACGGGGAAATCGTGCACGCTTGTGAAAAAATGTTTCGATGGTATAGAACGATTAAAATTTAATAGATCTAATTGCATTCGAGGCATCATTGGGCATTACGGGGAAATTTTATATTTAAATAGTAGCATTTCCTTATCCACTGACACTAAGTACGAAGAGCAATGGTTAATTCAGCTTGAAGAAGAAATGAAAGACGCAGTTCACCAAAGTATTCTGCAACATCATTCATTGATCAATGAAAATTTGACACTTATTCCCGTTGACAATTTTCCAAGCATGGCGATTATTTGTAGTTTGCAACTTTATTGGACTCACTCGGTCGAAAAATGTCTTACGCCGTTAAATATTACAAGGTTGAATCCTTTACTCACGGCATACACCGACGCTATAACTTCGATAATTGACGAATTAAAAAATGATCTAACGCGAAGGCGTAGGAGTCTGTTAATGTCATTGATCATTGTCATGTCGACTCATAAAGAAATCATAAGATTGCTACTAGAAAAAAATGCAGTTAAACACACAGACTTTGAATGGGTCGCGCAATTAAGATATTACTGTAACAATAAAAATATTGAAGTATCGGTGTTCAATACAACAATTATATACGGATACGAATACAACTGTTATCAGCAGAATATTGTTAACACTCCCTTAACTGATAGATGCTTTCGTACTATACTGCAAGCTTATCATTATCATTTCTACAGCGGTATTGTAGGTCCAACAAGTACCGGGAAAACGGAAACAATCAAAAACCTGACGAGAGCTATCGCGAAGCTATCTTATGTCATTAATTGCAGCGATAGCATCTCTTATGATTGCGTGGTACGGACATTTAAAGGAGTGATCTCTTCCGGTGCGTGGATTTGCTTTGAAAACTTCAACAGATTGAAACTAGGATTGTTGTCGACCATTGCTCAAAATCTTACGCAGATAAAGCAAGCGGTGTCGTCCAATTTGAAAATCATAAGCTTCGAAGGTTGCAAATTGAGCTTGAATGTCTCCGGAAACGTATGCGCTAACATTAATTCGGAGCAATCCGGATACTCTGATCTACCGGATAACTTGAAGGCCCTCTTTCGTCCCGTGTCAATGATGGTGCCGGATATTGACAAAATTGCTGAAATCGAACTCTTCGCTGGAGGATTTGTTCACGCGAAAAATCTCGCGGCGAGGCTAGCTGTCAGTTATAAATTATTATCCGAACATCTGAGAGGGAAGCGTCATTACGATTTTAGTACGTCGTCACTGAAAACTGTCGTTGCGACTGCAGTTAACCTGAAGCGAAATATCCCAGATAAAAGCGAGTACACTCTGCTGCTGCGTTCAATGATACATATAAATATCCCGCAGCTATGTAATCCCGATGTACCGATCTTCCAGAGTATTATGAAAGATTTGTTTCCGGAATCCATCGTGCTTCCTTTCGATTGCTCAGCGATTCTGAACGCTCTGGAAAGAGTGTGCGCAAAGAGACTCCTAACGTTGCATACAGTCTTCAAACTGAAAGCCATACAGATCATTGAACTGATGTACGTTCGTCGTGGCCTTATACTCGTTAGCAACCCTTTCGGTGGAAAGACGGAAATTTTACATACACTTGCCGAAACGTTATCGTTATTGCATGATGAAAAAAGTAAAATTGGCGCCACAGTGAAACTCGAAACAGTCATGCCAGGAGTGGTGGATAGCGACGCGCTTTTTGGATATTTGTGCGATAAGTCTGGAGTTTGGAAAGACGGTTTGTGCACCACTATATTTCGACGCTTTGCAGAAGATACTTTGACAGACCGCAAATGGTTGGTGTTCGATGGTGACTTAAGCGGCACGTGGATCGAAAACTTGTATACAATTCTCGACGACAACAAAATGCTGTATTTGACGTCTGGAGAACGATTTCCCACACCAGAATCAATGTCTATCGTCTTTGAAACAATTAGCACGACAGAAATTTCACCCAGCATAATATCGCGATGCGGAATAGTCTACATTGATACAAACTCTGTCGGTTGGAGACCTTACGTACTGTCTCACATCGCCAAACCATTTTACGATGGATATAGCAAAATACTGCATACTCTGTTTGATTGGGCGATAGATCCGTGTCTTAAATATTTAAGGGAAAATGGCGATATACCGATAGGTCAGGAATTACATCTTATTATGTCTACTTTAAATTTATTTGAAATTTTATTAAGAGACGCCTGTGAAGGTGCCAAGGACGATGTGGACAATCACTTTGTTACATGGGCGCAGGCTACTTTAATCTTATCTACTGTTTGGGGGCTGGGCGGAAACTTGATCGAGGATTCGCAAACTCGATTCAACGCTTTCTGCGCATCACTCTGGAATGGCGCGGAAAAAGAATATCCAAAACCCGTCACAATTAAACATTTCGACGTGGCATTACCTAACGAGGGTTTAATCCAAGACAACTTTTATATCTTTAAAGGTAACGGAAACTGGAAGTACTGGGGCGAACTGTTAAAAAATGAAAAAATCCCTGAAATATGTAACTTCAATCAAATTTTCATTCCAACTATCAATAGTATGAAGTACAATCATATTTTTTTGAAGCATATTAAATATCGGAAGTCCTTCCTCTTGTATGGCGATGTTGCTGTTGGAAAGACGAGTATCATGAACAATCTCTTAAGAAACAAATTGCCAGAAAATTGCGTCTCCAACTTCTTTAGTTTTACTTCGATGATTACGACAGCCAGAACGCAAAGGTTATTGCTCTCCAAGTTAAATAAAATACGACGCACCGCCTATGGGCCAGGAAGAAATCAATTTTGTGTAAACTTCGTGGACGACGTGAATAAAACCATCGCGCACAAACCAGAGGCACAGTCAGTATTTGATCTTTTACGTCAACTACTTAGTTACGATTACTGCTATGACACAAATGAATTAAACAAAGTACTCGTGCAGGACATTATGTTCACGCTCGCGGTTACTACAGGAAGGACCGACGGACAGAAGGACATACCTTCTAGACTTTTGAGACACTTCAACACCTACACGATTCCCGCTCCTACAACGGATAACATATTCAGAACGTATTTTAACGTGCTACTTGCTAATTTAAAGAAGAATCTGTTTGCGGCGGATGTCACGGGAAGCGTGACCAGCATAGTGAACGCGACAATTGACGTTTACAAGTCCGTAATAAAGACATTGCGTCCTATGCCCAGTAAACTGTACTATTATTTCGATATGAGAGATATATCCAAGGTGATCAATGGTTGCAGTCTGATCCAGAAGGAATCGGTGGAGACAAAGATAACATTCATTCGGCTATGGGTGCACGAGATCTTACGTGTGTTCAGCGATCGCATGCTAGACGAAGATGACAAGGAATGGCTTTTTCTAAAAATCCGCGACGCGGTAAAGAGCAACTTTAAAGACTCTTTCGAGATCGCTTTTGATTACTTGCCTAAATTCGAAAATCAGATTACTAAAGACAGCTTCAACAATCTGATGTTTGGGAATTTCATGGATACAGAGAAGAGCGGCAAATGTAGGCGGTACGAGGAAATCGGCACTATGGAAGCCCTGAGGAATAAGGTCCTTGCTTACTTAGACGAATACAACACTAGCTTTAAGAAGAAAATCAACGTCGTCGTATGTCGTTACATGTTGGAATCTTTGATCAAAGTATCGAGAATTCTGAGCACTCCGGGAGAAAACGTGTTAATGATATCTACTGCGGGTTCCGGTAGAAGGACCACAACCGCTCTTGCTGCCTTTATGCAGCAGCAAACCTTGTTTGAAACCACTATCGAGTCCTATTACGACATGGACGCGTGGAAAGATGAATTGAGAAAAGTTCTACGGGAATGCGGAACGTTGCGAAAAGATGTTACATACTTTATGAGCGAAAGACAGATGAAGGAAGCGTTCTTAAGTGACATTAGCTGTCTGTTAAGTACTGGAGAGCTACCTGACTTGTTCTCTAACGAAGACAGACAGAATATAATTGAGATGACGCGGCTGCATGCCCAGAGTGGTGATCCAAACGCGGAACTCAGCGCGCGTTCGGTGATGTCCTATTTCGTAGATCAATGCAAGAACAGGTTACATTTTGTGCTCTGTTTCAGTCCTACTAGTGCCGCGTTCAGAACATATTTATGCTCGCATCCTAACTTAGCGAAACACTGCACGGTAAATTACTATCAGGTTTGGCCCGATCAGGCGCTTTTAGAAATCGCCGTGAAGCATATGAAGGACGTTAACGTGCAAGAAGAAGTTAAAACTGATGCAGCGAGAGTTTGTGTGCAATTTCATAACAATGCAAAGGAAATGAGTTTGAAGTATCGCGAAATGTTCGGTAGAACCATTCATGTGACGACGTCGGCCTTTTTGCACATGCTCAAGCTGTATACGCAACTAATATCGAAGAAACAGGAAGAAATCATCGCGACGCGAAACAGATACATAGCAGGATTGGAAAAGTTAGAATTAGCGGCCGAGCAAGTCGAGCAGATGAAGACCACTCTGACGATCTTGAAACCTCAATTAGAACTGTCCGCTCAACAAACCGTGATCACTATGAAAGAAGTGGAGAATGAAAATATTACCGTGGAGCGAGCTACGGTCCTCGTGAAGCGGGAAGAGGAAATTGCGAATAAGAAGGCGGAGATCGCAGGTACTCTAAAAATTGAATGCGAGGCTGACCTTGCCGTTGCAATACCGATCCTGGAAGACGCGGTAATTGCGCTGAATACGTTGAAGCCGACCGATATTACATTGGTGAAAGCGATGAAAAATCCTCCCGATACCATCAAGCTTGTGATGGCTGCCGTTTGCGTGATGCTAGGCGTCCCTCCAGATCGCAGTATCGATCCGGTCACAGGGAAGAAATTTACGGACTATTGGGGCCCGAGCAAACGCATTCTGGGTGACATGAACTTTCTGCAGAACCTGAAGGACTACGACAAAGATAACATAGCACCCGCGGTGATGCAGATCATCAAAAAGACATATATGACGGATAACAGTTTCATGCCTCATATAGTGGCGAAGGCATCAAGCGCCGCCGAGGGTCTTTGCAAATGGGTTCGCGCCATGGTGTCTTACGACGAGGTGGCAAAGGTGGTCGCGCCCAAGAAGAAGAAACTGGCGGAGGCACAAACAGAGTGTGACGAGGCCGAGGCGTTTTTGAACGAGAAACGACAGACTTTGGCTGCTTTGAACGCGAAACTAGCTGCTCTGAACGATAGTCTGCGGCAAACACTGCAGAAGAAACTGAATCTAGAGATGGAAGTGGCGACGTGCACCGCCAAACTGGTCAAGGCAGAGAAGCTGATCGCCAGTCTAGGAGGCGAGAAGAGCCACTGGATGCAGTGCGCTCGTAATCTTCAAATAAATTACGACAGTCTTGTAGGCGACATGCTACTCTCGTGCGGAATAGTGGCCTATATGGCGTCTTACAATACTTCCTTTCGTAATGAAATGTTGATCAAGTGGAAAGAATTTATGGAGACTTCTAAATTATTGTACACTAAAACATACGACTTTGTAAATGTTCTCGGTGTGGAAATCGAAATTAATCATTGGCAACTCTGCGGCTTATCAAAAAATCGCTTCGCGACGGAGAACGCCATCATTTTGAATAATTCGAAACAATGGTGCCTTTTCATTGACTCGCAGAATCAAATAAATCAATGGATCAAGAGAATGGAACAGAAAAATGACTTAAAAATCGTTAAATTAACAGATTTCGATTATATGACAGTCATCGAACAAAACATCGAAACTGGTATTCCAGTTCTGCTAGAAGATGTGGGAGAAAGGCTTGAAATTGCACTGGAACCAATTCTATTGAAGAATATTTATAAAGATGAAGACTGGTACATTGATATCAGAACTAAATCTGTTAGATATTCGCAAAATTTTCGATTTTACATCACCACAAGATTGTCAAACCCAAATTATACGGTCGATGTTTTTGAGAAACTTACAATAATCGACTTCTCGATGCCAGATGGAACTCTTCGGGATAAGCTTTTAGATATCGTCGTCTCAAAAGAGAAACCAGAGTTACAAGAGAAATTCGAGGCGCTCCGCATTCAAGATGCCGCTAACAAAAAAGTTCTTCAACAGCAAGAAGATAACATCTTGAGCACTCTTTCATCGACCACCATGAATATCCTGGAGGATGAGAAGGCAATACGGATTTTAGATTCTTCCAAGAATCTTACCGTGGACATCATGAAGAAGCAAGAAGCAGCCAGAGCGATGACAGAGAACATTAATAAATTCAGAAACGCATACCTGCAGTTCGCTGATCATTGCGCAGGTCTATTTTGCACGCTAACCACTCTATCCAATTTGAATCACATGTACCGATTTTCGTTTTGCTGGTTCATTCAGTTGTACATTACCTCGATCGATACCTCAAACAGGAGCATTGTTCTTGAAAAACGATTGCAATTCCTCAAGTCTTCGTTTACGAGAAACCTTCATTCCAGCGTCTGCAGGTCGCTCTTTGAAAAGCACAAGCTTTTATATTCCTTTCTGTTGTGCGTAAAAATTTTGATAGACGCTGGGCAGACTACGCAGGAAGAAGTAAAATTTTTCGTCTCTTCGGACTCGGAGGATTGTGATGCGGTGCTGGAGCCAGCGCCGGATTGGTTGCCGATAGACAAATGGAGACAAATTTGCAGATTGAGTAGCATGATACCCAATTTACACGAACTCGCAAATGACTTTTGTGCCAATAGCGCAGCTTGGAAAAAATTTTGCAACGCGATACCGTTCCAAAGCCATCTGATACCGAGTTCGTGGGCCGACAATTTGACTCGATTTCAGAAACTAATGCTCATCAAAATTATAAGATACGACAAGATCATCGTGGAAATAATGCAGCTGATAGAGGATACCATGGAGAACGTATTCAATTCCTACCCTCATCTTCAGATATCCGAATCTTACGCAGAATCCAGCTGTCTCACGCCAATTATATTTATTTTGCCGAGTTACATCTCGCCTCTGTCGCTTGTCTCTACGTATGCGAGCGCGAGAGGATACACCTCGAAGTTCGTCTCTCTGTCTATGGGTGATGGACAGCAGACCAACGCCGAGAATCTCATCGAGTGGGCACGAAGAGAAGGAGGATGGATATTTTTGCAAAATTGCCATCACACCGTATCGTGGATACCGCGACTCGAGCGAATCTACGAGAACCTGAGCCTGTCCGGTACATCCTTGGATTTTCGACTGTGGCTTTCCAGCTATTCCACTCCGGACTTCCCGATCAGCATCTTGCAAAACAGCGTGAAGATCGCGTACGACTATCCGCTTCGGCTGAAACAGAGCTTACTCAGAGCGTACCGATCGGAACCCATAAGAAGCCAAGAGTTTTTCGAGGGATGTCCCGGGAAAGACAAGGAGTTCTCCAAACTCCTGTACGGACTCTGCTTCTTCCACGGAATCGTCAGAGAGAGAAGGCACTTTGGGCCGCAAGGCTGGAACGTTCCGTACGATTTCGGTCACGTGGACTTCGAAATATCCATTCGACAACTGCAGAGTTTAATCAATGAAATCGAAGATGTACCGTTCGACACGCTGCTTTATCTGATCGGGGATTGTAATTACGGTGGGAAAATTACGGATCGCCTTGATCAAAGATGCCTGCGACACCTGCTAGACTTCTTCTGCGACACCCGCGTGATCAAGAATGCTGAATATTCATTTTCTAACTGCGAGGAGCATTCAGTACCGCAAAGATGCGAGTACCGCGATATTATCATGCACATTAGCAGTATGCAACTAGATGCATCGGCAGAAGCTTTTGCTTGCGATGAAAATGCTCTTATCATAAAAGACACAGCCGTCGCTAGAGAATTTTTAGAATCGATATCTCGTCTAGACGAAATCAGGTCATCGGATCGTGAAGCTACGCAGGATCGGACACTGCAAGCAATTGATGACATTAGCACTAGATTACCCGCGTTATTTAACATCAACGAAATACAAGATAAATATCCTAACGATCCACTGAACGCGATTCTCATCCACGAGGCTGAATTGATCAACAAGATTTTGTCAGTGATCGCAAACTCCTTGAACAATTTAAAATCAGCGTTAAACGGTGAGGTAATTTTAACAGAATCTTTGGAAGATCTGTCGAAAGAAATATGCAATAATGAAGTCCCGTGCGTCTGGAGACTGATCGATGTTGGCATTTCAACCGAACGTCTATCGAGTTACATCGATCTACTCCTGAAGCGCGTAAACTTTGTGCGATGTTGGCGTGACAATGATCTCCCTCGCGTGATTCACTTGGACGCGCTGTCTTGCTGCAAGAGATTTCTATCCGCAGCTCTCCTCGCGTTTTCGCGACGTCATAGCGTATCCGTCGAACAAGTCACATTAAATTTTGAAGTGACAAACGGCAATTTTACGTACAGCAAGGAAGATAAGGATACTTACTACATTTACGATTTACATTTATCTGGCGCCCGATGGGACACGCAGAGACGTGTGCTAACGGAAAGCGTAATCAACGTATTTTGGTACGACATGCCACCGATACGTCTTACATTTGGAAGAGAAGAGAGAATTATTGATAATGTATACGAGTGCCCTGTATACATTTCACCGACACAACGCAACGGAGAGGATACTGAGGATGCGAGTATGAAGATGAAGAATTATGTTACGAGCGTGCCCTTGGAAACTGATAAGTCGCGTGTATATTGGATAAAACGTGGCACAGCATTATTCTGCCAAATTGAGAAATAATTTACAATTTCTTGCAAGATGCAGAAATTTAGAAGAGGAGAATATAAGTACTGCTTAGAGAAAAATATAAAAGGCATTGCGTATATTTTGCGGAAAAGAAAAAGATTATATAAGGACATTATTTAGGAAACTGTCATAGAATGAATTGATTTGAAAGTTTAGGTAGTGACAAGAGAAAGGAATAAAAAGTAAATTAAAAGATGAATATCTAGTTGTAGAGAAGAAAAAGATTAAGGAAATAAAAAAAGAAGAAGATTGGAGCGTGTGAATGTGCAAAGGAATATAAAAAATGTCATATATAATAAATGTAATAAAAGCGCGGATTGCAAATTGTATAATTAGAATAAAGATAAAAAGCTCTATTTAGAAGTCCACTTTGTGGTAGTAGATATAGGCTTTAGGTAGAAATTATGAATGTGTAAGTTAAGGATCAGATGTAAACCAAGTCCCTCTTTAGCTAAATTTTGTAGATAAAATAATAAATTATCTAATTTATAATTGCTTGCGCTCAGTTATTTCTTACAAATAAACAATAATATTTGAATATTTCGTTAATCTTATGTAATCTCTTCTCTCTCTCTCTCTCTCTCTCTCTCTCTCTTTCTGTTGTAGTAAAACATTTATTTGATATTAAAAGGCATGTTTTTTTTAAGTATTGAAATAAATGTTTTCCAAACTTTAAAAATTATTCTTTCATTA
Organism: Solenopsis invicta; assembly: GCF_016802725.1. NCBI lineage: Eukaryota > Metazoa > Arthropoda > Insecta > Hymenoptera > Formicidae > Solenopsis > Solenopsis invicta. The sequence goes on from NC_052664.1 coordinate 29,434,649, forward strand.
AAATAACATTTTTTAATGAAATAAAAGAATTTAATTTATTATTTTTAACGTTTTTAAAGATAGTTTAAAAATGTTTAAAAACATTTTTAAAAACAATGTTTGCTATTTGGATAACGGATCCAAGTTATAGATTCATAATCAACGATCTTAAAAATCTTGAATAAGATATAAATTAGATACTAATTATTCGTAGAAAAGTTCGCAAAAGGATTAATCTTGGATGAATGCCAAAAAATTGTATAATTCGATAAAAAAGAGCAAAGTTTTGTAATAATTAATATTAGAACCAAGATCACCATTTGTATACAAAATCGAGAAAGGCCAGTATACAGTAATAGCAAGATCTTATTGCTGAAATAATGTTTTTTTCGTGTAATTTTACATACAAATTCTAATTGTTTCGAACTATGAAAGTTTTATGAATTTATTTTACATAAAACTTTTATTAAATTTACTTAATTATTTATTATAGAAATGAATTTAACAGCACACTTGCAAAACGCGCGCGAGAGTACACTTCGTACGGACTTCCCTGAAAATGTGCGAACATCCGGTTCAATTCCACGCACAACCGAGGGGAATGACAGATCAAGAAAATTGACGTGAGGTGCGTTAGCTTCGTAGAATCGGCCACGCAGGGTGGATTCGTCGTGACCGGGGTAGTAAAGGGAGAGAGAGAGAGAGAGAGAGAGAGAGAGAGAGAGAGAGAAAAAGAAAGAAAAAAGCAGTGAATAGACATCGTGAGTTTTTTAACATTTGCAGAGAATGGCGAGCCACGACGAGTTGGTCTCGCAATTCGCGGACGTAACTGGTGTCGACGCCGAGAGAGCGCTATTTTACCTTGAGTCATCCGCTTGGCAGCTCGAGGTGAGACAGCATATTTTACGAAACGCTCCGGAGAGACTGACCGAGACTCTCCCCTCGTCCGTACGCGCAACGCGCACCGCAAAAGCTCACGTCTCGTGCGTCTCGTCGCCAATAATCTCGGCACCAGTTTTTATAACCTCTTGTCACGCCCGTCGTAACGCTTATCATTCTGCGGCTGCCCGTTCGCTACTTCGTTTTCCCTGCCATTCACGCTTGTCGCACCCCGACGCATTCGCTCTTTCATGTAGCTCTCGTAGTTTCTAAAACTCACGATAAATTTGTGGTGACAGTAAAATAAATTACCGGCGAGATTTAAGATTACGAGTTTGTCGAAGTTCTCGACCCGTACGCTGTAAGGTTTCTTCGTGTAGTAAGAATGTCGGAACTTCCTTCGACAATCTTATCACACGCGTTGATACGTAGTAACCTTTCTAGGTTGCTCTCACCAGTTTCTACGAAAACGACGAGCCAGCTGAACTAGCGGCCGAGAATCTTGACACTGTACAACAGGCGGAGGGATCGGAGGACACGGGCGCAATGTCGAACAAGCAAACCAAGTCGGACTCGACGAAGTCAAAGGGTGCCAAACCAAAATCCAAGTTCGGGACATTAAATGATCTTCAGAGTAGCGATAGCAGTTCCGAAGAGGAGGAGGGACAAGCGTTTTACGCTGGCGGTTCCGAACATGGTAGTGGGCAGCAGGTTCTAGGACCAGGAAAGAAGAAAAAAGACATCATCAGCGATATGTTCAAGTCGTGCCAGGAGCAATCTATCGCTACAGATTCCCCTAAAATGGGAGGTCAACAAAGGCCGAACACATTCAGAGGCACGGGATATAAATTAGGTCAAACCAGCTCAGATAGCGAAGGTACTTTCAAGTGTTTATTATTGTTTGCAAGAGGATGCAAATGACAAGCGTTTATTACATTCTGTCTGTAACAATAGTAGTGATGGGAGCAAATGCAGATCAACAATCTTCGAGCGGTCTTATCATATTGAAGTTGTGGAAGGATGGATTTACAATAAATGATAGCGAAATACGATCGTACGAGGAGGCAGAGAACAGAGACTTTCTAGATGCCATTAAACGAGGCGAGATCCCGGCGGAGATTCGTCAACAGGTACAGGGTGCAGAAGTGCGACTCGACATGGAGGATCATCGTCACGAGTCTTACGTTCCACCAAAAACTAAAGTAAAAGCCTTTTCTGGAAAGGGGCACATGCTTGGAAGGTAGATTAGAGATTCATCTTGCTCTGTTATTAATTTGATTCTACAAATTTCGATTTTTGTATTGTCTAAACTTTGTTTCTGTGACTTAACAAATATTTTCAGTCCATCGCCCGCTACCGTGGGCATGACGGTTCCAACGGATCCTGCTGATCAAGCTGCCAATGAAGCGCAAGCGAAGAAGGAATTGGATATAGATACCTCGCAGCCAACCACGACATTACAAATCCGTCTTGCAGACGGTAGTGTTGTAAAGGCTCAATTCAACCTGTCGCATACAGTCGCTGATCTTAGACGATATATAATAACGTATCCTTTGATCCCAAAGTGCTTTTAATTGTACTTTATATATATATATATATATATATATATATATATATATATATATGTTTTTCTTAAAATTAGTTATCTAAGCCGTTTGCACCAATGTGGATAACTTTAATCTTGGTTTAACTTACTTTCATCTTCATTTAGTTCTAACAATTAGAAAAAAATAATTAAACTGAGATTAAAGTTAATTTACATTGATGCAAATGGACCTCATAGAGAGAAAGAAATCAGAATTTTTTCTTAACAATATATTCTTAGTATGAGACCTCAGTATGCTCTAAGGGATTTCATTTTATTAACTGTATATCCAACGAAGGAACTTGCAGAAGACAAAACGATCGAGGAGGCTGGTTTACAAAATTCGGCTATAATGCAACGACTGAAGTAAACTTTTTCTAAATTCATAGATTGAATATATGTAACGATTAGACACCAAATATATGTTAAATCGCTTGAAAATAAAATTTCTATGTATTTTTATTAGGAATACACCTTTTTTTCTTACTATGTTCTTTTCTTTTATATCACCTATTTCCTATGGTCATATACATTAATTAATTTCAAGTTCAACAATGTTTAAAGTTACTACAAGTCTAAAGAGCAAACATAACGTTTTTAATTTTAAGGATTAATTTCATTTTTTTTAATTAACACTATAAAAATTTTCTTTTCCCTGCTTGAATGTACTAAAGCATGACAAATATTTAAGAAAGGTTAATGACAAGCAAATAATAGATATTTTTTGGATAACAATTTAATCATTTATTGGTAATCTTCGCAATTTATATGTGGGACATTTCGACTTTACTTAGTCATCTTTAGCCAAAATTTACATGATACTTAAATTTAATAATCATAACATGTTTAAATTTTTTAAGAATATTTGTAATAAAACTGCCGTTCTCGTGTATATTGTATATAACACCTCGCTGCTATCACAGTATAATATGAAGATGTGGAACAATTGAAAGTAACAAGTAGAAATATTTTATTATAGCTTAAGTTTCAACTTTGAAATATGTACAAAATATTAAAATAGCTGATCATGTCATGATTAATTACACAACTGTGACGTGATGATTAAGGCACCTAGTATGAAAGACGGCATATTTATAAAATATCTATATGTGAATGAATATGCAAGTAGAGTATTATTCTAGCTTGTGCAAATATTAATTTAGCGTTATTCATGCAAAACTCCATATCACTTTATAACTGCACCGAGAACATTGTAAAGTGCAAGATATTTCCTAAGAATTGATGAGCTTTGTATATTTTGGGCAAATTTCAAAATTGTAAGATCTTCTACTTCTCGACTTTTCCTATAATTATCACAATACTTATAATAATTTATAGCGATCAAATCTTTTCCTACCTCTCTGCCGCGCAAACGAGGATTCTGCAGTGTTTCTGCAATGTATGGCTTGCATATGTAAATAGAACGTTCTTCCAAAACGTTTGTATTGGTCTTCGTCTTCTTCAATATCGTCAGTGTAGAATTGGCGTATAGTTTATTGTCTGCTTGTTGCGTGCAAAAAATCATAGTTTTCAACTTGTAGCAATCGGCAGTCATTTTCATTTTCTCAAAATCCATTAAAAGCTTAATTGTTGCATTATGAAACTTCAAATTTACATACTCGTTCCATGAAAGTGTAATCGCGTAAGCGACACTATTGTACGTACGATAGAAACAATCTGTTTCGACGATTTCTCTTATGACATTTTGATCAATCTCTGTAAAAGGAAAGTTCCATGGTATAATGGTATATGTAAATTTCCAAGAGGAAGTTGGATCATTCGCCATTTTTTTTAGTCTATTATTGAACTCGTTTGAAATTCCGGAATCGTATATGATGAAGTTATCCATTCCAAACAACATATGGAAACTGATGAAACTTATCATATCTATGGACTTTACTGGCTTCATTGATGATTGTGTAACGCACACCCCTATCTTATTGTGGCTTGAGCTTCGAGTGTATATTTTTATGGGAAAAATAGGTGCATAATTAAGGTATTTGTTGGATTTTGTGACAAATGTTATTCCAGTGGGCGTTTCGTCGCTGGTGTATGTACAAATGAAATGATATCCTCCATATCTTGGGTTTTCTCTTAGACTCGAAGCAATTGCATTGCCAATGGGAATAAACCTAAAACTCCCCAATATAGGTTTACTTTCATTCTCGAAGAAGACAAGACATTGCATATTCGAGACACTGTTTATGGTCCCAAGTCCGACTGCTCGTATTTCCTTGTCATTGATGCTGTGCGCAGAATATATATACAGATCGTCCTCCAGGCGTTGCCAAGAGGGAATTGGTTCATCAAATTTTGGGTTGAACGTGGTAAAAGTTGTATTGAGGTTCGCAAAGTTTACATCTGATCTTGGTCCAGGCTTCCCAAAATAATTGAAAACCTCCAAGACATACCTCAGCTTGTTGTATTCATGTCGATAGATGAGCAAAGATATGAGGCTTACTACCGCTGTAATAGCCAAAGCAGCTTGATAATATTTTCTCATATTGTCGGTGGTTTTAGCTTAAATCTCATATAACGTTTCTAAAGACAAATTTGTTATGTAAAATACTGCACTTCATAATCCTCGTTGCGGAATCATGCTCAGAGAACATTCTGAAAGAAAATAAACAAATGTTACGTAACTCCATAATATTTGTAACTGTTGTAACATGCACGCAATTACGAATGTCCCTTTACTTTCCGTTTCTATCTCATATCATTTCGACTGTAAGCGTGTGCTATTTCTCGTCGACTATCTCATAACCAATCACCCGATTTGACACAAAATTTCCTCGACCTTCGATACGGACGTGAATCAATGTGTAAATCAAGATTATTGCATTACTTCAAATGAATTCTTATAATTTATTTTTTAACAATTTACTTAATTGCAATACACAAGACAAAAATGTGAGTGCATACCGTGCATACACACATACAAGCATACACCAGCATACACAGATAGGTTAACGTGGGTTAATATTTCATGCGCATAGGTTTCTCGCGCCGATTGGCTAGCGAATAGTGAATTTCAAGTCCCGAGAATTCCTTTCGTAAAAACGTCAAATATAAAAAAAACAAATTTATGTAACAAATTGTTTTTTTTTACAAAAAAGCAGTCGAAAAAGTGTAAGAAAAAATAAATAATGTACTGAATTCTTTTAATTATTATATATTACAATTACAAATGCATTATTCTTATATAATCTATACAATTGCATATTGTTCGTATAACAACTCCCGCACTTTGTAATAATCCTCAGAAATGCAGCCTTCCAATATTACTTTCCCAGCTTCGTGCTAAAATAAACACAACGATTATTTGTCCGGCTATATTTTATATCGAAATTGTCACACATTTTGCACTTCATATATGTATGATTTCTAAGTACATAAAATTTTAAGGAACTATTTTACAGTTTTAACTTAAATTTTTACTTTAATTTTTTTACTACCCTCGATTTTATTTTTTACTTTAAAATATCTCCTTAAATTTTTTGTACTTATTTAAAAATCAACTTGTACTTAAAACACAAGAAATGACAGAAATATAAGAAAATATAAAAATATAATGCGTAAGACTAATGAGAGTGCAGCGCGGTTAATTTTGTGCAGAAATATAAGAGAAATATAAGAGTACAAAACGTACAGATGAAGAAAATTCATTTTTACTAAAATAATAAACAAACCCTTCTAACAGCGATGGTATTATTGCAACACCACAGTACTCCCCCACTAAATTCTGATGGAATGTTACTTTTATTTAAAACTTGTTTGAAATCCGATAATTTCAATTCATTTATGAACGTTGTTTGATGACCAGGAACCTGTAGAAATACAATTTATAATATTAATTAAATTGCATGTTTTCTAATATACTTGTAGGCTATACTCACTTCGTTTATTGGCAGAGGTTCCAAAGTCAATATTTTATCACTTTCGTCAATTGCGTTCTCGGATTCGGTATCGGCGATAGCATCTCGACAAATCTGGTCACGTGCCGTTATCATCGCGTCTATCCATGCCACTTCGGAGTCGCCTTTACCTTTCGAGAAATTCAATCCACTCACGAGAGCATCAGTCAAACGTACCTATTATTTAAAAAATATATTTTATGTAACAGCATGAAACCGGTTTCTTAATACAAATAGAAAAGAAAATAAAAGGATAATTATATTTAATATTGATAGAAACGTAATTATGAATTACTTGATAAATGTGCGTTTCTGTTGTAGCATCTAATGTTTCTCCTCTGCCTGGAACAAATACTCTTGCACCAGTACTTTGCGCTTGCTGAGCTAATATTTCTGTATCTTTAGGCGAACCTCTAACCAAAACAACTCTTCTCGGCCTTAGTTGCGCCAAAATTTTCTGTAGAGATTCACCATCGGATCTGCCTTCAAAATCTATATATGTTACCGCCGCGTTAACAGTCATCGTGCGTGAAACTTGTACACATTTCGTTGGAATATCCATGGCTACTTCTGGATGATAATTAGTCTCCTCCTGTTTCATTTCCACATTTTCCTTATTATCTTCTATTTCGGGTACAGTCTCTGCTATTTTATAATCTTCTGGTCTGCAACAAATAATAAAAACAAAAATTTATTTACAATACATAACATAATTAAAAATACATTTATTCATAAAAATAAATAAAAAATTATCAAATATTGTTAAAATATAAACAAATGTAAATAAATTTTTAAACATATATCTAACATCTTTTAAATGTTTGTATAGAGATATGCAAACTTTCGAAACAAATTAAATGATGTAATTCTTTTATATTAGAACTAAAATCTTATTACAAACTTTTGTTGTATATTTAAATGTAGTTTATAATATATAGAAATATCCTTACTTTATTATTTCTCCGTATTCATCAATTTTAATCTTTTCCTCTACAAATGGAAACATAGGATGTTGCTTCTTGCTTTGTTTAAAAAAGCCAGGTTTACTTTCTTGTTTCACCAATAAATCATGTTTTCCCCTGCCACTTCCAACTTCTATTTCATCTTCCGATTCGGAGCTCACATCCGCAGTTTCCCTAATGAAACGCGTCACAAGCATAATTAGTAAAGCATAAGTTATAACCGAATAATAGATAAATATAAATTACATCTGTTCCTGTTTCATCTGTTCCTGCTTCAACTTCTCTCTTTTTTGGTATTCTTCTAATTCAATACCTTCCAGTTTTACTCGTCTTTTTACATCTAAAGTAATATTTCGATTACCACCTTTCTCTACCAAATCTCTAGCAAGTGTCCCGGGAGATGTTCTACTCGTTAATATAATACTATTTTGCGTATTACTGCACCATTGCAGAAATAATTCTCGGGAAAATCCACATTCCATATCGGGAGTGCTTGCAAGAACCACCTAAAATAAAACAATTTGAGATTTATCATCAAATAAAATAATCTATAAGATCTGTAAAAATTTTAATTTTCTTCATTTACCTTTGGACTTGGAACTTGATTTAATTCAGCCATACTGTGACAAAGTTGCAAGTGTTTAAATTGAAACGGATTATTGCGTGCACCTTCAAAACTTCTCATTAATTTATCACTCATCCATTCAATTTGCGATTTTGCAAATTCTACAACATTATAGCTGACATTATTGAGAAGAGCTAGTGAATAGGCAAGTAATCCGGATTCCTTATTACGCCACAGCTGGTCCAACATGTGTGCTAACTCCAGTACACGGCCAGCTGTATCTACACTGACCAGTACATTTCCACCCCCACGTAATGTTTGTAAGATATTAGCTAAATAACAAAAATGAAAAATACATATTTTAAGTATATCTTTCAGTTATCTTTTTTGTTTCTAATTAAAATAATTTAAAATTTACTCATCAACTTCTCATCTCTTGTTCTTCGTCTGGCTTGTTGATACGTCGCATTGAACGCATCTGTTATCAATAAAGATGGCCTTTGCAATCTTTCCAATTCACAACCATTCAAGTGGCGTTCCTTTTTATGATTAAAATCAACCGCATATATTATATCCTCTTCCCCAACTTTTACAATCTTCCAAATTGTTCCACCAATCATGTGTCCTGCTGGTAGAGGCGTCAACGTAACACCATACCCTTTACCTTTCATTGATATGCTTTGGTTGTATTTTAACTGAACAATTTTATCAAATGCAGCATCAACGTCGTCTAAGGTAAATAAATCAAAATCTTCCATATTATGACGAGACTAAAATCAATATAAGCAATTTAAATGTCAGTAATGATTTAGGACAATATTTTTTTTTCATATTTCTATTCGTATTAAAGGAATGTACCTGGTATATATCGTACATAAACATTTGACCCATTTTATAGACAGGTATGGTAGCATATATGGGACAATTCATGCCACATTTACCTACTAGATATGGTAATGCACCTAAATGTAATGGATCTGGATATGAAAGTAATACTGCATCTATTTGATGTACATGTCTAGAAATATAACAAGTAAAATAAGTAAATATAGACATTGTTAAAATAACTTATATAATTGTGTATACCTCTTTAATTCTTTTATGAAGTCTTGATCAAAATTTTCATCCCATCCACAGTCCAAGAGTATCCTTAACTCGTCCACTTGCAATATGTAGCAAGGTGGAGATTCGTTCATCGCTCCAGAGATAGCATGAAGCTTTATTATAGATGTCATTTTGTATAAATTTTCTTTATCAGTACCAATCAAGTATAAACTTCCAACAAGTTGCACTATAAGATGTGATTAATCATCAAACATTAAAACTTAAGATCGGTTTTTCAAACTTTGTAGACTTTAAAACTTGATTCTCTGATCATCTTAACCTAAAAAAAAATTGGTTCCATAAATTGGAAATTTATATTTAATTTAGACTTGTATCTGTGTTGAATTCGGACTATTTATCAAAAACCTGTATATGTATAATATATTAGAAAACAATCGCAACAAAGTTTGTATTTGTAGCAATCACAGATATACAAATTAATACAACATAAATCTGCCGCATCTGTCAGGTCCCAATAATCCCGGTATTTTCTGACGCATGCGCACTGCGCAGTGACCAGTTAACGGCAAACTCAAATTACAGAGCACTTCTTATATGGATGAAATATACGATCATCAATCACACCAAAGTACACATTCAATTAATTATTATAGGTATCAAAATACATATAAAATTACAAATTAATATTTATAACATTTTATATTTAATAAAATATGAGTTTTTACATTTTAATTTACGCATTTTTATAATCGCGCCATTATACTCTCATTATAATCTTATTGTTATTATTATATATTATTAAATTAATTATACATGTATATTATAATAATCAATAATTATTGTATACTAAATGTAATTATAAGGATAATAAAAGATTTATTTAATATAAAAAGATTTATTTAATGCATTTTAAAATATAAAATATGCATATATATATTGTTATCTTACATGACCATTAATCTTAGAATGATTTTTCTATTCATTTTCTAAAAAAGTCCATGTTAAATTGATGAATTTGTATGGTTATTGCCAAACTAAAATTCTTGATTTTTTAAAATCCATTTCAATCTAATTAAAGTTTAAGAATCTACTTTAATTCGTGAAGTGGGATTAAAACTACGAGATTTCTATACCATCAATCCAATAAAGATCCAATAACGTTTTGAAAAATTTTTTATTTTAAAAAATCTGTCTTGAATTTCTTCCTTCACTTCTTAATGTAAAAGAATCTTCGAGAAAAATCAACTTAAATAATCAAAAGATTTCGTCCTTTAGAATGAGCCCTAGAAGATTGTTTTATAATATTTTTTTACGAAGTTCAAATATCGACTTTAGCAAAGATTAAGTGAACGTTCAACAGTAAAATTAAAGGATCACCTACAGTTACTCTCCAAAAAAGAGTATAACATGATAAATCAACAAAAATAATAATTTAAATGTTTCAAAACACATTTTACAGCTTAATGTTTCCACATACAATTTTAATATTGACTTTGAAAACATATATTGATTTTTTACGAAGCTATATAGATAAAAATAAAGTTTGACAAAATTTATTACAAATTTTGTGAGTTTATTTGACATGAATTAAAAATCGCACACAAATGCAGTTTACAGCGTTTAAAAGCATAAATCTTTATCTTTAATTTAAGTACTTGTTGAGCGTTGTACGATTTTTATTCACCGATTTATTCAACATGAAAAAAGGAACCATTTTTGCTTTAGTGCTGAATAACTTAGTGAAAAAAATCGTACAATGCTCAACAAATACGCAAATTAAAGGTAAAGATTCACGCTTTCAAATATTGTAAACTGCATTTGTGTGCGATTTTTATTTCACGCTGTACAACTTGGCAAAATTTGAATAAGATTTTGACATTTGTCGGATTTTTTTTTACGAACTTTGCAAAGCTCCACGGCATGGAATAGATCCGTCTACATTGAAAGTAAGTAGTAATATGTAAGCAGTAGAGTATAGACGGACATAAGTATTCACTTCGTTCCTGTCTACAATGGCAGAAGTAATAATCAGCCAATCAATAAGCAAGCAGTTCACCTGCATGTCCCCGCCACATTTGACAAACTGTCAAACAAGAAGTACAAATAGTATTTATCAAAGCAATCAGACGCAGTGATTATTAGTTGTTATAAGTTGATATTAAATTATGTTAACTTTAATTGAATTGGCCAATATAACTTTTTTTTTATTATTATGGCATCAAAACTTATGTCTACAGTATCATATATTAAAAAGAAAAAAGAAATGTTTTCGTCGACGATGGTGGGTACGATCTATTAATCGAAAAAAGAACACAAAAAGTTTTTATGCTAATCTTGTAAAGGAATTGAAACAAACGGATTATGAAGAATTTTTTTCATTATTTCAGATGTGGCCAGAACATTTTGATATTTTGGTCAATCTTGTTCAACCATACTTAATAAAGTAAAGTACTCAAACACCACTTCCGACAGAATTACGGCTTGCCGTTACATTAACGTAAGTAGTAAAGAAGATAAGTAAAGTAAGTGCTATACCTAATATAAATTAAGTAATATAAATTAACATAAGTTTTATTTTCTCATATTGTTAATATTAATTATCTTAATCTGCTGCTTAAGGTATCTTGCCCAAGGTGATAGTGCCAGATCAAAACATTTTGAATATTGGCTTGAAGAATCTACCGTACATAAAATTATTAATGAAACATGCCAAGCATTATGGTTTGCGTTAGATCAAATTGTATTGAAACCCAAAGATCGTATTAGCTGGGAACAGATTAGTGAAGAATTTATGACAAAATGGCAATTCCCGAACTGCGTAGGAGCATTAGATGGACATCATATAGGTATCCAATCTACTCCCAACTCAGGATCTGCTTTTTATAATTATAAGCAATTTTTTAGTATAGTGCTGCTTGCAACATGCGACGCTAACTACAAATTTACATGGCCACTTTCTGGGAAAGACATCCCTTTTCCTTGTGTATTTGTAGGAGACGAAGCGTTTCCTTTAAACACCTATCTTATGCGTCCATATTCATACAAAACTAGAGGTGGTCTGATAGAGAATATACGCATATTTAATTATAGATTATCACGTTGTCGTCGAACAATTGAAAATGCTTTTGGCATTTTTACTGCTTGTTACGGCAGATCTTACAAAAATCTCTTTGTATGTTTTTGGAAAATTGTAAAATGTTATTCAAAACACTCGTATGTCTCCACAATTTTATAATGACTGGTAAAGAAGGATATGAAAGGATATGAACCTGAATATGAAAGACGCTACTGTCCTCCGAATTATTTAGATCGTGAAGAAGATTATACTGTGAGGGAAAGACGTTAGAGACAACAACATTCAGCTTACTTTAAGGATTTAAATAGAGTAGGTGCTAATCGAGCTGATAAAGCGACGTTCTTTTACAACAACAAAAAAAATATGAAGGAGAAGTTATAATATACTCAGGTAATATAAAAATTAAATTAAATTATAATTTGTTTGGCAAAAAATGGAAGTAGCACAGCTAAGATTAAATAATTGATAGTAAAACTTAATTAATAATTGATAAATTGTCTATTAATACATAAATTTTATTACAGATGATAACACTTTGATTGATGAACAATTTGAAAAGTTAAAGAAAAACATGAAGATAAGTAAACAGTCTATAAAGAGTCATAAAACCGATCATAATTTATCTACTGAAGAAAATACAAGAATAAATAGAAAATTAACTTAGAAGAAAAAATCCAACACAGATATTTCTGACAATAATATGCCGTCAAAAAAGAAAATAAAGGTTACATTTCACAAATATTGTTATATCGATAGCAACTTATCAAATATAACAGAGTATTAAAATATTTAAAAAATTGTTAAGTTTATTTTAATAATTTACTAAAAACTCACTTTGTATTTAAACTCGTTAAGAAATTTATTAAAAACATTATTATACTAATTATTAAAAATTTTATAGAAAAAAAAATCATCATGGGGATTAAAAGATAATAAGACATTATCAAGTCTGTTAAATTTGAAGAACGAAGGAGAAAGTGAATCTTCCGAGGATTTGTGAGATCACCATAGTTTCTCCATAAACAATTCTGCAGATTATAAAAAAGATCAATTATAAAAAAAGATCCATTAAAACTTTAAGATCAACAGTACCTAAAATATTTCCTTGTGATTTAAGTAACACGGACGAACATTCTAGTTCGTCAATTTCATCGAGTAGTTTATTTTCTAAATCAGGAAACCAAAGCCCAACAAAAAAGGAATTAAAGCAATTAATTCAAGATCTTCAGAAAAAAATGTCACAAAAGGAAACAAATACAAAACAAACAAATGTTACAAGTTAGTATTTTACTTATTATTTTATTATTTATATTTTGTTATACTTATTATTTAATTTATTATTTTTATTTGTTTTAATATATTTTATAGACAAAAATATTGAAAGATTATCTTCGTTTCCTCCAAAAGATTATATAAATGAGAATAAAAACTTTGATGTTTCTGTATCCAATTATTCAAATAAAATTTTATTAATTGTTCAGACAAAATTGAAGATTACGCACGAAAATATTGAAACGGAAGAAAAGATGAATTATCAACTTTTTGGCCCAAATTGTGGAGATGTTTGTTGAATATATATTTGAATATATATTCATAAATAATGTTGAGTTCTTAACTAACTAATTAGAAAATTAAAAGTTAAATGAGTTAACTAAATTTTATTCAGACAAGTTTAATTATAATTTAATTTAATAAAATTAATTTAATAAAATGAATACTATAAGTAAAAAGTAATAATTTGACTTAACTTAATTAATTTAAAATAATTTAATTTTTAACTTCAACTAGTTTTATCCAATACTTTTTATTTTTTATAGTAGCTATTTGATTTTAATTTATTAAGTTATTAACTTATTTTTCCAAAGTTTACATAGAAAAGAAAAAAATATATTTCAGACACGAAACATTCTTCATCGTTATTTCATATAAACTTCCAAATAAAAGATTAAATTTATTTTATTTGTAATTGTTTTGTTATTTAGAGTAATAAATCTTAATTAATGGAAAGTACGATATTCTTTAATTTAACAATTTAACAATATAACAATTTTGAATAATGTTTTTTAAAATTTGTATACATTTTTTTATGATATGTTTTCTAGATGGTTTTACTTTCTAATGCAATATACAGCAAACTAATATATTATAATAATTGCAATCATTTTTTTCTTTCAGTGCACATCTCGAACTTCAGTTTGTAAAACGGCGAACAAGATGTTTGCGTGTCGATAAATGCCAAGGTAAATGTTCCTCTTACCATTCTTTTTTTTTGTGGAGCACACTGCTTTCTTTCAGTGCACATCATAAATTTGTTGCGTAACCTACGTTCCGCTTCACGCGTAATGCGCATCATTTTATCCTTGTTTAAGGAATTTGAGGAATTTCTCAATGCCATGCGCATTATGCGGAAACGGAACGTAGCCTAGATTACGCAAAATTATACTTTCCTTTTCGTTGATTTGCTTTCGCTTTTATTTGCGCGATTCTCCTATTTATATTGTGATAAATGACTGTGAAATACCAATGGTAAAAGTTCCAATTTTCGAGAAATATGCAATAGTCCGAGAGCCAGCAACACTTTTTCTTTTTACAAATTTGCTTAAAGTTAATTTACATTTTTCCTACCCTATTAGTGCTACGTATTCATAAAATCAACTCCTTGTCCGCGAGCGCGCCAGCGGGACATTGCTTGACAATAGCGTTTCAATTATGTAAAAAAAGTAGTATCAATAATATAAATGCTTAAAGTTGAAACCTTTTTGTGCTAACTATGGACCTCACAAAATGATGAAAAATGATGTCTTGCCACCTTACTTGTAGAATAGCATACTACTGCTACTTATATGAACATGTGAAAAAAATTAAGTCGGTTGATAGAAAAACTTAAGGCTGAAATTTTTGTTTTCTATTAGTTTACATCGTGAAATTTGAACAAAGCTTTACCTGCCATTTATCTGATGGAACAGAGCCTTGGCAGTGTATATAAATTACACTGTGTATATGTATTTATAATTTTAAATTATAAATTGCTAGTATAAATAACTTCATTCTCATAAAAGAAAAATTTTGGCAAAACTCTACATTGAAAAATTTTTCATAACACAGATATAAAGAAAGAATATTTAAAATAAAAAAATACATCTTATTAAAGTTAAATAATACATTCATAACTTATAATCAGAGTTTTAAGATGATCTTTTTCATTTAGAAAATTTTTAATATAATGTTTAAAATATAACTAAACATCATTTTTTTACTTTTACTTTCAGTTATTTCAAAAATTTAATGTACTGATGAAATGTGGTTTACTCATTTTCAGCACTCAAAAATCTATAAGAAACACTTTGCCTGATCCAAATAAATTAAAAAGTATTTCGTAAATTAATGTTATTAGTAGAATATAAATACGAAACAATAACATATTTATGTATTCTATTAAAATAGTATGCAATGTACACATGCATGTTACTTTAGATATACATTTATATATTTTACTTAAAATGATATCCTTTTTCTCTTTTTCTATTAATACACAAAAACGTTTTTATTTTTCTTAAATATGCATGGTTAATTAAAGTTTTCAAAATTTTTAATCGAGAAAATTCCGTAATTATTTTTTAACTAAATTTCTATTTTCTTATAATAAACTTACTTACTTAATAATCAATATTGTTAATATGCATAATTTAGTATCTCCACTGAATAACGTCGAGCAGCAGATGTACAAGGTTTTATAACGCCACTTTATTATCTGATCTAGTACTTGACTGATAAAAATAGGATTCAACTATACTGACAATGAGGCAAACACTGAAATACTGAATTTATACATAATTTATTGCCCCTAAATTTTTAAATATCATACCTTAGTTTTACTGTATTTTATTTAATATAATAGTGGGATAAATGCATATCTCAAATGCGTTACGATTTGTGCATCTTTTATCTTTAGAGTTCTAGAGCAAAGGAATATAATATATCCATTATTATAAAATAAAACTATAAAATAAGCATGTAAACGAAAATAGAAAAAACAGACAAATTTATATTTAATTAATATTTTTATTTTTAGGAAAGAGAAATAAAATTGTATAGAGAATTGATAATGTTTTAGAAAATTACAGACACTTTTATTAATTTTTTTTTACAGAAAAACAGTTTTTATTTTTAAGAAAAAGTCGTAGTGTTATATATAAAAATATTACTTAAGAACAAATCCAATACATGGCGTAACAAAAAAAATCAATTCTTACAACAATAAATATTCGTTTAATCTATATTATATATAAATATATTTTTTTATATTACAATATCTTTTAATTTATATTTAATATATCTATCTAACTATTAAACTAAATACGTTTTCTAATAATTTTGTATAGCTTTACTTTTATTATAAATAATATGATATGATATAGATTCAAGACGTTTTATTGTAGATAGCAGAAACGAATAATAAAATTAAATAATACGATTTATAAAATTTCACAAGTAAAAGTAATATGTTAATATTTGCTACGAAATGTTTGCTACTGAATTTCAATACTTTTTATAGCAAATAGTTTTAATAATTTTTCACATTAATAGTTCTTATTAAATACTTGTACATATGTACATATGTTTAAATGGCAATATAATAAACTTCTATTTACGAATCTGGTTCCAGTTCTCTCTCTCTCTCTCTCTCTCTCTCTCTCTCTCTCTCTCTCTCTCTCTCTCTCTCTCTCTCTTGATCATTCCTTGGTCAGTAATAGTGCCTTCGTGCTATCCCATCGTCAATGTGCTCTATCCTTTCTCTCATCAAGCGATCTTATCGAGGTCACTCTTAATAGTCGCTTTAATCGCCTTCCGCCTCGTATCATCTCCGCTCGCGATTTCTCTAAATATAACCTCGAGACATTACATAATCATCTAGCCACTCTCGATTGGATCACCGTACTCCGTCTTGCTTGACGATAAGATCGCTTTACTAACCTTCTGCATTGAACTCTTGACGCTCTAGTTCCTACTCTTGACGCTCTAGTTCCTCGTCGCACTTTCTCTGCTAGAAGGCCGCCCACCTAGGGTTGCCAACTCAAAAAGATTAAATTACCGGATATTTTGTCTTCGGAAACAAAATTGAACCGGACAAAACCGAACATAAACAATAATTATAAGAATCATAAGTAATAATCATAAAATTAGAGTAAACACAAAATTTTATAAGAAATTACTTATAATATTGTTTTTTAAACAATTTAAAAAATAAGTTGGATCAATAAAATAAATAATTTATTATTATTATTTAATAGAAGATCAATTTTATTATTAAACTTAAAATTAAATATTATTATATCTTATACGCATATATTTAATTTCTAATATTTTGTTATAAACATTTTGTTAAAACATTTAACACGTTTAACATTAAAATAAAATATGTTTATTTATTAAAACTTAAAAGATTTTTTGAACAAAAATAAAAAAATATTTAGTAATAAAAATATTTGAGTAAAAACAAAATATTCAAAAATTTTTTGGATATTAAAGCTCATTCGATTACTTAAAGTCATATTTTTCTATATTTCTTACAGCTTTTAATAGATTAGGTTTAGATTTAGTATAATTTGCGAAGTCATTACATGACATATCAAAATTAATAAGAGTAAATAATTCAGCTTTAACTAATTCAACTTCCATTCTGTTTCTTGACTTTGTCCATATTTGTCCCATTGAACTGAACACTCTTTCTAGGAAAGCATTACTTGTTGGTATTGAAAGTACAGCCTGTACTATTTTTAATAAGTTATTTGTAGTAATATTACATTTCTTGAATATAGCTATCCATTGTTATATATCCATAATAATAATGGAATCGACATTGATTTTATTATTATTTTTAACTGGGCAAAGTCATCAATGTGTCTCTGAATGTAAATAATACTTAATTACCTTTCACTGTAAAATAATCAAAACACTGAGTCACGAATTAAAATAAACTGATAAATTATATGAACTGCTCAATAGACTTTACAATATTTATGTAACAAAACAATAATTATGCAACCATTGAGCAACTATTATCGAAGACTGTTTTCTTTTAGATCTGTTGTCCTAAAACTAGTCTGCTACTAGAGTTCAGATCTTAAACTGCGTTCGGAAACATCACCCGAATCATCCGAGTGGCCGATTTTCTCCATATTGTTTAAAAAGGATACATACAAACAATCGGGTGAGATTTCCGAACGCAGTTTTAGTAATGGTCTCTCCATTTCAAATTCTAAGTGCCACGAAAATTAGCGGGAAATCTGTTAAATAGTTCCTTACGCTCTAAATACCATTTTATTATTTAAATATACGTAAAAACCGGACATATGATGTCCGGTTTAACTTATCAACCGGACACCGGACAATACTCTTAAAAACCTGACAGTCTGGGTCAAAACCGGACGGTTGGCAACCCTACGCCCACCCCATGGATTCGGCAGGAACTGCGCTTAGTTATGCGCGAAAGAAACTCGGCCAGAAGAGCCTTTCGCAGGCGTTCTTCCTCCTCTATTTTAATCACTTTTCGTATACTGCGTAACAAGATAAACACCTTACTGGACAAAGCCAGAAATGATTACCTTGCACAGCGTCTCGACTCTGCCTCTTCTCCCGCTCAGCTCTGGGGGTCAATCATGTAATTTCACGTGGAACTTTTCACGTTTCACTTTTCACTTTTCATTTTTTCATTTTTCACTCATAGAGAGTTCACGTGAATCTTTTCACGCACAGCGATTATGTATGAATAATGCACGGAAGTTTAGGTTGCGTTCCAAAATTCAGCCTTTAGAGGCTCGAATCTGTCATCGCTATTAAGCGGTCGTGAAAAAGGTTTCTACCTGCTTTTATAGTATAATTTTTACTGTAAAAATTTAATTATAAAAAAAGAAATTGTAAAAAAATATATTCATAAATAAATAGCAATATTTCTTAGTTATATTGCATAAACTTATTTTACAAATATAATATATATTACATTTATTTTTGATGATCCATATACGAGTATTGTAACAACTATTTTATTATGTAATAATCTAATTCTAAAAATTACATTGTAATTTAATACAATGTTTTTCAAAAATAACTTTAATTTAGTTTTATATTTATGCAAATTTTAAAGTAAATTAATTTCATTAGTCATTAAATTTAACTTTGTTTAATTAAAAAATATTGAATAATTTAGTATACGGACCTTTATCAAAACTGAATTCTCCGCTCACACATGTATTTTCCAAATTTATGTACTAATGTAATCATTTTTTTCGAGAGATTTAACTCACTGCATTTTATTTATTTATTATTATACTATATTAAATATTATGTAAAACTATTCCATACAAGAACATGTGGATGAAAAGTGGTTGATTACTGCAATATAGGTCCTAATTTCAAGAAGCAAAAGAAAATTAAACATAATAGTTTAAAATTTATTCATGTTCAATAATCAGAGAAGAAAAATAATAAAAGAGTGCTGAAATTTACACCCGGAATGGCAAAATGTATTATATTTTTGTAGTTTTTAACTATCTGTTAAATATAATTTTCCCCTTTAAATATTAGAAAAGCATTAATTATATCATATCATATGCTACCAAATATATAGAATGAGGCAATATAACTACTACCACTCTGAATATCTTTAAAATTATGAGAATAAAAGAAAAATTTATCAAATAGAAATTACATGACACAGAAGTGATCTTGTATTTTGCTTCTTTCTTACATAAAGTTTTAATTAGAAAATTTTTTCCTTGTTTTTTAAAATAAAATTATATATAGATTTTTCTTAAATAACATAATTTTTTTAATATAACTTATTCTGTAAAAATATTAAAATAGAGTTATTAAAAAGTCAACAATTTATTAAATATTTTATATTTTATACGGATGTATTTTGGTAAGAAGTATAAAATCTCAAACTAATAATTTTTGGGGCAACTATATTTTTTATGTACAGAATAATAAGATGAATTAATTGCTCTAAAGAAAAGACATGGATTAAAAAATATATATATAATTGCACATTGACAATTGCATGATTTATTATTATTTATTAGTTTTTAGTATAAAATATCTATATATACATATACACAATGAAATCAATTATTTAATTAAAAATAAAAAAAAACTTGCTTCTAAAAATTAAAATCTTTGTGCAAGAGTATCTTTTGTACACTTTTTCATTATCTAACAAATTAATCAATTAAAGATTGTTTAGTATTAATTAACATATATCAAATGAGGTTTGTCCAAATCAGTCCAAAACTTTGCTCGCTATTTAAAACGCTTCTATTTTTCCGTGATTGACAAGTTTGATAACTTTGGCACATAAATCGGATCGTGTAAACGTTATAATTGTTATAGGCTTCACAGGCAGACGATGATAGATAAATTAATCATATTATGATTGCAGAATTAGATGCCGTCAGTGTCTTTGTTTTATAAGCATAAACAAGTTTGGATTCAAGCAAAGATCTTTTTTTTGTTACTTTTTGTGTGACAATATCAAAGCGAGAAGTAAAAGCGTTTTAAATTGCGAGCAAAGTTTTGGATAGACACCTGTATTAAATAACTGATTTATCCTCCAAATACATGTTATTCTTTTACATATCTTTTAATCGATGAGCAAGTGCTTTGGTAAATAAAATGTTTGCCAATTTACTTTGTGCGTAGCTCATCATTGGCGAATAAGATCTCTTTAAATTAATGTCATCAAAATTAGTATCGCCAACTATAACAGAATATTTTTTTTATAAGTATTTTTATTATTATAATAATACTTTAAACGAGAAAATCGTTTTAATGAACGTATGTAAAAAAACATTTTAATTTTTAAAAAGACACCATAATATTATTTTACTTACAAATATGCGCAATTGACGGGAGATTGACTATTCTGCAATTGGGAGACAATTTTATTTTAGGCAAAAGTAGAAGGGTCAAAAGATGGTTGACTTGTAATCATTCCCGACTCAATTCATTTCCGACCATCGTCTTCTCGTACGGATGCGCATACACGCCGGCATTATTTATAATTATGTTAATAGTTGTTTTATTCGTCAGTATAAAGTGTTTTGTACATTTTCTTACGCTCTTCAAACTGCATAGATCCAAATAATAAGTTACAAACTCATCTACACTCATTTTATACTCATCCTTTGTGATCCTAGAAATAATCTGTAAAGAATAACTGTAAAGAAATTTCGCAATAATTTCTTTACAGTTTTTTGAGGGGGGGGAAAAAATTAATATTAATTTTAATTTAATAATACGTAATATTACTTAATCTTGTTTAATTTAAAACTGTGTTATGACTGAAAATTAATTTGGCACGTAGTTCATTGAATTTGAAGGAAGTATATAAAATCACACAAATAATACAAGCACGTAGATTTAGCTGCCTTGAAAGCATTTTTGTTCAATTTGATATAGTAACGGTCAAAATATCTCTCTACTACTTTAATTTTTTTATATTTTCTATTGCTAGTTATTAATATATTCATAACAGCATAATATTTATATAATTTATTTACTCGTTTTCAATATACATTTTCCAAATATATCATTTTTTAACGAGGTGAGAATATCAATCCAGCAAAACTAAACAAACGTTAATTCTAATTGTTGAGTATTTATTAAGACTTTGCAGCGAAATATCATTATGGTTTACATATTGCAGAAATTCCATTTCAACCAAATATACACTATTTTGAGATAAGGAAGTAGATAATAAAATGTTCATAAAATTGAAAAACTGTTGCTCCTTTTCATTAATGTACACTTTATTATTAATCGTCGAAGTAAGTGAACTTCTATTGTTTATTGTTTCAATCACATCGATTACTGTGTCTTTATTAAATTGTAATTTAATATCTCTTAAATTTGGAAGTATCCAACAAAGCTTCTATTTTGGGGGACATACGGTAGCAATAATAAAATATTTAGCATCATCATTTAATTCAATTATATTATAAAAACAATCGTGGAAACGTTTTAGAAAATACTCTTTTAATGGTTCACAATATTTTAGTATTCCAATATTATTTTAATCTCTCTCTAATCCTTTAATATTTTCTAAATTGTTTTTTAAGCCAAAGATCCAAGATGTAATGTTGCTAAAAAATATTATACATTAGGCAATAAAATTATCGCAACACTCATTTATACTAAAATTTTGCACAATTTCAAATTATCATAATTTTGTTAAGAATTATCGTACTTGAAATTTTTATTATATTAAAGCTTAAAGTCTCTTAAGGTGCATTTGACCAATTTTGAATTTCTGCTTTCCTCCTTCCGCCGTTTCTTTAAAAGTAAAGACGTGTTTTGTTTCCAAACATTTGCATAGTTTGACGCACTCCACGGCAGTGGAGTAGAATAAATTTTTTTCGCAAATGTCACAATAGCCATCGTAAAATTTGGAGTTTTCCCTGCAAATTAAAAAAAAATCAAGTTTTTACGATTTTTTTGAGGAGTTAGAATGTATCAAAGTTATGTATGCATTTTTGTCAGTTACCGCCAGCATTACCTGGATTTCGATTTGTCTCATTGATGATGAGGCAATCTTCTTTAGCTGACGTTACATAAAATTCGACGAAATCCGCCTTTTTCTTGATAACGAGCCCAAACTTGAGAGATGAAGAATGAATACCTGTTTGCCTTGTAACATAACTTTGATTCAATCTTTCTTCCAAAAGAGCATTGATTTGCGCACATTGAATTTCATTCAAACGAGGTATTGTTACGACTTTATTACTTGCTTTTTGAGTGACACAGTAAAGAATAAGTTTACCCTTATATACAGTTTTGGTGTTTACAGTTTTTATGAGAATCAATATAAATCACATACATTTCACAGTGTTTCTCCGGATCACATGCAAAAACTGGCCAAATGCACCGGCCTTAGGCCGGTTCTACAATGCGTCATGTGTCGCTGTCGGATGTCGTGTCATAAAGGATGGGAGATGTTAATTCGTTCCGAAGGAGAAGTGAGAAACCGTGTCTCTTTACGTGAGTACGATAGACGACTTCCAAGCGCAAGAGATTTTCAGATCTCAGTAACGGCTGAACCGATCAAGTTCTGAGTAAAATTGAATGGATGAAAGCATAGTCTTGAACTTTGATCCTTGCCAAACTAAAGCACTAAAGATGTGAGTATTCCTATGGTCCGCCATTTTAGTCCTTTCTCCCCCGTCTCCTCACTCCTTGCTTATACGCTGCCTCGTGACGTAGGCAAGTAGTGAGGAAGCGGGAGAGGGGGAAGGACCGTTGGCAGACCGTTGGAATACCTTTAGTGCTCTAGCTAAAGAGCGATTACTGTTACATTTTTTAATTAAACTAGAATCAAAAATTCTTTTTTATGCATAAGTAAAAAAGTATTTTATTTTATCGTTTTACCATTGAATATTGTCTTACCGCTTTCACAATTGCCTCTCCAGATATAATTGTCGATTAAGTTCATTATTATTGAAGTAAACAAAATCCATTCCTTAAAAAGCCAACATACATAGTGCATATGTAAAATGGACAAATTTGAATATCAAATATTTTTCGAACAAGAAACCATCAACAAAACCTGCATGAATCAAATACATTTAAACATACATACAAATGATACATACAATTTCTAGCAGCAGCTTACTTGACGCGCCCATTATTTTTTTAAATATAACTAATACTGTTAAAATTATCTTTTACAACGATTTAGCGATTTAGCGGATAACGTTATAACTTTCATAACAATAATAATTACTTTGAAATTAACATGTACTTTTTCATTATTTTTTGTAATATGCTATAAGTAAATCACAAGATTTTAAAATTACATTATTTGATGATGTTCGGGATGGAGCGAGAGATGGGGACGGGGTGCGAGGCGTTATCTCTCTTCCCGATTTCGCGGGAGACCGACGTTCGCGAGCGGGAAGCGAGGGCCGACCATCGTCAGGCGATGGCACGGCCGCGAGTGTGAACATGCGCTTGAGCGTGGCAAACGGCGAGCGGGAGCGTGCGCTCGGGCCGTATTAGATTGCAAACGTAGCGACAAATATTGATGCCTTCGGTATTCGACGATCTTTCTGGAAAGATCCGAAGAGCGGAATGTTGTTGACGATCTCTCGTTTTCCCGCCGGAATCTTTCTAGAAGGATCACAGTCTTTATAAGGCGCGAGAGCGAGACGCGCGTCGCAGTCGCAATTGAATTTCGAGATAAGTAGTACGCGAAAGTTAGAGTGAGCGAATTTTGAAATGGCTTGCTTCCCTTGTCGGACTTTGATCGGATTGGTACCGCTATCGATAGGCGTCGATGCGTGCATGACCATTGTGTCCGTTCAGAGTGCAGTGGGCGAGTTATACTTCGAGCGCGGTAATATTCGGGTCCTTAAAAAGAAAACGCCTTTTTGACTCACGTTTTCTTTGCCGGGCAGTCGCCTAAACCGTCTCCGTCTCAATACTTTGTTTCGCTGTCACACAGTATCTCAAGTTTCAAGTCTGCGCGCGAACAGATGATTAATATTAAATGTAATAATAAATATTGTAAATATTCAAACTAAACAATTCTGTACATTCAACAAGCTTATCTTTATGTTAAATTCACGTAATAATTTTTCTAATTCTTTATTTTTTAGCATACTGTACATTATAGCATCATTTTTACCCGAATTTGAATTAATTTTGTTAAATATTAATATCATTATTAAGACTATATTCAATGTCAGTATTGAAAATTGATTTAATCATTATTTAACAAGTCTTGTAAGTAATGATTAAAGTGTAGGCTATATTTTCAATTCATATGTATATATGTACATGGTACATGTTTGTGCACATGTGATGTAAGTTAACATATACGTACCCATACACACACAGTTCATTTTACTATTGCTTCTCCTTAAATAACAAGAAAAATAAAACGACCATCATTTTATGTCTCAATTGAAAAGATATTCATTTCTAAACTTTTACCAATAAAACGGGCCCGCCAAGTACGCTGCTGCTAGAGATTTTGCCCATTTTATCTGTCACATAATTTACTGCTCATCGAGGTGTCCAGTTTGACCACGTTGTGATTGACCACAGTCATTTAGAGCGACCGATTCCTAGAGTTTTTCCACTGTTTAACTTTATAAGTGAAAATATTTTTATAACTGGCGCATTTTAAAGATTTTGTACATTTTTTTTGAAAAAATACATTTAGACAAAATATTCAAAAACTCTCAAGATTTAACACAAAATAAACAGCTAAAACAGGCTAGCGTTATCTAACTAGGCTATAGCGTTATTAATTTCTTTTATTTATTCGCGGCTTGATTTCTATGTAAACTTGGGCGCCTCGACACACGTCGCCGAAGGAGCAACAACGACGAGGGATGTTGACGGCGGCCAGAAAGGGAGCGGACGATCGTTCAGGGCCGGTGCACGAGAAACCGCCGACGGAGAGGAGGACGAGGCGACGTGGCGACGAGTAAGCGCTGCGCGCGGAGGGCTCGCGGTCAAGGATGGACAGGCTAGAGCGGACGAACGGTCAGAGCAAGGTCGTCGGATGCCAGCTGTTCACCCGGAATAATAGCGACGGAGGATCGTCGCCTCGGAAGGAAGCTGCTGTTGTCCGCGAGGACGGCGAGAGCGGCATGGATATCGGATGCCGACGGGGACCGCACGACACCTGCAGAGACTCGACACTGCGCTGCCGTGACGTCACGACTAGATAAGGGCGGCCGCTGATAGGCCGCGCCGCGAGGCGCAAGGATATCGCGTACCCTGTAGGAGGGGTAGCGCCCATCGATCGCGCATCGAGCGCGATCCTCGCGACTTTTGCGTGCGACCCGGCGTTCGGCGTACATGGTGCGTTAGAGAGAGCGAGCGAGGGATATCGGCGAGAGTGCCCGGCCCTAGCGAGTGTGTCCGGCAGAGGATCTCAGAGGGATCCTCCCGAGGAACCAGGAGGAAGACTGGAGTCGTCGTCGAGGTGACCCTCTGAAACTGTGTGAAGCCACGAGCTGTCGGTGTCGACCGGCTCGCGCTCTGAGGTGGAGCCATTAGATTAGTGTGCGAGTGCGTCCGCCGCGTGGCGATTGAACGCACCTTCTTAGTGTTTGGTTGACTCTCCACCTCAAGCCCGAGATCTTGTTGGCGCACCCAGTTGTCGGCTGCCGCGTGTACTTTAGCTGTCCCGCCGTAGAAGCTCGCGGACGACCGGCTTCCTGGGAAGCCGCAAAGCCCTCACGCACGTGCGCGAGTCGTGTTACGTCCGTGGTCCTACGGCCGCCTGAGGAGCCTATCGGTGCGTGTCGCCTCGCGCGTGTTGGATTAATTTGGTTGTACGTTTCCAGCGACTGCGTTGCCGCCGACGCGAATCTTATTTATTGTATAGAATAAATTTAAAACGGGTATCTTGGTCGACATGTTAAATGATATACGTCTACATTTGGGATGCAAATTAATATTTTTAAACGTAATTTCGTTATTCAGAAACCGTTAAAATTACCAATTCACAGTATAAAGAATAAACTCGTAACTTTCAAGTTTTGTAATTTGAATGTCCTCAATAAAAAAACTTTATTTTAACATTTTCGAAAGTTCTCAAAGTGAGAATATGCAATAATAAATGAGGATTTTTGAGAGTTTCGAATTTTAAATTTCACGATTTGCAATTTCACGATCATTAAATTTAATATTTATAATTAAGCAATTCATCATATTTTGTATTTTTCTATTAATTTGTTTAAGACGGGGGAGGCGGGGATTTTACAAAATCACAATAATCAGTCGTATTCCGACTTCAAAACTATTCCGTTTATTTCCGACATGGTAATGCTTGGGCGATCTATACTTGCCGGTGTCCCTACGACGACTCATGATGTAAGAAGAAAGGTGAAACAAGTAACCAGATGCGCAGTAGACCATACTCTAGACCAATCAGAACTGGGTCCAAATTTTGAGATTCAATATGGCTACGGCTCCGGTACTGGGACGTATTTATACTTGCATTTATACGTGAATCGGAGATAATCGGTGAATCGAAGAAATTCAAAGCTACTTAAAAAAAGAAGAATGTGAAGGTAAGGTTGAGACTTTGTACATTAATAAAAATTGTGATAATTGTTATTTCAAATTTTGTAAACTTGAATTAGAAGAAATTTGGAAAGTTATAAGAATGAGCTTATGTGTATGGCTAAATTGTTGTATTTCATGTTTATAACAACAGTGTTTATTGCAACAATGATTTTTGTTAAAGATAATAAATTTCAAGTATTTTTACATTTTTATATTTATTTTTTTTAACAGCATCTACATTTTAAGTATGTGTGACTACATATGATTGTTTCGTATTTAAATTGCGCGGATATATTTGGACCCAAATTTCATTGGCTCATCACATCGAGCCACGCCTCTTACCGCGCATCGAGCCGCCAACGATGCGCGTTGTTTCACCTTGTTTTTTACATCATGCGACGACTTGTCTGTAGTAACGCCTATGCACGACTCTCGTCTCTTGCTTTTCTTTCTGCGGCAGCGCTATCTTCTCAATAACGCGTCAACTAATATTAGACGTTTGAATTATAACGCTTACAATTCGGCCAGCCTGACCGTTGTCCGTCCTCGGACATATAAAATTTAAATTAGAATTCTCAAACTTACATGCTATTAATATATTGACAAATACGTGTCCCAGCGCTATGTACAATAAAAGAAATCTATAACAATACTAGAGCAACTCTGGAGTCAGTCAATGTTTCTCCACGGTCGCATATTACATGCTTGCCAAACACCACGGTACGGTCGCTGAGTATTTTGATAACCATCCTCGTCAGCAACGACATAGTGATCATGTCGCAGACATTTTACAATTTTATAAGGTCCTTTAAATTGCGGTATTAATTTTCTCGAAGCTCCTGCAGTGTTATCAAAATTTCGAATCATGATTAAATCTCCCTTTTCATAATGATAAGGTTTTTTTCGCTTCCGATTTACAATAGATTCGTTCCGTTTCTGAGATAGTTCGGTGTTTTTTACAATGTTTGATCTGAGTCGATTTATATTTCTATCACTCTCACATCGATTATTCTGCAAATAGGTCGCTATTTCATCTCGCACTTTACCCCGCTGGCTGATACCAAATAAAGCTTCACTGGGGGTAGTACCAATGCTCTTATTTAATGTATTATTTAATGAGTACTCTACGTTTCTCAACACTTTATACCAATATTTTCCATTTTCGTTATCGACCAGCTTGGCTAACATAGGAGTAAGTATTCTGTTAATACGTTCGACTTGTCCGTTCGCTTGCGGTGAGCCTGTCGCTATCAGAATGTGCTTAACATCATTTCCGTTAACAAAATCACAGAATTCTCGCGAAGTAAATGAAGCACCGCGATCTGATATTATTACCCCAGGTCGGCTATAATTGACAAAATAATCATCTAGACATCGTATCGCTTCCGAAGTCGAGGCATGTTTTGTCGGATATAATTTGACATATTTAGTGAAGGCATCCACTATCAGAAATACATATTGCTTAACCAACCGCGCTCTATCTACCGGGCCATAATAATCAATGTGCAAAGTATTAAACGGTACATTCCCCTTTGGAATACTATGCAGATATCCCTCCTTACGTCCCGACACCGGAGAATAGGCGATACACTTCAAGCAATTTCTGACATGAGATTCGACCTTCTCTTTTAATTTAGGAAACCAATAATTCTGTTTGATAACGTGAACAGTTTTTTTCACCCCAAAATGCCCCATTTTATCGTGATACTTATACAGCACATTGCGCTCCATAGCCGACGGTACATAAAACAATATCTGATCAGGTTATTTTCGATATATTATACCGTTTCGCATTTCAAATTTCGAACTTTCGGATTTTTCCAACTGATCTCGCAATTCTTTAATTATCGGATCTTGGCTTTGAGCAATCGCTAAATTATATTCAAGCGGATTATCCTCAATAATTAAAATGTTCGTCGCACGACTAAGCGCATCTACATGACGCATACGCAAACCGGGTCTGTGCTCTACTGCATAATCATAGTCCTGCAACTCCAAAGCCCAGCGCGCTATTCTTGGATTTATTTCTTTTTTACTAAGCGTAAGTTTCAACGATTCGCAATCGGTAACAATTTTAAAATGTATCCCGTACAAATAAATCCTAAATCGACGCAAGGCATATATTATAGCGAGTGTCTCCAGCTCAAAGCTGTGATAACGACTTTCGGTTTCCGTGGTTCGCTTGAAAAAATAAAAAATAGGATGGAACTTAAGATCTGCTTTACGCTGCATTAAGATCGCACCGAATCCCAACGCACTAGCGTCGCAGTGCAACTCGGTATCATCTCTATGACTGTAAATTGCTAATATCGGACTAGAAATTAGCCTGCTCTTAATTTCTTCGAACGCTTTCCATTCCTTCTGACCAAAAACAAAAGGTACGTTTTCTTTTGTTAAATCATACAATGGTTTTGCCAGAATTGCAAAATCTTCGATAAATTTCCTAAAATAGGAACTTAATCCAACGAAACTATGCACTTCTCGTGCATTTTTTGGAACTGGAAAACGCTTAATTGCAGCTAATCCGTCCTCCGATGGTCTTATTCCTTCGGGAGTAACACTATATCCTAAATATTCAATTTTTGTGCTCAAAAATTGGCATTTATCCAGCCTCAATTCCATCCGATTTTTTACTAACAGACAAAATACCTGCTTTAATACGTCTAAGTGATGCTCTAAAGTTTCGGATACTACGAGAATATCATCCAAGTACACCGCAAGGTCGCCTTTCTCTATTAATTCTTTAAATACTTCATAAATAAAGCGCTGAAATCTTGCTGGGTCGACTTTTAGGCCGAAAGGCATTCTAAGGAATTCATATTGCCCTAAGGGCGTAATAAAAGCAGTATATTTTATAGACTCTTCCGACATCCGAATATGAAAGAATCCATTTCTCAAGTCCAAACGACTGAAAATTCTTTTATTATATAATAACATTAATTGGTCTTCTATGAGCGGTATGGGATGATTATCTCGCACCATCACTTTATTCAGAGCGCGAAAATCAACGCACATGCGCATCTCTCCATTCTTTTTCTTTACTAAAACTATTGGAGACGCATATTCCGAGTAACTGGGTCGTATAATTTTTCCCGCCTCTAATTCGTTCAAAATTAACCGCAATTTTTCTTTCTCCGCAAAAGACAATCGCCTAGGCTGGAAATAAAAAGGCTACGAATCTTTAACATTCAACTTTAACTCCGCCATAACTTCTGGCGACTCAGGTCGCACCGGATTGACATAATGATTTGTAAATAGTTCGCTCAATATTAGTTTATTTTTTACCGACACCGTTTCGTCAACTTCCAAGGACTCCGTAATGTTCTGTTCCTGTGAGCTAGTATCAATATTCATAATCGCGCTAATAGCTTCGTTTTCCTCCGTCACTCCTTTATCCGCAAGAGCTAAGTTAAATTTTCTCAACGCATTGCGTCCTAACACAATGTCTGACGCCATGGTATTGTCGGGCACGACGATCAGAACAATATTGTTCTTTGTAATATTATCTAAGGTGACGCTAGCTTCTACTGTACCCAATACAACTAATTTTGAATTATTTATTCCGCTAAATTTATCAGTGTAATATTGCACGTCTTTCCGTGAAGGATTTGCTATGAAACTATTCTTAACCAGACTTATTGGACTCCCTGTATCCAACAAAGCGTTCAAGGACACGACATAAGCAACCGAATCATCGCCCGAATAACGCAAAGTAACATTCTTTCGGAATTCGTCTTCGTCAGCTAACCTGTCGATGTTGTGTACTTCTTCCTCCTTCCTACTTTCTTTCTTCGGGCAGTCCTTCACTCTGTGTCCCATTTCACCTCATTCAAAACAGGATCCCCACTCTCGCCTGCGCTGCTTACAGTCCCTCGATGTATGGCCCACCATGCCACAATTGTAGCAACGAAGATCACGACCGACAATATTTTGGTTTTCTTTCCGCGCTTTCCTCCTGTCGAATCCAAATCTCTCCGCGTAACGGTTATGATAGTCTTTCCGCTCCAATCGCAACGAGATTTGCTTAAATGCCTGCAAAAACATAGACATTGAAGAAAATTGCTGCATTCTAGCATGGTTTCGCAACTGCTGATCCGGAATACCGTCGATTACATAGTCTATCAATTCACTACCCGACACCGAAATTTCGTTAGCTTTAATGATTTTATCGTGGTAATAATCACAAAAAGTCTCGTTTGCCCGCCACGTTCTCGCTTCGAACTGCTTACGAAGCTCAAATTGATTGGGCCGGAAGTCGAACATGTCTTTCAATTGTCTTAAAATCTCATCACAATCACATTCTAAAATCTCCGGTTTAGAGTAGAACCAAGCCTGCGCTTTTCCTTTAAGGTGAGAGGCCACGAGAATTTTAGCCGTTTTGTCATCTAATTCATACGAGCCGCGCAATAAGCGTACTTGCCGCTCCCACTTTGAAAAGGGTTGATGGACACCATTAAAATCATTGAGTAAGGCACCGATAACTTTAATATTAGCATTTGTTCCCGCGCTTCGGGCGCTTACCGTGGAAGGGGAATTTTCGACGATTTCCCTCTCACGTCTCAATAACGCTCTCTCTCTTTCAACGAGGCGACGCTCTCTTTGCACTAATTCCAGCTCCCAAGAATGATTCTGGTCGCTTACCTCGTGTTGCCGCATATTAGCATTACCCGCTTGCTCCAACCTGTCGGTGTCATCCAACGAATTATCCAACGTCAGCGATGCTCCAGCCTCCTCCGTCTGCGCGCCTCCCATCGCATCTCGCCATCTCTTTTCCTCCGGGTCCGCATGCAACACTCTAGCGACGAGCTCCGCTTTGTTTCCGGTAGCCGACAATCCGAATTTCCTCAGGATTTCCTTCAGTTGAACAGTCGTGCACTCCTTTAAAGAACTCATGAGGTGCTCCAATTCTGCAATACTCCGGTCTACAGGCCACTAACAAAATTTCGATTCACCAATTCCCTGATGCAATTAATCACCAAATGTTCCAAAAATCAATCTGCATCACTTCCAAATGTTCTCGAAAGTACGAAAATATTCTCGTAAACAGCCTGTCTCAACCGTCTTTCGCAGCTAAATTCCTGAGTGCCGCGTCACAATTGCGCTCCTCTCGCTCCTCGCCCCACGATCCTCGCTTCGATCGCCCGTCCCGATCCTTTTTCTCTCGTCAAGATTCCGAAAAATGCTCCAGATCGCTGGTCCCACTTCTGATAAATTTTAAGACGGGGGAGGCGGGGATTTTACAAAATCACAATAATCAGTCGTATTCCGACTTCAAAACTATTCCGTTTATTTCCGATATGGTAATGCTTGGGCGATCTATACTTGCCGGTGACGACTTGTCTGTAGTAACGCCTATGCACGACTCTCGTCTCCTGCTTTTCTTTCCGCGGCAGCGCTATCTTCTCAATAACGCGTCAACTAATATTAGACGTTTGAATTATAACGCTTACATTTGTAATACAACTTTATTACTTTATCACTGCATGCAGAATTTAATATCAAATATTTATTTATTTTATAATACCAAGATTTAAAGACTTATTTTGATAAGTCTTGATAACATCTAATTAAAAAAAATTTTTTTAGCGACCTCATGACCAACTGTGGTAGAGGTTACGGTAGAGATATAAGATAATACGGTTTCGCGTGAGAACCGCGAAATCAAGACCGTTGCTCCGGACACGTGTCGATATTCGTAGATGTAAAAAATATTTTTATTAATATCTAAATGTAATTGATTTTTCAGAAGTTTTCAAAATTTTATTTGATTTGTTACTAAGAAAATCGTAAAAATGTAAAAAAATGGTTTTTTCACTCTATCTTGGATACGTCTTCATATAGATAAAAGGCCGCCTTGAAAAGCCGTGGGAGTACTTTCACCATTCTTTTTTGCTAAGCTTTTTATTAATTTTTAAAAAATTATTCCAAGATCGTGTAAAAACAATTCCATTTGAATGTGGATTTAATCCAATTTCAAATAATCGGATTCTCTTCAGAATTCAATTTTTTTTAATTAGATTAATTTTTTTAATTTTTGATTTTGAAATTATCTTATTTATTCCTCTCATTTATTTATTTAAATTCTTTAATTTGTCTATAATTTCATCCTTATTCTTTATTTTATTTATTTTACTTATATGTTCCTTTTAGGGTGCTTGATTAACGTGAGTCCCCTCACCTCTCACAATTTGGAACAGAAAACTGCTACGTCCTCGTCATTGTTCCTGGGTTACGCTAAAAGCAGTTTCTTGAGAAATAATTAATGAGTAATAAAAAATAATGAGAAGTTTGTTTTAAGACTAATTTTGAGTATTAACAATAAAAACGTGGTATTTTTATTGTTAATTTATTGCAGAATCGTAAGCATGGGTTCTCAGTAAGAGAAATCAAAGAAATTGAATGTTGTCGATTACAGCGCCATCTATCATGAATCGAGAAAATGTTTCAGACAAATTGTATGTGTTTTTAGCCAAAGATTCCGAATATGCAATAAAAAATAGGGGTTCTCGTTTAAGATTTTAAACTTGACCCCCTCACCACTCAGTGGGAGGAGTGGGAGGGCTGATTTTAACGTCATTGTACGTCCCCCTCAAAATGACGAAATTTTGATTCTAAACATTTTTTCGTAGTGTGCTTATTTTTCGAGTTATTTGGCTACCTAAGTTAAAATCGCACGAGGGTCACCCTGTATGTGTATACAAAATTTCAGAATTTTTTGAATTTGCGGGTTTGCAAACCTTTTTTGTGAGCATCATAAACACACTGCTACGTCTTTTCAGGCACATTTTGTATTATTTCAAATTTGAAAGAATTGAATTATACCATATTTTATTTTTTTTCTCACTCACAGATTCAATAGTTCTGGTGCATTACGAGATTTTGATCAAGCGGATCGTGCGAAGTACTTACAATTTGTTACTGTGGTAACAAATCCGTCGTCCGTTACAAGGTTTTGCCGTTACAAGGTTTTGCTGTTAGAAGACATGAACGGCGTACAAAAGTTTCAATTATCTCAAAGAAGATAAGTCAACAGACAGGCTTCCATTTGCACATGCTTGGTAAATATATGAGGAAAGAAATTTTTTTAATATTCTTACGTGTATAAGCTGAAATTAAATCAATATAAAATTACGGAGCTAAAATTGTATTTTCTAATTGCAGTTTCAATTTACTGGATCTGCCAGTGCACGAGACGTATGATAAACTCCATACAAATCTACTCAAGACGATTCATGAATGCAGCGAAAGATTTGGATTTGTGTAAACTTGTTGGAGCGCTATTGTTGTATATTATGTAGCAGTTTATCATACATATGTTATCCGAGAAGGTACCGATAGCGCACAGTACTATTGCACACAGACAATCACAGCGGCTGGTGATATTAAAAATTTACTTTAAACACTGTAAACACGTGTCCTACACAGCAATGAAGATCTGTAGGATATCGGACTAAAATTATCGCGGATATACGAAATATATTTCAATTTCCTGAAGATATCGCCAGTATATTATAATATTATAAGTAAATTATAAAATCATTCCCGTATAAGATATTCAGGGAATAACTTATCCTTTAAAAGTGAATATGTTCAGTACATCTTAGGCCCGGTTTTTCATTATCTGGTTAACTTGTAGTTAAACTTAACCTGATGTTTTAACCAATGAGCTTCACCTATAGCATCATTATGAGTGAACAAGTTTATCAACTTTTTTTTCAAGGGAAATAGAACAATATTTTCAATACAAAAGCGTGCAAGACAAAGTTAGCCATAATTATAATATATAATATATATTATCTGTACAGATATATTTATACTACTTAGGCACGATTGCATGAACGTTATTTTAGTTTTAAGTAAAATTTAAATGTGTCTTTTTTTATTTAAAAAGAAAAAAAGATAGATACACGTTTAAGTCTTATTTAAATCCAAAACAACGTTAGTGCAACCAAGCTTTATTTAAATATCCGTAATATGTATTAAAAATACTTTAATTTTTACAGAAGTATAAATATGAATAGTAAAAGTAGAAAAGAGAATAAAATAAAAACAAAGAAAGCAAAGAAAAACTTAAATTCTATTACAGACAGACATAAAAGAAAACTTATACAAATTGAAAGCAATAAAATTTACAATGAAATATTTTTATCTTCTGAAAAATGTGTAACTAAAGATAATAATTATATCGATGAAGAGAAGTCATTGTTATACAATGATAAATTAATAGTAACAAATCATTCTAATAACAAAGATTTTGAACAAGAAGTAACAATATTTACAGAACCATGTGAATTACAAAACATATTGCATACTGAAGTTAACGACTGTTATTTTCTTAGTTAAATAAAAGTATAAATCCAATTGAACAATTCAATCAGTCAAAGTAGACAAATTATTTCAGCGATATTCTATACATGTTGCATACTGATGAAAGCTCATTTGCCCAGTTTGAGAAAAATATAAATTTAAATGTACAATTTGATCAGTTAAAAAATATGAATTATTTAATGATACTATAAAATAAAAAAAATTTTTGACCCAATGGACTTTACAAAATCATATTACGCATACCGCACTGTCTACATTATTGCAAGAATTAAGAAGTTATCAATGTTTTTCTACGTTATCTCAGGATGCAAGAACATTGCTTAATACGCCAACACAATATGTTGTAAAAACGATTGAATCTGGAGAATACGTGCATTTTGGCTTAAGTAACAGTATAAAACATACATTTGAAGAAAAAACTTTGACAGCAAACTTTAATACTATTATTAAAATAGCAATTAATATAGACGGCCTTCCAATTAGTAAATCTTCCGGCAATTCATTTCGGCCAATTTTAAGATCTATTGTACCACATGGAAAAGTTTTTATTATTGGAGTTTATTGTGGTGAAGAGAAACCGAAAAATGTTAATGATTTTTTACATGATTTTTTGTCTGAGACTAAAGACCTGTATGCAAATGAAATTTTAATCAATAATTTTCAGTTTCTATTTAAAATTAAGTATTTTGTATGTGATTGTCCAGCTAAATCTTGTATTTTGCAATGTAGAGGGCATACTGGATATTATAGTTGTACAAAATGTGCAGTTGAAGATGTTTATAAACAAAACCAAATATGTTTTCCTGAAATTAATGCTCCTAAACGTACAGATAAAGATTTTAGAATGCATACAAACAAATCCTATCATATATATATCACATACTTCACTTAAAGAAATTCCTAACCTTGATTTTGTAAAAGATTTTGTACTTGATTACATGCATTTAATATGTTTATGGTGTTATACTTATTAATATGTTAGGTGTTATGCGTAAATTACTTTATTTATGGATATACGAAAATGTAAGATGCCGTTTACAATATTATGATATACAGAGAATTTCTGTTGCATTGGAAAATATAAAAAGTTTTATACCAAAAGAATTTGCACATAAACCACGCTCAATAAAATATGTAAAATTGTGAAAAACTACAGAATTTTGTCAAATACTTTTGTATACTGGTCCAATAATTTTAAAACCAGTATTACCACAAGATAATTACAATAATTACAATAATTTTATTAGTTTGCATGTAGCAATTAGAATATTATGTAATGGAAACAATACAATTGCTTATAGGGATTATGCCGAAACATTATTGCAACATTTTATTGAATTATTTGGAAAATTATATAGCAAACATCATGTATCACATAACGTATACAACTTGAGTCATATTACTAACAATGTCAAAAATTTTGGTATTCTAGATAATTTTAGTGCTTTTAAATTTGAGAACTTTATGCAGAAACTAAAAAAAATTTTAAGAAAAAGTGACAAATCTTTACAACAATTATTTCGAAGATATCACGAAGCACAAAATATAACGACTAAAATAAAAAGAACAAAAAAACAATTGTATTCAATAATATCTACATGTCATTGCAATAGTCCGTTATTACTTCTATCAAGTAATCCACAATACAAATCAGCTGAATGTACTTTTTTTAAATTAGACGCAAATAGTCCTGCAAACAATTGCTGTGGATTAGAAGATAATACAATAATATTATTTCGTAATATTGCATACAGTTCTGAAAACAAAGAATTAGTAATTATAGGTCAAAAGTTTCAGCAAAAAGATAATTATTATGACATACCATGTGATTCATCTGTTCTTGATATACATATATATATGGTATTACAATTATCTGATCTTAAAATATGGCCCCTACGTTTTGTTATTAAAAAATATACAAGATATTCATATAACAATGATAAATTTATTATTATTCCTCTTCTGCACAATAAAATAATTGAAACAGATTTATGATGTTTAAAAATGCTTTTTTCTAACAAACTAAAGCTAATGTACTCGTATATCAAGACAACGGGATATTATATCATTGTAAATATTTTAGTGTATAATACTAATATTTTTATTTGTGTGTATTATTATATTATATTATGTTGTGTCGCATTGTAGGTAAAAATAATAAACATGAGCAAAGAAGAAAGTCCCTACTATATTATTGAATTTGGTGATGGAATTCAACTTATACCGTACACTTGGTTCACTACTACAGCTAAAACTAAGGCATACTGACCTAATTTCACAGACATATCGAAATATGACAAAGCTGTGAAAAACAGGTATTCTGTTAGAAAGAATTGGACTTTGTACGACGTTACAACAATATTAGGTAGTGCTCGTAAGTAAAAAATTTATTCTTTTAAATATATGTTCAGATATCCTTATGTAATTTTTTTGTATAGTGATATTAGAGTTATTAGTATCGTTGGTGAACCTATAAAAAATAATCTATTTTATTATTTTAGAAACTTTTGAATCTGGAAAAAAAAATTAAAATTAGCAGAAATTACCTCAGATTTAAATATCGATGTTAGTGAAGAAAAATAAAAAAAAAGAAAAATAAGAGCTGCTAAAAAATTTAATAGTGATACAGTTTTTGATACACAAATTGTAGAATCTGTGATAAAACCATTTCCAAAAATTAATTTGCATAAAGTTGCTCAGAATACGAAAACGAGTGATAGTAAATGCAAAAATTCACAATATGTACATGATCATTCGGCATCATCATCATCATCGTTATCATCCCAGTCATATAATATGTTGACAGACACTCATATGTCTATAACTGTATCAAAGAATAAAAAAAGAGATATAATAACAGAAATTAATGTAAAAAATAAAAGAATGAAAAAAGATAATGGTGAGGAAAATGTTGAAAGTAATAAAGAAAATTTGGACTCGTGTACATTAAATGATACGTGTATTTGTATAGTTATATCTGTATATATTTTATGATTATACAAAGTATAAAATTAAAAGTGTTACAAGTTTTACTTCTCATGCGATTAATATTTATTGTCGGAATCGGTGATTAAACCTTGATTATCTGTTTTAATAATTTTGTTCTCAAAAGAAAATTGGCTACAATTGTAAGTATAAAAAGTATTTTGTTATTTCAAAATGTCTTTTAAATGACATATAAAGTTAATTTGTTTGTAATTCTTTCGAAAATAACTTTATCATATCTTTGACAAAGCAAAATTGCTAAAAAGTAATTTTATTAAATCTCTATTATTAAATATTAAAGTTTGCAACACTTTTTGACATTTTGTATAATATATTTTATTATATTATAAATTTATTAGCACACAAATGTTTTGTTACAAAATAAATATTAAATATTTTTCATGTGTAGAAAAATTTCAAGGATTTATGGTGACGGAGATAGTACATACAAAAATCGCACTACGGCGTTGTGAGAGCATATTGCTAGAGTCCCTAGACTAAGCTAGAAAAATTTTTAAATATTTTTAATAAATGTTTATACAAAATAAAATAAGAAAAATTATAAAAATAACAATTGTTTTCCATCATACTAAATAACGGTTAATTATAAACAGAAAAGCAAAATTTTAATACATGGTAAAAAAAAAACACAATCTGTGCAAGTACATCCACGACAATTGATGCTGTCTCACAAAAAATTTCACCGAGTAATGACCCTATATTAATACCCAAGCAGCAAACAACATTGTTAAAAAGATTTTTGAAACATTTTAAAAACGTTTAAAAAAATGGGATAAGTTCCCTTTATTTCATTAAAAAACGTTTGCTTTACATTTAAAAAAATGTTTTTTAATATTAAATAAATATTTTAAAAATGTTTTTAATACATATATTTAATATTTATATTTTTTTAATGTTGAAAGAAACGTTTACTAAATGTTAAAAAAATTATTCTTGTATTAAAACAAATGTTTTTTTAATTAAATAAAGGGGACTTAACATTATCTGTAACGTTTCTAAAAATGTTTTCTAAATTTTTTAAATATTGTTTGCTACTTAGGATACTCACAGTCCATGTACATATAGTGAGGATATTTAAAATAATAAATATATTTTTTATTGCATAAATATACTTTTTATCATATGTAGCTAGCGGATAATGTAACAAAAATAAGGTGCGTTTAAGAAACACAATAAAGTGTGTTCAGACTGTGAACAAACTTATACTTTATCAATGGTTTCACCAAACTATTTTATGTCAATCGATTTAAAATATCAACTTCAAATATTGCTTGAGACGGAGATTGTACAGAATAGCTTGTTAAAAAGTTTTACTTCTTATTTTTTGGATGAACTAAAACAAAGTGATAACGATAATGATGTAGAAATGCTGACTAGGAGATATTGGAAGAATTACTTAACAGAAGACACAGTTACTTTCAAAGAATCTGGGTTGAAGAAGAAGAAAGTTCTTCTTATGATCTGTGGATTTTCAACACAATTTTTATTAAGCTACAAGAGTAAAAAAAAGCTACCTAACATGAGTAAATTGTTGGCAGGTCCTGAATTTTAAAATTGGAGTTTCAGTGACTACCATTTTTTGAAAATTTTTGATATACCTGAAGAAGTTATTAGATATACCTTTTACTGCACAAAGTGTCATGTACAGCTAACGGATAATATAACAAAAAATGCATTTAAGAAACACAATAAAGTATGTTCATGTTTTCCTTTGTCATAGCACCAAGAACACCCAATTTTTCATCAGAACAGTTAAATAATTGAAATTTAACGTTGCTTAATTTCTTTGCTTGATTAACAAGTGATTGTAAATATGTATTCATCATAGCAGCTAAAGGTTCATTTTTTCCCAACCACAAACCCGCTACTAATGTGTATTTAAATCGTAATTTGGAGGGTAACACATTTAAAATAATAAAAATTAACCAAATAGCTTGTTTTGAATTTTGAAATACAGATCGGTATTGAAAGTATAAGTTAGTACTATCACGTTTGGATTTTTCATATAACCTATCATCTGTTGATACAATTGTCTATCAAAAATATTACAGATATAACCGTCTGTTCTGTCTAATTTAATCTTGGTTAGATTTTTTAAGCTATTCTGTACAATCTCCGTTTCAAACGGTATGTAAAGTTGATATTTTAAATCAATTGATACAAGATAATTTGGTGAAACCGTTGATAAAGTATAAGTTTGTTTACAGCAAAATGGAAAATTGAAAAAAATTTTAGACAAGCCTTTGCTGTGCAGTGCTGATACAGTTTCTCGTTCTATTTTATAGAATAAAATACAATTTAATGATTATTACGGGTGTTCTTAGTGCTGACAAAGAAAAACATGATATAAGATGTATGCGATTCTTAATGAAGGAGAATGATCTCGATGATAGAACTTACGACAAGCAAATGTAAGATATGAAAGAAGCCAGTAAAAAACATGAAACGTGTACGGGAAAAAAAAGTATGAATATCAAAGGGTTTTCCATCTTATCAAAATTACGTACAATCGACATGGTATGGTCATTTGTTAGAGATTACATACACGCTGATCTATTGGGCATCATGTCGCATTTATAGTCGATATGGAATTATCCGCGTAGTCTTATTTGCTTGACTAAAATTGATATCGAAAAAATAAATAATCGATTACTGAAAATGATTCTTCTACGAGAGATCCATAGATTAATAAGACCTATCAAAAGCGAAAAATGCAAATAGAAAGCATCTGAGTGGCGATCTTTACTGTTGTTTTAAGCCATTCCTTGTTTCAAAGAAATATTACGAAATGACGCGCTTTTACATTTAGCGTTACTATCGAATAGTATACATATACACTTTACTTAAAACACGTATAAGCGCAGAAGAGTTAAATAAATGCGAGTCAGATCTCACTAACTTTGTAGGTTGTTTCGAAATTTTATATGGATCAAAATATGTTACATTTAACGTTCACTCTTTAAGACATGTTGTAAAGTTAATTTTGCGGGCCTTTATGGTGTACATCAACGTTTCCTTTCGAAAACGTAATTTTTTACCTAAAATGATACGTCTGTTACGTCCTGCGGAGTAACAATTCTTTTCTTTCGAAAACGATGCAGCCAAGCAACCGAAAATTTCGAAAAGATGATCTATCTTAACCGCGTAGGTACGCTAAAGTCGAGTCAATACGGCTGGTCCACTCTTGACACGTGCCGATTTTGGTGGATGATTGACCCCATCGACACGAAACACTTGTCGCGCAATTAATACACAGTAAAAAAATTTGTGTTAAATTTAACACATTTTGCATGTCCCAAACGGTCCACCCATTTTTAAGTTAATTTTACACAAGGCAAATATGTTAGTCAATTACATAAATATTATGTAATAAATTAACACAAAAAATGTAACATTATCACATAATTCTGTAAACATATTTAATGTCACATAGACACATTTATAATGTTAAATTTAACTGAAATAATATGTTGTAGATCTTAATGACATTTAACATAAGAATCCCTTGTAGTCACTTTTTACACATCTACATGCGTGTAAATGCACATTTTCACACATAAAGTGTTTAGATTTTCAAGAAACGTATAGGTAAATCAAAAATAATAAAAAAAATTTTTTTTAGAGATCTTATTATGCTTATAGCTTATATCTGTATTCACTGTTTCGCATATAAGATTCTTTTATTTTACTAATTACAATTACGCATTGTTTTACAATTTTTAAAAACGCATCGGCACGGCCGGATTCGAACCTAAGATCTTTGGAACAATAACCTAATACGCTAACACTGAGCTAATCATACGCTTGTGATACTGTTAATAAAAAGTTATATTTGAAGTAAAATTGATTTGAATAAGAAGAAACTTGCGTCTTCAATACCGCGCGAACACTATTTCTAGCCCTTTGATTATTTAGTCTTCTCGTTAGATATTTTTAATATGAATTATATAAATAATTAAAACCTGCTGCTGCCTATGACCAGACCAATAAAGATAGTCAAAAAATAACATTTACCGGAAATAGTACCGGAGCATAAAAAAACATTATTGTAAAAAGCACGTTGCAAAAATCGACTTTGCAATTAATTGTTATAAACAAATTGTTAAAAATTGACTGTGGAGGAAAACTGATTACGCCAATCGATTGGAAGAACAAGAAATTCTTAGCAGAATAAATATAAAAATATACTTTCACCAACAACAACTACTTATTCATTTTTTTCAATGTTGAGAAGCTTCATGTGTAATTTCTATAAGTGTGTAATCTTAGTGATGTGTTGTTTTTTTCTAAATGTGTTATTCTACGATTCGTGAATAATTATACACATATTATATGCGTTCAATTTAATATAATACACTTAATAACACATCTATTTTTAAAGTGTATGTCTATTTAACAGATGGCAACTGCTGCAGAAAGAAAATAACACAAATTATTTGTATAGTTTAATATATAAAATGTGTAATTAATGGCACGGAACATATTTTTTCAGTAAAATTAACATTACTAATATCTTAAAATAACACGTACATGTTTTTCAATTATTTAAAAAAAATTTGTTTTAAAACTACATTATTTTTATGTTATTTATTCATTTACCTATAAATTGTGTTATTTAAACACCAAGAAATGTTGAACATCAATTTAACACAAAATTTTTAAATAACATAATCATATTATGTTAAAAGAACACTTGAATATGTTACAAATTCAACATAAAAGTTTTAACTAGGATTCATTTTAACACAAATACAAATTTTTTTACTGTGTAGGTAGTGCGCGGGCAATAATAAGAGGCAGTACACCTGCAGATTAAAATCCCATAGAAATCATAGGCAGAATCAAGTATAAAAGGAAGGAGCTCCGGAGCCCGCGAGCACTTACTTGCAGTCATTTACAGTCACTTACCGCACCCTTTTTTTTTCATTGCTCATTTTCGTTCGCGATTCACTTCAGTTCGATCCGTCGCACATTCCGTGGCATTATATGTCCGAGTTTGTGACGTTCGGATCCGTATTTATCGTACTTAAGGGGTAACACCACTGTAGAATTTTTGAAAAATCGATTTTTTTTTTATTGCTTTAAAAAATACTTTGAACCTTCTAGAATGAGTTAAAAAAAGTCTTATGTCTGTTACAAAATTTTTTGTGTGAAATTTCGCGCTCTTTCTTAAGCGTGTCGGGCTGCTCCAAAACGACTACCTACGGCACATCGATACCTGCTCGAAGGGTACAGCCTAATGAC
Organism: Solenopsis invicta; assembly: GCF_016802725.1. Classification (NCBI taxonomy): domain Eukaryota; kingdom Metazoa; phylum Arthropoda; class Insecta; order Hymenoptera; family Formicidae; genus Solenopsis; species Solenopsis invicta. The sequence goes on from NC_052664.1 coordinate 29,478,330, forward strand.
TTACCTTCTGATTTCTAACTACTCTAGTAGTAGGAAACGTGGATATTCGTCGCTTTTCGGAATCACGTCATTGATTGGATGGTTCACTGGCAAAATCGTCGACGTTGAGGTGAAGTCCAAATATTGCAAATCTTGCGAGCATTGGAAGAGTAAATTAGAAACAGTTGAGTATGAAGAATGGCTCAAAACACACGTTGATGAATGTCAAGCAAATCATGAAGGTTCGTCTGGTAAGATGGAGGTAGACGCCGTCGTCGAAATGTTTCAACGTTCCGAAACTTTACATGGCATGAAATATGCAAACTATGTCGGCGACGGTGATAGCAAAACCTTCAAGGGTATACTGGAGAAACATCCATACGAAAATTTTGAAGTGAAAAAGAAAGAGTGCATTGATCACGTGCAAAAGAGAATGGGCACTCGTTTGCGAAATTTAAAAAAAAATGTAAAAGGCCTCGGAGGAAAAGGTAAATTAACTGCTAAATTAATTGACGAGCTTACAATATATTATGGTTTAGCGATACGGCGGAATCCAAACTCCGTGAAAAATATGAAAAATGATATTTGGGCAACCTTATTTCATAAAATGTCAACCGATGAAAATCCGCAACACGAGAAGTGCTCGGAGTCTTGGTGCGACTGGAAAAAGGCACAAGCAGCAAATTCCTTGGCTACTTACCATCATAAGCCGCCACTACCGAAGGAAATTTTTGAAGCTATCAAACCTATTTACGAGGAGCTGAGCCGTGATGATTTGCTAAATCGTTGCTTGGGAGGCTACACTCAAAATAGCAACGAAAGTTTCAATGCTGCTGTATGGAACTTGGCGCCAAAATCTTACTCAAGCGGCAAAAAAGTATTATGTGCAGCAACTGATATTGCTGTGTGCACCTTCAATGACGGTTTGACTAACATTTTACGAATTATGCAAGTTTTGGAGATGGATATCGGCTACCAAGCATACAATTTTTGCCTTGAAGCCAATGCGACAAGGATCGAGCACTCCGAGCGGGCTTTGACAGATGCAGCAAAGAAGGCACGCACCAGCACAAAATCGTCGCGGAAAGAAAATGAGGAACAATACTTGAGCAAAGAAGGGATGCTTTACGGTCCTGGGATAGCAGACTAATGGTAAAAAATTTCAAACAGTCACATTTTTCATTTTGTCCCGTCTAAAACACGTCTCTAAGCTTTAAACGCGTTTTTCTCAAAACATGGTTTTTTAAAACGGCACGCAGCATAACTCAAACAATTTTCATTCTTTCCACTCCAAATTTTAACCACTTCTTTAAAATAACATTTCGAAGAGAAACACGTACGGAATTTTCGATAAGTTGATTAGAACATTATTTATTGACAAATATGTGACCGTTTTTTCCGTCAAAAATTGAAATTTTTTTTTAAATGCGTGCCAATTACTCAAAAATAAATATTTCTCAAATTCCGTACGTGTTTCTCTAGCTATACTCATGTAGATTAAGAAAAAATTTTTTGTTTTGTTCCAGATAAATCTCTACGATGGTTCTGCTGCGTGCCGCAAACCCCTAAAAAATAAACACGTCTCACGACAGTGGCTATAGCGTCGCCATTTTTTAATATTTTTTAATAAAAAAATTTTTACAAACACTTAAAAACATGTTTAATAACATCCTTAAATATTATTTTCTTCTTACTTTTCCTTCCATGCAAAAAAAATTCACAAAAAAACGCTTTATTTGGGCCGTCTACAGTGGTGTTACCCCTTAAACTTGACGCGGCATTGTGGGAATTAATCAACAAATTCCTTGCAACCTCCGAACACTCTGAGTGCCAACCGTCGACCAGCCGCCCGCAGCTGTAAGGTGAATCCGCTCCGCCAAACACCAAATCATTCGCACCTTTAGAAATCTCACCCAACAGTAAGTCTTAGCCGTCCATTATTTTTTCTTCTCCTTATAAGACTACCTTCTCTCTCTCATAAAAGATATTTATTATACTTTTCAAAACACTCACATACCCCGTATTATTTCACCACCCTTCCTTTTCTCCCTCTATTACTCTTTCTCTCTTTATTTCCCGCAGGATACAGTCGAGCTCTTTCGATTGGGTCCGCGATTCTCTTTATTTCTCGCAGGATACAGTCGAGCTCTTTCGATTGGGTCCGCGACTCTGTTTATTTCCCGCTGGATACAATCGAGCTCTTTCGATTGAGTCCGCGACTCTCTTTATTTCCCGCAGGATACAATCGAGCTCTCGTTCGATTGAATTCGCAGAATTCTTTGCTTCCAGCGGAAACGAAGAATTCCGTTCCTTTAATTCAAACCTTTTCCTTTTGTTTTTCTCTTTTCTTCTTTCAAGAAGTTACAATATAAATTTTATTTTCCTTTATGAGAAAGAGAGAACGTAGCCTTAATTCTCAAATTCATTTTAGTGCGTAAGCGAGTCCCTGACCATAAATTTCGAAGAGCCATTAAGAACTGTCGGAATCGTCGAAATAAGAAGCTCCGGAAGCTTGGCGCATCGTTATCGCTCTGCGGAAAATTACACAATCAGCGAGGAAAAATTTCTGTTTTGCCTAACGCTCTAATTAATTTAAGTACTTCCGATGAACCGACCGATTCATCTCCACCAGTCTTAAATCCGTCCCCCGAATCACTCTCTCTTTCCCCCTGTCGTTATCCCTCCCCCTCTTACTCCCCTGGATCTCATGTAGAAACAGATTTTAGACAATCGCCAGAGTCACCTTCTTCTACCTTCGATCCTTTTGCAGAGCCTTTAGCATCTTCTCGGGATTCAACCTTTTCTCCTACAGATTTTCCTCCTACACCTTCCCCCGATTTTTTTCATCGTAATCCCGATTCACCTGTTCGAAGACCCCCGGAACATCCATATTCCCCCGCGTTAGAGTTTCCCCAAGAAAACCCGCATTCCGATTCATTATTTACTCCCGAACAAATAGAGAATATAGTAAATGAAAATATCGAAGCGAATCGAAGAGTACTCAATGAATTGGAAGAAATCTTCGACTCGCTCCAAAGCCTATCTGGATAGCTAAAAATCCCCTGATCACAATATACACCTACACACGCACACTTATATCTCGTTAAGCACAAATGTAACCCATTAGAATTTAAGTTATAATCGCATTCTTGTTAAGATCATAAGATTTTTCTTCTTTTTATCATACATGTTCTCTACTAACAAAAATGTTTTTTGCAAATTAATAATTATTATTTTAGTCATCACCTATCATTGTAATTGGTTATTTCTTTTATTATGTTAAAATAAATTGTAATTCTTAATTTCAATCATTTTCGTTTATTTCAGTAACCTCTAATTCCCGCTCCGATAAAATTGCACTTGGTCCGATCCCGCGTAAAAGCGATTCAATTCGTTTACGCAAAATAAGGACTACACGAATGCAAGAATTTGAATGAGAGTCATAGGTCGTCATTCTCGACACCTGACCTACATTCTGACTCACCTGACGCATTCGACTCGTTGCACTCGCCCGGAAACATGTGTGCGAGAGATTAGGCCTGTTTCGTTCTTCCTACCTCGCTCAAATTATTTCCCTAAGTCTTTACCTGCCAATCGACCCAAGAGACCTACTTCAAGAATTCTGGACGTAACACGTCCATAGACCAAAAAAGGTTTACAAACAGATGGCGAAAAATACTTTACAAATCCAAACTTATAAAACTATTGTAGAAGAAGTTTCTGAAACGTATATCTGCCCATACAGCACAGAAAATTCCAGCAACATAGCAGCAATGTTGCAATGTTGCAGATTGCAATGCAATATTACGGAGACATTGCAGAAACATAAATTAACAATATACCTGCAACATCACATTGCATATGTCAATAATATTCCGGAAACATTGCAATATCATAATTTTTTAATAAAGTAGTGGCAATAAAGAGCCAAAACAAAATATTCGCGTATAATAATATATTAATTTAATTCATCCATAATTATTCATCCGCATTTAGCAAACTAATGTCGGGCGACATTACTAAATTTTCCGCTGAATCTCTACATTCTCTAACAGTATAACCGTCCATCGACTGTATATCGACAACTGTATATCGACTGTAAGTCGACTCATCTGAGTCAAGCTTTCAAAGTTGACTGCAAATCGACTTTGCATAGACGTCTACAGACATCCTTTAAATGTTGACTCTAAGACGTCTAGAAAGAGGCATGCGGTCCCGTGGTGCTGTATGCATCATAGTATTGTTAAGAAACATAAATATTTATATCAATAGACAAAATAGGTTCATATATGAAGAAACCTCGATCTACAGCCCAATGAACAAACAATATTTTTTAATTGTTTTTTTAATAAAAATTTGTTTATATTCAATTTAATTATTGTATTATATTGATATATGTTTTTTAATTGCATTTTATTTAAACAAATAACAAAAAAATTATTCCAGATGCTATTCTGCATTTGCAAAATTAGTAAAAAAAACTATAATTTTATATTTGTTTATATAAATGTTTTGCTTTATTTATACATATTTCATTTTTTCGAAAACGTATATTGACCTGATTTACAAGTTATATACATATATCAGCATAAAGGTGTTCACAGATCATCATGAGGGATCAGTTCGCAGCGATCACGGAGGTCAAGCAACGTTCATCGGAGTCGCGACTTGGATGGGTGATCGCTTGGAAATTTCCGAAAAAATATTCCCAAAATTTTTTTTTGTTTTTTGTAAAAAATGTTTTTTAAAATGTTACACAAATATTGTTTTGTTCATTGGAATTATGTGGTGTAATAATATTTATGTAAATATTTTTTAAAAAATGGGATATTTTAATGCAATATTTCAAAAAGCGGACATCTTAATGTTACTGCAATCTTCCAGCAATGTTGCAGCAATGTTTCGCAATCAAAATGCAATATTACAATGTTTCAATGAAATCATTCTGCAATGTTCCTGCAATCTCTCTATGCTGTATGGGTGTTCGTCGTATTGCAATTCGTTATTTCAGCTAGATGGGGGGGGGGGTTATATCGTTAATTTAATCGAATCCCTGCGGGTGATGTCGTATTTATAGGAAAAGAAAAGCGTAGTTTCAACAACGAAATAAATTCACGATTTCATAGTCAGTTTGTAATATATGAACGGTGTATCTCCAAAAAGTGGCCATAAATTTTATATTGTATAATCATGGTACATTACCTCATGGTACATTCTCCATGATGAACACGAGGTTTCTCTTTCACACACACGCATACACAAAACTATATGCAGACGTAATGATAAACGCGTAACGCGTAACGCTTCTGATTAGCCAACTTTGTAGATCTGTATATAAAAGAATTGCGATCCAGAGCGAACATGGTTGTAGTTTTCGGAGTTCGGAGCAAACGAGTCCCGCGGCTAAGTTCTTATTAAACAGTTTTGTTGCTCATCGAGCAATTTTGCGAATTGATTTAACGTGCTCTACGATCGAGTGACAAAACGAGTTTCTAAAGACAATTTAAGGTATTGTAATTTATCTTTTAATTTACCTTTTAAACTTTATAATTATTATTTAGATATATCTAAATAATAATACATCTGTTCTATCTTCCGTGTCATTTTCACATTCTTCAGTACTTTCATCGCTTTCATCGGATAGTTCACTTGATAATATAACATTCCCTTCTGAGAAGCGTGCTACACGGCGTTGTCCTTCGTCAAAATTACTTAATATATAAATATAGATGGACATATGCACACAAAATATACACACACATACATATTATTTTTTTATAGTGGTAAAAAGTAAAATATTAAAAAAGTTATATTAATTAAAGTTGTATTAATTCTGCACTAGCCTCTATACTTACTAGCTTCCTTTATTAATTTAATTGGATAATATTTCCACGTTGATTCAGGAACTTTTCGTTCTTTACTCCACTCCTGTACTTTGTCATATTCAGATTTTGACGGATATTTGCAGTACCATGAACGTTTAATTTTTATTACCCACTCTCTTGGTACTAGATCTATACACGATTTTTCATCTTTACGCCGAATATTATAAAACCACACGATAATATGCGTAGCATTGTCATCTAATTCGGTTCTATATAAGTTATTAATTACTTAATAATTAACCTTTATTTGGCCACGCAAGAAACAACCAATTCATAAAATTATTGTAAAAGGTGGGTAATTTGTATCAACTATTATTTGCATATTTTTTACGAAACAAACTCCATATGAATTGATCGTTTCTTGCATTACTAAAGTCATTTATAAAAACACAGTAACCAAATATAAATGTACTTACAAATATGAAGAACTGTTCATTATTATTTCTACACAAAATATTTAACTCGTAAATATCACAAATAAATATTTTTTCTTCTCACTTTCGGAATATTTACTCTATATCATCTGTTTTCGTAACGATAGCTCGTTGATAAGGCTCGACTGTCATTTAAATTTATTGATTTTTGCTGCCATTAAATTTTTTTCCACTGCCCATATGACACAAAATTTTTTAGAATTATTTAAGAAACGTTTCAATTAAAATCTATTTAAAATTAAACTAATAAGGGAACCTCTCGAAATGTCACATCCCGATTTTAATGAAACTTTACATACATTTAGGTAATATAAATAGATAATTTTAGAAAATATCAGTTGTGTCCATTATACAGTATCAAGAGGTGAAATCATCTCTTACGTGTATAGCGGTTTCTTGTGGTCCTTGTCATGTCACCATGCCTGAGCGCGCGAAATGTCAGTTCTGTAATTCGTAAACTTTAATCGCGAATAATTTGAAAACCATTATGCTTTCGACATTTTTGTATTAGAATTTTTTTCTTACAGAATGTTTTAAAGAATCCGCTCTTAAGAGAGGATCCGAGCTTTTTGAGACACCTTTTACATAAAGTATAAAGATATATCGTAGTAAATATAATTATTATAATATTTTTATTATGATAATATAATTATTACAATATTTTTATGCATTAATATTAAGTATGTAATAATTGTACGCAATACGTATTATTTTTAACTTGTAAAAGTACGCACTTATGTTTAATTTTTTTAATTTGAAAAGTACGATGATGTTTGCTTAAAACTACTTGCCATAAGCCGATATCAGATGATTTATAAGGATACATAAAAACATTTCTTTTATGATAGTACAAATATCCTTTTAATTCAATATTTTCTTTATTTGAAAAATTATATGAAAAAATTTTATTAATTTGAATAATTTCACCATTTTTAAGTTGTACAATATTATTAGGTAAAGTATTAGTAATAATTATTCCCTTCCATGTGACACTTGTAAATGTATTTTTTAATATATGATTTTCTAAATCAACAATTTTGGTTTTTACATAATCTGTTACTGGTACAATTCGTTGAATTTTAATATCAGTATTAAAATTAATTTCTCTTAAACGATTTGCAACTTGACTTAAAGGATTGTTTGAAGTACGAACTAGTTTTTTTAAAGTCATCAAAAAATTTTCGAATGGAAACGCCGAAATTGAAGTCAGTGAACAACCCATGTGAGTTACATTATCTGCTATATGAATCAAGTTATGGAAATTAATACTTTGTGCATTGGAACCATAAAATCTCGGCAATAAACGAAAAAATAATATTAACAACTTTTTTATATTTTCTACGTTTGATACCACTAAATTATCATTGCATAATAGTCGACATGCTACGTACAGTAGACAAAAATGCTTATATTTATCATTAGGCAGAACATGACGAAGTACTAATGCACTACCATACAAAAAAAAAAAACGAAATTGTGTAGCTTTCCAATTTTTTAAATCCATAATATCATAAACTTTTCTTTGAAATTCTACAGGAATTTAACTAGAAAAACTGCGAAGTAATTTACATAATACCAAACGATTTCGTGGACCAATTCCACCCATCTTGCGACCACCATATACAATATTGTTTAATAAAGTTTTTGTAACTCCTAGAAATAAAAGATGCATTGAATCTAAAACAACTGATTTTATCGGATCAAATTCTGGAATTTTCAATAATGGAGAGATTTCATTATTCAGATGATGCTCAGGTTGTTTACGGGTTTCAAATGATTGTTTACTGCGTTTTTTACAAGTAATGCTTGCATAAATGCGTTTATTCTTAAAAACGGTTTGGCCTTTTACTGTACAACGTTTGCATGCGTAAAAACCAACGTGAGACTTTACACATTTTATAAACGCTCTAGCCGGTGTATCACATACAAAACCTAATACTTTAATACTGTATAATTTATTTTCTATTGTAATTTTATTGGCCATTAAACTTAATAATTCTGTTATAAAATCATCTAGAAATTCCGTTGGTGATTTTGGTTTAGAGTCACCATGATATATAGCCACAACTTGAGGTTTGACAATATACTTTTTATTATGTAACATGATTAATATAGGCCAAAATTGTTGTTTTGAACTTTTATAAATTTGTACGCCGTCAATATTAACCAAAATTTCAATAAAGTCTTCCATATATATTTCGGAATTTACCATCAATTTAAGAACTTTTTCCAAACCGAAATAAACATAAGTACCGAAAGATCCATTAGCTCCTTTTATTTTCATCTGTGATAAAATAGAAAATAAAATAATAAATAAAATAGAAACAATAGAAAATAGAGGAAATTTATTTACATATAAAGTCTCAAAATAAAATAAAAATCTTATTTCAAGTAAATGTAAATATAAACGTTAAATACGATTTGCTTATTTTAGAAATATTACACAAAATATTTATTTTAAATAGTATTGTTTATAGACATCTTCTTTAAATAAATACTTTTGTTTTTATATTTTATTTCAACTAACTATTTTGCCCAGCACCGATGAATTCTAATAAAAATAGTCAATTGCATATTGGCAGGTGGATAAAAAAGTATCTCGTATAATGTGGTTCTCCAATCAAATGTGTACGAGCAGAGCACGTCTAGACGGCAAAACTGTCGTTATAACGGGAGCTAGCGATGGTATTGGCAAGGAAACTGCCAGAGATTTGTACGCAAGAGGTAATTTTTACTAAAATAATAATTTGTTCTTTACTGAAATAGTAAAACTTTCTTGATTTTTGATTTATTTATACAGAACTCTACATAAACTCTACTTTTTTACAATTTTATAAATAAAAAGTACTCTTAACATTTGTTTAAATTACATGTGTATTTAGGAGCTCGAGTAATTCTGGCGTGTAGAGACATAGAAAAAGCCAATAAAGCGATTGAAAATATAAAAAACAAACCGCCTTCATGGTAAGTTAATTTTTAAGATATAAATTCTTCTAAAATTAGTTAAATAAATTTATTTTAATTTTCCCTTTTTTATAAAACTATATCTATCGTAATTAAATTTTCGTGATGAAGAAAATGTGATATATATAAATTTATGGCTATTTCTAGGATCACAAAAAATGAGTATAGAACAAGTGTAGGGGAATTAGTAATATATAAATTGGATTTATGCAATTTGCAAACGGTAAAAGAATGTGCAAAGGAAATATTAACAAATGAAAGTACTGTTGATATTCTTATAAATAATGCCGGCATCTGTGCACATCCGTACGAAAAAACGATAGATGGAAATGAATTAACGTTGCAAGTCAATTATTTAGGTCATTTTCTATTGACCATTTTACTTTTACCGAAAATGAAATTGTCTTCTAATTGCAGAATAATTAATCTCTCATCAATAGGACACATTTGTATGTAAAACAATATTGTGGTGACTTTTTTAAAATTAAAATGTTTTTTTATATACCTTCAGAATTTTCTTTTTTAAATTACTGTTATAATAAAAATATTTTGTTATAGACGGTGATATTTATTTTAATGATATCAATGGAAAAAGATCGCCAATGAAGTGTTACTACCAAAGTAAATTAGCAAACATTTTATTTACTAAAGCACTTGCTCATCGATTAAAAAGTATGTAAAAAAATAACATATATTTGGAGGATAGATCAGTTATTTAGTACAAATGTCTGTCCAAAACTTTGCTCGCGATTTGAAACTTTTTTACTTCTCTGTCGCCTCGATATTATCAAACAAAAAATATCAAAAAGAATATCTTTGCTTGAATTCAAACTTGTTTAAGTTTATAAAACAAAGGCACTGATAGCATCTTAATTCTACAATCATAATATGACTAAATTTTACCTATTATCCTCTGCCTGTGAAGCCTATAACAATTATTACGTTTACACAATCTGATTTATATGCCAAAGTTATCAAACTGGTCAATCACGGAGAAATAGAAGCGTTTTAGACTGCGATCAAAGTTTTGGACAGACCTGATTTGATATACATGTATATTAATTAATACTTAACAATCTTTAATTGATTAATTTGTTAGATAATGAAAAAGTGTACAAAATATACTCTTACACAAGGATTTTTATTTTCAGAAGCAAATATTCATAGGATAACCGTATATTCCGTACATCCTGGTCTCGTACCGACCAGAATAACCCGTTATACCAACAATACAATATTTCCCGGTACAGATTTTTGTTGGTATATTTATTGGTTGGTATATTACACGATTATTTTGTAATACTGTGGAACAAGGAGCACAGACAACTATATATTGCTCAGTAGATGAAAAACTATCTAATGAGAGCGGACTACATTATTAGTAAGTACACGTTATATACTATACAAAATTAACCCTTACTCAGGCAAACTATATTTGTAGAATAAACAAAACGCTCTGTTAGATCTCGAATTATTATAATATATTTTAAATTCATGCAATTAATAAATTTGTATAGTCAACGCGTATTTTATTTAATTTTAAATTTTATATATTTTTTAAATATTACTACTATAAATAAAACACGTTTTAAAGTGCTATCATTGCTTCTATACAATTAATAAAAAAACAATAATAATGATAGTAAAATTAAAATCAATTAAATCAGAATAAAACAATTACTCTTGCATGTCTTTATTATTTAGACATTTTATCTCATACAATAAGTCTTATTATTGTCTTATTATATAACACAAACATATATATAACACTGAACAAGTTTTTTGCAACACGAGCATGAATAGCTGTCAACAGAAAATTTCCATATACGTATAATACTTTACACAGCAGTCAGTCGAGTGGAAAAAGTTGTCTTGATAGAACAATTGTGTTAAACATTTTTTAATAAACGTGATGTTAAAATAGGCAATCATCAAATTTCACAAATCATAAATTTTGTTCATTACATAAGAAAAAAGCAGCTGTCCAGTTCTGCTTGGATAAGGGTTAATTTTATATACGAAGTATATAATAATATAATACTACATTGTCGATTTTTAACTTTTTCTTGTATGTATTATACATAGTAACTGCGGAGTTGCCAGGACATCGCCTAAAGCAAATAATTTTAATTATATCAACAAATTATGGAATCTATCTTGTCAGTTATTGAATTTGGAACCGACAAAAGATTTTACTAAATTTTTAAAAATTGTTTCTAAAAAATTTTAAGAAAAAAGAAAAAATTTTTTTTATTTAAGTAAATAATCAATTTAATTGTATATATGTATATATAAATATTTATATATAAATACTAAAAACTAATAAATTATACAATTGTAAATATGCAATTGCATATCTTTTTTTGAAAAAAAAAAAACATGTCTTTTCTTTACACCAATTAATTCATCTTATTATTCTGCACATAAAAGATATAGTTACTTCAAAAATGATTAGTTTGAGATAGTTTATATTTCTACCAAAATATGTCAGTATAAAATATAAAATATTTAGTAAATTGTTGACCTTTTAATAACTGTATTTTAATACACTTTTATATACAGAATAATTATATTATGTAAGAATAATCCTTTGTTAATATTCGTTTCGTCGGAAAGATTACAAATAACAGTATGCAGATTAATATTGAAAATATATAAATTAATTCCATTACTGTATGTATGAGAAATATAATATTCCATATACATTACATAAGAATAAATAATGTTACCGAGATTCTCATTAATATTAACAGTACTAGCACCATTCTAATAACAAAATTATTATGGACATTTAAATATATTTGTTAAACTTCGTAATATAATTACATTTATTTTATATCAACGTTTCTATAGTTATCAGTGTCACGACTAATATAGATTTATAATAATGGCTTCTAAAGGCCGGTATTCATAGTCGATTCTTATTTCAAGATCGTCTTAAGATGCTAATACGGCTCTCTGATTGGTTGATGGCATCTTAAGATAATACTTAAGATGATCTTAAATATAAGAATCGACTGAATACCGGCCTAAGATATCTATTTTCTTTATTTATTTACTAAATATTTTTGGTACACGAAAATTGTAACAACCTGTGTTTTGTCCGAGCGCGGACGAGCTCAGGGAAGCCAGGGCTCGAAGGAAGGTTACCGGGTTAATCAATTCCGAGATCGGACGTGCGTTTTAATGAGAAATGACTTTATTTACGATCTAATACTGACAATACGTGCCCGTAGTTCGCGGATACACGCGGTGCATCCGCGACGGTACGGTGACGCGGTTTTACAATAAGAAGACGCGGTATTACAATAAGAAGACGCGATATTTACAGTAAGAAGACGCGGTATTTACAGACCGGGGAGCTATTTACATGCGTTCGGTCGCTCGCACTCGGCTCGCGGTCGGTGCGAGAGAGCGCACGATAGCGCGGTCTCGCTCACGCTTGGTTCGGTATCGTCGCGAGGATTCCACGATGTTTATGTCGTCGCCGGCCTTGTCGGTCCGCGGCGCGCGCGGGCCGGGACGCCCTACGCTAGAAGCCGCGTCGGTGTTCCGCGAATCCGCGACAGGTGCGCGGCGGGATTCCCTTAGTAGGGAATCCCCGATGTGAGTCGGTGTCGGCTGCCTCGAGAGCTCTCGATGGAGGCAGAGATATCTCTACCCCCTTGGTGGCAGTCGTTACCGTGGACGCTTGGACGGAGATGGGTTGAGGGAATCGTTGAGATCTCTCAACGGTGGCAGAGCTCGCTCTACCACTCGGATTCCCTAGGTGCCGGGAAAGCGGGATCGGAAATCGCCGAGATCTCTCGGCGGTGACAGAGCTCGCTCTACCACGCGGATTTCCTGGGTCTGGCTCGGAGGCTGGACCGGAGAGGAGTCGATCTCTCTGCGGGATCGTCCGCCTTTTATACCCCGATCTCGGAGAGTCGGGGATGTTCGAGTGGAGTTCGGTTCTTCTCGGAATACAGCATCCCCGCTGCTCCGAGATCGGTCCGGTATCGCGCTCTCGCTTGAGCGTACGCCTCTTTGTCGCTCCAACGCCAGGAGCATGCGAATCCGTGCGCGTGCGCGCGGACTTCGGGCGTTTAACGGCGCGCTTGTCGGACCGTTCGTGCGCGCGTGTGAGGCGATTATCGGCGCGTAGCGCCTGTTCGTCTGTCCGGCGGGTGTTCGGCCGGACAGGGGAGCGGTTCGTGGCCCCAGGGGGAACGATGCGGAGGTGCATCGTTACAAAATTAGATATAAAACTTTAGATTTAAAGTATGTTTTGATTTTGTAATTATCGTAAAAAATGTAGATTTTATCGGCGTTTTTTATTCGAGACTGCATTTAAACTGTTATTACTGTTTGCAATAATTATAATATTGTTACATAACAAATAAATCGAATAAAAAAAAACTAAAAACTCAACGGAATTACTTAATCCTCCTTTCCTATCTAAAAAAAATCGTCTCTGTGAAGTTAGCACCTCATTTTTCTGCACCGCAAGTTTTTATGCAAGTTTTATTTGCACCCTCAATAGTTCTAGAGTTCCTGATAGTTTATAACAATAGTTCCGCCGAAATAATATTAAAAATTTGAAAATATGAGGTGCCAACTTTGCGCAGCACCTCAAGTTTTGAAAAAATTAAGTTTGACAATGGAATTCTATAGTTCTCGAAGAGTTCTAGAGTTCCCAATAAGTTTAAACTATAGTTCTAGTCATTAAATACACTACTAAAAAAAAAAATAGGGAACACTTTCCAGACACCAAAAATTAAGCTATTTTCAAATGACTGTAACTCGGTGAAAAATCATCGTAGATAAAAAATAAAAAAAGCATTTTGAAGCTTGAAGATCGAGCTTTAACGCTCTACCAGCAGATTTTCAAAATTCTTTTACCTTCCTTGTCTTATAATTTTAAGTTGTATCTATCATTATTCAAAACAGGAGTGTATTATAATAAATGTAAAACTCCGTATAAAAAATACAAAGTGTATATACACTGATAAGGTTATCACATTTGAATTTACCGCGTGTTGATCAAGCGACGTCATATGACGGGCGCATTGGTCGGGCGTCGAGCCGCGGACCGGCCAGTCTTTGTGCAGATCATAACCATAACCCATAACGTGCAACAGCCGACTCAACGTGTTCCGTCTTGTTTTCAAGGCATTTTTCATTTTTATTCGTGATGGTTTTAGATTATATATTATGTTAGCGCCAGACTACGCGTATTCGCGATTTGTGATACATAATTTGTAAGAAATATGCAGTTAGCGAATAGTGTAAAGAAAATAAAAATCATCTTTGTAAAATCATCTTTGGAAAGTGAGAACGTGTTATTTAATTTGTAAACTATTTAATTTGTTTTCAACTATAATTCAGTTTTTTTTCAGATTCTGGCGTCTTTTTCCACAAGAAGGAAAAAAGAAATGATAACATTGACAATAATAATATCACATCGGATATTATTGACAATTGTATTATCAACAATGTTCAAGTTCAAGAAGAAATACGCGTCAAGCTTGACCATATGGAAGTTAAATTAGATCGTATCTTAAGGAAGCTCTTTCCAGAAGAAGTAAAATTGAAGCGACCACGCGGAATTCCTGCATTTCCTTTACGAACTGAACAAGAGTGGAATACTTTGGAAAATATTCTCGCAGATGACAATACATTTACATATGTAGTAAATATTTCAGCAGTTTGTTCTATTTTTAATTATCTAAAATTACACATTTTCTATTTGCATCTTTTACTATGTATTTTGGCACAATTAATTTATATGTGTAAATTAAATCTGTGAAATATTGTACAGGGTAAATGTCTTCGCGGCAAAAATTAAAAACCTGGAATCAGAGGTTGCTGCTGTACAGTCTGTACTCCCTAAAATAATTACAAATTCCCTTGCCAGATGTATTAGCTGGGCAGGCACTCAGAAGACCAAAATTGCTTTTAATAGCAGCAAAACATATGAGGCTATTCAAGGTGAGTAATTTAGTTTTGCATCATTATTTTATTACAACTGATAAATAAAATCTAAAATGATATTTCACGTTTTGAAAGAATCCAAAGAATCATACAATTGACATAAATTAATTTTAAGGGTAATTTTTATAATCCGATTAAATTATTAACTTAAATAATTAACTTTTATCATTATTTTATCTTAAATTATTAACTTTTAAAATTATTTTAGATTATATTTGATTTTTAATTTATAATTTATTTTATATATCATTTAACTTTAACAAAAATTTTAATATCTTCTAAATTTGAATAAAATTATATTACTTTATTTGAAATTGTTTATTCTGTATTAACACTAATTATTCTTTATTTTCTTTATTTATTTGAATTGGTCTTTTAAAGTGATTTTTTCTATTAATTATTTTTTTGTAATTGATTGATATTTTATAATTGATCGAATAATATGTTTCTTTCCAGCCACTATTTTGCTGAAGTTTGGTAATACAGCTGATCTAGATAAATCCGAAAATTACGTGAAGCGCTGGTTTAGCACAAGTGCTCAGCGAGTGGTGTAAATGCGTTTCATAAAAATAGATATTGCTAAAATGTGATATATATACATATATATTATTAGTACTTGTTTTACGCAGCAATTTATATAATGTGCAATTTAACTATATATAAAATAAATATATAAGCAAGCATAATCTACGATATATTTCGATTGGTTATTTAATATTTACCCACAGTGTAACATGTATATCCAAAACATGTTTAGAGGACATTCTGAAGATATCTTTTAGAGATCTTCGAAATGTCTTTTGAACGTCTTTTGGATATGTATGCTGTATGGATAAATAATTAATATTATAGTTTTAGTTTCTTTAATTTTTCATTTTTTAATTTTTTTAATTTTTAAAAAATTGCGAGTATATTATTTTTTTACACTGTTGTAGAGCCATTAATATTTAAAGCTAGCATATATATTATACTTATTGTACTTATATACATATATGAATTATAATGATATCACATATTCCAATAAATTTTACATATTTTATTGAAGAATTATCATGTTTTTAATTTTATTCTTATAATTAAATAAAATTCTTATAATTAAATAAAATTTGCCATTAGATCGCCATGTTACAAAAACGATCTCTTGACGTCAACAAATAGTCAAATTTTGTAACCAAAAATCATCATATTGATGTTTTCTGCTGTGATGTAATTTTGACGTCAAAATGACGTCATTTTGACTATGTTATGTTCCTTGGGAACAGGCAAAGGAAGCAACCGAAACAAGAATTCTAAACAGCCGAAAAATGCCTTAAATTGCAACAAAATTTTAGCAATTAAAGGTAATCCATGTATAATTTCATATTATCTCATCAATGATGTCTTCCTCTTTTATCATTGCTTTTCTTATTATTAGACGACGAATAAAATATATCATAAAACAGTCAACCCTTAACATTTTTTACAACCACAACGATAGAGATTTTAATTTTTTGCTAAAATTGCAACCGGTGTTGTACAAAGTAGTCATATTCATATGTACGAAGATAAATGTAATTCTCTTTAACGTTAAAAACTATATCAATGCTTTTAAATATATCTGTCTAATTATATTTGCGATAATAAAAAAAAAACACCGGTCTAAACATTTCTACTGGAGACAATTGTTCTAAAGCAAAGGCTGCAACTTAAAAAAATGAAAACATACAAAGTTTTCTAATTTTATCATTGCATATTTTGCATTATTTTACAATTTATTTAGAAGTTTTGTTTGTTGAAGTCGCTATTAGTCTTCAAAATAACATGTCATTGTTTAAGGGTAACATAAGACATGTTTTTTGAAGACCAATAGCAATTTAAACAAACAATTAAAATTTCCATATAATTTGTAAAATATTGCAAAATACACAATAATAAAATTAGTAAACGTTTGTAGTATGTACCTACGTTTTTACTTTTTGAGACAGTTAGAGTTCAGTTGAGTTGAGTTGCAGCTTTAGTTGTGTTGACGGGGCCCTTCGTTCTAAAACAAATGTCTCCAACAAAAATTAAAAAATATTCAGTGTATCTTTTATTTTTGGCAAATTGCCGTAATGAAGCAAACATTTGAAAGCAATTTCTAATTAATATTCAAGAGAATCAAAATTATTTACACAGATATATATGGACACTTTGTACAATACCGATTGCAACTTCAATAAAACATTGAAATTTCAATGTTATTGTTGTAAAAAAAGTAAAGGGCTGATTGTTTAGGAGTAAATTTTATTCTTTGCCTAACAATACAATAACATTTTATTTTGTAATTCTCTTTGATAATATACTATTAAACTCTTTTTTTTCTTTAGCAATATACTATCATTACTTAACAGTTGAAAAAAAAATCCCACCAGCACAGGCGGACAAATTGGTGGAAAAAACTAGAAACATTTTAGCTAAACTTATATCTTCCTTAAAAAATTGTAAGCAATTTTGTTTCAAAATGCGACTATAGTTACAACTTCTTTATTGAGATATTCATACCGACATATTTAAAATATAAACATTTTTCAGCGCATACATGTACTGCAGAAAAAGAAACCGATGCAATAGATGAGGAGGTTCTTAATTCAGAAGAACCGGACATCGAACCAAATATTGATGATGACATGATTGATATTGAACAAAATATTGAATCGAATATTGAACGGGACACTGAATCGAACATCGACTTCTCGATCGACCCGTTAAGAATGGAAGAAGCAGCACAAGTGCCTAATGAGGAAACATCTTCGTTGAATGAAAATAACAGCGATCCGGACTTCAATGTCCTTTTCCTACCCGAGCCATCAAGTAATGGTGGGTACAAATAAATATAATACTTATTTTTCGAAATCGCTCATACTCATCACAATTTCTTTTTTCCAGATTCTGATTAAAGGTGAAGGTTTTTGGACATTTTAATATAAAATAAAAATGTTTATATCTATTTCTTATAAATATTAAGTGTTTTTATTTAACATTTTATTTTTAGATTTCTTATTTTTACAAATTTCTTTTGTTTAAATTTGATTTTTTATTTTTTGTTTGATTATTATTTTTAACCGAAAGTTCTTTATTAATACTTATGTATTAAGATACTATAAAGTATATTAATTATATAGTAAATAAAAAATAAACGTTTATCTACAAGCTTTAAAATTTATTATCCTTTCCTATTTTCCTTTCCTTTCCTATATGTGTGTGTGTGTGTGTGTGTGTGTGTGTGTGTGTGTGTGTGTGTGTGTGTGTGCGCGTGTGTGTGCGTGCGTGTGCGTGTGTATGTGTTTGATCGGGAGGCATTTAAAACAATTTCCTAAACCATCTAATGCCATGCAATTCCATAACCTTTACGGATTCCATAGGATTGGATGGAATTGAAAATTTCTCTTTTGGATTCCATGGGATTGGACCATCTCATTTCGAATTCCATCTAATTTCATTTAATTCCGCCAAAAAAGGGATACAAAGGTATTAAAAAATTTTAATATCTTTTAATCTTTTTTCGTTTGCTGGGAAGGTCCTGAGGAGCATCTTTGTCCAATTTCATGAGAGAATTGTTGATATGTGGGGAGAATGAGTAGGCAGAATAAGGATATTGGAATTTCGGAGGAATAGTGCTGCGAAGTATTTTTATTAAGTCTCCTGAAGCTTGGATATAAATTCCAAAGATTGGGAATTTTTTAATGAGATTGATTTTGTCCTGTGATGACACCACCAGATCCCTGAGAGATTTAAGGAAAGAAGTGGCAGAATTACTTTTGTTGGCAAGGGCTTTGTAAATGTATTTAAAAGAAATATGGGAAATTCTGACTTCTAATGGAGGTTCTTTAGATTCGTATAGCATTATGTTGATAGGAGTGGAAATCCTATAGCCGAAGGCAACTCTGATGCATCTATAAATGAGTCTTTTAAGTTTCAAAAAGTTTGAAGAATTGTTGCGAAATTGAAAGATCTGACCTCCGTATTCAACAGAGCTTCTGAAGATATCTCGAAAGATTTGCAGAAGTAGACGGGGATGAGCCCCCCACCAAACACCGGAGAGAGATGAGATAATGTCCGCTAATTTCCTGCCCTTATGAATCAGATATTTTAAGTGTGTGTCTCCTTTGAGTTTTTCATCAAACCAGATGCCCAAGAAACGGGCGCTAGGAACTCTGGGAACTAGAGCACCATTTATGAAGATATCCGAAAGACCGTGCATATTTTGTGAAGAGGAGCGTTTCCGGGAAAAAATCAAAAATTGAGATTTGGCGGGAGACAAAGTCAGGCCTCTATTTTTAAGAAAATTGGAAACTCGGTCCAAGTTATGCTGAAGGGAGCCAAGCGCGCTGCTGACGTTTTCAGCGGACACAAACAGTGCGATGTCATCTGCGTACTGCAGAATCTGGCCTTCTTTGGTTAAGTGTTTGCCGATATGCCTGAGGTATATATTAAAAAGGGTAGGACTTAATATGGATCCCTGAGGGGTACCCTTGCGTGTAAGAAGTGGGCCTTTGTGTTCCTCGTCTGTAATAAAAAAGAGTTTTCTTTCCATAATGAGGTTGGCAATAAATTTACAAAAATTAGGGGGCAGTCCCATGTCCACCAGATCCTGAATCAATATATAAGGAACAACGTTGTCAAATGCACCCTCGATGTCTAAAAACACACAAGCAACAATTTCCCCCCTAATGAAAGCAGAATGTACGAAACTAGAGAGAGAGACGAGATTGTCAACACAGGATCTGTTTGATCTGAAGCCAGCCTGAAAATCTGGAACAAATCAGTCACCCTCAACAATCCATCTGAGTCTGTAGTAAAATATCTTTTCCAGAATTTTAAGGAAACTTGATGAGTGAAATAGGTCTCACACCACCTTGAGGCTTAGGGATTAAGACTATCAGTGAGTGAGACCACCTTTCTGGGAAGGAACCTTCCAATATAATAGCGTTGTAGAGATCCGTCAGAGTGGAAAGGAAGGAGTCAGGAAGAGCTTTGATCATGTTGTATGTAAATTGGTCAAGGCCCGGAGCGGAATGAGACTTCATGTTTTGTAATACAAAAGCGATGTCTAAGGTAGAAATATCAGAGTTCAACAATTTGTACCTTTCGGTGTGATTTTCGTCTGAATTAGTATTAGGATGATGTTTTGTAAAATAAGAGAATATGGTGCGTAGTGCTTGAAGGTCGAGTAAGCACGAGAGTGGACATAGTTTGTTAATACATTCCAGCTGTGAGCTGGCCACTACTGACGGGTCTTGTTGATGTAAAGATTGAGCAAGATTGCGTTTTTTTAAAAGTTTTATCAGTGACCAAAGTTCTGCCGAAGGGGTCTTGGAGTTGAAAGATTTACAGAGGTTCTTCCAGCTGTTTCTTTTTTGTTTTTTAAGAATTTTAGAACACAATCTTTTGGCACGAATAAAAAGTCTGTAATTTTCAAATGTAGGAAAGCGTTTGTATATGGCAGTGGCCTCTCTTCTAGAATCAACAGCTTTCTGGCAATCAACATTCCACCAAGGGGGAGCACCTTTAGAAGGTTTAGATGTGGCGGATTTAGGAAATCTTCGATGCTCTGGGATAAAATTGAATATTAGATTCGTGATATGTGTGATAAAGCTGTCATATTTTTCACAAGTGTTGGCACCGCAGAGGTTCTCATAGGAAACTGGGTTGTTAAGACAAAGGGCTCCAAAGGCGTTCAATTGATCGCGAGAGAGGGATCATTTATAAATGAATTTTTTCTGCTTTGATAACGTGCCGTTAATTTGAGTAATTACAGGAAAATGGTCACTGCTCCAAGAGTCGTTCAAGGTCTTGGAAAGGCATAAAGAGGCTAATTTATGAGAAGAGAGAGAAAGATCAGTGGTCGAGTCTCTGTAACCGGAAGGAAGCAAAAGCGTGGGATTTTTGTCATTAAGTATGACGTAATTATGTTGATCAATAGCCTTAGCCAGTAATTTGCCTGGACCATCGTCATATGAATTATTCCAATAGGAATGATGACAGTTGATATCGCCCACTAATAGTACTAGTTAAAATTTGTCCTGGAGTTCTAGTATCTTGTAAAATACTGAGAAAGGTGTACGTCTGCCAGGATGGCGATACAAATTAACAATAAAGCATTGGGTGTTGTTGACGTTAATTTTAATACCTAGAATTTCAATAGAAGGATCCGCGATGTGTTCGAGATTGACGTTGGAATATGAAATGTCATTGCGCACGAGTGTGCACAATCCGCGTTTGTTGTGAGTGTCAATGTCTTTTCTTATGATTTGAAATCCTTTCAAATGGATGGAATTGTTTTCATATAAAATGGATTCTTGGATGCAAATGATTTCGTAATTACAAGCTACAGATTGTAAAGTGGGAATTTTACTGCGGAAGCCTTGGCAGTTCCATTGTAATATGTTGAATGTTTTATTTGAGGGATTACGAGAGTTATTTTTGTGAGAAGAGAGGGAGGGGGAGTTGGAATTCATAGTGTTATTAAATTGAGAATAATCAGGGGTGTTTAAGAGTGAATAGTTAATAATATGTGTAAGTAAAGTTTAAATTAAGAAAAGTTGATAAATTTAAGAGGAAAAATTAGTGTTAACGAGTTTAGGAAGGGTTAAATTAGGAGATGAACGGCCTGGGCTATTTCTGTTCGACTGGGAAGTTGGCAAGCTTTCCGAATATTGATTTGAGGGGTCATCAGTATTAGAAGTGTCAGTGTCATTAAATTTACAGTTAAAAAGGTTTTTTATTAAGCAGATAATATTATTTGTGTTGATATGAGCAGACAGAAAGTTAAGTGAGGCATCAATAATTGCTGTAAAATCTTTTTTGAGTAATAAAGGTAAGAGATCATTTATAAAAAATTTACTTAGATTATCCATAAAGTTATTGGGGTTAACAGAGTTAACTGATGAGTCTATGGAGTTAAAGGGGCTTCTACGAGAGGAGGTCGGATTAGTGTTATATTGTTCGAATATAACACCATTCCTGGAAGGAAAAGAGGAGCGACCGTTTGGGTAAAGGAGGAATTCTTTGTGAAAGTCTGTTTGTTATCTGGTCTGGGCGGGACCGCGTGGTAGCGAAGGGCCACCGCGGCCTTGGTTAGAGCCATTATTGCTTGTAGGAAGATGAGAAGGAGCATACTCATTAGAATTCAAGCAAGTGTGTTTTTGGTTAGATACAGCATTTGCGTAAGAATCCGAGGAAGAATGACGTGGCGACTCGAAAAAGCCATAAGAATTTATGTTATTTAAGGCATCGTATTTGTTGTTGCTATAGAAAGACGACGGGAGAGGGTCAGTGTAAGAATGATGATTGTAGGAATTTTCAGGTTGCTTGTTGTTTAGGCGAGGAAAGTCTCTATAGTCCACTTTAGGGTCGCTAGAGAGGTCCGAGGAGCGAGAGTGGGAAACACTGGTCGGAGTGTTAGAACGAATAATTTTTCTTGCCTTAAAGAGAGGTATATTTTCGGATGCTGCTAGAGAGAGGATTTGTTTGTGTCTGAAGAAGATTGGACAGTCGGGAGAGGTGGCAATGTGGTTGCCTTTGCAATTTATACATGTAGGAGGTTTGTCTGCCATGGGGCAGTTCTCTTCGTCTTTGTGTTTGTCACAGCCGCAGTTTGGATATCTTTCGGATCCTCTACAAACAGGTTTGATATGCCCGATTCTATAGCATTTGTAACACGTGCGGGGATTGGGAATGAAGGGATTAACCTCTTGTCTAGTTTTGAAAATGTAAACAAATTTAGGAAGAATTTGGCCCTTGAATTTAACAATAATTAGAGAAGAAGGAACAAGTTTGGTGGTGCCATCAACAGTGGCTCTTTTTTGCAATCTTTTGACTTCGATGATTTGTGAGGGATGAGCTTCAATTGACTTAGTGATAGCTTCTACACTGCTGGGTGGAATGTTTCTAATGATGCCTGTGCGCATAGTGCGAAAAGTGGGAATAAAGGTGCGTAAGCCATGTGCGTTTAATGTCTGAGAAGAGATTAAATCATTAGCGGAACAGGCTGAATTAAATTCCACCATGACCTTGCCTCTACCTATGTTTTTAATTTCAAGGATATCTTTAGATACAATATTGGAAATAATTTGTCAACCAAAGTTTCCGGCACATGACTGATAAACTCTTCAAAGAACACACTCACCTTTACACGGACGGCTCAAAATCTGAACTCTCTCTGGCTGTCGGAGCGTATACATCCCTTATCTAAATAAAGCCATAATGCATAAACTTCCTGCAGAAACATCCATCTTCTCTGCCGAATCTTGGACGTTGCTTGAAGCCATAGGAATCATCGAGGAACTCCACTGGATCAATTCCGTCATTTTCACCGACTCACTAAGTGTGCTTCAAGCTATCTCACAATACAATCACAAGGCTGACAATCACATCATATACAGACTTAAACATAAGCTCTTTCTTCTAGATAAATTAAACTTCAACCTGACTCTATGCTGGGTCCCGGCACACAAAGGAATTCCTGGAAATGAAAACGCAGATCAAGCTGCCAAAATCGTGTCCCGTCAAGGATTCATTCCCCCGTTCCGCATTCCATACGCGGACTATTTTGCTGAGGTCAACTGTAATACTACCAATAAATTCAGAGCTTATCTGGAAGAAGCGGCACTAGTTAATGGCATCCAACATGCTTTCTTATACCAACACACTCTTCATAAACGCCCTTGGTTTCACGGTGGAGGGGCGTATTGTTTCACCGCAAACCTCTTGACAGAGAAGAAATAGTAATAATCAACCGGCTCAGAAGCAACCATTACAACTTGAAATACAGCTTATTCAGAAAAAACATGTCAGACTCACCAAATTGCCCCTGTGAGGAAGGTCGGCAGGACGCCAACCATATCATTTTTTATTGTCCTATTACCACTCCTAAATCATCTAATCTCAGACAATACCTTAAAGACAAATTCCCTTCATTCCAAATCAACATCTTTTCCATTCTTGGCTACCCTACTACTAAATTATGTCGCCT
Source organism: Solenopsis invicta (assembly GCF_016802725.1). NCBI lineage: Eukaryota > Metazoa > Arthropoda > Insecta > Hymenoptera > Formicidae > Solenopsis > Solenopsis invicta. Next base: position 29,502,557 of record NC_052664.1, read on the forward strand.
CATCCTTTCGTATTTCAAGTCGTGTGAACTCAACATTTGAACCCTCCCGCCTCGTGTATAAGCACGAGTTCATGTCTCTGACACGATTTAAGGGGAGGGCGCTCAATACTCACTTCAAGTAGAGTCCCTAGAAGCAAGGTCCATGGATTGGCGTTGGAGGGGAAGGAAGGTCGTTGCATCCACTTCAACGATGTAGAACGAAAATGGCGGCGGCCATACTTTTACTGCACACTCGCTCACTCACACAACTAATAGCTGTAGTACCTTACTATCTACGTACATACACTAACACTGACTCGCTGTCTCGAAAATGGCGGCTATGCAACGACCTTCCTTCTCCTCCAACGCCAATCCACGGACCTTGCCTAGAAGTAGAGAGTCTGGACATTTGTGGATTCCACGTGATTGGATGCACGTGACTGTGCACCTAAAATGGCACCAATACAGAACTCTCTCCCTCCCATCTCTAACGGGCGGGAAATCAAGATTAAAATACATTGTACTTTTGGGTTTATAGTAATATCGCAGAAGTAATGATGTATAATAAATCTCCTACAAAATTAGAAAATGTATTTTTAGCAATGATACGATATACGATGCAATGTATGTGATATGAGACCTGTTTTATATGATCAAATTTTCTGCATGATTTATTTTTCCACTATTTTTTTTCATGTTGGAAAAAAATGAAAAAATGACTTAACCATACAGGAAGTTCAAAGACTAAAAAGAATAGACATTGGTAATGTACAATAAATACAAAAATATACAAAAAACGGATAAATGGAAAGGAAGAACGGGAGTGTCATCATTAAAACAAAATAATTATTTTCTAGAAAATATATATTTATTCGTAAAAAAATAAAAATCATATTACAGATAATTATAAAAAATTACAAAAGTTATAAAATTATAGACAAATATATTTTCAAAAGTTTTTTTTCTTTTTTAATTTTCTACAATCTCTTGTTTTGTTTAAAATTAAATCAACGATATATTTTTTATCAAATTAAATAAATGTAATTTACCAAACCATGTAGTTTAAGCTTAATGACGACAAAAAAGATTTTATGTGTACTTATACAATATTTATTATTCAATTTGGTAGTTCATCTGTTATAATCAAACGCGATGACATTTGATTATAATAGTTGAACTATCAAATTTAACTATCGTATCATTGCATGCATTGCCATAGTTTTGCTATTGTATACTTTGTTTGGTAATTGGCTTTTGCGATTTTCTATTTGAAGTCAAAATTTAATAAAACGTGTCATTATTTTATATTTTATGTTATGGCAATTCTTCAATGTATTGCATGGAATGCACATTATTTTCTCCTTAAAAAAATTAACTAAATCATATTTATTTGCATCAAATTTTCCTTTCAAACATGGAAGGTATTGTCTGATAACAATTTCCATTTGGTGAAAATATTTAAATGTTGCTTTATTAACAAAAAACAGCGTATTACGTCGAAAACATTTTAATTGAACAAATTGTGCATATTTAAAAGTTAGATTGTATGTGAGAGATCCAGCGGAATTTAAACACACTTCACATGAAATATTATATTTTGAAATCCGAGAAAGAATATATCCGGCAATATTGTATAATATATTAAGTTCAATGACTCCTAAATTTATTTCTTTTGCTAAAACATGAGGAACAGGTAGCACAACTTTTTTCATTTCTTTTACTTTGGGTTTAATCAACAAATTACCAGCAATTATTCTGTCATCTTCTTCATAACTAGAGTTACCTACTGGCTTTAAATATTCTGATACCGCGATGATTTTCAAACTTTGTTTAAATTGTAAGGCGTTTGGGCTAGGTTGTTTAGCTCTAACAGAGCAAAATATATTTTCGACACAATCGGATGTTAATCGACCTGCTAATACATACAGATCGCCTTTTTCATTAATTAAATACATCGACATTTCGATGATAGATTTAGTACTAATAATAACTCCACGTTGCACGGGTTTAAATTGCGTACCTTTACCAATTATCATTTCTTGGAAAAATTGTATAATAGACTCTAAAAATGCAACAGATTGTTCAAATTTTTTTTTCGAAAATTTATCACCTGGAGTTTGCCCCAATGCGATTTTTTGAGTTCCTGAGGTTACTAACGTAAACCACTTTGAAATGTGTTCAATGAACAAGGCTGTCGTCCAATATTCTTTTTTAGATTTTTGGATCCCGAGAAAATTTAGACTAGCACTAACATCGCGAGATAAAAAATTTTTAGCTTTGTTGACTTTCATTTTATTAAAAGTACCACTTGAGAAATCGTCTACTTTTATTTTCGGTGCTAATTTTAATTGCAAATTGTTTTGAAATTCAGCAAGTTCTTTTAAATGCAAACTATTAACTACAGAGGATAATAGTTTATTTTCATTAATGAATTTTGAAGGCAAGGTAATAGTTTTGTTATTAAGCAAGCAGAATTTTAAATTTTTCAATAGATGACCAGAGTCAGCGATAAACCAAAGCTTACGATTTTTGTCAACAGGATGAGTTATTGAGTTTGTTATTGTTGAATTGCGTCCAACAAAACCAACAAGAAACTGATGCCATATCGCTAAATTATTCGAACCCATGTCGTTTGTAACACTATGTACATAAAGTCCAATGTTTTCAGCTTTATGAATAATTTCAAGTACGATAGAGTGTAACAATGCTCCATCGTAACTATCAGGTGTTAAATAAAAAGCAATAATTTGTTTTCAACGTGAAAAAATACCAGCTAATATAAAAATTAAAGCATGCGTAGCATCCGCACTTTCTCCTATATAAAGCAAGAAACAGAAAGAGGAAAAATTATATAGAAAAAACCAAAAGAATCAAGGTTGTATAATAACTTAAATTAATTAAACAATTAAAAGTTAGATAAAGTTAACAAGCTAATAATTTTAACTTGATTTAGTCTAAAAGATTTACATTAAAAGTTAGACAAACAAAAAGTTTTTCTACCTTGAAAAGAATAAGATAAAAAAAAAAAGAAATTTTGAAACAACTTGAAATATAAGACAATTAGTATAGTAGTTTTTAAAATTTGTCACAAAAAGAAGAGAAAAAACGTGGAGAAGTATTATTACCAGTACGTGTGCAAAAAGACGCAATTCCACAATATGACTGTGTTGCTGAGTCTAATTGTTCTCCCGGTGTAATGCTCATTTCGTCTAATGCAAGCATACAATCTCTTTCCCTACTATCTTTAAATAAAGCAACTTTGTCTTCTAACAATTTAAAAACATCGTTGGAAATCCCTTCTTCAAAGTTGATACCTTCCAATTTTCTTCGAAGTGTACGTTCGGACGGTAGAGGCATTTTTTCCTTCAGTAGTTATTGATAACCATTAGAACCGCAGGAAAACTTTAATCGGAGCGCTTTTTTAATAGTGTCGTTAGACCACATGTGGCGTTGTGTGGATCGACGCGTGAGAGCTTCTAGTTGGTCATCATTGAATATCTTCTTTAATGCTGATTCCAAGCTTACGTGATGTTTTAAGTTGTTCTTCATTATAGTTAATCTTTTATTGTGTTTTTTTAACACATTATTAGATTTATTACTTTTCAAAATAATTTTGTTGGCTAAATCAAGTTTTTTATTTATTTCTCGTAGTTGTTCCTCTAAACATTTAACTTTATTAAATACATCGTTGTACTTTTTTTCTGAAGTATAAGTAAAATAATCTACAAAATAATACAATGTGTCATAAAAGTACAGTAATAATAAATAATAATAAATAACTTAATAATATATTATAAAGCATAGTGTTACCATAAGAATTCGATCGTTCCGGTGAGTGAAAAGTAATTGATTCTTTCAAATTATTTGAAGTAACTGATCCAAGAGACTCATTATTTTTTTCCTCATTATTGTCTGTATGGAATGTTCCAAATATAGGTTGTGTTTGCAAAGATTTATTAGTTTGATCCTAAAAAGGTTTATTATATTCATGAAAATTTTATTTTGTCTTTAATAGTTAAAGTGTTGTAATTATTTAAATATATTAAATAATTAAATTTTAAGACTTTTACCAAGTAAAAGTATTTATATTTACTTTATAAATAAGAATACAGATGTAATTAAGTTCAATGAAAATTGAAAATTCTATATTGATCGCAGCCTTCAAATCAGTACTATTTTTCATTAGTAGTGATAAGTTAGAATACACTTTTTACGTATTTATCAAATTGTTGCAATAAACTTTGTTTCAGAGAAATACTGATATTTATAATAAAATAATAACATTCTTTTACAAAGTACTGTGCATGCATTGCTCAATCTTTTTAACAAAGATACATTAAAAAAGAAAACTCACCGTTGTAGTAATATATGTTCCACTTTTTTCCCGAGGAGAAAAAATTGTAGATATAGCGTTTAACTTCAATTTTTTCTTTCCGTCAACTCGTATTTTTTCCCACATTTCACTTGCAAAATGTTTCTATAAAAATTTTCAATATCAGTTTTTATTTTTATAACACAAAAAAAACAAGTTAAATTACCTCACATACAGCTGAATTAATTTTTGGTTCCCAATTAGTTCTGCCTATATTAGAAATCCATAATTTCTTTTTTTCCGGATCACTTGGAAAACGAGCCATGAAAATTTTGGAACCTTTTATGTTGCGATTACCGCATCCAAGTATGCAACAAGTTGGCATGTTTGGCTAGAAAAATACTTTAATGTTATTTTATCTATTTTTCATATTTATACACATTACAATATTTGAAAATAAATATTACTCGTTAATTAAACGAAAATGAAATCAATAGGCTCTATTTGAATAAATTCGAGAATTGTAAAGAAGAGCTTATGAGTCGCGACAGATGTCTTTGTCTCTGAACGACAAAGCACCTTCCTCAGATATAGATTATAAGATACTTAATTAGAATGGTGTTGCAAAATAGCAACCCAGTCAACTAAGACGTTCTAAATGCCCCAAAAAAACATAGTCGTTTTAAAGAATAACAATTAACAACATGATTGCAAACACTACTTGGATACAAAATATGTAATTCCACACAGAACTGTTAGAAGATTTAGACACTGAAGAGGACCGTTTGTACGAGATCGAAACGTTTGTTATTATGTCCTAATATATTTAAAGTACAGAAATTTATCTAACATATTTTTGACAACAACACCTATCGCGGTTCATTAGCTCTCTTTACAATTGTTGAATTTAGTCGTTAATGTTTTTATTATTAATAAATTGTTATTAATATTCTCATTACTTTAAAAAATAAGGTTAGAAAATAGTTATAGTAGTAGTTATCATAAACTGATCAAAATATTACCTTTTTACTTTTTTAATCAAACAGTAAGGATCTTGTGTATCGTTACTCATCACACGTAACATTCAGTAACATTTACCAGTTACTGATATCAGAAAACAGCGAATAAATAAACGTGCGCACATCACCAAAGAGATTATTACTACACATCACACGCATGGTGGAAGAAATTATGATCACACATGATGTAAGAAGAAAGGTGAAACAAGTAACCAGATGCGCAGTAGACCATACTCTAGACCAATCAGAACTGGGTCCAAATTTTGAGATTCAATATGGCTACGGCTCCGGTACTGGGACGTATTTATACTTGCATTTATACGTGAATCGGAGATAATCGGTGAATCGAAGAAATTCAAAGCTACTTAAAAAAAGAAGAATGTGAAGGTAAGGTTGAGACTTTGTACATTAATAAAAATTGTGATAATTGTTATTTCAAATTTTGTAAACTTGAATTAGAAGAAATTTGGAAAGTTATAAGAATGAGCTTATGTGTATGGCTAAATTGTTGTATTTCATGTTTATAACAACAGTGTTTATTGCAACAATGATTTTTGTTAAAGATAATAAATTTCAAGTATTTTTACATTTTTATATTTATTTTTTTTAACAGCATCTACATTTTAAGTATGTGTGACTACATATGATTGTTTCGTATTTAAATTGCGCGGATATATTTGGACCCAAATTTCATTGGCTCATCACATCGAGCCACGCCTCTTACCGCGCATCGAGCCGCCAACGATGCGCGTTGTTTCACCTTGTTTTTTACATCATGATCACACGCATATATATATCGCCGCCATTTTGGGTGTAAATGTCCAGACTCTCTACTTCTAGGGACTCTAACTTCAAGTAGCTCCGTAGCTGTTCGAAGCGCGCGCGCGTGCTCCCGGAGCTCCGGTTGCTCCGCCATCACCAATTCTTTCTATCATCATAATCACTGTCTACCCGTTACATCTCTCACCCCACCATCTATACCTTTCTGTTACCCGAAAAATTATTCTGGTTAATGGCCAAATCGTCCCTGCCCTACTAGTTACTGGGGACGGGTGCCAATTCAACGAAAGAAGAAGAAGAAGATTGATGCGACCATCGCTCCGAAACGTGCATTCGTCCGTCCATAAAATTTTTCGTAGAAAATTATCATTTGCGATATTTTCTATGTCAACCTGCACATACAGTGAAAATATATGTATAATAATACAATTGAATTTTTTATGTTTTTAAATTATAATTATTTTTTCAAGTTATACGAATTATCATTTTTCTATGTATTCTCTACGTAAATGCTTTTATCAGCCAGGCTTTACAAGACACGACTTGGACGATATAAAAATAATAAATTATTAAAGTATTAAACTTACTTGATCTGTGATCCAATCGCAAAATTGTTCTCGGCGAGGTAAATCTTGCGGCAATAATTGTTGCGTCGTATATCGTTTGAATAGATGCTGTAGGTTTTTCTTAATTATCCTGTGCACCCTGACATTATGTAAATTAAGTTCACGTCCAACACACCTAGTGCTCGTGTGTGGATTCGCTGACACGGCTTCTCGTACTTGTTGGATGACTTGTTCGTCGCGTTCTCGAACATTTCGAGGACGTGTTGATTCGTGCAGTTCCAGATTGGCAAAGTCTACGATATACACTCGCGAATACGCCGGGTGCCGCCTATCCGGATAATGAACTGCGTACAGAGCTGCAGCTCTTCTCGCATTCTTATGACATTCGCCATAAATTAGCAGCATATCCGCTAATTCTTGGTTTGTATATCGTAGAGCCATTGTTACTTGACTACTGAAAGCTATCGCTACACGACTTTTCTCCGACCGATAGCTAGCTACAGCTCGATCGTCTTTTATCAGATTCGCATTTATTTTAACGCGGGAGGAGGCTTGCGAATCTGATAAAAGACAATCGAGCTGTAGCTAGCTATCGGGACCGCTTGGGTTACAAAAAAAATTGGACTAATATTGGTTAAAGTGTCAACCTTCTAATATTGGACCAATGTTGAAAACCCAATGCACAACCAATATATAATATCGTATTTTTTTTTTTTTTTCAATATTGGTTAAATAAGGGTCGATATCATACTTTGCAATATTGGACCAATACTGAAAATCAATTCACACCCAATATAGAATATTGGATTTACATTATTTCCCAATATTGAACCAATATTTTGTGCTACTAAGGTTAATTGAATTTATTTTTAAAAATAAGGATTAGGCCTACGGGGAAAAACCTCAATTTTTTTTCTACAAAGTCCAAATATTGATTTCAGCAAAAATTAAATAAGCGTTCAACAGCAAAATTAAAGGATCACCTATATGCGTATGTACATATAAACAATTTAACAAGGTAAAAATTTCAAAAACTGCTTACTTGAATATGTAACGACCCGTCTTTTTCCGCGCACGGGGCGGTGCGAGCGCGACGGACTAGGACGCGGAGTGAGGTCGCCAAGAGAACTAGACTTTTTCCGATTTAGGTGGTATAACGACAGTGAGTTTATTTCGCGTAAGATATGTACAGATGACGAGTAACGGAGTGGCTTGGCCACGACGCGCGGATGGCGGTGACGCTCGGACGGACGCAACAGAGCTTACAGAATACGCGCGGACGGACAGACGAGAAACGGAACGCGCGGACGGACGAACGGTATATACAGAATGTGTTTGCCGCGGTATCGGATAGAGCTATTGACACGGCTCGGTTCGCGGAATTCCGGCCTCGAGTTTTCCGAGAACTCGGAATCGGTGTTGACGCGCGCAGACCGTGGCCTTGCCGAAGGCCGTGGCCACGGCCGTGAATGACGCGCGCGATGCGACTGTACGCGGATCGCGATTCCCGACGCGAAGCGGTTAATACCGCGATGTTCGGCGGTGGTGATCGACTCACGCCAAGAGCTCTTGGTAGAGGCGCGGAACTCCACACCCCAGGTCGTGAGTCGATACCCAAGCGGGGACGGCGGATCGGGAATTGCCGACCAGGATCCCCTGGTGGAGCCCAAGGTGGACTTGAGCCCGTTTTTATCGGCGGTGTCAGGAAGGCTCTTGCCAAGACTTCTTGGCGGAAGCTAAGGCGCTTAACTCCCTGGTGAGCGCTAGGAGGGCTTCTTCCACGGCAGACCGCTCGACTCTCGGAGCGGCGGCGCTTATACAGGGTGTCAGGTAACTACCGCCCGTGGTTTCGTGAATTGATAGATCAAGTAAAACTGAGCGGAAAAGTCCTGTGCCATTTTTTAATATTTGCCATAGTTAACGAAAAAAAAATTAATAAAGTCTGCGAATAAGCGCGTATCACCGCGCGCAAGGACCGCCTGCCGGTCGCCGAGACGTAGGCAGCCGCGACTGTAGACGCGGCGCTGTGCGGTGAGGAGGGAAAAACAGCTACTGTTAACTATGGCAAATATTAAAAAATGGTACAGGACTTTTCCGCTCAGTTTTACTTGATCTATCAATTCACGAAACCACGGGCGGTAGTTACCTGACACCCTGTATACCCGAATCTCGAGAGCAGGGACGGTGCGGGGGTACGGAACGGTACGGAATCGGTGGGGGGTCTCCCCGCCGCTCGAGATCGGTCCGGTGGTCGCCACTCCGGTCGAGCGCGTGCGCGCGGAGATCTGCCACGCAGCTCTCAGTTCTCACGTGCGGATGCGCGTCAACGCGCGCTACGTCGGTATTCGCGTGTCTTTTCGGCGCTATGCGCCAGGCACAGATATCTATACTAAACTAGATCGCTAACCTGTGGCATTAGCATATGACAGTACTGAGGCAGGAAGGATATCCGGTTTCAGCCATGTTACCTACAACAAAATGGCAGCTCTAATGCCGCTCTAATGCCGCTCTTGCTTGTTATTATGGCACGATATCGAAAAAACACACTCGATAATCGCAATTAATATGCTCAACGGTGCTCAGCGGTTAACCGGTTTAGTTGTCAAACCTGTCAAACACATACGCACTAACCTAATCTACGCGTAGACGCCATTTTCTTGTTGGGTAAGATGGCCGAATCCGGATATCCTGCCGGACACAGCTATTCAGCCGAAGGTAGCGATCTAGTTGTTAGATAGATATCTGTGGCGCCAGGTTTCTGCTGTCCGGCGGTTGTTCGGCCGGACAGCCCGGAACGATGGACGGTCCGAGGGGGGAGCGGAAAGGCGGTTTGTTACAAATATAATTAAATTTTTTAAAATCAATTTCTCACCAGTGTAAAATAAAAGGAATAAAAGTCCTTGTAATATATTTAACAGAGTTTTTAATCTCATTTATACTTTACATTTCATAGCGCTTTTCACTTTTGACGTACACGGTGCGACAATTAATTTTTAATACTGGATCAATAAAACACGATAGAAACAAAATACACAAAATGTTGTTTTATTCAAAATAAACTCCTTTTGCTTCAATACACTTGTTACAGCGATTCAAAAGGGATTCAGCTCATTTTGTGATATTGCCTATGTTATTCCAATGAAACATAATTAAAAATAATTGAAATTTAATATTTCAGATGCTATTTATCGCCATAAATTTTTTCTCATAATTTTTTATATTAATTATCATAAGATGTCTAAGATTTTTTGTTCTATAATTTGTGATAAAATGTTATAAAATCTAAAAAAATTAAAAGTATTTTTTTTAATTATGGAAAATCTCAGAATATTTTAAAATTCACATGTATGAAAAATTGTAAGAAGTATTTTTGAAAAATGTTCCAATTTGTGTACAAATTACAAGAAAAATTTTCATCACTCACTCGCTTATTTATAATTTAACATGCTATTTTTTTAATAGACAACATTATTATGATCACTTTGAAGGTGCCGTGATAAGAGTTATCACTGGCTGCTGCCAGTGATAGATCATGTACAAGGATGCGCGAAAGACGCATTTCTCTGTGGAGACCAGTTTCGAGCAGAGGGACACCGGTCATGTTAAAACCAAATACGATTTTATTCCCAACATAGGAACTCATTTTTTCAGGTCAGGATACTGCCAGATTTTTCAAACATTTAGATCGATGTTTTACTATAAACAAAATTATATCTAGATTATTTACATATTATTTATGTTTATATTAACAAATCTTTTTCATGTAGATAATACAAGCAATGTAAATTATAAATTTGATAACACAATACAGAAAAAAAATGTAACTAAGTTATAAAATCGTAAATATACCTGATTTTAGCATTAAAGTAATAATATATAACATATAATATTAAAAATAAAAAAATGTGAGATTTACTAATGACGTTAATAATTCCAGCAAGACTGGAAATGTTAAACAAAGCCGAATGATTTTGCAGAATATGACTAATTGAATCCTTTTAAATCTAATTAAAGAACAGGTGTCGTATTACTTGTTAAAACTGTAGAAACAAAAAACGTCAATAAATATCTGGTAAATCTTGGTCATTTTATATCAAGTATCATTTTAATATTGTTAAATTTTCTTAACTCCAATCATCACTATTTATATCTTGCACAATATCTGTGTCCTCTCTCGGCAAATCTTCATCCTCGATATTGTTAGTTTTCTTCTTTTCCTTGTTTTTCTTGCGCTTTTTCGTCTTATTTAATGACTTTTTCGTTTCTGTTTCAGATACCGTTCCTTTCAACCGAAATTCAAGTTCACTTTCTTCTTCGCTGTCCTCTGCACTGTGCTCATCTAGTTTCTGCTTCTTCGGCATCCTCGCTGGTACATTGAGTTCTTCCTCGTTCTTCGTAAGAAGTTTAAGCATCTGAGACTTATGAATCTTAATCCACGAGGCATAGAATTTGGCTATTTCTGTACCATCCGTTTTTATTCTATTTTCCCAATTTGTGATTTCTGTTGTATTCTTCAAATCTATCGTTATTTTAACACGTTCCGTTTCAATGTATTTTCTATTTTCCTCAATCATATTTAGAAGTTGTTTTATCTTCTTACAGTAAGTTGCCACGTGGCATTTCTTCAGAAACGCTTTTAACTACAAGACAAAACGCATCAATATTTACAGGATATTTAATAAAAATTATACTTTGCAACAATTTTCATCTTAATACTTCTTTCAAAATACCTGTATTATGCAAGGTATGTACACATCTGGAAAATATATCTTATGACTTTCGTTCGCTGCATTTTCCAAGATATATTGATAAACTGTTTCGATAATGCTATTCTTGAAACCATGTTCTGCTAATTGTGATTTTGACATTCTTAATATGCAAATAAGCGGTATAGGTTTCATTGTAACTGTTTTATGCTTTTTATTAAAATCATAAGAGTCCAATATCTAAAACAAAAAATTTGATTTAGAAAATTTACATATCCTAGATAATTATAAACATTATTTAAGAATCGAGAATAATTGATACCTCCAAAAGAAATGGCAAAATGGGTATAAACGTTCCTGTCTCCTTAGAAATGGTTATTAACATTTCTATACAGTGAAATCGTAATGGATAGTATTGTGCCGTTGGAATGACTTTTATTGTGCCAACAATAATCTGTAAATAATTTAATGTATATATAGTTGTTCTATTCAATTATAATAATACTTATATTATTTACTTAATAAATTAACTGATACCTGGACTAACGGATATAATAGCGACCGTAACATCGATTTCTCCTTTGATTTAGTTATCAAGTCTGTCCAGAAGCACAAAGAATTTATGTACTGCCAATTATATACAGCTTGAAAGTTTTCCTGAGAAAAGAAAAAAAAGATTAAAATCTTAAAACAGGTTACAACAATTGTCATTTAAAAAAATTACCTTTTTCTTCAATGTTATGGCGTTTCTTAAATTAATCGCTAATTGTCTAATATATAAAAATGCATGATTATATGAAATATTATGATCGAGCAAATAAATCTCAACCAAAGAATGTTTCATAAAATTTATTCCTGGTAACGTGTTAGGTGAAACGAATTTTGTATTCTGAACATATTTCACATACATGGTCTGAAAGATAGAAATTTTTAATAATACACTGATTATAGAATCAGCAAATATTTCTTTCAACATGTAAGTCTCACCTTTAACAGCTTCTCTAATACAGATTCTTGGCTAGTTGCAATATGTAATATATTTAAGAAGGCTGTAACTCGAACAGTCTCTTCTTCCATTGACCAAAACTTTATCAAACTCCTTAGCAATGGTTTCGTTAAAGACGAGAACGAGCGGGTATAAGGCAACATTTGGCGTAGATGCTTTAAAAGCACTGTAAGAATACTGGCCGATGCTACACTTTGTAATAACTATAAAAAGAAAAGATACATTTATTAGTTACACATTTACTTAAACAAGATAACATTTAATATAAATACTTACTTTGATTAAATCAGACAAGTATAATTTTAAGAGCCATCGTATTTTTCCAAATTTTCTAGATTTATGTGCTTCTTGTGATTCCGATTCCAGTTTCAAAAAATTTTTAAATGCATCAGGCAGATACATTATACATAGTTGCATTACACCATTAAAAGCTAAAATTTTTTATAAAGTATTAATATAATTGAAAAATAAGAAACTTAATAATGGAAGCTAAAGTTTACCTGCACTTCCTTCTACTTTATATTCTGTATTTGTATTGGGTAATTCTGCAACACTTTCTAAAGCTGCATGAAACGCTTCTACAGCACATTTAATAGTGATTATTGAACTGTAAGCATATATAATGTAGAGTTGCTATTTTGTCATTCATTCAACAAAAAATAGTCTATATAACTTACTTATCTGTTTGTATTTGTTGTTGCCAAGTTTTCAATAATTGCATAGTGATCTTCTTTTTTGAACCACCTTCAGTTTCTTCCGCCTGAAAATCACTATCGTCGCTAGCAACCTACAAAAAATAAACTACTTAAAAATACAAAAATTAAATAAATAAAAACAATTAAAATTGTTTATATATGAACTCATACCTCCAAATTTTCATTGGGAATATGTCTATTATCAGATTCATTATCATCCTCATCATCTTCATCGTCAGACACTCTAAAGTCCAGAAGATTTTTGTCATTTTCCTTCAGATATTTGTAAAATTCAGGATCAGTGTCTTTCAGTTTCATCAATGACTTTTTGTGCTCTTCAGGATCCAAATTATCTTCACTGCTGTCGCTATCCATATGTTCATTAGAGTCATCTGGGTAAAGATAATAAAAAATGATATGTAACTAAAAATAGAAAGACAATTGAATGTTTTAAATCACCTATATTGTTATCTTCATCATCATCATGTGTATCATTGTCTGTTTCAAAATTTTGTTCAAAGAACTCTTCTGTAGTCAACTTGCTCAACTCTTTTTTCTTTTTTTTAACAATCTCCAATTTTTTCTTCCTTAATAAATTAAGAGGCTTCTGGCCTTTCTTTTTCACCTTCATTTTGACGATAAGTTTTACGACTGACTTGAATAATCTGGAAATAGTTTTGTAGACTGCGAGTGTTGAAAATTTAAAGAATGAATGGAAAATACAATACAAACGTTCATAACCTCATCTTTAAATTACAATTAAAAATTTGTATATTATTTTATCAATAAACTTTGTTTCTCTTACCTATAATCTTTGCTTTATCAAATTATTAATACTTAAGTATTATATTTATAAGCACAAATCTTTGCAATTTCCACGTGCTTCCAGTAATTTGCAGTAATCCCAAATCTCTGATCGAAATTTTCGACATCACGCATGCGTATGGAGTAAAATATTGATAGGTTAGTCGCGTGAAATCCCCAAAATTTGTGCACTTGAAACGAGATAAATATATATTCAGGCGTTGGAAAGAGAGAAAACAAAGATGATGAGTGCAAAGAGTGCACGCAACGCAATAGATATACTAGTACGCTTTGCATCATGTGTATAAATGAAAGGACCTAGAAGCTTTCTACGCGTTTTTACGCAAAAACGACTTTAATGAACATTAAACTTCGAGGGCAATTCGGACCTTTGAATCGCGTCGGATAAAAAGACAGTGTATATAAAAGAATAATAATTGTTTACTTCGATAAGTATTTAAATATATTGTAAGTTCCATGGAAATAAACAAAAAATTTTTATACGTTTGGTTAACTTTGCAAATATACGTAAAAAAGGAAAGATAGTAAATATATAATAAAAATATGTATATGTATATAATCTGGAGGCATAATTATGTATTGCTCATTGTGTGATTAATGCTTTATATAATTACAACATCTCTTATTCACTGTTAAATCTAACAAGTAGAAGAACCATGTTTTGTTTTTAATATAATACATTTTTTGTTTACAGCGAGTAAACACAATGTTAAGTTATATATAAAATTTACAGATTTTGAAATGGCAGATACCAAGGATAATTCAGATACTGCTCAAACGACAAACGGTGTTACGGATACCACATCTCCAAAAGAAAACCAGTCTACAGATGAAAGAAAGATACCATGTATCATTGTGCTTGGAATGGCTGGTGCTGGAAAAACATCATTTGTTTCTAGACTTGTTTCTAAATTGTATGATATGGGAAAGCCATATGGCATTAATTTAGATCCTGCTTGTAAAGAAGTTCCCTTTCCTGCTAACATAGGTAAAAATAAACTCATTTAATAAAATAAATCCTAAGTTACTCATACAATTTAAACACAAATATACAAGTAATTATGATAAGCATTATTATTATTATTATTACTGTTTTAAGCAAAGTTATATCTCCTTTCAGATATAAGAGATACTGTAAATTATAAAGAAGTGATGAAACAATACAATTTAGGCCCAAACGGTGGTATAGTTACGAGTTTAAATCTTTTTACCACAAAGTTTCATCAGGTTATTGAACTTGTTAACAAAGCTAATAAAGAACACAATTATGTGATTTTTGACACACCAGGACAAATTGAGGTGTTTACGTGGTCAGCGAGTGGCTCGATTATAACAGAATCATTAGCATCTCAATTTCCAACAATTATTGTGTATGTGGTAGACACTGTGAGAAGTGTTAATCCTGTTACGTTCATGTCTAACATGTTATATGCTTGTTCTATACTTTATAAAACTAAATTACCTTTTATTGTAGTCATGAATAAGGTACCTAGATCTCTTATAATTTACATATAAATGTTCTAACAATTTTGATACAATTTAAATCATTTAAATGCATTAAATATATTTTAGATTGATATTGTTGAACATAGTTATGCAATTGACTGGATGCATGATTTTGAATCCTTCCAAGAAGCACTCGACCAAGAAAGCGGTTACATCAACAATCTTGCACGTAGCATGGCACTTGCATTAGATGAGTTTTACAATCATTTGAAATGCTGCGGCGTTTCTGCCGTAACAGGTGCCGGATTTGACGAATTTTTAGAACTAGTTGAAGCTGCTGTGAAGGAATATGAAATGTAAGAGAACTGCCATATTGAAAATATATAAATTGCTATATTAGTGATAACTACATAATTATACAAGATATTCAGCAACAGATGGGAGAAAATTTAAGGAATTATTCCAAACGATAGAATAATACTAAAATTAAAAATATCAAGTTGACTGCTTTCATACGAAGTAACACCTTGCATATTATTACATATTATTATCCATATTTTATCTTTATAGGACCTACAAAAAAGATTGGGAAAAAGTTAAGATGGAGAGAGAAGCTCAAAGAAAAAAGACAGAGAAAGAACAATTAGATAAAGCTAGTAAAAAAGCAATGGGAGAAGCTGTACCTTTTGTAACAACGGTTAACAGTGGTCGTGACATTTCAGAAATCTATTTGAAACATGCATGCAATGAATCAAGCGAAGATGAAGACGGAACAGAAAATAATTTTGAAAAAAATGAAGGCGAAGAAAAGAATGTTGAAGAGTCATTTAGAAATTTCTTAGAGAGACATAAAAAGGAACAAACTAAACGAAGGAATAATCAAGAATCCGAACCTAATACGAGTAAAAATTAATATAATTATACAATTTTTTATAAATCTCGCAAATTAACGAAAAATGTTTTGATCTCAATAAAATATTTTGATTTAAAAGAATGCTTACTTTATTTCCCATCATATGAACAATTTATTTAAACTTTAAGTGATAATTTTAGAGCTTTAATTTAAAAGTTAACATATGAGAAACATCGCATTTGCACATTAAATGTTATAATATTAAAAAATTTTCTTATAATATTAAGTTTTGTAATACTAAGTAATAAAATTCATTATTTAACATGTAAATACAATATATTCAATTTCAAGTTACTGAATAACACAATTTTTTAAGCAGTCAACATTTGAATTTTTTTTTGTATTTTAAAATGTTAACTTTAAGGTACGAAAATATTTTGCCTTTAGTCATTTTCATTTCAAAATTATAAATTTTTATATAAAAACGTGTATTTCTCTGATTTTGTCTATAATTAGTTAAAACATTTCAATACAATTTTTTACAATTAATAACTATACAAATACTTTCCAGAAATTAAAGTTACATGTTAAATATATTAAAGTCAATAAAAAATTTTGTTATGCTTGTATAAATAATGAAAATTATAATTCTAATGCAAATGGCTCAAGCCAAAAACTAATATATGGACAGAGGTTTAAATTTAATATAATTTATAATTTAACAAACATATCACAGTAACTTTACATTGTAATATAAATACTGCCCAAGAGAAAATAAAAATCAACAGATTCTACACTAATTTCAATTAATATTTTCAATGTTAAAGTGTACGATCATCCCTTGTAGCAATGCATCAAATTGATGATTTGTGTTCAGACGCTGCATTGGTCTTTCAAAGGAAGAAACATCAAATATTCTACACTCTGTTCTATAGCAGGTTTCCGATTTGGAACACTGCTGAATTCAATCTCGTACAAAACAGGAACTAAAACATACATAATTGTTAATAAGTACTTTAAACATTTAAAATTTAGCATTGTTATCAAAATCATTTTTAGCAACTCGTGTATCCGTAGAAGTAAAACTGAGAATTTTGTAAACAATTCAATATATTATGATAAATAATCAAGTATATTTCAGTATTTTAGTATTTATTATACCTGTGTCTCCCTGAGAGTTTCTTATTCGTTTTGGAGTATTTTCCTTTTTTATAATTGGTGTTTTTTCTTGATCGCGTTTTCGTCGATATTCTTGACTAATTTCCTCCAAAGCTTTAGTCAGAGCCAGCTATTGCATATTGCAATAATTATATTATCATGATATATGCATATAAATTAATTTTATTATCAAAAAGTCATAAAATATTTTGAAACACAAATCTATCCCAGTTAATATTAATATTAATTATTATATAATAAGCAAAAAATTAATAAATAATAATAATAATAAAGTTTTTTGGTCACTGATTTATAATGCAAATCAATTACAAAGTAAAAAATCGTATAAATCGTTCCTTTTGTCTTATACTATACAATGAGTAAAAAAAAAATTAACTCTCATTCAACAAATTTACCTGACACTGTTTCAAACGAGACATGTGATTCGTCTCCGATCGCGGACTCTCCTCTGCGTTTTTCGCAGTCTCGTGCTGCGAGCACCGAACTTTTCCGCTGGCCTTTCGGCACACCTTGGACAGCAGGTCCACCCGATCGACGCGGAAATTATCGTGCAGGAACTCGTGTACGTGCGGATTGCAGGAATTGCAGGCCGGGTCACGGCCGTGGCACGTGATCTTGCGAAAACCATAGAGGTTCAGCTGCCTGATGAAGCTCGTGATGTTGCTCGTCTTGAAGATGGGCCGGTGCGCGTCCAGATACTCCGTCTGGAACTTCTTATAGTCGACCAGTATGGTGTCACCGCTCACGCTCCACCGGATCGCCCCGGTCTTGCACTCGTTCACTATCTGCCAGAGCTTCTGCGGGAACCGCATCGACTGCAGCACGCAGTCCTCGTACATCATCGCGTACGTCGTCGTTGGGAACGGTTGATCGAACGGCGCGTTTCGAACGTTTCCCGTCCCGTCCGTGTCTTGTCTCGTTCTTCTTCCCCTTCGAAACAAATGACTCTCGAATCATGGCAATCAAGGCGGCACCCGGAAAACGGACGAATCGCATCGGTCCCAAGTACAACACAGGTATCACGACGTAAAAATTAATGTCAAAGTGACTGCAAAATGATTATTAAAGTTACTTTTCGATCAATCATGATTCACTTTGATGTCATTTTGAGATCGGAGACTTGAATGACAACAGGGATTTGTGATCTCTTTCCTCAGCGGTACGTATTATGAGACTCTTCGGAATAAATTCTGATCAGAATTAGTCAATTATTCTCTAAATTTCTATTGTGTTTTCTAAGAAGAACGGAATAATTCCAATCGGAATCTATTCTGAACATTAAACAATAGCCGAGATCTCGGTATCATGCTGTTCTTCTACAACTGTTTTCCACGTTTCTTCAAGCGTTTTATTCTATCCCCTCCGACTTACTGTAAAGATCAATTTATTCTATGTTCTGCAGAGTTGGCTTCTGTTAACATGACAGACTGTTACACTTTTATTAAACTATGAGAAAGAAGATATAAATTGCGTAATTTATCTTCACATTGCATATACAGGTCCGAATTCATTATAGTCGTTCCTCATGATTTCAAAATTAGTCGCTATTTTTGTCTTATGTACTACGTTTTGCCATAGACAGATTTGAGATCTGAGATCAGAGAAATGTCTTTGAATTCGGACCATAATGCAAATTTGAATAGTATATAGATAAAAATCCCTCTATTTACATGACGAGATCACGTTCGAAATTAAGATTTTGTCGAATTGATTGTAAGACGAATAAAATAATGTTAAGTGCGTTCAATGCATTTATCGTTTAATTTGACATTAGTGATATTATTTCTTATAAATAAGACATTATGCAAAACTACTTTATTTATTTATAATTTTATTTATTTATTTATAATTTTATTTATAACCATTTTATTATTAGAAATGATTGTAGATTTCAATTTAAAAAATACGAAAAATATTTAGTTTTACAAATTTGATATTTTATTTAAATATAAATTAACTTTAACAAATGATTAAAAAGTAAAACTTGCGATCGCACATATCGGTTTAAATAAGAGGAATATTTGTATATATACTTATATATATAATTGAAAATGTACTTAAATGCATTGTTTATATGTTGTTTTATTCGCTATCTTTCTTTGCTTCTGTTATAAATCTTTTTACGAATTATGAGTCGAACAAAGAAAAGAAAGAAAAGCATTAATTGTCGTGATAATAAGTTTTTTTTAATAAAAAATGTTACAATACTATTATTGTATTATTTATATTTAATTATTATACACTGAAAATAATATTTGCATTAATTATGAAAATACATTCTATTTACATTTCTTAATTTATATAAACACTTCATAGACTTCACAAGAGTGAAAACACATGGAGAGAATTTTCTCTTAGAATTTGCATTCTCTCAAAATCATGATAATCATGAGACAACATGCTCTTAGAATTATTTATCAAACATTAAAAGATAAAATAAAAAATAAATTATTTTTGCTAGCATTAATTAAGTGGAACGCACTTATAGTATTTCGAAAAATTTTATGTGATTTTCTCTGTCTATTAATATCTATTATAATAAACTGATTAAATTTTATTGAATTTGTAATATAATGTTATTCGATTGCCATGATTTTGAAGATAAATTCTAAAAAAAATTCTATATATACAGATAAAATCCTGAGTAAAAAATTTTATATATATTATTGTGCTCAATAAATGTAATATTTATAAATTGATTTCATTAATTTTATCTTAACGATTACCGATTATCTATCACCTATTTATTATTTCTAATAATAATACACTTTAAAAACATTAATCAAATAGCTCTAATATAAAAATTACTGAACATTAATACTATTTTATGGACGTACATTCGAAAACTTTAATATTTTAAGCTTTTATACATTTATCATTACATAACATATATAACATTTATTTATATTAACATTTTTTTACATTTAATGATTATTATTAAGGTTTATAATTATTTATTTGTATCATGAATTAGAGAAAGAGAGCTTTTATTTTATTCACAAGTAGTTGATTAACCGATAAAAATGCAAAATCAATTTTACACCTTAAGGAAACAAAACTAAGTCTTCCCTTCCGATTTTAATCATTTTTGAATATAGACAAAAAATAAGAAACACGCAATTTTTTCTAAGTTTTGAGTCGCATGTTAAAGAGATGAATCATTCCTTTAAAAAAATCGATTTTTTTTCTTTGGAAGTGAATATTATCGAAGAGATAAAAAAAACAAGAGATAAAAAAATTGTTCTAAATGAAAGTTGAATGGTTTTAAAAGTATTTTATAACAGTAATAAATATTTTTTATTTTTTTATACTGTAATGCAGGATCGTAAATGTTAAATAAATATTGACCTAAATTTTTTATTGGAAAAATTTGATTTGTGCATGGTGTCTCAAATAAAATTGCTATGAAAAATGTTTTAACTGATTTGCTATTAATCTTAATAAAAATGTTGGAAAAATCAAATAAAAAAATTGACTAAAAAATTTAATAGACAATTTTAATTATATTTAATTACAAAAATATACAATATAAAATTTGTGAAGCTGCAAAAATCGATTCCAAACTTGTCAAAGCATCTGCCATAAAAATTTTGTCCATTATTTATATCTATATATTATTTATATATATGTAGATGCTTAGCAAATTGTGCTATTTAATTATGTTATTATTCTATCAGACAGTCAGATGATAAAATGATGAGGATTATACGCTTTTTATTTTTAACTTGTTGTTTTCAATGGTATAGTAGCTGTGCACTTCACAATCAGTATATTCTTATATTAATCTTAATTCTCCTTACACTACACAAGTTTGATTCACATTTTTTCTATTCATCTTTCATGCACATCGGGCGCATACCACTTTACTCGTTCAAAGCAACTTTTCGAGAATTGAAGTTCAGAGATTCTGTCACTGTCACGAAATGTATCAGTCAGATAGAGCTGGTAGGGCCTGCAGATACTCGCGAGGGATCGCAGGAGCCGGAAGCAAGTAGCCGTCCGGATCCAAAACGTCCGGGGTACGTAGCAGTACCGGGCCTTGCGGCGGTCTCGGCAGTGTTCCTTGTCGGGTTATTTCATTTTGCGCCTTTTCCAGCCTCTCCAAAATGTCGGGAAACTTGATTCGTTCCCGCGGCTCGGTCTTCCAGCAATCGTACATTATTTGACAGACGATGGGCGGACATTCGTCCGGCGGGATGAGCATCGTTCCTTGAAGTATGAGTTTCACGACCTGAAACAATAGTCGAGAAAACACATTCGAATCTTTGGTAGAGCCGATGAGACAAAATTTTTATCATATTCTTGCGCGTCTGACCTCTTCGTTACTAAATCCGTAGTATGGTTGCTTTCCAAATGAGTAGACTTCCCAGAGAACAACTCCGAAGCTCCACACATCGGTCTCTAAAGTGAAACGTCCATACACTACACTTTCCGGTGACATCCACCGTACTGGCAACAGACGTGATCCTCCAATCTGAAGATGTTAATTATAATTATATACGCTTAAAGAATTATACAATAATTTTCCACTAATAACATTTACCTACGTAAAAAAAAAGAGAAGAGGTAGCATGCTCCGTAGAGTATCCCTCCTCAAAGTTATTTAAACAGAAAATCTTTAAATGTTACAAATTTATTATTAAAAAAAAAAAATTTACCTTGTAATAGTCGCAGGTGTAAATATCTCGCGACATGCCGAAATCAGCTATTTTCACTGATAAACCTGAGCCTACCAGACAGTTTCGACACGCGAGGTCACGATGCACAAATCTTTGCGCCGACAGATACGTCATGCCGGCTGCAATTTGAATCGAGATCCAGTGTAATGAGTCCTATAAACAATGACACGCCAGTCTCCAGTTATTTCTTCTGATAAAAAATTTCGCTAGAATTGCGTTGCACATATGATAATAAAGACGCGACGGCGAGTTTTTTAATAGAAGAAACCGTTAATGTCACTCTACTCGCATGTACAATGAATCATAATGTAAGATACGAGAATTGCTATGACGACTCGCAATTGAACGCGAAACTTCCGCATAATCATCATCACTGAACCGTTATTACAAAATTTTAAAAACTTCTAAACAAATATGTGAAATATTCAGAGAAAAATTTTTACCAGAGTAATCTTTGTATACCTCTTACAAAAACAATAATATGAACAAGATTCTAGCCAATTTGAAGCTCTGTTAGAGAGCTTGAAGCCATATAATCAAAGAACAACTCTATACCTTTGTTAAAGGCTGTAGTCCAGGTTTTGACGATCTGAATTGAGGGGAGTTCGCTCGTAATACCTCAGCGAGGTCACCGTACGGCATGTACTCGAAAACCATCCATGGGTTGTTGCTCGCGTCTCGAAGTACCATGCCCTTCAAGGACAAAATGTTAGAATGGCCGAACGTGGACATGATATCCACTTCGCGCATAAAGTCCTGCTCGGTTTCGGGCGTGGCGGTGTCCTTTAGGACTTTTATAGCGACAATTTCCTTCGTGTCGCCATTGTGCCACTCACCTATAAAATTTTTATTACGAGAGATCGATCGTTATGACTCTGTGAAGCTAAAGTGACGTTGTGAAAAACGAGTAAATTAAAAAATATTTAAACAAATTTTTATTTTATAATATTTTATAATTTCTTATCTTGTTGAATTAATTCTTCTGAAGTAGAAGAATCTTTCTTAATTCTTTTTATTTTTACCTATACAAAGTGATGTTACCTTTATAAACCTTTCCGAAGCAACCTTCGCCGATGTCATGAAAAAATACAAGGTGTTCACGTTGTATTATCGGAACCTCCGGAGAAGTACAGGTGAAATATTGAGGATTAGACGTGTACTTATGCGCTAATAATAATCCTTTCTTCAGATTTATCGGCGTTCCCTGATAAAATAGTGTATGATCAGTGAGATAATTACTAAGAATAATTAAAAGTATGTAATTAAAAATATCCCTGGGTTGCACAATCTGTTAACGAATGAAATGCAAAATTTAAAATAATAAAAATGAGTTAAAGATAAATTTATCGTTAAAGTATAATCTATAAATTATTTAGAAAATCTATTAATTATTTAAAAAAAAACAAAATTTTCTAGAAGAAAATATGCAAGTACAAATACGAGAATATATCACTGCTTATGCATCTCAGGATTGTTTCGATGAAAGATACGGCAACTTACATCTAGAGGACTTCTTTGCGACTTGATGCTGTAACTCCGTCTTTTTACGCAATATATGACGCTCAGTAAGAATACAATTACCGCGACGAAAGCTACAGTTACTCCTACGATTTCAGGTACCTTGTATTTCAAAAATCCTTCCACCTGCATTAATTTTTTAATAATTTGTTACACTTGTTAACAATAGTGCTTATTATCTAAATATCAAATTTTATACAAAACAATAAATTCTGTCAAACAGTAAAAATACCTGCTCAGCTTCCGGAAGCGCGCTCGTATTATTTGTGATGTTGTTGGCGCTTGGAGGAATGATGTTAGGTATAGGACGAGGAGTTAGAGGAACTAAAAAAAAAAAAAAAAATTATTCTTTATATTACATCACTCATTAATCGCAATATCAATTTTACTTTTGTCACAATAATTTTTACAATTGATTAGAACTTTATTGAATTAATTATCTTCAAGTCATTCTCTTTCAATCGCCAAAAATAAACACACTGTGTCAAATTATTTTTATTTAAAATTACTCTTTTATAGTAACGTTTTTTTGTGAAAAGATAGACGAGGAGTGGCTTTACCGATTAGACGATTCGGGCATCTTAAATCTGACGTTGGCGGAGACGAATCGTGAGGACACACGCATTTCGACGTGTTGTCCGGGAAGCTGCGGCAGGCCGCTTCCTTTCCGCAAATCTGCGGGTGGTTCTTGCATGCTTTGATTTCGGTTCTCCCGTTTGGGGGCAATTGCACTATATCTAGCTGATGTTGATTGGATGCACTTACTGATAAATCTGGAATAAGATCATTTATATTTTCTACAGCTTACTCATGTAACCTTCGGTAGTGGCGGATCTACATTTTCATAAGTCCGAATAATATTTCTTTTCTAAAGGAACCTTAGTTTATTAATTAATTAATTAATTTATCTATTTATTTGCAAGAATGGGAAATATTGAGTTACAATAAGTAACCGTCGTTTTTTATAATACTTTTTTATAATTTGGTAAGGGCAAACTTAAAATACGCAGGGTCACTTTTGACAACTAACTCGTTACTATTATGCGTTACTCATTGCAAAATAATAATAACTTGTAACTTTACTTGTTACGTAACAAGTCAACCAACGAATTAGTTTTTTTCAATAAGTAATGATAATTACCACAAGTTACTTATCCAACTGTAACGTTATTACTAAATTATTACTGTAAACAAAAAAAAAGATAAAAATAATGGGCTCGTTACATGTAATGCGTTGCTTCTTGTTTCTATTTATTTGTAACAAAGTTTAATGGGCTTTATCACTTTTGTTTCATTTGTATAAAATTAATTTAATTGCATTGAGAAGATAATTCCATATTATACGTTGCGAAGCAAAGAAACGTATAATTAGTCAATTGTTAAAATACAAACGATAAAAGATGACAAATAAGAGTCTAGTTAAAGCTAACTTGTTTTAATTATTACCAAAATACAGCATTTTTCTACAGTCTGTTTATATAAAAAAAAAATAGCCGTAACGTTTTGGAAAAATCGAACGCTGGCCAAAAATTGAATGTGCGTAGTTTGCCAGCTTTGAATGATTTCAAAATAGCATTGAGATAAAGTGTGATGCCAAAGGATAGAGAATTAAAATTGACAATGTTCTTACTACGTGCCACGGGAATAGCGACGGGAAGAAACGTTACCGTCGCCGCGCCGCTGGTCTTTGCCGGGAAGCAAAGGGAGATCGCCGGCGCAGATTCGCGGGATCGTCGCAAACGGCCTGTAAAGGGCGGCCAGGGAAGAAAAAGGGCCGCATATTTGGATTGGGCACAGAAAGATAGAGACAGTGAAGGCATTCATTTGGTACTCTTGGAGCTTGTAACGGGTCAAAGCGTTATCTCTGCGGTCAGCGCTCCCCGACAACGAGTCTCGCTATGTGTACCTATTATCGCCCCGTATTCCGTGCCCGCGTCTCCATTACGAGATTTCCCGCATTTACGAGATCGACCGTTTCTCGGCGAGATCGATCGCCAAGAAACTGCGGAGCCGTTACTCGGCGACGTAACTCGCCATGTAGTGAATAGCGTGAGATATAACGAGTTAACGCGGAACGATTCGTCGGCAGTCTTGTGACAGAGATACGAGGAGGAAGGGAGAGACGATCTCTCCTTCGTCGCGAAAGCGACGCGACCGCGTTTGACGAACGACCATCTCGTTTGACCATCTCGAGAGAAGGGCCCCCGTTGCAGCTCTCTTAGGATTCCGCGGTCGCATTTGCAATTTATCGAGGATTAATGCTCGCTTCGATACCATCCAGCCACAATCAATTATGCCGCTGCGGACATCGTGATTTTCGCATTTACGCTACATTATTCATGACCTCTGCTCTTTGCCATATACGCGACATAGAAATCACTATTGGCTACGCCAGCTGACCCTCGATAGCACGAGTAACGCGTAGTAAAGCTCGCGGAGAATAATTTTAGTTTACGCCTCGTACTCCAGTGATTATGATATAATGCAAAATCATCCGCATAGTTCGTTAGTTTTTAAGAACCCGAACTCGATTAATTTGTTTACCAACTACTAATCTAAATGATACTTCCTCCATGAGTATACGAGATTTAGTTATTCTTGAAGGAAACTTCTTAAAAAACTGCTATTAATTATGTGCGATAAATACTTTGACAAACGAGCTTTGAAATAAAATTTCTAAGAAAAAGGGATTTATATAAATTTAACTCTGCAAATAAAAATAAATTCAAATAAATTGAGAATTGCAATTTATTTTAATTTATCTGAGTTCGCTCTTTAGAGTTTCTTAGTATTTTTGGATTTTAATGGACTCAAATGAATTGAAATGCGAAATAAACTATTCATCATGTTAAATTCATATTACTTTTGGATACAAATAAATTCGAAAAATCTGAAGCGCAAATTTGAAAATGTCAAAATAAATTTATTTCTATCCATTTCAATTCATTTTTATTTTGCTAGAAGCTATTTACATACTCCAAAAATTTAATATGCAAAAACAAGTATTTTATTTTATAATTTATAGAGCCGAATAGACTTGAAAGTTTGCTTAAGTAATAAATGTTTTAAAATTGGAAAGAAACTCTTTAAAATTCAACTGAACATCATTCTGTATACATATATTTAATTCGAATTGTCGACTATGTTAGGAAATAATTAGTAGCAAAGCTGACGGGTGTTTTTGTCTCAATAAAAGCAACAACAGATGGTAATGATATTCGATCCTAATTAAACCTATATATTGTCTTTTAACTGTTATGGTTAACGATAAATTTGGAAATTTCAATGCACCCACGTGTGGTGAGACGCGTTTATTTGCAAATCCAAGCTTTAGCTGCACAGACAATAGACGCATTATATGTGCGAACGCCTCATCCTGTCTAAACGTACGATTCATGAAGGGACCGAAAGAGATCGGTGAATATCGTAAGGTTCTCGTAAAACAATATATAGATACACATAAATATATATATGCAGAATAAAATCTGTGAAATTGGTACATAAAATGATAGATTCCTTATTTAAATCTGAGTTATCTATAAAATATCAAGAAAGATCGAAAATTTTAAATTTTCTACATTTACTTGTAATCTTTGCAAAATATCTTGATAAAATAATATTAATTAATGAAATCAGACATCTATATGTGCAGTTTGTACATTTTACGTGAACTTCGTAAAACAAATTGATCGACATCTACATAAATAACATGTAACGTAGAATTTTATTGTTAAATCGATTTAAAGTTTTAATACATATTATGTTTGTATTAAATAGAAGTATTTATATAGATTTTAATATAAAATTCGTTTATATAAAATTTACCTTAAAAAATATTGCCAAGTATCTCGGTGGTCAAATACCAGAGAGAACGCACAAATCAAATTGTCGATTGCAGACATCGATGGCATCTAATAGTCGTCTATTAGATGTCTATTATTTGTTATTATTTCTCTCTGAGACAAGCCAATGTCCATTATTTTCATTAACGTTTAATGAAATTAATTTTTATTTCAATTTACTCTGTGTTCTTTTCTAGTTCTAAAAATTAGAATAAAAAGGAGTAAGTTGAAATAAGATACACGGAATGTAGGGACAACTTTATAAAAAAAATAAAGAATGTTTATGTTTCATAATTTTTCTCACAATATTACATAATGTAATTTTAAAAATTTATCGATTTTAGTGCTACATTATCTTTAACATATGACAAATGTAGTTATTATCTTGAACCAAACTTATCGAGAGGTCAAAAGTGCCCGATATTAAAGATAACGGGAGAGGGCAAAAACAGAACTGATTTCTGATTCTCAGAAGAACGTTGGACACTTGTCGAAGGAAATATAGATAAATTTAATCAAATAAATAGATAAATATAATCTAAATATAAAATAGACATATAAACTAAGTATAAAATATAAATAAATAGATCAGATAAATAAAGTAAATCTAATCGTGTTCTCTCAGAACTAGATTCTTCATACGTTTCTTTTTTTTAATATTAAATTTATATTTACATAATAATGAATTTATATTTACATAAAGCAGAATATGTATATACTTAAACAGCACGCATTTTGAACAGTGTTTTTAGCGGGCGATATGCTAAACACATAATTACATTTAAATTAGCACAAGATTGTTAATAAGCAATGTAAGACAATATATCGCAAACAAATTTTTAATTGCACCGTTAATTGTTCATTGTACAGTTTTCGGATATTGATATTTAAGCCTGTAATAACCAAACAAGTTAAAAATAACTTTTAATGACGTCTCAATAAAATAATAATATTAAAACGTTATTTGTCATATTGTTTACTGGATAAGTTACAAATATGTATAAAACACACTTTATTATTTAATTTTGTAACTTCTTTAAATTCTCATAGAAAATCGAATAGAAATAAAATTTTCTAAGTCGCTGCACACAGATATGATCACCGATTCATCGTTGAATCACTTTATTTTTTCCTGGAATATCGCTATACGGTCACTTTATTACTTATCTAATATAAACATTATCTAAACATAAACGTTATCTAAAACATTTAAACATTAAAAATGTATTATACAAGCAAAAATTTGTGATAAAATAAAAGTGCAATATAAATGTAGAAAAATATTTCAACAAAAATTCAAATAAAGTAGCATTATTTTGCGAAACGTTAATCTTTATTTGTTTAACGATTTCTTATAATCAACGAATACAATTTGTAAAGTAATTATGCATATCATTTTCACTGATTATGGTAGATTCTTGTATGGTACTTTACGTAATATGCCTAATTGAATTTGATATGTATTAGATGACTCTTATTCGTTCCACGAATCTATTAACCTAATGAGACGCGGAACAAGCTACCGTGTGTATTCAGATTTCTCAAAAGAAGCTTTCAGAATTTCTCCAACGCAAGCAAACGCGTATGTCAAAACAAACTTTCAAGCTTTTAATTGTTCATAAAAGAAAATTAACAATAGAAATTGTTTATAAAAGATATTTTTTTAAAAACCTATATAATTTTTTCCACATTAGATACAACTATGCCACTATAATTTCTTTCTTTAATGTGGATTACACTTTTAATGTCTCTTTCTCTCTCTCTCTTTCTAATATTATCGAGAAAAAACCGATATTAAAACAGAAAAACATATCCAAATTTAACACTAACTAATAATGAATAATCTTGATATATGCACGTACAAATAAGGAAAAGAAATAATACGATCCAATTAAGAAAATTAACAATGTCCTTCAGAAAATTATTCAAAATATATAAAACTGACATTGTTTTCTGTCCTTGGCCATATATAACTTCTTACAGATCTTATATTTATTTTTATTTTCATCAATTTAGAATTTAAGTTATGACCAAGGACATAAAAGATTATCTATAAAGTAAATGTAGGTAAAATTTAAATCTGGTCGACTGTGTAGATATGCAAATAAGCCAACAAATAAAATATATTATGTAACATAATTCTCGTTTGAAGGCGAAAATACGTTAGGTCCCTGATAGTCCGATGTTATCATCAGAAATGAGAATGATAAAAACAATGTTATCACAGAAAATTATATAGTTTAAATTTTACACATTTTAACTGCATAATTTTCTGGAGGACTTTTTACTTTATAATTGTAATTGACATTTCTGACTTTGTTTTTTGATCTTGATCATGGACCCAATAATTTTTATATTTATTTTTATATCAATTTCTTTTATCAGTCTTTATAATATCATCATATTATGTTGTTATTTGATTTATTTTATATTTTAATCAATTTTATGATTCTGTCTCGACTTTTCATTCTAAAGATGATTATTTCATGGTGAGGAAGACTTAGTAAAGCGTATATATCTATTAATTTATCATTTTTTATTTATTTGCTTAAGAATATTTTTAGTTTATTTAATTTTCTTAATTGTATTATATTAATAAAATTTTTTCCTTATTTGTTAACGCAAGAAAAACGATGTTATTTTTGAGATTCGAAGCGCATCTTACCTGTTCGAATTTCGGGAGAGGAAAGACCTCTTTTTCTCGGCATCCTTTGTCCGTGTATCGTGCGTCAATGCAAATAAACAGCGAATAAACGAAACCACCCTCTTCGGTTAGAGAAAATAATTCTTCGCACTCGTTTACCGCACTTTGCACTCTCTCCTTTGCTACGAAGCGGCAATTATCATCGACGCGCTAATTGCATCGCTATTACTTTGGCGAGAAAGATATTACCGCTCTTATAAACGCCACATTGAATCTTGATGAATCGAAATCTTATAAAAAACCCCAAAAAATTGCCGTGAATAATTGTCGCGACGCTGATAAACCATAGCATCACTCTCTCTCTTTCTTTCTCTTTTTTTCTTCGTTTTGCATTATACGCACCATCACGTAATACATAAACAAAATAGAACACCGAACGAATTCCGCATTTTCATTCTCTTCCTTTATCCTCGATTTAGATTCGCGCACCGTTTTTAGAATCCTCGAATTTCCAGAATCGTCGGTTTTCTCCACGATCCTGACCGAGATCGGTCCCGAAGTGACGGCAGGTCATATTGTTGGAGAACGGAAGTCCTCTGAGCAACGCGCTCCCCGTAAATACGACGACAGCGTGGGTGGGTGCCAAAGACTTAAGTCGGAAGCCGAAATCTCGGCGTGTAACACCCGGTCTGACTCAACGGGGGAACGACGTAGGTGGAGACCGGGAGAGACGGAACGAGATGTATTCCCTCTTCGATGAACGCTTAACCAAAACTGAAGAGACTCCCTCGCTTTGCTACGCGCGCGCGGACCACCACTACAGTCGCACGGAGCGCACGTGTGAGTGCGTGCGTGCGTGCCAGCGTTGCGCACGTACACTCGCGCGATAGAGATTTACGCGAGATTTCAACTCGAAGCTCATCATCGTCTTGTCGGTGCGACCTACGCTATCGGAAAGCGACGCGACGGTGGTTCGCCGTAAGCCTCCGAATTTCTTAAGAAAAAAGGGTGCGTCTTCACCCGTCACGTCTGGCACCTGATACGTTCCGGACCATCCACCTACGCGTTCGCGTGAATATCACTGCGGACGTAACGAACGGCGACAGAAATTTACGTCGTGAAGATACACAGGTTGTTTCGGTAGCCGGTTGAAAAGTCAACGTGCAATCTTATTATCGGACAATAATCGAAGAAATGGTAATTCGAGGCAATCTAATGCATCAAACTGTTGACTATTGGTTGCTGCAACATAGCGATTTTCCTTGAAAGATACTGAATTATTTTATGGAGATGGTAATTAAATCGTCTGGGTAGATGAATACATGCGCGTTGACGCACGCGTCGTATCAATGCGCATTGCCTGTAACAGCTCATGCTATCGCGACTGCTTATCGTTTATTTATTCGCAATTGATGGAAACATACAGATATTCCGTGTAATTTTTTTTTTCTAGGTTCGAAATATAGCGCACTCGTGACAAATGAATGAAGCGAGTTTGAATCGTGTTTTATAATCAGAACTATCCTAATCGAAATATCGATTACGTTCTGATGAGGAACATTCCAATTTGCTTACGTCAGCAAGTTGAATTATTAAATAATGATTTAAAAATTTTATATCTACTTTAATTAAAATCTAGAGAAAGGCAACAAACGGATATAGCAGAGTTTTAGTGCTCAATAATATTTCTTATGTGATTATATATATATATTTTTTATAGTTCTTTAAATTACATACCGTTATTTTGTCTTGGACAAGAAATAAACATTTGCGCACCTATACCCGCGCTGACTCTCATTAGCCCTCTTGACTCAGATTCAATTATTTGAAATTTCGAGAGTCCTTCATCAACTCCAACCGTTATTTTTGGTTTTGAAACAATTCTTAAGTTGAATCGCAAAATAATATTAATTTAATTAGGGAATTTTATTGGCATGATTACCATAATAGATGATATTATTATTAGCAACTATATTATCAAATTATCAATTACAATAATATATTGTAATATTATTGTGATTATTATGCTTAATATGATTTAATTTAAGAATTGCGTTTTAAGACCGAAAGTACTTAACAGAGCGCAGTTTAAAAAATATATATATAAAATTATATAATAAATATTGTTGAACAGTAAGTTATAACTGTTAATTAATATAAATAAGTTATAACTTCTTCAGATTTTAATTACGTTATATATGCGTTATATATACTTATCTCAATTATTGTATTTATTTAATCCATTTTTATTTTAACTATTACGTTCTTGTTTTTAATTCTTGATAACAATGACTTTTGCAATAGGACATCTTAATTAAAAAGACATTGAAAATAAAGTGCGTTTTTTTTTTCTTATCAGTTTGTATATTACTTAACTTGAGTAATAAGTAAAAAAAATTTATTATTCGCTATCGTGATCAGCTTGATACATTATTGCCTAACGAACTGCCATCTCCCACTCCGTCCTACTCTTGGCGAACAACCCGACTTTTCAGCTTTCAATCATGATAAACAAGTCGACTCGAGAACATGAACGTTCCATACAGAAGCCATGTATATATTTCTCGATGTGTGTCCGTGTGCTGATGGATGCGCACATTGCAGATCTACAGTACACATGCGTACCGAAACTTGTCAGAAATCACTTGTCAATAAAACGTGCTTAATACAACGCGTATTTTGATCTAACAATTGGGAAGAAGTCTGCACCCTCAACAAACAATTGCGTATTACAATGGTTATTAATTAATAATTTCAAATAAACTAAAAAAACAAATTGCTCTGTATTTTATCGCGATACTTCGTTCTGTCAATGTAATTCGAATGCAAAGAGGAGAAATTTAAAACTACTAGATTATATATTCCATTTTGTAATTTATTCATTAATTTGTAATTTGTTCCGCGAAGCGCACAAGCTGGAGTTTATTTCTTCTCCCTTGTGAATAGCGACGGCCGATGAAAGACCGTTTCTGTGAGTGGCGCAGCGAGATCCAGTCCGAAATAATTTGAAAGGATTGCCATTCGGTATTAACGTACGATTGATGTCGTTTGTGATCCCGATATCGAGATAACGCTGGATCCAACCGGGGTTGCGCGTCCAGCGGGTCGTTAATAAAGCGAGTGATTTGTGGTTTCTAACGATCAAAACACGTACCGAGTAAGCGAGAAATGAGTCGAAACACAAAAGTGAGGCGGGAAATGCGAGACAGGGTAGAGGGATACGTTAAGAGTTTCCGAAGAGCCTCCGTCGAAATAACGTAAGTGTTGTATATTTACATTGGCGTTACAAGCTCACACCTGGACGTAAGAATAGCGCCGCTTCTTCTTCTTCTTCTTCTTCTTCCCCGAAGAATTTTCTCGTGCCGTACGTCAGACCTGTATGTGTGTGTGTTTGACAAAAGTTAAAGCCCTATATTTTTGTCCTACTACATTAATATAGTTATTTTGGTAATTGTGCGGCTTTTCTACGAGTGACAAACGGTTTTAAAACAGCGGGGGTGACACCCTCTTCTCATCAATAATGATCGCAACCAGTGAGACAATTATTTATGTGACAGTAAAATGGAATTCTTACTCTAGCGCTAAATACAAATTTTCTAAGAAACACATTTGATAATTTGTACAATTTTTTCCTCGTGTGATTAATGCAATTATCCAAAAATATCTCGTTTTATTATTTCAGACAATTTGACAATCTAAGATATATTTCTAAATTAAATTTAACTCGAATAACTTGGGATGACTTTTGCACCCCAGTGGCAAAATGAAGCTCACATGTTTTCTTTATTCGAACTCGAAAATTTGTGTCTACTTTTTTATTTCTCCTTTTACAGCAATTTTTAAAAAATGTAAAATAAATATAATAAATAATATATGTGTAATTAATAATAGTAATTTTTAATTAAGAGATAGAAAAACGTCCAAGTAGTCATCTAAGAAAAATAAAATTGGCGACATTGTTCCCGTGTTAAAATAAACTTTTTCAGAACTTTACTACGAGACGAAATCTATAAAAGAATTTTAGAATGATGTATTATAATAATACTTACGTGAGAATTTTGTTTCTGTACAGGAGAGGGTGTCGTCTGAAATTGTATCGAAAAGAGGGTAAGATGTTCGAAGGGGGGTTTACACCCGTCGAACGTTATGGATTGACGCTTGCGTTCGGTAGCCGACGTAAAGTCGGTATGCATGCAGATGGCGGCCGTAAGAGGTTGGTCTAAAAAAATAAAACGGCGCGGGCACGAAGACCGGAGATGTTTGTGTTTCCACGCGAGATGGGTGATTCTTAAATGACGAGGAACAACTGGAACAACTTATAACTCGAAACAATACTACGTGGAATCGAAAGCAAGGAAAAGTGCCTTTTTTATGAGGGGTCTACAAAACGTAAAAGGATGTGATGTTCCCGTGTCCTTACGAGATTTCAAAGGATATACTTTCGATATATATATGTAAATATCATGCGTCTTAACGAACTGCTGCTTTAGACAACACATTTATTATAAACATTCATAAAAATTTTGAAAATTTATTAAAAAAAAATGTGTAGTAAACATTTTATAGAAATGTTTGATAAAGATCTTGGAATAATTTAAAACATTATTATTACAATATATAAAATTTATTTTAGAAATGTATTGAAAAATTTTTTTTCTTCTATTAAGAGAAAAAAAGAAATGGCTTATTCAAGTCTATCTTATTAATGTAATATAATTTAATATGCGTTAGAATTAATATTGAAGTGTTGAATTTATTAATAATAGTAAGTATAAATTAAATTTACAATAGTAATCATCACGAATCAATTCTTAAAGATATAATATGAAATAACTAATCAGAAATGAAGGATATTTACCTGGAATTTATCTTATCGATAAAGTAATAAAAGTTATCTTATAATATACATTTTAACATAAAGTAACCTTTGAGGATAACTTAAATAAACTTCTATGACTAAACTTTCTATGACTATCTTTGAAATATGCTCAAACAGACTCAATATCACAAGATAAACATTATATATTGACAAACTTGTAAACTCATGATATAAATTTTTAATTTATTAATTGCACTTTCTTACGAAAAATACACCCAACTACATAGTGTCTGAAATGAATGTTAACTGTTGAGTTGAAAATTTATTTGGATATCGATATAATCGAAATAATCAGGCACGAGAATTACGCACACGCTGATCTTGTATGCAAGATTGGTCTCGCGGAAAATATACAGTATAAATAAAACAATCGAAAATAAACGATCAATTCAAAACGATGAATAGCGCATTTCGTATTTCAGTCTATTTGAGTCTGAATCCAAAAATACTCCGGAACTCTGAAGCGCAAACTCGAATAAATTAAAATGAATTGCAATTTTCATATACATATTATACTTTAATACTTGATATTGATAAGAATCGATTGTGAATATCGGTCTAATATTGAATCAAAAATATTTTTGGATTTAAATGAACTTAAATGGATTGAAATACGAAATGCGCTATTTATCATTTTGAATTCAGATAAATTATTCATGAATAGTTTAATTATTTTGTACGTATTTCAATTTATTTGAATCTAAAAATAATATAAAAGGCCCAAGTAGAACAGGGAGTCATCACGACGTCAAAATGATGTCAAAGTGGCTGCAAAATGATCATTAAAAGTCACTTTTCAATTACGATTCATTTTAATGTCATTTTGACACAATTGTGAATCATTTTGACTTGTTGTTCTGCTTGGTAGGACTAACCCATTATATACTACTTTTAGATTCAAATAAATTGAAATATGTATAAAATAATTAAACACGTCTATTCATCATGTTAAATTGATATTATCTTTGAATTTACATGGATTTGAAGTAGTATTTTAAAACATTAACTTAAGATGATCTTGGAATAAAAATCAACTTGTGAATATACAACTCGGTCCAATTATTTTGGACCGAGTTGTATATTCACAAGTTGATTCAATTATTAATTATCGTTTAAAATTTTCTCATTGGATATCCCAATGAAAAAACTTTGAACACCGAATGCTGTGAATGACTGTGCAAACATCAATCGCAAACGGGATGCTCTCGAGTAATGTTTTAAAATGTTAATACAGCTTTATGATTGGTTGATAACATCTTAAAATAGTACTTGAGACGATCTTAAATATAAAAATCGATTTTGAATATCAGTCACAGAAGCTCTAGTTAGGTCTAAATCAATCATTTGATGAGCAGACTATGGCCGGTATTCATAATTGATTCTTATATTTAAGATCATCTTAAGTATCATCTTAAGATGCCATCAACCAATCAGAGAGCCGTATTAGCATCTTAAAACGTTACTTAAGACGATCTTGAAATAAGAATCGACTATGAATACCGGCCTATGTTCCAAAATTAAAATCAAAAAAGTGTTGCAATTTTTTTAGTTATAACTGAATACTTGATTGCCCACGTCACTAATTGACTAACTTAATATAAAGTATTCTAATTATCTGTTTCAAGAGAAAAGTTGCGTTGTAAGTGGCTGTGGTCAATTACAATGTAATCAAAGAAACACTTTCGCGATTACAACAAACAATGGGTGCATCCAAAGTAACACATTTGAAGATGATTGGTTCTTACCTTTCAACCAATCATTTTTAAATGCTACTTAGCCGCTCTCAGTGAGTGGTCGCACATCTAAATGCACCCATAAAGCCCGTATCAAGCCCGTATCAGACTAAGCATTGAAAATTGAAGATTGAAGATTAAAGATTGAGCTTTGGCCAATCAAAATAAAAAGAGTTAAAATTTCCTTGTTTTGATTGGTCAAATTTCAATCTTTAATCTCAATCTTCAATGCGTAGTCTGATATGGGCTTCAGACTACGCATTGAAGATTGAAATTGAAGATTAAAGATTGAAATTTGACCAATCGAAACAAGGAAATTTTAACTCCTTTTATTTTGATTGGCCAAAGCGAACACACTTACAGCTGGACAATTCTGCAAAGATCATGTGGGACAGACTTGAGCTTTGAGAAATAAAGGTAGAGTTTCGGAGCGCTCCGTTTTCGTTTCATGACGATCGCCGATGTCCTTTCGCGCTCTTTTGGGAACGCTGGGAGACGTTCGTGGTCTGTTCCTGTTCGGCCTGTCTCGTCAGTTACTGTTGGTCCCAATCGTGGGAAAAAAAGGGAATAGCTCTGAGAGGACAGCGCGTGAGCCACAGTGAGCCACGAGACAGTCAAAACGAGTGCTATATAACGCAACAGCGGCAATTATTACGCGATCGAGCGTTATACATGATACTGCACATTGACGTATGTACCTACGTGCATTGCAGTGAGTGATTCGTCGAGACGGAATGCAGTTGTCGGAATAAGTCGTGGGAACACTTATCGCAGCGAAACGAGGCATTGAAAAGCGGTCGGGAGCCTACGCGACGACGCGGTACGCATTTCGCGATAACGTACGACACGAGCCGCGTGCCGGCACACATTCATCTACGCGAGCACGGGAATTGGTTATTGAAAAAATGGCGGCCGAGGCAATGCTAAATAAGAACCGAATGATGGTGTTTAAGAACAAAGGCAAGGATCAGGAGGTGAGTGAATCGTCGTCGCCTGCCCACGGGGAGGTAGCCAGATTTCTTACGCGATAGAAATTATTCGCTGGTGCATCGACATGCTCTCACGCGAGCCGCCCTGTGCGATGCCATTTTTCCTCCCGCTGTGCTCGTGCATGCGTTCATCGTGTGACTGCTCCGCTTTCCTCCCGATTTCTCCCTGTCCCTTTCCCTTCCGTATCTCTTCCTCTCTTATCTCTTTTCATCCCTTTTGCATCTATTCTTTTTCCCTTTCCCGTCTTCCACACTTTCCGTCTCCCGTTGTCATCTTATACCTTCACTTTTCTTTTCTTTGCCTTTTTACTTTTTTTTTTCTTAATCTATTGTCTCTTGTCTCTTCTCTCTTGTTCTACTTGTTGCTTTTATAATTTATTGAGTTGTATGCCATTTCACAATTGTATTGTAATCACTGTATAATTATGTCTAATTTATTTTATAATTACGTATCACGATAATTTTGCAGTATCATTTTCATTAAAATCTTATTATACACATTTGCATTCTCATATTTACTTATCTTGAGACTATATTTGACATACATATGTAAAGTAAAACACATGTAAGAATTCTTCAACTATAAATGTTTTTTCCATATGTTCCAATTACACAAAATATATAATTTACAAATTATTTCTTATCAGTTTTCTAAACTTGATTTTTATGTTTGCCAATTTATAAAATTTGTTAACAATTTTATAATTAAATGTATATTATTACGATATATCAAAAGAATTAAATGCATAATTTGAAACAATAGCTGGAAACATTCTTATAATTCTGTATTTCTATAATTCGCATACGTTTCTATATTATAAAACAATTTGAAAAAAAAATACAAATATATGAAATTTTATATGACTTATTATTGTTTCATCTGGCCAGTTAACATATAAAATTCATATAAGTTATTCTATAGACATTTATGTTTCTTTATCTTTGTAGAATATTAGTTTTCAACAGTTTATATATTTTGACGTCAGTTTAATTCGTTCTTTATCTCTTCTTAAATTAACAATAATGAAGAGGTCCAATTGCTTTGGTTTCATTTGGATGCATTGGACACCAATTAAATTCACTTCTTGGAAAAATAGCAACTTACTCATAAAGATGTATAAAATCTCCTTTTTGACCATGTATTTTTTTGTAAAAACACTTTAACTATTATATAGAAATTTATGTTGTAAAATTTAATATGGATCTATATGAAATTCAAAACCTTTTTGCAATTATGTTAAAGTTTAATTGACATTGTTTTCGATTGTTTGTGCTGATAAGGACTTAGAATGAAGTTGGAACATTCATGATTTTGTACAATAAGGCTATAGAATAAACTTAATGCATTCTTAATATAAAAGCTAAAATTTGTTTGTTAAGGACCTTTGTTCATATGATTATTTTTATTTTTATTTAAATTTGAAAAAAGATTAGTAAAAAGTTTTATAATCAGTTATTACAAAATCTAATAGAGTAAGTAAAAAAAAAATATTTGTGTTGTCGTATATTTCATATCTTGGAAAAGTATTAAGAGTAAAGTATTGTCAGTTATTTCTTTTCTGAAATTTGATGTCATAATTGTATAATTTAAAATAACTTATTGTATATATTAAAATATCTTGTACATTTTAATATTTATAGGAAATGAGAAGAAGACGTAATGAAGTGACTGTAGAATTACGTAAAAATAAGCGAGAAGAAACTTTACAAAAAAGAAGGAATGTACCTATCACGGATTCAACAGGTAATATTTAAAGCTAAAATTTTTCTCAGTTTTAAATTTTCATGCATGACTACTTTAATGAATATAAATGTAAATCAGAATATTACAATACTAATACATATAAATTTTTTTCAAATAGATGAGGATGACATTGATAAACAGCTTTCAAAAATTAATTTGGAAGAATTGGTAGCAAAGGCAGGTAGCCTAGATCCAACAGTACAATTACAAGCTGTACAATCAGCAAGAAAATTATTATCATCAGATCGTAATCCACCTATTGATCCGTTGATAGAAAGTGGTATTTTACCAATTTTAGTTCGTTGTCTTGAGCAACATAACAAGTAAGACAAATTTTTTTGTGCAAACATGTCAGTTTTTTTATTTTTCTACATTTTTAATATTTGTTAACATTTGTTATAATTTTGAAAATATTTTTTATAAATTGTTAATCTATATTTTATCTGTATGATTTTGGAACGTTTTTAAGATTATTTTATTAATATAATGTTCTAGTCCATCGTTGCAATTTGAAGCAGCCTGGGCTTTAACAAATATTGCAAGTGGAACATCCGCCCAGACGCAAGCTGTAGTTACTGCTGGTGCAGTGCCACTATTTTTGCATTTGTTGCTTTCAAGTCAACAAAACGTGTGTGAACAAGCAGTATGGGCCTTAGGTATGACATCTAATTGTATTACTTAAATTATAGGATATAGATTTTTTTTTAATGTATTACCAAATACTGTTTATATCTCAGAAAATTAAAAAATCAGATTGCTTTGAAATAAATTTTGAAATTATTAATTTTATGAATTATGATATTGAAAGTATGTTATTTCTTTAATTTATAAATAAAATATTGAATAATAAAATATTAATAATGATAAAATTGATTTTTTTTTAAATTGTAAATAGCAATTGTTTAAAAATATTCACAAATATATATATATGTATTATATATATATATATATATATTTTTTATTTATTATAGGTAACATTATTGGAGATGGTCCAGTACCTAGAGATTATGTTATTAATCTTGGTGTTGTAAAGCCATTGCTAACATTTATTAAACCAGATATACCAATTACATTTCTACGTAATGTAACTTGGGTTATTGTAAACTTATGTAGAAATAAAGATCCACCACCGCCAGTTCAAACCATAAAGGAGATTTTGCCTGCTCTAAATATGCTTATTCATCATAACGATGTTAATGTAAGTATTATGATTTTGTAATTGTAGAGAAATAAGAATATAGAAAAATTCTAATAAAACTAATGTAATAATCTCTGTTACCAATAATGAGCTAAGTGAAGTAATTTACTTTTTTTTAATTTAAAAACTTATAAAAATTGTCATTTCATAGAACTGTTTTTCCATTGCATTTACTAAAATATAAATAAATTATACTAAATTTTGTTTTATAATTATTTCATCTTTGATTGATAACAAATTTCAACAATCTTTTTAACAGATTCTTGTTGACACTGTATGGGCCTTGAGTTATTTAACTGATGGTGGTAATCAACAAATTCAAATGGTTATAGACAGTGGTGTTGTACCTCGTTTAATACCACTTCTTTCGCACAAAGAAGTCAAAGTTCAAACTGCTGCTCTCAGAGCAGTTGGTAACATTGTGACTGGTACGGATGAGCAAACACAAACTGTTTTAAATTGTGACGCACTTTCGCATTTCCCAAATTTGTTGACTCATCCAAAAGAAAAAATTTGTAAAGAAGCAGTCTGGTTTCTTTCCAACATTACTGCCGGTAATCAGTCCCAAGTTCAAGCAGTTATAGATGCAGGACTTTTACCACTTATTATTCGTAATTTAGCTAAGGTATATACATATATAATAGTTTTATATAAATGAAATGTACATTATTAGACTTATTATTGTTATATGTAATGTTATTTAAACTTTGTCTTTATAGGGTGAATTTCAAACACAAAAGGAGGCAGCTTGGGCTATTAGTAATCTTACGATAAGCGGCAATAGAGAACAAGTCGCTAAACTTATACAAGAAGGAGTAATAGCTCCATTTTGTGATCTTTTGTCTTGTAAAGATACCCAAGTTGTACAGGTGGTATTGGATGGTATTCATAACATGCTAAAACTTGCTGGATCACAAGTTGAACATTTGGCAAACATGATCGAAGAATGTTCTGGTAAATATGCTTTATTATTTTATATAATGGATTTATTTTCTTTATATATATATGAAGTCTAAAAACTTAATAAAGTAAATGTACATGCGTGTTTAATATGTAATTTTTTTTTTTCCATTTAAAGGTTTGGATAAGATCGAGGCATTACAAAACCATGAAAATGTAGATATTTACAAATTAGCATATGACATCATCGAGCAATACTTTTCAGAAGAGGTGAAGCATTAAATAACTCTTAATTGGCATTAATATGATTTCATTCCTATATATATAATATCATATCATGATTTTTAGGCGGATGATGCACCGCTGACAGCGCACGAAGGGGCTTTTGAGTTTGATCAGACGACAAGTATTCCCAGTGAAGGTTTTAAATTCTGAGAGGGTCTCTATTTCTTATCCGATCGTGCCGTCCCCCGACAAACTCCAACGCGGAGCCATCTTACTTTCTCTTTCCTATTTCTACATCTCCTTCCTATTCCAATGAGAGCATAGCAATATGAACTTACTGCTGCTGAATCAAGAATTATCGCATTTGTTTTTACAAACATACAGTGTGATCTTATCGATTTTCCGTATTCGGAAAGCTAGAATGAAACAAGGAAAGAGTTAGTTGTGGAATGAAGGAGTTGACAACCACCAAATTAAGCATCTGTGGACTTTGATTTTTTTCTTTCCCTTATCATGTATGTTACCTTTCTTCTTTTATAATATATGATAATGCGTATTAGCAGTCTTTAGCTGAGCGCAGCTAGCTACAATAACATATACGAATAAATTATTCTAGAAGTCGAATAACTTCACAATAAGATATTAAGTTAAAAAAAAAAAGATCTTTCTATCGTGCTTGATCATGCTGCTCTCCGCTCTAACTCAGGACGAGTCTTGGTTAGCGATATTACTTTTATAAAATA
Organism: Solenopsis invicta; assembly: GCF_016802725.1. Taxonomy (NCBI): domain Eukaryota; kingdom Metazoa; phylum Arthropoda; class Insecta; order Hymenoptera; family Formicidae; genus Solenopsis; species Solenopsis invicta. The sequence goes on from NC_052664.1 coordinate 29,545,017, forward strand.
ATTCGTGTATATTTTAGGCATGTTAAATTTATAATATTGATTACTAAATAAATGAATCAATTGACTACTCTTTGCTAGCATAATTGATAAGTGTGGATATTTCACTGTAAGGAGCAGACAACCAATAAAATTTAAATGGAAATTCGGCACAGCTTCAAATATCACTTGATAATTTTATTTTTATTTATTAGCATGAAATTAAAAGTTAAATGTGCCTGTACTAATTCTTAGTTACTGTGTAATTTTATTTATAAACTATCAGGATTGGGATTGTACGTGTATAAAATTGTGTATTATAAAAGTAATGATTATGTTCACAGTTTCCCAAAACTGTGATAGTAACTGTGTGAATCATTACTAGTAAGAAAGTATAACATCGTTATACTAATTCGTTATTGAGAAAAGATAACATTGATGACAACATACAAGTAACTTCCCAACCTTATAAACTATTATATGAAAAATGTAAATTTTGTGACTAAGAGCCTGTAATGCAATTATATATTTTTTTAATTTAATATTATACAGATATACAATTAAGATTCCTTAAATTCTATTGTGGGATCTGCAAATGAATGTACGTCATCAGCATACAGTTCCTCTGGAAGCGGTTCTTCAGTGATACTTGGTAAATACGTAGGAAAGTTTGGCTTTGTTTTAAATTGCCTCAGAGGAAGTAACGTATCGTACATGTAAACATAATTATTAGTTTCGCCAGGTAGATTATGTCCCAGGACCCAGATCACATTATATTTTGTATTTATTCGTAGAATCTATAAAGCATTAATAATGTTATCAAAAGAATGATTAATAAGTGAATTTATAAAGCAAATGGGAAAATACAAATATTAAATTTCGTGCTAGATACAAGATTTTTCTGGTCTTTTAAATATTTCTTTTATTAGAGATACAAATTTACTTACTCGAACGCCTCTAAGAATACGCCACCTATTACCCATATGGCCAGGCATTTTAGTGCCAGGCATGACCCGAGCTTTTGTACCACCTGACCCGATATTTCCGGGTCTTCTGTGAGTTTTGGTTTGGCCGTGAGAGGCAGGCTGTCCATGGAAACCCCATCGTTTCATGACGCCTTGAAATCCACGATCGACCCTAATGGAATTAACACGTTTTAATTTTTCGCGAATAACGATTAATAGATGCAATTTTTTCTTTTTATAAAGCAATAGCATATAACAAGAGGCAAAATTATTTACGTTTTTCCGCGGATATCGACAACTTCTCCTGGTTTAAAATGTGTGGCGAATAAAGGAGTTCCTGGTTGCAACGCCGCTTCCGGAGATATTACAAATCTTCTTAGTACACGTTTCGGCATAACTCCAGTATCATTAAAAATACTATAATATTCTTTAGTGATCTATACAAAAAAATGTCAGTATACTAAAAAATAAAAAAAATTTATCAGATGTAACTTCTTAATTACGTACCAATTGTGGATTTATATTTTCTGCTCCTACTACAAGACATCCCCGTCTCTTTTTTACTTGTATTGGAGGTCTTTTACTTTTTACTGGATTATATTTCTCCGGTGGTATATATTTTACTACTTCATTATCAACAATCTAAATTAATAGAATATAGAATAGAGTACAGAATATACAAATATATTAAGATTACCATTGCTATCATTTACGTGTTGCTTGATAAAAACCAAAGCTATTGCATTTACCTGAAGTAATGTCGATGTAACCTTCTTTCCATTTTTCAACCACAATGGATAGACCCCTATTTTCTTCGCAATTAAACCAGTACGTTTCATACCTTGTTTCCATTCTACAGTAGGCTCAATTAGATCAATTTTCAAAGGGGAAAGTTTTGATGGATCATATTTGTCTTCAACTATTTCGTTCAGAAATTGTTTATTATCTTCTGTTAGTTGTTCATCATATAACTGCAAAAACACATTTTTATATATCTTCTGTGCTATAGTCAAATTGTTGAACAATTACCAATAAATATATATTTAAGAAAAACATTAAAATATCGTAAGACTTCCAAATAATAAATATTAATGATTAATTAATTGATATTTTTTAAATCTAATTTTCATATAGATTTGATTAAAATATTTTTACTTGAAAACATAATTATATTAAGTTATTTTTATTTCATTGACTAGTGCGGTAATTATATGCATATATTCTTGTACTTAAGTATCATATTAAAATAAGAATAAATTACCTAATTATTTAATTAAATTATATAGTGATTATATACATACAATACGTTGTGTTTTTGGAAGCCACTCTGGAGGACGATATCTTGGTCTTAAACTAGGTATATATTTTTCTCGTTTTGGGATGGCTACATTGATACTGCAAGTTCATAAAAATAAGAATCATGAAAATTCATGTATAAATCTACAATCATTATTTGCTTTATTTCGTGTAAGTAATATATTAATATAATAATCTTTTATATTGATATAAATATATTAATAATATAAAAGATTAAGATCGTTAATATAAATAATGATTCAAATAAAACATTCAAGTTAACAAGTATTTTACTTAAATAAAAAAGTGTAATATTATTTGTTAATTTCTTTTGTATATGAATCAAAAATATTTTATATGATTAAACTATATCATCCAAATTTGTTCTGGCTCTTTATTTAAATTGTAAGTACAATATATTCCATATTTCCATTTTCATCTAGTTTAATAAGTACATTACTTTTTTCTTTATACAACTTGTATATTCAATTTGTATTTCTTAATTATAAATTTTCTAGTTGTATTATAATATACTTTGAAGCTTTTATAACATATTGTAAAGCTTTTATAAATTTTACAAGTTTAAAATAAATTATCAATCTCAAAGTTGTATCTTTAAAATCATATTTTCGCTTATTTAAATATTCGTAAGAATTTGTCATATAAATTATAATATTCATGTTTTAAAAGAATCAGGAACATACAAACTTCAATGAAATATTCGATATACGTTTCTAAAGAATAGAGTTCCATACACGTAAAGCGAAACAATTCTTTATCTTAGAAAGATGCGGCAAATCGCGGCATACCTTTGTTTTAAGCATTTGTGGAAAAGTTGAAATCGATTAACCGATTTTAGAAGTGTTGTCATTATTAGTGCGTCTCTTCTTGTAATTGTTCTTCTAAATTTATTTTTAAGTTATCAAATAACTTAACCTAAAAACGGAGTTGCACACATACAAAGACACAATTTCTATTTTCTTTTTGCTGTATCTCGCCGGATGGCGATGCTCAAAGTGCCTTCAACTTCTTCCAGGTTATTTAACACACTTTGTTCTCGCGGTTTTAAAAAAATCTCTTGAACTCGCGGTATACGGTATACTTTACACATAGAATTATAAGTTAGAGCAGGTTAGAGGTTAGAGACCGGCCAAGCTGCGTTCTAAAATCGTACTACAATTACTCCAAAACTATAGTGGTTTATATTAAGTACGCGATTGGTTGATTTCCTGGAGTGTTCGTGTTGTGTGATTACGTCTTTTCTAAACAGACATAAAGCCATCTCGTACAGAGTGGACCAATTTTGATTGATACATATTCAATTAATTTAATTTAAAAATTTTTAATTATCTATTTAATATTGTAAAATATTTAATGCAAAAATGTTCAATTGCGATAAGTTGCAACAAATGTTAAACGTATTTAATTATATTTGATTTCATGTATAATAATTTAGCGACATTGATTTATGAACTCCTTAGATTAGATAATATTTAATTTTGTTTTTGATGTTTTTATATATTTAGTATTTATGTAATATCTTAATAATAATTGTAAAATTTTTAGCAATAATTATTAAAAATTTCTTTATTTCAAGTTCATATATATATAATTTAATAATTGTAAAAAATAATATGTTAAAGAAAAACGTTTTTATTTATTCAAATTTGAGGCACAAATTAAAATTTAAAAATTTAAATAACTTAAATATAAGAAAATTGAATTGATTATATCATTTTTTTTTTATTTTGGCCAGTTTTTTCAATATTTTGATCACTATAGTGGAGCTGTGAGAACACGCTGTATTGTGACCAATTGTGACGGCACTTTAATGTACACTTGTGTTTGTAAAGTGTCAGATTGGGTCTTTTCGCTGAACCAATGAAAAGCGACCACGATTTAAGCTATGCAGGCGTTCTCAGATGATCGTGGATGATCGTGTAACGTCTGCTACGATGGCAGGAGTAAAATTAAATTGGCTGTTTTTCATAAATTTAATAATGTGCTTTGTATTATCGATAGCTGGGTAAGTGACGATGGTATTTCTTTACGTGGTGTAATTCGCGCGATCGTTCCTTCAAGTGATTTACAGTGATTGACAAGTAGCATTAACCTGTTACCTCACCCAGACTACTTGTCAGTTAAATTATTGTTAAAAATTTGTGTAACAATTTCCCTAAATTGAACATAAAGACGCGAATACACCAGAAGTTTCCTTATCCTTTTAAATTTATTGATTTTGAAAATTGATTCAACTTGTATAATGTATGTTAATTTGAGATAGAATTTTTTAATTTTAGTTACTTCTTAATTAGAGGTGATGAAATTTATTGTAATTATTACCTTCTTTTTGTTTGCAGGAGAGATTTTTATAACATATTAGGTCTATCACGTAGCGCTAGTACACATGCAATTAAGAAGGCTTATAGGCGATTAGCCAAGGAGCTACATCCTGATAAGAATAAGGATGATCCAGATGCCTCTCAAAAGTTTCAAGATTTGGGGGCGGCGTACGAGGTACTGTCAGATTCCGAGAAAAGGGAAATGTATGACAGATGTGGAGAGGAGTGCTTGAAAAAGGACGGCATGATGAATAGTAATATGGATCCTTTCGCAAGTTTCTTTGGTGACATTAACTTCCATTTTGGTGGTGAATCACATCAACAACATCAAACTCCTAGAGGTTCAAATGTTGTAGTGGACCTGTATGTCACTTTAGAAGAATTATATAGTGGAAATTTTATTGAGGTAGAATTTTCTCTGGCTACAAATGATACAGTGTAACATCTTCTATTACTAAACTTTGGTTCTGCATATTTCAGATTACGAGAAATAAACCGGTTATAAAGACAGCAAAAGGAACAAGAAAGTGTAATTGTAGACAGGAATTAGTTACTCGCAATTTAGGAAATGGTAGATTCCAAATGATGCAACAGTCTGTGTGTTCGGAATGTCCAAATGTGAAATTGGTCAATGAGGAACGTATATTGGAGGTAGAAGTTGAGCCAGGAATGGTAGATAATCAAGAAACTAAATTTACTGCAGAAGGAGAACCACATATTGATGGAGAACCAGGAGATTTAATAATAAAGTGAGTAGACAATAGTTTTCTCTATTTATACAAATAGGTTTAGTTGACAGAGGCAATTTTAAATATCAAAGTAAATTGAAAGGATAGCATAAATTTTTATCATATTATTTTTATTTTATTTTTAGATAAGATGTAAAATTACTCTCTTTTCTCAGTTTATGTTTCAGTCCAATTCTCTGTATACAAGCTTAATATAGTTATATATTTATAATACAATTGTTTATTGTAGGATACAAACTTTACCTCATCCTGTCTTCGAAAGAAAAGGCGACGACTTATATACAAATGTCACAATATCGTTGCAAGATGCCCTATTAGGTTTCACAGTAGACATAAAACATTTAGATGGTCACATAGTAACTATCCAAAGGGACAAAATTACTAAACATGGTGCCCGCATTCGAAAAAAGGGCGAAGGAATGCCTAATTACGATAACAACAATCTCCATGGTGCTTTGTACGTTACTTTTGATATTGCGTTCCCTGATAACGACTTTACAGAGGAACAAAAAGAAGGTAAATCAAAATGTTGTATATGTGCGAAATTTTGTACATGCTATTGCATATTATTAAAAATAATCTCATTATATTTCAGATATAAGAAAATTACTGCAACAAACTTCGGTGAATCGAATATATAATGGTATACATGGCAATTGAATATTTAAGCTCAGTATATGTACAAAGTAATGAGTGCGAAATGAGTGCTTTGGTTGGTATGTATGTCTTTGTGTGTTTGTATTAAGAGCGATATTCTTGCTTCCTTACTGAAGAATACCAAGAGAATCAGTAAATCCAGTTGATCGTATTGAATGCATAAATTGATTAATATAAGTTTCTACACAAATTCATCAAATGAATTTTATTTAGATGTAAGACTGGTTAAACATAGTTCTTGTTGCCAGTTATTTAAATTAATAACTTGGTTCTCGTTGCCAATTATTTGTTGAATGTCAACAATATAATTAAACAATTTATTTAGTAATTTAAATTATATTGTGTTCAATTGAAATACATTCATAATATAGGAAAAATTTATATGTACGTGGGCAGATTTTGCATTTAATATCGTGAAATAAGACCACGTAAAAATGAATAAATTATTAATAAATTAATAATAAATCGTACTGATGAACCACATTTATATTATTATTAATAATGTAAAGTTGGCAAATATCCTACATTACATAAATACACGATCCCTTTGCAAAAAAGTTTTGAACATGAGCAGCATGAAATATATATAATGAATATAAGTATCATAAAATAAGATTAATAAACATGATACATTTGTAGCCAATTTTTTAATTAAAAATATACCCATGTGTATTTTAAGTGACATCTTACGTATGTAATTTATTATAATATGACTATAATCTATTATTACGAAAAAAGGATGTTATTATATTTACCTTTATAAAAAATTCAAGAAAGTAATCAGAAATAGGAGTACAAACTGTAGAATATATTTTAATGTTTTATATTATCACAGAAAGTAGACTACTTTGCTCATTTTCCTTCTTATGAAGCAGAAACATGCACACGAAGTAATTGCAGTTAACAAACGAAAATCTAATATGATCTAATGATTAATTTTATTCAGCCGCTATCATGACAGAATGGTATGATGAAATACACTCATAAAAAATAGTAAAATATTTTTTTATTTATAGAGAGTCGGCGGATTGGTCACTGAATTGATCGCCGTAATATGTCATTACATATCAAGCTTACAGGTATTAAAAGTTTATTGATTTAGTTTTAAGAACTGGCGAGACAGTCCGCAAGTATAAGTCATTTTTATATAAATTATAGTGGATAAAATATGTTATTTTATCATGTGCAAAGCTGTTTTACTCAATGTGATGTCACGCGAGAGGACAAGCAAGTGAACGAAGTTGAAAGATGCATAATAAGAAAGAGTTGCAAAGCGAGCGCTTAAGCAACTCTACATCAACGAGGTAGTCTATCTTAGAGAAATAAAACAGTCAATTTTTTCAAATATAATTTTAAACTTTAAAATTTTTTAAATATACTTCTAAAGTTTTAAGTCAAAATTTAAAAAGTTAATAAAATTACAGCGCATAGATATAATTTTTCTTATAAGTTTTACTATCATAAAGTATTCTGCAAATTCTATCTATTGAAGATAAAGCCTTTCTAAAGATAAAAATATAATTTTTGTAAAGTGGAAATATTAGGAAAATTAGGCACATTATTACAAATTATTTTGTTCGATAATATAATAGAATGTAATGAGTAATGATAATGATGTCAGTTAAGGAATTGTTCTTTTTTTTTATTTCTTATTTTCGAAAAAAATGTAAAATTTTGATTAAAAATTGTCAAACATGTATTAAAAGAAAGAAGCATTTATAAATATACATTAAGTTCATAATTTTTTAATTTAAAAAGTTAATTATTTTTTCTTTTGCTGGAGCAAATATTCGAGAAGCTCAAGTAAACATTCGGTTCCTTTTCTCTGATGGAGGTATCTCGAACGATCGTCCTACTTTTCTATTATTTACAAGCATTGTGCATAAATTGCTTTCAAACATTTATTTTCGGAATCAAATATTATTAAAGTCACAGCTTGCTTGAATGATTATACTTAGAAATATTTTCTTTAACTTTCAATCACTACCATTTTCAAAATATAGATTTTTTGAACAATTTTTATTCTAATTTACTCTCCATAGACAAACTAATAAAAACTAAAATTTTGAATCTTGTGTGAATAATATAAGGCCGAGAACGAGCTATTCTTTGGTCAGCGTTATATAAAAATCAGCATAGTTTTATTCGTCGACACAATGCGAGAATAGTCTGAATCCATGGTCCACTGTGAGGCAACATCTCGATGTTCCGAATCTTTGAATAGTATATCGCATAGATAAAGTACTCTGCTTGGTTGTGTGTCTGTTTAGTGCGGAGCTAACTACACGACTGACTTGAGTCGTGTAGTTAGCTCCGCATGAAACAGACACACAATCGAGCACAGTACTTTATCCATGCGATATATTATTCAGAGATTTGGAACATCGAGACGTTGCCTCACAGTGGACCATGGATTCAAACTGTTCTCGCGTTGAGTTAACGAATAAAACTATGCTGATTTTTATATAACGGACAAAAATCAGCATAGTTACCCTCATGTAGAGATTTATGTTTAAGTATAGTAATTCGACATTAGAAATTAATGCGGCTGAAGGATAAGTACGTTCGAAACGTTCTACTAACTGTATTTTGGTTGTCAAGATTAAAATAAATTGTAACTCGAAAAACCAAAAAATAGCTCGTTCCCGGTCTTATATTATTCATATTTTATTGATACGAGCGTAAAAAAAATTGATTTGAATTTTGTATTTTAAATGACTGATGAATATCACTTTCGTTAGGAAGACAAGATTTTTTTGCAACGCGTCACATTGTACAATAACATTGTATAATAATAAAAATAATTATCTTCGTAATCTTTAGAAATTCAAACTCCTAAAACATCAATAAATATATATGTAAAAGTTTGGAATCATGTAATAATATTTATAGTTCTCTCTTTTAAAAAATCTTAAAAATCTGAAATGCACAAGATAGACTGCCCCTTAATGTTTGTAATATATCTCTATTAGTACTTGATTAAATTAATTGATAAGCTATATGGAAGAATATATGTATAAATAAATATTAAGTTATGTTCAAGATATATGATAAAAATTCCATAAAAACATGAGAATAATCTCGAGAATATGGATTTGCGCGATGCTTGATACCATCAAGCCGTTTTGTTTGACTGTACATATAAAAGCAAGTCCTTTTCTATCAGAAAATAAGATAGAAGCGACAACATCCTACGAAATCGAATGTGGAACTTGTCAAGACAGTTCATCATTGTAACGGTTCTTCATCTATCTATGTCCATTACCACTAATGTAGATTAACTTTCTCACAAGAAAAAGAACGGAAACACTCCCCCCCTCCTCTCCGATTTTGATAAACCATGTTGTAGTACAAATCAAAGAGATACATATTTTTTTTATACATACTCGTTTTCACTTTTAGGGAGTGAAATACCCCTTTAAAGGAAATCGGTTTTTTTCTTTCGAAGCGTATATTATCGAAATTATAAGACATACAAAAGATGTTTTGAATGAAAGTTCTGAATGAAATCGCTTGAAGAGTTTTATAACAGCGATAAAAAATTTTTTTTAAATTAAATTTTTAAAAATCAAAAAAATTAAAAAGCTTTTATTTATCACTGTTAGTGGAAATGGACAATAATCGAATCTAATTGAACCGAACTCCAGCGGGGAGATCTCTACTCACAAGTGTCAGACAAAACACATGTCTAAAAGACGTTTTAAATATATGTCTCGAGAATGTCTTTTAAATATGCATATTGTCTAGGTTGCTTCAAGCTTCGATTTAGATACAAAAGATATTTATTAGATACAAAAGGTTGATCACTCGCGAGCAGTTCATCGGATATGCCTAAAGACAGTAACAATACAGACGCATGTTGAACTCGTCAACGCAAGCACTCTGGGTGCCATAAGTGTTCAGCCTGCTGATCGATCCAGCTAATTTGCGACTCTTGTCATCCGCTTTGTAGCGGACCGTACCCTCGAAGATTGCGTCACCTGGCGAGGTCTGTATAGTTACCGTGTAATCCATCATCGTCGCGCCATCCGTCTTATCCTGCCATACCTTCGCGTCCTTGATCATTTTCAGGTTCAAGGTCGCGCACATCGGATACCTATCCAACATACCGTTCAGCTTTCTCATGAGAAACGACACGCTGTCTTGCAAGCCGGTGTCGTTCAACGAGACCGTATTACTGGTGTGGCATTGGCACCAGTGATTCGCAATGTGTGCCATGTCGCAAGTGCGAATGTTCGGCACCGGCAGGAACCAACTGATGCCACGTGGAATAGGCGATGCGGCCTGAGTTTTAATGCGCCTCTTAAGAAACGACTCGCGCAGAAGGTGCGGGCTCAGCAGATCCAACAACGTTTCGTGAAGATCGAAAGGCGTCGTGAGGCTATGGCTATTTCTTCGCAAATTCCCCCAAGCCAACGGAAATTTCTCACGCCACCATCTCGGCAGTACGATGAAGGCGAAGGGTAGACTATCCTCGATTTTCCCCTGATACGTTTGTCGGAAATCGCCCCATCGCATACCATGGTCACTCATTACAATCAAGGCTGTGCGATTCAGCAAACCCTCCCGCGAGGCATATTTGAAGAATTCATGGTAGGAGTCATCACCCAACTGGGGATACGTGAAATAATCGTGAGTGAGACTCGCCTGCCAAATGAAGGCGAAGTAAAACTCCGAGGAGAACTCGATCGCCGTTTTGCGGGTGTAATCCAACATACAGTCAAACGTCTTCTTAGTGCCGAGGCAAAGATTGGCGTTCAGTTTGTGAGTGTTGCCGATGTCGTTCTCGGCACCAACGCAGTACGGTCTCAGATAGTAATCCGTCGGTTGTTCGCGGAATCCCGGTTTCAGATAATTGAACGTGGTCATGCTGTAGGCGTCCTCGCCGAACACTGTGCGGTAACCAGCAGCACTGAATTTCTTCCACAAGAACGGGCATTCGTCGAATGTTTTGTTAGGCATTTGCCAACACAAATCTCGCAACTCGTCCTGATTCAGACCACTCAGTACCGGGACGAGGTTCGGGTATGTGTTATCAGCGACTTTGGTGTAGCCCAACATCTCCACGGCACCGAGGGACTGAAGCGACTTTACGGTCTTTGGCATCATCCTGTGAAAGTTCATTCTGGAAACCGAGTCGAGTCCAACAACGAGAACACTGAGACGATCGTCGATGAGAGTGTCCGTTTCCAGCGTCTGCTTGCATCTTGTCTCTACAGAAGGCTTACGAGGTAGGAAAGCGAAGTAATCTTTGTATACTACTTCGTTGTTTTGATAACATTCAACTTTTACGAATTCAGCATTTACAGTGCAGGAATCTTGAAAAGGGTAGCACTGTGTGTCATACCTGTAAAATTTTATTAAAAGTTAATTAAAAAATCTGTAAAAGATCTGTATACAAGAAACTAAAGTATCTAAAAATTTAATTGAATCTAAAAATAGTTTAGACTATCAAAATAATTATGTAGGTTGCTGGTACTTAGAATGGCAAAACTTTTTGCAATATTGTTCATTGCTTGAATATCCTTTATAATTATTTTGATGGTCCAACAAAATTATTTTCAAATCTGTTTTCAACCAAATTTTTAGGCATTTTAGCAAATATTGTTTTTCTTCGTGTAAAACACAATATATCCTACCAGATAACATATGCACATACATACATTACGTAATGTATATTTATTAAATTTGAATTAAAATTTTTTTTATAATACTAACGTAATAGCATTGTCATTGTCTTTCGTTCGCCAAAATGGTCGCCAGCAGCAATTCATGCCACTCCGATCGTTGTAGAATTCATTCCACGCCAATGGGTTAACGAATAGCGCAGTATTGTTCGATTCAATCAATGGTGGAAAATTTCCATACTCGCATTCGAACGTATCTTTTGTTATGAAACGTCGAACTGCAGGATCTAAAGGATCCATTGCTGGTAATCGACATCCTTTGTTGCGAACTAGAAAGCCACCGTTGCCTATTGGCATGTATACGTTTGACGCTGTTGATACATATTCCTCTGAAAAATTTACGAACTGATAATTAAAATAGACACGAAAATGTGCGAGAATGATTTGAATATAAACATTTTTGTTGTTACGATTTATCAAAAAAGGTTATGCAATATAAAATAATATTATTTAAAAATTATTAATTTATTTTTTCACACACACGTTATTTTTTTCATTAATGAACTTATTTACTTATTTATGATTTAACTATCAAAACATTAAATATCTTAGCAACTAAAATAAGTTTTTATTAAAATAGCGATTTGAAATGAAAGATAAAGTTTTGTTGCTCATTTTCATCTTTGATATTGAATTTTTTTGTTTATTTACAATAATTTGTAATTTAAAAACTTTTAATATATTCAATATTTATGTAAAGAAACAAAATTCATTTTTTTATCAAAGAATATATCTCTAAATATCTTATTTTCTTGTTTTAATATTATTTTTGTATGAATTCAAAGTATTGCATTATTATCAGCGTTGTAAAAAGTTTACCTTGGTTTCATAAAAATTTATGATAATTCTGTAATTATCTATGCGCAAATAATCTCATGTGTGGTTTTTATGTGTTAGATTTTGTGTTTTTATGATCGCCGCAGAAAATTTTACTTCCATATGTAGAAAACTTGAATAGCATTTTATTTTTTAAATGGTTTCGCAATTGTAAAATGTTGGTTTGTTTAACGGTTACAAAAACATTTTACTAAAACTATAGTAATAAATGTGAATTTTTATTTATAAAAAATGTAAAAAACGTTTTAATGAACCAGATTTTTAATATCAGTGTTAAAAAAAATAAAATATTTTCTTAAATATTAAAATTTAATTCTTAATGCTGTTACATACTTAGAAACTGATTGCTTTTGTAGTGACACTACATTTTGTTTGTGTTTGAATTCACGAAAAAATCAAGCAAATTAATCTAATACTCACGTGTTATTACATCTTGAGCAGTTGGTTTAGCCATTACACCAAATCGGATAATTCGAAATTGACCAATATTGTAACTGTTGATAATGAAAAGCGACGTTAATAGAAAAATTAGCAGTGCGATTAGCCATCTTCGTAGCCGCAGACCTCCTTTTTGTATTTTAGTTTTGATTAATGCCGTGGTAGAGACACACTTATCGTCAACAGCTTTTTTGCCGCCGCGAAACAGTGCCTGTTGAAGAAAAGAAGCGAATTTTGAAAGGTTGATTCTATTCACAGTTTCTCGAAATTTTAATTAAATACTACATTTTATTTTCCGAATTTAAATACAAATATTTGTTCAACAAACCTGAAAATTCATGGAAATTTTTTGAATTACTTTAAATATATGAAAAAACGAAAGCGAGGTACTAGATTTTTTTCTTTTGATACTTAAAATTTAAGGATTAAATCAACTTTTAAACTTTGTAAAAGAAAATTTTGCTGTATGGTCTGGTTTAACTCGCTGATTCGCGTAAAATAAGCTCGGTCTCTCTTCGCTTCGCACGTCACCCCTTGAAAAAAAAGTTGATAAACTTGTTTCAATAAACTGATTACTGATCAGTAACTGATTAGATTTCATTAGTTAATTTAAAAAAAAAAAAAATTACTAATCAGTGATCAGTTTATTGAAACAAGTTTATCAACTTTTTTTTTTCAAGGAACTTAAGGCGAACGCGCAACTGCGCCTTTTGATAATTTTCTTAAATAATTACAATTTAATTAAAAATTACAAAAAGCTCTTTCTCGTAAATGATTAATTAGAAGATCAATTAGAAGATGAAAAGTATTATAAAATTCATAGACATTATAATTGGTTCTAAACATGCACAACGATTAAAATTTTCCTAGTATTGTAAATATCGTTAATAAGTCTTTTTCTTTTAAATTTTTATTTAATAAATAAACTTTGAAACAGTAAACATGATTAAAGTGGATTATGTTTATTATAATTAGTAAACGCGTGTAATTATTAGTTTCGTTGCAAAAAAGTAAAATCGTTTATGAAACTTAACATTAATTTATTATAATTATATGATCATATTTTATTAAAATGTGCAAAAACCGATCTATTTAATATATTTAAAAAAATTAACCATATTTCTTTGTTTTACGCAAAAATTAATTAATATTCCGATCAATGGCTTGAGCCTACAGTATTTTAAAGAAAAATGCCTTAAAATGATATAATTTAACTTATTAAATCGAGATACATAAAGAAGAGTACTGTTAAAATCCAATAATTACTGTTCATGATTAAAAAAAAAATTATGCACAACATGAATATATTTTAGAAAAATTGACATGCTTTTTGGGCAGCAAACAAACGAAACATTTATTTTACCTCTTCGAGAAAATGGTGTTCACGCATAACAGAGCGATTGCATGCATCAAACACTTTCATATATGTAAGGTAGAATTGCACAATCAGTATATACATTATGTCCAGTGCGTTTGTTTCCGTGGCAGCGATAACAGAACACCGATATCACTTGCGGTCTAGACATCTGTCTCGCTAATTGGCCTAAATTGGAACTCGTGGATTAAAATTTGGGCGTATCTCTTGTTTATATAATATAAAAGAAATATATATTGTTAATTATATATCATTATGCTACATTTTTGTTTGCCATTATTGCATCGAAATTTTCTCTCACGAAGAACGGCAGCTTAAGAGATAGAATTCAATTGAGCAGTCTTGGTCCTTCTATTATCCATCACTCTTTGCAACGATCAAGAATTTATGTTTATTTCCTTATGTCGTTCTCATCTGGTACCATAAATACGATTACTCGTTGCGAGCTCACAAACATCATAATTCGCATTAAAAAAGCGCATGATGAAATACATTGAACGTAGCGCAATATTTATAGCAGTTAATTGTATCGCAGCATGTACACCAGAACTCAAAATGCGCACACATGTCTAATCTGTATCGAAGCAGGTTTCTTTTTTCTCAATGATTGTCTATCTAAGTGAGCTAAGGATTGGCAAAAGGTGTCTCTCTTTTCGTTGTTTCTCTTTTTCCCCTAACAGGTATTAGACTCACGTTTCTTCTACGTGATATGTTCGTATGGTCCATGAATTTCGTAATGACGATTATGAGAACTTATAAGATTGTAAGCGCGATTATAATTCACTATGCGATCTAGCTCTTGGTTGACGTTTCGCGTTTAATTTAACGGCCGTTGCACGGACCTGGAAGACTTCTGGAACGTTTACGAAGCGTTGCTGCCATTCTATAGCATATATAACAATATATCACTACATTTATTTAAGGGGCGTTTCGGTTTAATCGCCACGACTTGTTCCTATTTCTCGATTCGGCACGCATATTTAAGCGATAACTTTTTCGCAGGCAGCGAAGCTGCACTTCCGAGATACTGGTCGACTCTTGTTTATTGTTCGAATCAATTAATGTGTATACTCGACGTACTATGTGATGGAACACTTCTTCGGTATTAGGTCCTCGTATTTATTTCTTGATCGTTAGTGAACGATTTTTTCTAGATATGTTGAGTATGCATATCATTTTATCCGTTCGTCAACATGTGTAATTAAAAAATTATTGGCCACAGATAATCCGAAATCAGAACTGTTCGAGTTCATCAAGCAAGTAAGAGCTCCTTACTTCCATCCGTAACTACTTGCGCCGCTGTAACTATTTTCAATGATGATAATTGCGGCGCATCTACGCGACAATCTAATAGTGCTGAAACCTCAGCACTATCTCTTTTGTCTCTTCTCCGTCCCACTTAGTGTTTTGCTCATTTTTTTCTTTCTAGATTTACTCGGTTGTATGTTATGCTTAATGACGTATACATCTTCAGAGAAAGTGTATCCATCGATTGTATTCCTAAAACATCATCAGCACAGTTAATTACGTTAATACTCCAACAAACCTATTCTGTAATTTTTAACGACAGTTTCGTTGTTGTTTAATGTTGTTGCGCACCTTTTTTTACCACGTATTATATCTGCGCAACTACGTTATAACGATAACGAAACTGTCGTCAAGAGTTACAAAATAGGTCTGTTGACGTATTTCTTCTCTTCTGTGATAATTTATAGAAAATTGATATTTCTCGATATAAGCAATGCTTTACGATATTTTATTTACAAATTTTTTAATTAATTTAGAAACAATTTTTTCTCAACAAAAATCACATGTGAACAAATAATTTAAAAATTTAATAATTTCCATAAAATTTTATATATATTTAAACAGAAAATTTTAATTCAATTAATTTATTTTTTATTTAAACATTTCTAATTCAATTTTTATTATTTGATTTTAATTTTAAATTAATTATATTTCTTTTTATTTTTTTTAAACTAAAAAGTAAAAATAATCATTTTATGTAAAAACAATTATATTAACAGCAAATTTTCATTCAGGCAAAATTAATATTGTTAAAATTATTCGGACCTAAAATTTTATTTATAATTTTTAAATATGATATTTATATCTAATTGTAAAATAAATACTTTATATGTTTTTCTTATTATAAATGTGTTTAATTATAAAAATTTAGTCTTAAAAAAAAAACAAATAAATATAGAAGAATATCTTCGTAATGATTTTTGAAACGTTCCATTGTTACGCTTCTAATGTCTCATTTACGTATTAACTGTTGACAGTTAAACCATTAATATACCTACATATCTATGTAAATTGTTTTTTTATTTCTTTCCATTCCGGTTGATCCGGTAAAAATAAAAGAACCTTGTAAATAATGAAAATATTGGAGTAATTGAAATTGTTGTTAATCTTATAATTACAGTAACATGTACGGAGAGAATTTTCTCTTAGAATTTACTCTTAAAATTATGATAATCGTGAAACGACGTATATGACATTTCGAAGAATTTTATATTTTTTTTTATTTATTAATATTTATCACAATAAAATATGAAATATTTTAATTAAATTTTACTAATCAGAATGTTTACTAATGAGAAAAACTGGAGAAACCTAAAATTTTCAGAGAATATATTTTTTATCCCTAAAAATATTATTTTCATAGAATTTTTATGCTCAATACAATTTTTGGAATTTTATTTTTAAATGTAAATTCTATCTTGACAAAATTATTTCTGTGATAATGCAAAAAATTATAACAATATAAGTATGGCATCTTCACGTATTCTGTTGTAATTCGTGAATTTTTATAAAAAAAATTAATGACATTTTAAATTACCGTGTGTATTTAATCACATTTCTATTTTCAGTGAGCTAGAGAGAATGTACTACGGACAGATCGTTATATTCTGTATTTATTTCTTTTTCATACTTTCTCAAATTAAACATTCAAAACTTAAATTACTTTTCCTCGCGATCGTTTGATTAAGAAACATTAAAAGATATAATAAAATAAATTAAAATAAAATAAATCTCACGATTACTATGACTTTTTAAGGTAAATTCTAAAAAAAAATTCTCTCTATAAGTAACATTAAGATTATCAACAAACGGAACCTGAAGTAAGATATACGTACATTCGGTCGAATTTTGCGTTCTTGCGCATGTGAACTTGAAGAGATGAAACTCTCAAACAGCTGTTTTTAGATATCCACTATGATTTCGCAGATATAACGCGCGGAATGTTTGAACATAATGCATATTCAGGAATACTTTTTCTTAGTAACAGCACTCATATGTATTATTTCTGAAATCTCTCTTCTTATAATATAATTTCAAGTTGCAGTGGCGAGGCAGCGTTACGCTCCTAATTTCAAGTTGCAGTGGCGAGGCATCGTTACGCTCCTAATATCTTGTTTTCTTAACTGAAACCGTCGACAGATGATATATTCATCGGCCAAACTTATTCCATACGGAATCCTCACTCTGGAAGAGATGCGAGATGCAAACATCCGCAGGATGCTTTGTCTTCTTCGGGAGAAATATATAGATCGACGTTTGGCTACCGATCTATCGGTCTTTTCCTCTTCGTCATCTTCGCGCCGATGTCCAGTCTGTCATCGGAGCACGCGGAGTGGAAGCGTACACGTTTGATGACCGATCTTCGGGGATGCTTCGGCAGGCGTTGCCGCGCCCCGACGAGCTGGGATTTAACCGAGAGTGTGTGCGGACGCCGCGACGGGCTGAGACTGGGCGAGAAGTGACGAGACGTGGAGGAGGACCAGGGTTCCTGGTCGATAGCGGAGCACGCGCGTTTCTTCGGCGTGCGGCGACGAGAGACGGCTAGACCAGCGCACAATGTACAGTTTGCCAGAAGCAAACCAAAACGGGACAAAATTTTGGGTCACTGAGATGACATGATCTATGATATGAGACATATGCAATTTTTATATAATAATTGCACTTTTAGACACAACATATTACTTTTATATTTACGCGATTTACTTTTATACGTTTTCGGATATTAATTCATAATATCCGAATTTTCTGGGATGAACACATGTGGATTTGATATGAATTCCATACGTTTGTTAATAAAATTTGTATACAAATTATGTAAGGTCATTTATAGACACTTTTGTTATTTTCAAATCATACTTATAAAACTATTATATTTAAAAAAAAATAGAAGGTAAATACTAATTAACAACAGTTTTAATATTTTTTAAAAATAATTTTGAATGGAAAAGAATTTAGAATAGGTCTGAAAACTTTAAATAATAATGTAATATTTGAAATTTGAACGATTTGAATTAGTTGACTATTAAATTCTGAATGTTACTGTGTACCGAGAAAATTCAATCACCTTTGTTTGCATCTCATTTCTTCTGGTACCAATTTATCATTTATTCCATACTCGTTGTCATTTATCGATGATTGTTGAACGATACAATTTTTGTAAATTATAACCAAATTTGTTTTATGCAAAATCCACAAGATGCAATATCTGAAATAATTATTGAATCTTAATAAAATTGTCAATTACAGAAAATAAATGATAGAAAATATTAATTTATATTTTGTATTTTGAATATCATTATATATTTTTGTATTTATACTATTAAATATTATTATATGTATTTCTTTCTTATAAACATAATTGCATATTTTTCATTAACTTTTTTGGTTCATTCTTTCTCCATTGTTAAAACAACAAAACGAAAAGTTAATTATGTGTATGACTGATCGCCTCAAAAGGTACATGTATATAAATGTCACTACGAGTATTGCATCCATAAAAGTTATCATTGTATTAACTACGACTAATAAATCTGCTGCAATTATAAACGGACCAATGAGCGATTTGATAACATTGATATTAATTGCAAGTAGAGCAAGAATTCTAATGGTGCAGTTCTATGTTAAGAGATAAAACTGATTAAGATGTGAAACAATTATATATCAGAAAATTTCTATTTTTCAAAGAACTAAATTAATAGACAATGCCATTTTATATAAAAATTCGATAATATAGATCTTAGATCAACCCTTTCAAAAAGAAAGATAAGTGATTTTTATTAAAACTTTTTAAAATTTTAATATGTAAATTGGTCTATCAAATGAATTTTTAAAATATTTCTTAAAACATTTAAAAAACATTTCTAAGAACGTTAGATCTGGAATGGCTTAAGTTTCCTTCTTTTTCTTTTTTTTATCAAAACCTGTTTATTTTAACTTCTGAAAAACGTTTGAAGTTAATCTATATATTCTCTTTTTCTGTTTTTTACTTTTTGTATATTGTCTTTTGTCTCTTTGAGCAATGTTTTATCAAAATTGGCAAGATAAAAGTTAATAAACTCTCAAAGAGATAAGAAACATATGACAAGAAATACGATTATTGACAAAATAATGTGCGAAGAAACAAAAAGGTAATAGGCAAAAAACAAAAAACCAGGAAGCACATTGCAGATTAGTCTTTATGTAAGATTTGAAAAATTAATTGTTTTATATACAGAAATTTATTTTCTGTATTGACATTAATTAAAACATTCAAATTTTCGAAAAGCATCATGATTTCAGTAAAATTTTACATAAGCGCATATTTCAATATTATATGTACAAGTACAATAAATTAATATCTTTATTTTTATTAAAGTTCTAATTGTAAATATATTAAAATATTATTCTTAATTTTATCATATAAATTATTTTAAAGTTTATAATAATATATATTTAAAATTTTAAAGTTTTAAAATTGCATATACCAGCCAATATTTATCATAAATAAATCGTATACTGTTACATTAATCCCTATATTTTTATCAGTAGTTGATAAATCTATGAGCAACAATGTTGACAATTGAAAAGTAAGGTAATAAAAAATCTAAACGCGAAGTCTAAAATCAGATTAGATGTTTTTAAGATGTTTAAAAGAACATCTTTAAGACTATATACTTTCGAACGTATCTTAAAAACGACAGCTTTTGTAAAATTTTATATCGACAGGGATATTACCTCGCGTAGATCAAACTTGGCAGGTACATTTGGAGTCACATGTATATTTTCATATTAATGTCACCTCTTTTAGTTATATCCAAAAAGAAGCCTGAGAGCAACCACGGCCATAATTTAGCTGACTTTATTTTGAAGTCCTTATGTCCATAAAATGTAGATATTGATCTATGTAATAGCTAATTCTTACGAATCCTAGTTATATATCGTTTTATATCATTGCAGGTAATCCATGATTTTGTGGTTCTCTTCCATGCTAAAACATAAGTAGAGTATGTTATGTTATTGTTTTTGTTTCAACTAAAATTTTATTTATAATAATAAAAACAGCTCAATCTGTAGATTTCCTCTGCCTTTCCCATCAAATTTAATCAAACCTCTTTTCTTTGGATGTGTACTTTTTTTATTTTTTTATCATCATTTTATAATGTATAACAATAAATTTACAATGTATGGCAATATATAACATTACAATTTATTTATTACAATTTGTTTTACATCAAAAAGCAAAAAGTGTACAACAGAAAAGTATACAATATAAATAAAATATATTACTAAAGTTCATTATTACAATTTAGATATTTTACTGATGCCAGAAAGTGTTAAAAATAGGTACAATAATACCGAAAAATTTATTAGTCTTAAATTAAATATATAATATAAAAAAATTAATTTAAATTAGATTTATTTTTTTATATTATATATTTGATATAAAAATTTGCTCATCACTCACTGATGCGCAACAGCAGAGTTATTCTGCAACACATTGCTATGATGATTTTGTAACAAAAATAAAATCCAAATTAATGCAAAATAGAAAAATTATCCAATATTAAAGGAAATAATTACTATATATAATTTTCATGTTCCTTAGGTAAATGTTTAATCATTAGAATAATCATGTAATTGTTTAGAACATTTTATCTATTAAATACAAGCTCCTGTAGGATTTCATTTTAAAAAGTGTAATTTTGATTAAAAAAATTTTTTTTAATTTTCATTTTCCAAATTTTTAACTATAAAAAATAAACAGTACTACTGTGCATAAGATATAACATATAAATAAATTATATTTACCACATGTTGTACCGCAAATGTTGAGGAAGTCCTTGCAGTCCTGCTTCTCTGTAAACTTGGTGTACTCAGCCAGAAGGGTGTAAGCGTCCAGGAATCCTCTCAGATGCAAGTAAACTGTCTTCTTTGGGACTGTAATATTCCTCGATTTCACACTGTTAAAACGTGTAAAGAGTCAAAATATTATTCACAGAAACTTTTAGGAAGTATCACAAAGAACTGAAGAAAATACCTTACCCAAGACTGCTGATCAATTTTCGATTCATCCAGGAGATTCAGCTAGAGTATAGAACTTAGAATGTCCATCTTGCATCCTTTCGCTCGACATTAGAACTGATTAGGACTTACCGAGCACAGAGACGATTACCACCATTTTGTCGGTCTGCGAAAAACTAAAGAAACAAAACAAGGATACCAAACAGTATCTCTTTTAAGCAAACTTTATAAGGATAATGTTACGTGTAATTTCTCACCTGTCCACATCATATGGAAGATTGAATTTATGCGGACGCATTGTGAACTTGTTTACATTTGGAACGGAATCACGAATAGGTTAGGTTTCACCTGAGAAAAAAAGCGTGAAATGATTTCGAGCAGCTTCCGTAAACGTAGATGTTCATGTGTAGTATATAAGTACATATGGGAGAAAAAAAAGAGAAAGAGATTCTGATCATTGCACATTGTCACATTCTTTTTTCGCTTCTACTAGTAACATGATTTCCGATAATGACGTCATATCATCTCATATCGGAGAGATCTGACGATAAAAGTAATCGATTATTTTCGACTACTCGATATATGTCGTCATCAATGGAGGATCAATTTAACTCGGATTTTAATTTGCTTAAACTTTTTTTTTATTTTAAAAGTATAATTATTTAAGTTATTTTAAAATTATAATTTGAGACACGTTTTGAACATAATAATAATTAGCAATGTAATCCGAAAAGTGCATGAACGCGAAGTTGAAGAGCGGAATACGTAAAGTCAACCTTGACGCGTGAAGTTGGTCGCGCTTCTCGTTATTCTAACAAGCTATGTTCATGTTTCTTTTACACACCACGGGGGACACGGGGCGGATCGGCTCTAGAGCGGATGCGTCAACGCTGCTCATTTAACAGGTAAGCGAGACTTATCGCATTAATATTTACTGTAAAATCATCGTGTAATGTAAATTCGATGCTCGTGTGCAGCTCGGCCATAGCACGAGTCGCCAAAATCTTTGGATTTTCATCTGTTTACAGAACACTGGGGAGGCGATGCGGATCGGAGAGCGAGAACGAGTGGCGTCGCAAACCGACTAAATAGATGAGCAAAATCTATATTAATCTCGCAATAATATTTACCGCCGAATTAATCGTTGCATAATAAAGATTCGGTGCTTATATAACGATAAATCGTGAAAAAGCGCAATAATTAATACCGAAAAAATGTATCGCGTGAATAAATGATAAAACGACTAGCATATTATCGTGCGTTGCAAGTATCGCGCACGAATATCTTCTTATAAAATTAACAGGCTTACTTTAGCAAATACGAAATAATCATCATAAAAGACAGCGCATCTATTCGTTTACTCGACTATGTTGTTAAAAAATGCACAAACGAGAAATTAACAACGGAATACGTAGCGTCGCCACGGCAAGGTGGCGCGGATGCGGCGTCGATTTTGTCGCGTGAAGTTGACCGCGCGAGAGACGAAACCGCTTCTCGCCGTCTTCTCAGTTACATTCACGTTTCATTTACAGAAAGCGAAGGACGCGGGTCGAACCGGCTCCAGAACGGAGATGTCATCGCGACTTGTTTAACAGGTGAGTGAGATTTATTTCAACTTTGCAGTGATATATTTTACTGCCAATACAATCATCACGTAATGTAGATTCGATGCTCATGTGCACGCGGCGGCGGCGCGAGCGCGGCGTCGGTCTTGACGCGTAAAGTTGACTATACGCGCGGAAACAAACCCGGCTCGCCATCTTGATTCTCATTTACGTATCTGATTGCAGAACGCGGTGGACGCAGGACGGAGCGAGCGGCGTCGCGACTCGTTTAACAGGCAAACGAAATCAATTTCGATCGCATCAATCTCGATCGCATCAATATTATTAGTTTAACCGTCGCGTAATACAAATTCTGTACTCATACCGATGATTCGTACAAACGCGTATTTCGCGATAATTACTTGGTCGAAGATATATCGCGAGACTTGTTGACAACGACAATATATTCGTATGTATTATCAGATTGCAAGTAACGCGCGCGGATGTCGAGCTTATAATATTAATATGCTTCTAACGTACAATACAAAATAATAATCGTCATAAAAGGCAACGTACATTTGTTGCTTGAGACGCGGACCAGTGCATGTATGTGAAGTTAAGAGCGGTATGTGTAGCGTCACTACGTCACAAGTGCAGCGTCGCTATGAAGTTGTCCGCGCGGAAAATGAAATCGTTTCGTTTCTTTAATTATATTTACTTTTTATATTTACTTTTTATAGAATGCGGCGTACGCTAAAAGGATCAACTTCGGAATGAACAGCGTTACGATTTATCTAATTGGTAAGTAAAGTTTACATTAAACATGCATTTATTATTAAACTCCTAATTATCGCATAAAACATAGATTCGATATTCGTTTGCCACATAACGCGTAATTCTTGTATTTTAGTATTATATTTTCATTAAAACTTCATTCTTTTATTACACATCTATCGAAATTATAAATAAAAAACGATAATTGCATGCAAAAATAATTTTCTCATATATTTATTTTCAATATTATTTCTATTTGAATGTTTTTTTTTTGTATTTGAATACTTTTTTGTGTTACAGATCGTATGATTGTATGTACTACAATTCTATTATTACACATCGTGGGAATATAATCTAAAAAGGAAATCTGACAACTCGGAAGCAAATTAGACTTAAGGGAGATATCGGGTTTTGGTGGAACTTTGCGGTAAGCATTATATTGCTTACATACGTAAAATTAATTGTTTGTTTCCGTTTCTTTAGTCATTTTATTTTAATTTGTTAAAAATAATAATTAGAAGAAAAAATATTTTAATAGAAAACTTTATAAATTTATTTTTATGAAATTATCCTTTTTGAAAACGTATAATTTTATTTAAAATTAAAACAATTAAAAAATTCTATGCGTGTAAGAATTATCTTTTGAATCGTTGATTATTTTGAGAGCTACTTTAATAAAGATCTTATATTTATATGTTACAGATTCATCATAGCGACGTAGATCTGATAACTCCACTATTGCGCATCAATCGGTGAGTAATAAAAAAATTTATAAATGAGGTAACAAAACTGTGAAATCTAGTAAGCCATTTTACTTTTTAATAATATGAAAGAAATGTTCTTTAATAAAAATGTTTAAAAAAATTATGAGTTTAAATAAATAAAATAATGTTCGGACGTAATAGTAATTCCATGAATTAAAATTATGGATGCGACATAATAAAAATACGGAATTATTTTTATGTCAATGTATTATTATAATTTTAATTCGTGGATTTATTATTACGTCGCAACATAATTTTAATTTATTGAATTATTATTATATTGTGCCATAATAAAAGTAAATTAAAATTATGTCAAAGCATAATAATAATTTCACAAATTTATAGTAAAACTATGTCACAATGTAATAATGTTTCCGTAAATTAAAATTGACATAAAAATAATTCTGTATTTCTATTACGTCGCGTCCATTATTTTAATTCGTGGAATTATTATTATATCTAGACATAATGAGAATTCGTAATTTTTATTGTAGCCATAAAAATAATTCTGTTAAGACGTAATTTTAATTAGATGAATTAAAATTATGTTATAACACAATAATGATTTCATTTATTAAAATTATGTCGTGACATAACAATAATTCTATGAATTAAAATTATGTCGAGACATTATAATAATTCCGTGAATAATAATTACTTTATAACAATGCTAAATCCAAATTTTTATCTTGATTCACACATAATAATAATTTAATGAATAAAAATTATGTGTATGCCAATGACTAATGACGAATTGAATAATATTGAATTAAAAGAAAAATTAAGTTTTAGTATATACAGTACAGGTATTTTGCAGAAACATAGATAAAAGAATTAACGCAAAAATACAATTTGTTATGTTCATTTTAAATAACCATAATATTAAAAATTTGTTTGCTTGTTTCATTCAAAAATATTAGTGAATACATGAATTATCCACAGAAGATTTATGCTAAGCAATATATAAATTCTAATCAAACAGGTTATTTATATTTCTTATTAGAATATATTAGATATGCAAACAGAAAAATACAACTAATATGAAATTTTTGTAAAAGACTATAATGGACCTGTATATACACAATAAGATATTTCATACAAGTTTTGTTAATATAATTAGATCATTTGTTCAGTGTAAACCAGAATATAAATTTTCTTAAAAGATTTTATAATCTTAAACAGACATAATTTGCTTACATAAAGAATATTTTTTCTTCATGTAAGCAAATTATGTCTGTTTATAAATTATTTCAAAAAGATTTTATATACTTGCATATATAAAAAATAATGAATTGTTTGATTTAATACTAATATTTTTTGTGTGAGTGCGTTTTGGTGAAATTAACAAAATTTCTGATTATTATAATAAAACTCGATATCTTATAATCAAAACGTTTGATAAATTTTATTATAAACTTTGCAAATAATCCTTGTAATTTCTACAATATTTCTGATTCGTCTATTATTTAATCATAATCAGACATAATCAGATTATTTTACTTATTGTAAGCAAGAATATAAAAGTTTGTAAATACCTTTTATTTATTTATATTTTTAATGCATCACATTTTTTGGGCTACAAATATGAATAAGTTGTCCTAGTTACATTTCCAGATATGAGCTCAAATAGATAGAACTCAGAAAAGCAGATTCCTATATTAACTAACGTAAAAACCTGAGGAAACAAGTAATCATCTTTAAAAATTATATTTATTGTTTTAATTATATTATTAATCATAATTTTTTGTAACTTTCTTTCTTTAGAATACACACATCTCCTTGAGAGAAAGTTAAAAAAAACATATTAGAAATTTTTTTATTTTTTTAATTCAATTGTAATCGATTTGTCATTACTCGAATTATTTGTTTCTGACATACAGCCAGATGAAATGATTTGGTCAGGTTTAAATCTATTTTCAAATACATACCTTAAAACTAATTTTTTATTTGCTTCAGCAAACTTATTCTTTCCATTTATGAAGCTGACGTATACTCGTCAATGATTTAAATAAACGAACCGCAACCGGTTCGTCGCGTCGCGCGTTTATTCCGGGAGTGCCGTTCAAGTAATAGGACTTAATTAGTCCTCGGGCGCAATTTTAATGTATTTAACGCGAGTGTTCCGCGAGTGCAACGGGACGAGAAAGCTCGACAACCTGGATTTAAGAGGAGGAGATCTGAGAGAAGTAGCAAGCCCCAGCGGAGCAACTTTGAGGTAAATATAACTTTTTATTTAAAATTAATAGCCTTTTTTTCCTTTTATCCAATTGTATCTTAATAAAAAAATAAATACTTAAAGAAAAAAAATTCAAATAAAATTAATTGAATTTTGTAAAGGTATTTTTTGGATCTGATTGCATTATTAAATATTTAATTAAAAGACAAGTTTTGAAATTTTGACGTGCGTGTAAAAATAAATTTTTTTAATATTGATTATTTTGAGCGTATTTTAAATATATTTGTATGTTACAGTATCATTGCAGCTTTGTGGCTGAATAACTCCGCTCCGTTGCGTATCAGATCTGTGAGTAAAAAATCAAATTTTATTTGTAGAATTTCTTTTTCTAATTTTTATATTCTGAATATTTAATTAAAAAATGATCAACGTTTCCGCGCGTAAGCTATAATATATAAATAAATTATATGTACCACATGTTGCTCCGCCGATGCTCGATGCCTCTACTAGGCCTCCTTCTCCTCTCATTGTCAGATTGTCCGGATTTTTAGTATCAAAGATACACAATATTTTTTTTTATGTAATACTCGCGAAAGCAGATCATGACGATACTTTGCCCTACACTCTCGAAACCGAAGCTAAAAGATACGATAACGCGAGATTTTATCAACGAAAACATCTCATAAATGCTGCAATAAATGTTTAATAAATATACTATTTTCACCGGAATCGGTACGCATAAGCAGATTTAGCAAATGATACAAGAGTCCGTAATGATACGAGAATTCGATGCGACGCAAGTAAGTCTCGCTAACAGTATGAAATCGTTGAGTTGAGACTGCGTTAGTTGAGGCGCACACTGCTAACCGACAAACAGGCTGTTGATCGCGGTGCAAGGTCAACGTTCGACAAGGCCACGCCGCGACGCACTCGTCACGTGCCGTCTAGTCTAGTCAGCCAGACGCAGCAGACGCTTCTCCCACTACCCCCACTACGCCCTCACGCTCGGCGCGCGGCGGCTCGGCAGCTCGGCCATCTCCGCCGCCGTTCGGCAATCGTCGTTGAGCTGCCGCTACTCCGGCGATTCCGACGTCCAACGTCGCAGCGCCACTGATACTAATGTTATCGTCGCCATACTGCGCCATATTCGTTCACTGTTTCGCCGGTTGTCGGACATTACAACAAAGCGTTACCGTGCTTCTCGCGTGTTCCAAACTCGAATCGTGTACAAATACGGTCTCGAGAATGTCGATGTGATTGCGAACGAGTATTCTGATATGCAGTAAATCGCAGTGTCGCACGTAGAGGTGATCGCGAGTATCGTGTGCTTGTTGCCGTTGTTGCGTAGCTTCGCCAAGTTTACGCGTGCAAACGTGTTCGCTGGGATAAGATGTTTCATCACGCAGTAAAATATCGCGAATGTCAAGTGAAGTGTTACTTGTCGCTGTGCGATCATATCGGGTATAAGATTTGCAATCGGGAGTGAGTTTGTCTCGTTTCTATTTACGCGTGCATCTATTCAAACGACTCTCGCCGCTGTCTCGGATGACGTGACGCATCGGCCACTCGTTTCTTCTAGCAATTAGTACTTGTTGATACTCTCGCGCGTATTTCATCTTTTATTCCTGTTCGCTTGGGATAGATTATCCGCATAATATCGAGAGTACCGAATAAAGTATGGACGACCATGTGTACGGTTCGAGAATAACTGAACGAGATGTCAGCAGATTTGTTAGAAGACGTGGAGCAACTTGGTGAATATTTTATTAATTGTATTTTTGCGTTCTTGTATATATATATATATATATATATATATATATATATATATATTTTGTAATTTAAATGTAAAGCTCTCCTCTTTAGACGATCTATAATTTGTAACAGAATTCGAGATAGAATTCTATTTATAATTTCATTTAGAAAACATGTGAACGAACAAGATGCATAAAATATGCACAGTGTGTAAACTCGTAAATTGTAAATAACGTAATCTACCGTGGCTGCGTACTGAAATTAATTGCCAATACTGAAAATTATAGTATACTCAGTAACCCCAAAAATCTTTGGAACAGGTCTGACAAACTGTGGCTCGCTAGCCATTCTTTTTCAGAAATACGTTTGGATTGTCTTTGAAGTGCTCTAGGTATCATTTTATCGTTGTTATTTACTAAATGTTAATAAGGCTAAAATGACATTTGGGGGACACTGAGAAAAGATGCCTAAGGACTAGAGAAGAATGGCTCATGAGCCACAGTTTGCCAGACCTGCTTTGGAATATGAGTTTATTAAAATTTAAAAAAATTTTACATTTTGGATCTGCCATTTTACAATAGCAATTTTTTTTATAAATACTCCTTACGTTGATCTTCAAAATGAGCCCAGAAAGGACTTGCTATCTTAATTTTTGTGGAAGAGATATCCATTTTTAACTTTTACTCTACTTTATGAATTTTTGACAAAACATACAGGGAGGGAGGAAACCCTTAAAAATGTTTATTTTTTTCAAAAGTCTAATTCTTTATGTTTAAAATGAATCCAGGAAAAAGTTGCGATCTTCATTTTTGTGGAAGATATGAATTTTTGAAGATTTTGCACATATACATATATGTACTACCAGGCGCGAAAGGGTTAAGGATGTGTCTTAAATGAGTCATATCTCAAAACATTACCAAAAAGACAATTTCATAGAATATATTAAAATGTATAATATAATAATATTCTATTATTATACATTTGAGTATCTGTGTAAAATTTGAGCACAATTTATTTATTGGTATAATAATTGTTTAATTTTTTGTTTAATCGTATCATATTTTTATTTTTAATAATCCAACCGAGTTAAGGAAACAAATAAATATTCTATACCTAGGCTGCGTTCTGAAATTTACTGCTAGTACTGAAAATCTATAGTATACGTAACATAAAGTGTAGATTTTCAGTACTGTCAATGGAATTTTGGAACACAGCCATAATTTGATATAAAAATATAAATAGAATTCTGTTTTGCATTCTGTCACAAATTATAGATCGTGTAAAATGGACTTTAAAATAAAAATAAAATTTTATTCCTATGTGTGATCAAATTTATAAAATACAATATGTAATATTTTTGTGTAAAAAAATGACAGTGAGATTATGATTAATTAAAATTTGCACATGATTATGATATGAAATATTTTCATTAAGTATGTTTATTTTTGCTGTTGTAATAACGTTTTTGATACGTTTTAACATCAAAAAATATCATTTAATGTGTTGTATTGTATTTAAAGACTAAGGCAATGTAATAAATTTATATTACATAAAATATATTATTAATCCCACGTTTATAAATTAAATAAAATGGTAGATTAATAAATAATATACATTCTATTTATGAATAAATATATTTATTATGTTTTCAGAATTTGGAAAGGGAATGCAGTAGCAACAACAGCAGTAACAACAACAATTGGTGAGTGAATCAATTTGACAATCTATTAACTATCTAGAGTAGAAGATATGCGTTTCTGTTATACAATCTCAATGTCTACAAATTCCGTAAGTAATTTCCATAGGTAGTCCAGGAGTGAGATTGGTTAAATAGACAAAAATGGCTATCAGATTATCTTTGTTTATCTAATCCATCTCACTCTTGATCAAGGCATTTTGAGTGTTTACGTTTAAAATATGTAAATAATCTATATATGTATACACAATGTATACACAAATTATATTTTATATATTATCTTTGTAAACAATAATAATAATCATAGAAAATTATTTTATCAGAAAAATGGTAATTGTGTATTTCATTTTTAATATAGTATATTTTATTTTATCAATTTTAAAGTCGCAGATATATTAACAATTTTATAACTTAATTACTTTTTCTATATTGAGTTATCGAATTTATAATAATTTATTATTTGTATTGTTTACATGAAAATGTTTCGTTTATTTAAAACATAAATAATACGTAAATAGTCCATGTAGACATAATTTAAAAATTTTCAATACACTTTCCTGGTCATAGTATGGAAGGAAACCACAAAATCATGGACATTACCTGCAAATTTTATAGACATTGGCTACGTAGTTCAATATCCACATTTTATGGATATAGAGGCGCTCTTAAGTAATCACGGTTAAATACCCGTGGTCATTCTTCTCAGTTTCTCTTTGTTGTATAAGGGTTGACAGAGTCTTGACTTAGAAAATGATAAAAAGATAGTATATAATTAAATGTTATTTAAAGAATTGATAAAAAAAAAACTGAAAAAGGCTAAAATCAAAATGAAAAGAAGAAATGTAAGCTCTTCTTTTACATATTATGTGAATAAAAATTAATTAAATATAAATAAGTTCTTGCGAATAACTTTGCATAAATTTTATTTTTTGCATTGATTATTTTTTAAAATGAAATATCAGTATAAATGGCTAACATCTATTAAACAATAACATCTATTAAAATTTATGTAACTGTTAGCAGTTTATGTAACTATTAATAATAAATATCCATACGATTATAATATTATATTAAATTAAAAAGGATATTAAAGAGATTCTGTATTAAGAAATAAAAAGAACATTACAAGATTATAATTTTTTTAATCGAATATTCTGTAAATATAAAAAAAGAAGTATTGTGCTCATAGATAATCATTGATAAACGTGAAATTTCACCGTTTCATCATCATAATAATGGTTTATTGTTGAAGTGATATAGTTATAATGATTCATAACGTATTTAACTACAATGATAGGTCTTTTATCTAATACAGTCGTGTTTATACATGGATTATACAATATTTACAGTGTAACTTAAGATTACGTAAGCAATACTTTTCTTGGACAATTTCACAGGACATTACGCCAGATCAATGGCTGTCAGGATATTTTTGTCTGCGTTACATAACGTTTCATTCGCACGTGTAAAGTATTTATACGGCGTACATGTGCGCGCGCGCCTCTTAAACGCGTATCAATCGTTAAATTACGAAAATTTTGGTAATACACTTATGATGTACATCGACTGTTTGCTAATCGCATTGCTATATTTATCGATCATTTATTCGCCACACATTCGTCACTATTTACAATACAGTTTCTTTTCTCGCTTTACTCGTAAAAGGGTGTCATCATTTGATACTTTCTCGAGACAGAGAAAGAAATATTACATTTTCTTCTACAGAAAGATCTGTAAGTTTATATATCAGTAATCATCACGAAATATAAGCGGAAGATTTTTTTAATCCTCGAAAGATTGTTTTGCCAGTATGGAATTATTATGGGAAATGTATTTGTGTATTTTTACGAAATATACAAGTTCATAAAAAATTATCTATGACGTAAAACCACTATTAATTGGTAATCAGCTAGAGTTAAAGGTCGGGACCCATAGGATCGTTCGGTGAAATGTTTAACGGTTCACACATCGAACTTGCACTTCTCTTCACGATACGAATAATTTACATCGTCGCTATTAAAATCACTCTTACACATCGAAGACGAATATTATCCGGTGATATATATTTCTCATTCTTTCTAGTACGTCTCTTTCTTTTTCGAACGTAAAAATATAATCTGATTTGATAAGTACAAAACGTCGATATGCTTCGATGCATTAATCGTTCTTTCTTCTTGGTCGAGTCAAGTTACCTCGACGATTAATGAAACTCACAAGTTTCTCGGCACATTTCCCGCAGATGGACGAACACACTGTGCGCTATGTAAATAGCAAGCAGCTATCAGCGATTTTGATTTTTGGCGGACGCGACATACCTAGAAGAAGCGACAGATTGTATATTTTTCTTTGAGTGACATTTTGCTTTCTTCTTCTTTGTGTTTTTTTTTCCTGTCTTTTTTAGTAATGTTACACGACGAGAGAGACGCTTGATCGATACCAAAATCATCGATGAGTTCTTTTGGAATTTTCCCTAACTCTGTCGATCTTTCTCTCGTTCTCTTTAACGAGAAGTTGGATGAATTACTTTGTCAAAGTGTTCACTGAAAGTGCGTATATTGTCTGACTTCACGCGCACTTTTCTAATTGTGTTGTCGTGTACCGCTGTAACATTCGCTGTGTAGATTGGCTTTCGTCTTAAAAAGGAGAAGATACATAGAAGCCGTTACACGAGTATTAATTTCTGAGTATGTACATACATGTAGGATCGATTACACGTAAAACCGCGTTTTACCGCGTGTCAGCCATACTGATTACGATATCATTTGACAAACACGCAGACTTTTCACGAATTTCAGAGACGATTATAAAATGTTTAAGTGTACCGTGGCTACATTTATGAAAGAAATTTATCGGAAGTAAAATAATCGACAGCCGTGGCAATAAATAATTCTTTTCGACGAATTTACCCTTTGCGGGTATAAATCCAGTCATTCGTTTTCAATAATTTATATAATACAACTCTTTATCGCTAAACCTCATAAGTCTTCAAAATATTTTGTTTACAAATTTTATAACAAGTGAAATTTATATGCGAGAGTTTCGGTATTGCTTCTGCAAATGCGGATATCAAGTTCAGAATTACGACGAATTTGTTGAGTCAAATAATATCTTCGCGCTCGGTTTTCGATATCCATATTGGATATCTAATAATGTACATTGTCGTATTTTCTAAGAAAAAAATATCCGTTTTGTTACACATGCGATTTTATTAAATATTTGGTATTATTTATGTAAAGAATTACATTCTTTATGTGGATACGGTAGATGTACATAGATGATAGGTACCAGAATCGGAACTTCGCGGAAAAAGCGAATAATAAATAAATCATAAATTAGTACATGTTGTAAATGTGTGGTATACGTTTCATTGGCGATGCTTCGATCGTTCAGTAATTGATTAAATACATAACGATATAGGTGATAATGATTAATACTACTGTATCAAGTTACTGGCTATTTTCAATTGATGTTTGATAAAAGATCTGAATTACGCATAATCAATAATGTAAAAGATGCTTTGTTACGTATATGTCATGTCATTTAAATGTGTCGAATGTCGTAGTAATATTTTACTTACATGGACATAGGTTATTTACTAAAAAATCACAGATAAAAAGTTAATATTAAAAATTCTTCTATAAATTATTATTAGAGCGTAATTAACTTTCTAATATAATTACATTCGCGTTTAAAAAAATATATTAAAACATAGCCAATGATATAGTCATAGTCTCTCTCATATTTGCCTAAATTAACAAATATTCGTTTCGAATCATCCGTAAAATTGAAAAAAAAAAATAACTTATGAAAATTTTCGAAATTTTTAAATAGCGTCTGACGCTATTACTTCTCCAAATGGTAATTTCTTTTTCTTCTCATATAAATGAGTAACGCTGTATAATCAATATAAATTACTATGAGCGATGCATCTACGAATATAAACAATTTCAAGTAAAAAAATTACAATAAATATTATAATAATTTAATTACTGTCATATAATTTATTATTATAATATTTATTACAATTGCTATACTTTATTATTATGGTTATAATTATCATAATAAATATTATAACATTTATGACAAATATAATAAATGTTATAATATTCTTTGTTATAATTTAATTAATATTATAATTTCATAATAATTAATATTTACAACGACAACGTAAACATCGCCGATGATGTATGGAGGATGGACGTTTAATTAGTACTAAGTGTTATTCTTTTTTTAATTAGTCACTGATTCCGAGGCATTCGCAGACATTCGCAATACATCGCATGCTTGTATCTCTTGCATACGTCCATCCATGCGTGTAAACGATAATAAATTTATTATTATAATACTATGATACAAGTTATAAGTACATTGGTTTAGTGATTGCAGGCTGCTCCTCTCATATCACAGCGAGGGGCGCTGCCGGGCCCGCCTTTTAAATTACACCTATACTTTATCATCCGCGCATTTGTCTCGTTCTAATTCCGTTTTTCTATCACACATACACATCGCACGCATACACATCGTAAACAAACGGAAGCAACACATATACAGTCGCGCGTATATACAACAATCGCACAATATGACGCCCTATTGCATCAATATAATAAACGTATGTATACATATGTATAATATATATATACGCATTATATATAATCATTTATTTATATATTTATAATATATATGCATATATATATGTACTTTTCCATGTATATTCGTATATATATGCATATATATATTTATTTATATATTGTTATGTATATAAGTATTTATAACGTAGCCTTAGATAAGCCGGAGAGGTGACCACCGCTGTTGTCGCGAATGGACGGTCAAACTGTGTCGGGGACACCCGTAAGGACGCGACGCCACGTGTCTTGCGGCTCCAAAATGCCTACGCTCGCCTTCTCTCACGAGCCGAGCTCAGTCTAGGCGTCGCGGCTAGCGCGGGTACTCCCACGAATCCCGTACGAGGGATTCGCGAATCGTATGTGAAATACATATGCACGTTATACGAGGCTCGATCGAGCACGCGCGCGGGATCAATATTTAAGCGGAACGTCTCGTCACCAGCCGCCCGCATCGCGGCGAGCGACGCGAAGCCTCGACTTGAATAAACGATGAACGCGAATAGCGGCGGCGGTGACGCGCGATCGAGCCCCATCGCGTATCGAGAGTTACCGAATCGAGGTCGAAACTCTCGGTGTCTTAGCCTACTCGGAAGCCGTCGACGAATCGATGGAATCTACCGACCCCTTTTACGCATATTAAGACTAGCGCGATAATAGGAACATGGTGTCTTCGCTTGCAGACATTGAAAACCACTATCGGGCGTGGGAAGGGAGGAGGAAGGGAGGGGACGAGAGAGAGGCGTTAGGATATGTCGTCACTCGTACATGGAGAAATGCCAAAAGCAACTTGATCACCAACGAGCTGCGTTCGCGCGATTGTCCCGGTGATCGTTCCGATCGATCCGCTCTCCCGACGTGAGAGATTAGGCGATCGTTTTCAATTCCAAAGATTGTCTTCCTTTAAAATGCACAGATACAGCATGGAAAAGGTAGTCGTGGCGTATATATTGTGATTGCTCCGATCGGGATTTGCGAAATCATCTTCATGCCACGCATCATCGCGCGATTAAAAACTTCAGCTTTCATTCCTGATGATCGCGCGAATCAGATGAGTCGTAAACCTTTGCCGATTGGGACGGAAGGTTGGCGGGATCGAGACCGCTCGCTATTAGCATTCACTCGTCACGATTCTTCTTTTCTTCTTCTAAACTAATTCAGTCTGAGAGAGTTGTATCGATTATATTATCAGCCTCTTACGCGGCCGTGATTCGGCCGCTATGAACGGACGATCGCGTCTTTCGTGCGGTTAGGTAGAAAGATATGTATCCGTCAAGTCTCACGCGGCTAATCCTTCTCCTCTTGCTGGTGGCGGTGGTAGCCGCGCCGTGGGTGGTGTGGCGTCATTCTCGGTTCTGCTCGGTGTTTCCCGGTCGAAATGATGCTGAAGAGTATCGCCGGTCCAAGACACGCTGGCGGACGTCTGATTACCACCGTTAGACGACGCGCCGGGCGAGTGCGAGGGCGACGGTGTTTGAAAGAGCATGGATCCTGAGGGTATCGCGGATTTGGCGTCTACCAAAGGTCCATTACTAGTCGGGCCGATCGGTTGCTTATCCAGAGAGAAGCCTCCCCCGCTGGCACCGTACACCGAGCCGAATAGGCTTGCCGCGTATTTGCCCGCGCTCAAGGAATGGGGCGGTAACCCGTTGCTACTTTGAATCACCGAAATCTCGTTCAGCTGTAAGTAATGCACGCCGTCTGGTTAGGTTTATTCGGGGACAATTACCTAGAAAAATGTAAATAAATGACGATTAATGCGGCTCTCCGTGACGCCTGCTTAATCGTTTATCGTCAAACGATTTTAAATTGAATAACAATTGTTACGTAAAATCCGCGCGGAATTGAGATAAAATAACAATAAATATTTCCGCAAAATATTTCCGAACTTAATTGTAATATGAATTCAACGTTTCTATAGCAAGTTTAAGTATGTAAAACTTATTACGCTAGTTTTTTTTTTTTTAATTGAACGCTGGTGGAATAGCCTTTCACTTTGAGCGTAGGAGGTAATATAAGTATTACCTTCTGCTGGACGCCGTTAAGGAATGGCGCGGGAAGATACGGGTAAAAAAGATCCGGTCGCCGTTGCAGAAACTCCGAGTCCTTGGGCGTGATTGGCAGGGGAGGTATATCCAATGACATCCGTCGACCTCGACGCGACGTTCCGTTGGTGAACATATGAGTACCCATGTGTACCTATGGTAAAAAAAAATACGAGAGGCGATCAGAGGTGGTATTCGCGCGTTAAAACTTCTATCGGGTAGGCGCTGATGTTTCATCGAGCTTGAGCAACTGGCGACGCTTACGCGTTTTGGCATTAGTAGAAGCGATAGCGGCTAGCTCATGTTAGTAAAGATTTTCGAGGACTTGTAGAAGGGACTCAGACTTTCGACGACAGTTAGAAAATTAATGTGTTATACCTTGAGGTTGCCTTTGGTGGTGAACGCTTTCTGGCAGACGGTGCATCGGAATGGTTTGTCGCCAGTGTGAGTTCTCATATGAATCTGGAGCGCCGAAGACGAGGAGAAATTCTTATTGCAAATCTGGCACAAATGCTTGCTCGGCAGGCCTGCAAATACACATAACGGTTTCGCTAAACTGCCCCTGACTTCGTGATAGTGATATGCGATGGTAATGATTAAAGGATCGTTATTTCTCACGTAAAAGTCTCAGTCTGAGGCTGTGCATTATGAAAATTATAAAAATGCGACATAAGTAGACTCGGTGATGTTTTTAAAGTATTAATTTTTTTCTAATGAAATAATATTTGTACATAGCACTGGTAATGGAAGTATGCCACCATAGTTACAAAAAATTCAACTTGCCCTGTATGAATAAAAAAAAAAAAAAAATGAACAGAGTGTGCGTAACCGCCACCAGTAATCCAAAGTACACGAAAATTCCAAAGCGTGTAGAAATAACGATGGGTAGGAAGCAGAAGGAATAAAAACTCTAAGAAGCGTGTTGCGAAGCAGCAGCGTCGAGAAACTCCAAACTACAGATTTCGTTAGCAAAGTGGGTCACCAAATATGATAAACGCGTTAGCGATGAGATTTGATTTGCCGAG
Organism: Solenopsis invicta; assembly: GCF_016802725.1. NCBI lineage: Eukaryota > Metazoa > Arthropoda > Insecta > Hymenoptera > Formicidae > Solenopsis > Solenopsis invicta. The sequence goes on from NC_052664.1 coordinate 29,583,045, forward strand.
CGAAGCTGAATTCGGATGATACGGGTGGCGCTCGATGAAGAAGCAGATTGAGAGTTCTTTCTTCTGTTTTTTTTTTCCCTTATGAAAGCGAACGAACGCGAGCGAAATTATACTTACTAGCTGGTCTTTTCGGTGCCGGCAGATCTCCTTCCGGTGATCTCTTTACTGGTATCGTAGATTCGATGGATGTCGGTGGCATCGGTGGGGGTGGTGGAGGTGGTGGTGGAGGCGGTAGGCTCGAATCATCGACACACATTGGACTTCGGGAAGTCTCTCGATCTTGCTGTTGCTGCTGTTGTTGCTGCTGCTGCTGCAGTTGCTGTTGTTGTTGCTGCTGCTGCTGCTGTTGTTGCTGCTGCTGTTGTTGTTGCTGCTGCTGCTGTTGTTGATGCTTAGGGTCGCTGAACAGATGTGGCGGCATATCGCGAATCTTGTGAGTCAACATATGCTGCTTCATATTACCCTGCGCATCAAAACACGTTCTATTGTATTTAATTAAGCCGTTGACTGTGATTCCTAGAAAAGAACAGTCGTAGCATTGTTATTTATGTGTGACATCTGTGTGCAATATATTAGCGATCTATGAATATTGTATTGAACGTCATGGTACAGATACGTTAGGAGCTTCATGTAGGTTTTTTTTTAGATGGGGAAAAAATTCATCTTATGGTTACATATTTATTTTAAGTTTACGTAAGAATTTTAACTTTGTCATAATAAGATATTTCTTGTTTTATCGAAGCAATTCGTCTTATACTCAATATTTATGTTCCTGTATTTTTTTATAAGGTTATCGCGTGTACATTGCGCGGATGTGTACATTTCGCTTAATCTCGCGATAATTATGAGTTATCTTTATTGAGTTAAGGTCGTTGAGTTCAATCAAAAAGGAAGGACATAATATTTTTACACAAAAAGATAATTGCGACTTGACCGTTATCGACTGCACGAAATCGTAGGACGAACGCGTGTACGCTTGCTGGTAGAGGAGGCTCTTACCAGGAAGACGTGGTCCGAGGGTAGAAGTCCGAGGGCGGGTGGCATCAGCGGGGGCAGGCGGACGGCAGGAAAAACAGACGTCAGCCTTCGCCCCCCTCCTGTTCCTGTCCGCCCCCGGTTCTTCCGCTCCTCAGGCCGCCGCCGCCTGCGTTTCGGTTTCTCACTATTTCCGGCGGCCGATCTCGCCGGGTGCGAGCGATATTGGGGATTGGGTTGTGGGAGGATCGGACCCTTCGCGGCGAAGGGTTGGTCCGCGCAGGAACATACTTGCTGACCGGTATCATCGTTCTGAAAGTACAGCAGAACAACGAGAAGAGTATAGAAGTGGTGTGAGTAGATGTATCGGGAGAAACTTTGCCTAAAATATTTATAATATTTAATTATGGATTTTTAATTGTCGAGTAATCCATAAATATAGCGCATATTTTTATAAAGTCGTTAGCGCTAGCAGTAATGCTAATATATATGTAATATATTATTTCTTTTTTACTCTTTTTTTATTATTCGACCATACACTTGTCAAAATAAATTTTGCAACAGTATTATTTACATTTTTTGAAAATTTTGTGGTGGTCAACATTTCCTAAGTTAGCGCTTAAGATTTAAATGAATATATGCGCAATGTGCTTTATATCTATATCAGCTGATTGTGATATATGAAATGTTTTATATCAATCATTTTATCAAGTAAAAAATTAGTATGAATTTTCCTCTCTCTTATATTTTTGTTTAACGCTGTGAGTATTCAGAATATATTCTTTGGAAGTACAGTGAAGGATGATTTTTCTGAAACTAACAAATATTTCCTAATTCTTAACGGATGTTACACGTGCAATAATTATACGTGTAATGATTAAAGGATGTATAGATATTTCTATACAACATTCTTTTACAGTGTCTCTTGATAGTTTTGAGAAGTTTTGGAGCTTAAGTCATCAATTTCAGCATAAATCTGTTCCTGTTTCTGTGTGGAAATTATTTAAATAAAATATTTCTGCAGGATGCAGACATCAAGGTATCGGGATTAAACATGCCGCAATCAACAAGGTATTTCGATATCGAGATACGAATCACATTAAAGACGATATACAAACGAGAAAGAGAAAGATTAGCGATTCGCAGTATTCGCATTCGAGGTAAAGTAGATTTAATTACCTTCGTAGAAAAACCTCGATCGCATATGGTGCATTTGAAAGGTCGCTCCTTCGTATGACTCCGGTAATGAATCTCCAATGCAGATTGGCACGCAAACGTCTTGTAGCAGAATTTACATGTGGTGTTGCCACGTACTGTAACAAATTGTACCCCTTTACATTTTCGATTCGATCCATCGTATGCGTATTTCGAATTACGCTTTGTTTTACTCTATCAAAGCCTCGCATTGTGTATTTTTTTACGATTCGTAAAATCTAATACACAGCCTGTGAAGGAAGAGCGTGACCGGCGTAACTTTTATGTGAATCTCATTAGCGAAGAAAATCTGCATGAGCCAAATTTTAATTTACACATTTTAGTTTATGATGCATCATAGAACAAGATTTAATTGGCTATATCTTGTTAAGAGAAACAATATTTTTATTTTTAACGTTCATTGTCACGAGCTCTTAACAAATATGTTGGCTACGTACTATGATACTTTCTTTACACAGATGAAATAAATATATGAATCAACATAACTATTTTTAAATTATGAAAGTTTTTCTGAAACTTTGTTTACCATGTTCATTTATTACAATTTACCAAAATATAAGGATTATCAGTAAGAGAGACTGCTAATAAAGTGTCAAAAACGGGCTCTTAATTAAGGTTTTCTGTTGCTTGATATTAAAAATGTCTGAGCTCTCAAAAAATGAAACTCTGCTATAAATGTAAGTATTGCTGAATCATTGTGTCATTATATTAAATCGATATATTTAACGATCTTTATTTCTAAATTATGCTTTGATAGAAATTACATCTTGAAGATATCGAATGATAGCAATTGGACCATTGATTGATGTAATCTAAAATTTAATTGTAATCGAGCATTATAAGTAATATAACTTTATCGCGATTTTATAACAAGCAATTTAAAAATTATGCTGATCATGCTTTTCCTTCATTTCATTTATTTTAACAATGTTATTTATTTCAACAATTAAAATTATGCAATTTCAAGGAATGATGATTACTCTTTATATCTTAACAAGCACTAGTAACTATGAAAAAATTTATCTAAATAAAATGAAACAGAATAATAGAGAAGATGAGAGTGAATTGTGGCAAGAAAAAATTGTTACTACAAAAAAATTTATGATAAAAGTTTATTTTTTCAGTATTCTTTCCCATTGACATATATTGTCAAGATCACTATCCTTAATACTGTGATGAAGATAGAAATCGTCGTTTATTGTTTATAACTTTTTTTATAAACAATAAGCGATTTCTATCTTCATCACAGATGAAGTAAATAAAGTTGGTCAAGTAAAATAAAAATTAAGTAATATCTCACCAAATATGAATAAACTTTAAATCAGGTTTGACTAGAGATAAAAGATAGATAAATGAAAAGTAGGATGTGTAGAGGAAAAAAAGGTTTGCCACTTCTCTTATATTTTGTTCTGAAAAATCCAATTTTACCAATTAAAAGCAGTCCCTAAATACTTTATATTATTGCGTAATATTTCAATATAGATCATCAGGAGGATTATTCATGAACTGGAACTTATTTTGAATTGTCCAGAGGGATATTGTACAATGTTACGGCACAAAGAAAAACTTAAACAGTAAAACTTAGGCAGTAAACGAATCACAGTCAAAAGTTTAAGGCGGTAGCAAATCTAAACTGTTGATTTCTTTACTGCTTACGTCTGCATAACTTTTTTTGTGTTATAGCCTTTTATTGTCTTATTAGAGACTGTTTAAGACTAAGTTAGGTTTTCATTTTGGCGATATTGGTTGTGCCTGTCTCCCCCCCCCTTCCCCTTTTCACGTATTCCCCAGGTAGCAAGCTGTTTTATTGTCGTTTTCATCAATATGACAACAAATCTTGATGATATTTAAGTGATTTTTGGTGATTGTTACGTACATGTACCAAAGTTGTTATTACGGTGAAGCTTATTTCTGTATTTTCTTCTCGTTTTTTATTCTGTCTTTTTATTAGTTTTTATCAATAATATCAAACACACAAAAATGTATTAGTACTTTGAATGCGATGCCTGATTTACGTAAAAAATCCCCTATTTTGATATTAAAATAACACGATAAATAACGTCAGCTTGTTACATGAGTTATTTTTAAATATTTTATATAAAATTGTTTTATAAAATCAAAACGAAATTTTCTCTACATCTCGCATTTACTACTCTAACTGAAGCATACAGCTAGATAAATAGAGAAATAGATAGATAGATAGAGAGAAACAGAAAGAGCTCCGTTTAGCCACACTCGATTTGTACACAGAAATTCGTATTCAGTTCCATACGAAACGAACTTATAACTGAACTTTTATTGTTCGAATTATTCGATAACCATAATTCACATATGATCTAGTTTGCATCGTGTATTAGTCCATTACCTATACGCTATATTTTATCCAAACACGATATATCACGACGATATAACTGTTGTGAATTTGAGTCAGGTATCTGTTTCGCGATCCCTGATCTTAGATACTCTTAGGTTGTATGATGTAACGTGTGTAAACGGAGATAGGCTAAGAACGTGATGCAAAGTATACCTGTATCCTAGTAGATGGCATTATATGAGGACACACACACACACACACACACACACGCACACACACACACACACACAATATTAGGAGACTACCTATATTAGGGCCAAAGGTATCCATAGTCTAAACGTTGTAAATGTCTCATTGGTAGCTTACTTCAGGTCAAAGTATAGGTCAAGACAGATGAGGTTGTGTGGTGTAAATTAAGTTAGTAAGAACGACGTGCTCGACTTCAGTTTTCTGAATACTAATTTCTATTATCGAAATTATTAAGTAATAGAGGGGATATGGAAAGAAGAGCTAATAAACTTTTATTATTTAAACAATTATCGGAATTGTTTTGCTCTCTGACATATTAAGATAAGTTGAATTCTACTATATTTGCATTTAATAAACAATGAATGACTTTTAAATTATTAACAAAAGCTACATATTACAATAGATGTTTGCTATATATTCTTTGTTTTTTCACGTCTTACATCTTACATTATTTCTTTTTACTAATAATTCGAAATTAATAATAAGTGATATTTAAAATTTGTATTATTGTATTCAGTATTGTAAATTTGATGATGTATATTAAACTAACTTTGGGGAAGGATATGACAAGGTAAATTTTTATCACATTTATTTCAGAATTAAGTAAAACAATTAATAATTGTGTTTTACAAATCGCGACCTTAATTACTATTCTAATACACGTAGGTCTAACTATAACATTCTCTCAATAAATATTAATTGTTACGATAAATATTATTGTTCTTTGATAATTAAAATAACTAAGACACTCGCACGGAATGTAGGGAGATTTAGGCTCAAACCTAAGATAATTTTTGGCAACAAATTCTTTACAGTTTTTGAGGACGGGGAAATCTTATAAATGTTGTTGTTAGCTTGTCAATGGACGAGTTTAGGCAAACACCTCCTCGCTAAACAATTGTACATGATTGCAATTACGATAATCGTTTTATATACTATTACTTTGTACCTTTTTAAATAGTATTCCATAAATATGATTATATTACTTTCTTATTTGTTAATTTCAATAGAGATAGAATCTTAGATCCTCTTTAGCTGTTAGTTAATTATAAAATAAATGTAATCTTATTAAACTACTTTTTTCTTTTTTCTTACACAGCATTCGTTAAAAGTAAAAGAACAAATCTACATTTTTAATACAATCCTATATGACAAATTGAATGCCCTCTCATTATTATCAATTATACTGCCTACTCTAACTTACTTTAAACTTTATCTTGCATACAATCTGTATCGTAATATACTGTAAATATCGTAAGTAGTAGTTTATACAACATTTATTTGTACTCCCACGTAATAAGATGATGTTATTTGGCGTTATTTTAACGTTAACATAACATTTTTGTTGACATTTTGACATAACAAATGACCTAGTTTGATATTTGGGATATGCAATTAAACATTTTTTTGTATAAAAGGAACTAATTCATTTCACTGTGTGCATATAAGTATCAAAATACAAAAATTAATAATTTACGAGATATTTTATATTTTATATCAAAATATGACATAATAAAGTGTAAAATATCACGTGAACTTATTGAGCACGATCTGCTTTTGACATCATTTTCTCATTTCAGTATAACTCTCTCGTTATTTAAATATATTTTTAAATTCGTAATGTTTAGCGGGAGTTACAAAGGAACTCTTTAAATCTACGTGACATATAGGATCTGATAATTCCACTTGCTTCCATTACTACAATTACTACTACTATTACTACTACTATTCTCTTTCTCCAAATCTTAGCCCTTGTTAGAGCATAGTAATCCCTTGACATATTTCTGGGTGTTGTGTGTGTATGTGTGTGTGTGTGTGTGTGTGTGTGTGTGTGTGTGTGTGTGTGTGTGTGTGTGTGTGTGTGTGTGTGTGTGTGGTGTTCGCTTTTTTTTACAATTTATACAGATATACGAGACCTACAGTTTAAACATCGATTCCGAACAGTCTAATTTAATATACTTTGTAGTGATCGTGGCGCGAAGAATTGTCGTTTGTTTTCCGTTCCAAAGGCCCGGATTTAAATCCGACTGATCAGAAACATCTGATTTTATTCAATCGCTACCTCTTGGAAGACAATGGTAAACTATCGATTTTACCATGAGAACTACTATTACTACGAGTATTAAAATTATTAATCTTTAATTAAGACGAAAAATTAAATTTTACGCGAAATAAACTACAATTTTTTTTAAACCAACAATGAATTTTTTTACAAAAAATTAAATTTACAAAAAATGCCCCAATGGTCATTAACCAAAAATTTATTTGGTGCACAGTTTAATGAATTTGTAAACGTATGTATAACAAAATATCAGCATAAAGACTCACGATCAGCTAAGAATCTGATAAGGCTTATTTTTAATTACTTTACAAGATATTTTATATTTTATATCAAAATATAACAAGGTATAAAATATCTTATAAAATATTGTTAAACTAAAAATTAATAAAAAGCGATACTAGTAAAACAATACTAGTAATAAACAATTACTTTAGTGAGAAAACAACTAATATTTATGTGTATTAATATTAATTTATGAATTATAATGCTCTTATTGAAATTAGTATTCATTTGAATAGATTTATTAAGACGATAAGTTGATTTGAAGAATATTTCCTATCATTGTCTCTTGACATTTTTTAATATTTCGGACAAAACCTACTTGCCTTCATAAGATTTATTTGTCTTGCTTTTGAATCTTTCCCATTGAGAGCAGACATCAATCGTTATTGTATTAAGATGAATGATTAACCTCCAGTCATGTTTTCTAATATTGAAGCCGAGTCTTCACTTTTAGTCTTCTAAATAAAAAAATAAAAAAAAAAATAAATAATCAAACTAAAATAAGTAAACCGAAATTGTAACGTTGTAAACATGACGAAAATCGCAGACATTCTACACATATACAAACGTGACGCGGCATCGCAAAGACAGCACGATTTTAATGAGAAACAGACATTGTCGCATAACATTAAAGAATACAGAAAAATTAAATGATAAGGAGAATAATAATTTAGATATATATATAATAATGTAGACATAAAAAAGAGAAAAAGAAAGAAACCAAGATGATTATCGAAACAAAGGTAACAAGAAAACGAAAAAAAAAGAAGAAAATTGTATAACAGGAAAATGGGAGTGCTAGATCCAGCTACACCACAAACAGGACATTGATATGAGATTGGATAAGACGGATACGTCATGGAAATAGGTATACTCGGCGATATTGGACTTAGTGATTCGCGGCAAAGAATCATGATCACAGTTTGGACGAGGGACAAGGTGTAGCAGGAACCGCAGCCCGCCCTGATGCTAGCAGTTCCTACCTGCTGGGCCTCCGACAGCTAGGCCGAGCGGATTGTAGGTCGATGATGCGGCTAGTACGGCTGAAGTGGTCAGCGAAGCTAAGGGTCCGCTGCCGGGACCGCTAGCCGGGTTGATAGCACTCATCGAGGTGACGCTGTTTATGTTCGACGTGCCTATCGTGCTGGTGGTAGGAGCAGACGAAACCGCTTGCAGTAGTCCCGCGAACATGCCAAAGGGATTTGGTGGATGATGCGGCGCCGTCTGAGGTGGCGGTGTTGGCGATGCGGATGCCACCGACGCTGGCGTAGACGAAGCACGGGGTGTTAGATCGAGCGGGGCTCCGGATGTCGGTGGGCTAGTACTCTTCTCGCTCCCGTTGTATCGATGAAAGGATGGCGACCTGGCCACATTTGTCGTCGTGGCCGTCGTCGTGATGGTCCTTACTTGGTTCTCGAGCGCCGCCAACGAAGTCGAAAATATAGGAAGCGTTACATCCTTGTGCTCGGACGTATCTTCGCTTTCATGGTCCTGCTCTTCTTCGACATCGACGCTACGCCTTTCACGATTTAATTCGCACCTCTCGTCGTCCTCTCTATGATCTTGCTCCTCATCCTCCTGATCTTCTATCTCTTCGCCATGCTCCTCCATAAATCTTTGTCGGTGAGACTCCTCTTTCGTTTCAATATCGCTTTCGTGTGATTGTTGCTCAATGACCGTTTGCCTGGATGGAGGGAAGCCTAAGGAGAAGCTCGCGCTAGTCGGATGTATCGATGGAAATCCTTGCGGAAGGAAAGACGCCAGCGGATGGTAACCGGGCGGGAACTCATTTACTTCTGCAGCTTGAATCTGTTCCGGGCTGAGATCAGTGGGTTCTCCGGTATGAAGACGTATGTGCTGCTGCAATACGAGAGCGTTCGTGAATTTTTTGTGACACACGGGACACTGATGCAACACTCTCAGTGGTGGTTTAGCTCTGTGAACTCCCATGTGAGTTTTCAGATTGCCCTTTGTCGTGAAGGCGCGACCGCAAATTTTACACTTGAAAGGACGCTCGCCGGTATGAGTGCGATAATGCATCAACAACGCGCTCTTGCATGAAAGCACTCTGTGACAAACGATGCACTGATTAGGATCGCTCAGCTTGTGCTCGATATTGTCGACTAGTTGTTGCAGCTTGGATGTCTCTGAAGTTTTCGTTATTTCGATCAAACTCTCCCAGGAATTGTCATTGCTGCCAGGTCGCGGTAATAAGGTCGAATAAATCGCCGGATCTTTGGCTGGATCGATCATTTCATTTCCGGATGTGGTGATTGATCCTGCTTGTGTAGAAATAGGAAGGTGAGGAATTTGGTGATGGGCTGGAGGACCAGGAAACAAGATTCCAGCGAAAGATGTTTGCAGACTACCGCTACTTGCACTACTGCTGGCCGGCGATGCTCCCGGATACGCTCCGATCTGTTGGGGTAAACGATTGATTGTACCTCTGCTCGAGAGATTTTCAGGTTGCTCCTCTGTTTCTTCGTCCACTTCCATTTCTCCGTCGCCCTCTAAACGTCCGCTGATCTTGCTGTCCATACTACAATCCTCGTATATTTGCGACTGGGATGGTGGATTCGCGGATTGGGGTGAATTGAGATATCGTCTCGTGGTCTCTTCAAAATCTTCGCTTTCTTCCTCAACGACTTCTTCCGTCTCCTCGGGTTCTCTTTTTGGTGTTATTCGCTCGGCGCCTTCCCGGCTCATCGGTCGTTGTTGATATTGTTCCTGTCCGGGTGATCTCTGTTCGAGTTTTATTTCCTCTCTCTGCTCAAGCTGCTGCTTTTGATGTTGTTGATGGAGATTGTCGTGAAAGGAATGGCGAGAATTCAATACGGCAACGGGAGAAGTGGGAGACGTCTGTGGAGCGGTGGTTATGGGTTTACTAAGATTCTCCGGCACATCTTGATCGTCCCGGTGATTAATAACTGGAGATCGATAAATAGGTGTCATGTTGGATAAGGTGAGACTCAGAGGTATGGGCGGTTGTGGCGGGAGGAAACCGTGCGTTGTTGCCGGGTGAAACGAAGGGTGATGAGAGGATGGTGGTGGTGGCGGCGGCGGCGGAGACGGCATCGGTCTCTGCCCAGAAGCGATTTGCTGTAAGAGAGGTGGGTGGTATTTATCTAAATGCTCTGGAACGGGATTTGGATTCATCTTAACGTGTGGAAATTTGGCTGTGTGCCTTTGGAAGTGGACCTTCAGGTTGCCCTTGGTCGTGAACCGACTGCCACATACGTTGCACTTAAAGGGTCGCTCACCTGTATGGGATCGTATGTGGATTTGTAGCGCCGAATCGCTACCGAAGACTTTGCCACAGAAGCGACATCGATGCTTGAAGAAGGGCTCGCCGCGACCACCACTTGATTTCGAATCGTAAGGAGATAGTCGCGAGCCCTTGCCTCTAAACGCGAGCTCGTCGGCCAAATTGTTGGCTAGTCCTTGACTCGCGTTATCCAATACTTCCTGGGTACGTTTCTGAAGAATGTCCAGCGTGTTTGGCTCGTGAAGCGGCGGCGGATCGGTGTTCGTTATGATCGACGAAGCGAGGGAAGCGCTTATCGAGCAAAGCGGCGGCATTTGATGCGGCATCGGTATTTGACTGCTGGTAGTTGTGATGGCAGTTGATGTCGCGCCGGTCGAAGAGAGGGGTAGATTCAAAGGAGAAGCGCTGCTCGTCGAGGTTGGCCGTTCCTGAAGCAGATTCGGCGTCAATGGCGCCGGTGACGTTTGTTGATGATGACTCGGTGGACGAGATGAAGGAGGTGACGCGAGACTCGACAATGGTTTCGGATGAATAATCGGAGACGACGAAGCCTCTTTATTATCGGTTGGCTCCGTTGCCGTCGATTGCATTACCGATTGCCCGTGAGTAATCAATAATTGTTGCTGAAGTTGTCGAATCAGCTGTAATTGCAATACCTGTTGATTCTGAAGGGTGCACAGCGTGTTTTCCAGAAATGCCAGGTCTTGTAGCGCCGCTTCGCTGTCTGCCCCGGTGAGGGCAGTGGCTGCGAACTGGGCGACCGCCACTTTTGTATTTTGAAGGGCTTCAAGGGTGACGTGACTAGTTCCAGCAGGTGGAAATATAGCAGTAGGTAGGCCGCTCTCCACAAAGTTATTATTGTTCTCCGCGTCCTGTCGATGATGAATCTGTTTGCGCGAACCCTCCTCGTCCTCGTCCTGCTCGTCTTGCTCATCGATACCTTCTTCCTCATCCTCTTCCATAGGATCATCGTCACCCTGATGAGATCTCGTCGCTGTGAGATCCACGGCTTCCTCGCCACCTCCTCCTCCACCACCGCTCTCTTCACCGTCTGATGTAAAGTCATTTTCTTCTCCTGCAAAAGAAAATAATGAAAATTGATAAATAATATTTTTCATATTATTTTATCTATCTATTACTAATATCTGAATTATATATACATATTCATTAATATTTTCAACGATTACATAAATTTACTTTTATAAATGCATGTTTAATAGATTTCATGTGCCACCAAAAGTTAATATACTTTTCACATTACATGCGAATATGCGTAAGCTGATAGCTATACGACATTAAAATGAGGGCAGATACATCAGCACCTGTGTTTTTAAAGTTTCACTCGGCACGATTAACATGAGCGCCAAGGTTAACATGAAAGATAAGTTGACATCCCATATACATATTACACTCAGGATGTACAACGAAAACGGAATTCTTAATGATGATGATATAGGCAAGTTTCCGGTTCTTTATATTGAAATATATTCTTTATATACAATAAAAAAATCGTATATTTTTATACAGAGAAAAAAGAACAAAGAAAATTAACGAATAAATTTCTATTTCTTAAACGATCTGCGACGTCTTAATGTATTACAATATATATTTATTTTGTAAAATATAATCCATTTTTACATTTTTTTTTAGAAACTAGTGCAATAATACAAAAATTAATAAATTATGTATGTATATGCATGTACATATGTGTAATACTTTTTTCTTTCAAGAGAAGATTAAGATGATAATATCAATTAAAATAAAAAGTAACTTATGAAACCAAATATTGTAGTTTTATTTGAATATAAAATAAAGCTTATTGTTAATTGCTTAATTATATTGTCAATCAAATTTGTGACACGCGGATTCCTCGATTCAATATGCATGCAAGTAAATCAGTTAAAAAATTTCACTTGCAATACTTTAACACTTCGTTAAAGATAGAGATAATTTATTTAGATAAAGAACGAATAATAAGGACTTAAATACTTAGAAATATACCACAACAGACAGAATTTAGAAATACGCTAGTTAAAATAACGATTCTGTCTCTCTAGATGAAATATTAATGAACTTCTACTAAACAACTTGGGCGAATAAAGACATATTTATTATATCGAAATCCATTGAAATCCGTTGAATTATTTGCTTAAACTTAATTATGATATTTAAGTATTGTATGACATCACTGAAAAGAACTTGATTTGTCCAATCAATCTCGATCTGCTGTTTAAACTTGACAAAAACGATCCATTTTTAATACGAATTGTGTCATGGTGAAGATGGTGAAGAATGGATGACAAATCGACGTCAATGTCGAACAAAATGCATACAGAAGATGCCAGAAAAATTCTAGATAATATGTCATAAGATATCCAAAGACCTTTATTCGAAGAAACTCACAATGTACAACTAATCGAGTTGGAAAGACGTGTAAATGGCGTTGGAAAATCGTGTATTGTGAAGCAAACAGCCAAATATTTATAAACTGTATTTGATATTTATATCATTAAATATTTATATCGATTTATATTTTGTATAATTTATATATGTTATATTCAACTCATAAACAATAGGTCGCGATTGTGTAAAGAGTTGTTAAGCGACTTCTTCTTGACTTGAGACAGGTATTTTTTTTTCGTACCACGACCTGACTTAGGCCGACTGATGCACATAAATGTAAGTGGCCTAAAAATCATCCCCAATAAACGATTAAAAAAAAAATAAATGTGACACATTCATCCCAAAAGTATCATAGGTCTACATGGTTTAAGTTTCGTTGGAGGCCTATTTTAGGCAAGGGCGTTCGAATGAATCTCGTAAATTATCCCATTGAATTTTGACGTTAAATTTATTATTACGACTTTAGAATACTAAATAGACTGATTGTACGAAAAACTTATATAAAATTATATATAAAATTATAATTATAATCAATAATCGGTTATAATTATAATCAATAATTACAGTTTACGGTTGCTCTTGAGGCGGAATGTTAGCACGGTAGCACTTAAAAATTTCATACATCCGGTTCATTGTTTATAAGGAAGTAAAGTCTATTTAGAACAATGCGCCAGACCTCATATTTCTTCCGACCTTTTATAGAAAATTGTAACTTGACAAAAGTGTCCTGCCTTGTGTTCCTCTATTGTTCTTATGACGTAAATCCTTCGTAATCTTTACAGGATTCTCTTAAAGAAATTAATAAATATGTTAAAAAATTTTTTCTTAATTCTGAGAATTTGGAAAATGCCGAGAAAATCTCATTTTTCTCGTTGAAGAAAATAGGAACTTTCTCGAAAAAGAATAGTAAAGCTATCTGAAAAATACACAGTTTCATTAAAGTATCTAAAAATTTAGCTAGATGTAGATCTGAAAATAATTTTGTTGAAACCGTCAAAATAATTATGTAGGGCGTTTAAGTTGATTGCTCGAATATCAAAACTTCTTGCAATATTGTTCACCATGTTTGAGTGTCCTATATAATTGTTTTGTAACGGAGAGTTTAACAAACAAAAATTATTTTTGTATCTAACTAAATTTGTAGATATATCAACAAAACTGTTTTTTACAAAACATGTAATAATTGAAAAGATAATTGGACAAAATGATCAAAACGTTATCCAAGTTTTTAATACTTTGTACGCATTTAATTCTGTTGCACCATTTGACTGAAACAAACTAAGCCTACGGACTGAGCCATATTTTTTATCGTACACACGTATCGCGCGATATGAAAGTAAAATTATTATTAAAGTCACAGTATTTTGTATGTTTTATTTTTATTCTTGTACTCTCAGCGGCAACATGCCATCAACAGACTGTAACATTAAAATTGGTGATACTGTATCGTCGGCAGACCGCAAAATGTTAAATTTACATATTAAATTTTCCTTTAAATTTCCTCTAACAGAAAGTAAGAAGATTTGACTTTTAACTAAAAAAGATTGACCAATTCAATATTTTTTTCCACGATTAATTTTCCAAACTTTTTACGTATCATCGCGCAAATGTTGACGGTCTATCGACGGCACATTACCACTGCGATATAAGAATAATGAACTTTCTTAAAAACAAAATACTTTAACAAAGATAGTTTTAGCTATCTCTTGTAAACAAATAAAAACAGATCATTTAAAAACAGGTGACTTGAAAATAATATTTAAATATATTCCCAAAACACATAACGTTTCGAGATAATGAAAACTAACGATTCGCTGTTGGATTATTTATTTAACTAAAAATATATACTTATTTTACAAATTTTCTTGTCGTATAAAATTTAAGTAATTATTTCAAGATTTCAATGTTAAGCAAATAAATAAGTAGGCCTACTAGGTACTTGTCCGCGTAGTAACTTATGATTCTTCTTCAATCTGGGAGTGCGCAGCTTCAAAGGATCCATTATTCGCCATTTCATACACTTATCGCTTCCAGTAGGTTTTTTGATTTCATCTTGCTCGTACATTTCACACATAAAATATAGCACTGATTGATACAAAGATACTTATTATTAAAAATAATGATAACAATTTGCATATTGCCGGAAATCGGCAGAACGCTAGTATTATAAGATAAAAATGAAAGAGAAAGAAAAACGAAAAAAAAAAAAAAATACCTAAGATTACTTATTTGAGTAGAATAACGTATTAGAAATATTTGGATTAATTATGACAAATTTAGTCGATCGTGTCATCGTACGAGTAAGGACGGAAACCAACTGGTGTCTTGTAAAGAACCAATCCCTTGAGTATACGAGCGACCATCTACAGACCCCACCATCACCGACGGCGACGGTGGCAGCAGCGGCGATTTCCTCTGTGTTCCACCACTCCGGATATACCACGGCGTGAACTTCCACCACCACTGGTCTCTCCGTGCCTCGGTTATGACATGGAAGGCGGCGCGGTTCATAAATCAGGGGGAAAGGGGGCGGCGCTTGCACGAGCCACTCACCGTCGAGTTATTAATTATTATCCAGTGCGCCGGGCGCGCGATACCCTGCCGTCGACGAGCCGCCTCGCGCCACCGCCTACGCCGCCGCGTTTAACCCTCCTATCCCCCAGATGTTCGCCAGCGGGTGGTCCGGAATCGCGGCGCCGCGCCGCACCACGCCGCGCCGATTTGCGCTCGATTTTGCCCGCAGCGCGCGTCGCGTTAGATTCCAGCCATTTCGCGCGCGATTCCAACAATAAATTGTGGCCCGCGAGTAAATTCGGCCGTTGCGCTTCCGCGATTTCCGAAAGATAACACGGAATTGCGCGATAATCGATTCCACGTGACCTTCGTCGTGTGAGATAGCTACGTGGCCACACGATCGCGGTTCTCCAGATTGCAGTTGCAACCACCAAAATCTTTTTGACTTCGCATATCACGAAGAAGAACTGACTTCATATATCTTACGGAAAGAAAGATTTGCTAAAGTATCTCAAAATTTTGCCAGATACAGTTCTGACAATAATTTTATTAGTATTAGACTGTCAAAATAATTACATAGGACGCATAAGCATGATAAACAAAATTATTTTCAAATCTTCATCTGAATTTTTAGATGTTTTAGCAAAATTGTTCTTTTCGTAATAACAAAAAAAAAAAAAATAGATGGATGAGTTTTGGAAAGCGTTGTTTTTGTCACCTCGTTATTAAAGTGAAATTGTTATTGAATTATTGAATTTCTTTATTATAAGTAGAAAATAAACAATTTAGAAGTGGGAAAAAAAAGAAAAAGGTAGATAATAATATATAATATAAATAGATGTGATAAACGAGGCGAAAGTTACATATATCAAATTTTATGAAGAAGGTCTTTTCTAAAGTGAGGTCAAATTGTATAAGGGACGCAGCCCACCTGAGTCCTAGTCATCATATATTTTATCGGAACAAAAGATGTGTCTCGCTTGTGTGGTCGCTTGAGCTTCTAAACAGGCTGAATAAAACATTATCCTTCATATTAATAAAAAAATGTTTAATTTGATTATCACTAATTAATATGTTTTATAGTCTATATTTTATAGTGTAATCAGAATTTCGCTTACTAAAATGAGATTATAAAATTATTCAATTACTACATTTTGATAGATTTTATGTGTAAATTACGTACATATGGTGTCTAGCGATCCTTAAATGTCCTTGAATCATGGAATTGAAATTTAAGGCATTCTGAAAAATTCCTGGAAAAACCGTGGAATTTCAGGATTGACCTAGAATTCCCGTTATTTTTTTTTAAATTAAAAAAATGGAATCTGTGATCTATTTTGTTTGCAATATGGATACGGTAAAAAGGAGGGATTGCAAAAGAAAAGACGAAAAAATTGCATGGTATTGAAGAGTTAAAGAAATACGATAAACTTATGAAAGAATTAAAAAATTAAGAAAAAAATTATTTGATAAAGTTTTAAAAGCAAATTTAAACATTGAAAATTAAATTGATAGTTTATAATGAAACGACAGTAAGTTTATAATTTTTAATTTTAAATTTTAATTTTAAAAGTGCAATATGGCAAGTTACTAGTAAAAAACTTAAATTTAATGTTTTAAATTATAATATAGAATATAGCAGAGAAATTATTATTTGTAATGAATATTTGTCTGATATTTTTATAAAGCAATAAATAATATTGTTGCAAATTTGTTTACGTTTTTTAATTAATTTGTTATATAGAATTCTAATTTAAATACAGAATATAATATTATCAATGAAAACTAAGTAATGAAAATTAATTGATCTAAAAAAAGCAAAAATTTTTACCCTGGAGTGTCTTGAAAACATCGAATATTGAATTGACCATACGTCGCTACACTATGGTACATTACGAGGGCATTCACCTTTTTGGCCTTGACCTAAAATTTTCTTTCGGGTTTCGTTTGAAAAGGAAAATGTGCTGCCTGCGTGATACAAATCTTTACTAGGAGAATTCTCTATTATTATTTTTTTTGTAAAGAAATATCGTAACATCTGTAATATAATGATATTCAAAGATATGCAATATGGCGATAGATATAAATGCATAATACTTTAATTATTTGAATAAACATATAATTTTTTTTAGACACTATATATAGAGATAGGTGTGTAAGGAGTAATTCTGAATATACTGTGCATAGATTATATATTATGACTATAATGTCTCGCATCTGTATTTCAGAAAAAATTTGAAATAATAAAAAACCACGAAATACAATCATTTCGAAGGGGGACTTTTTTAAGGAAGGGATGGGGATGAGAGGGTAGAATATAATGCTCTAGAAACAAGTTTTTCAGCGAAAATGTTTTTCACGAGACACTATGACCGACATAGATGTCTTCGTTTGATCTTTTACCGTTACCTAATATAGTGTCCGTAACGGATCTTTTCCCCGTGACAAAATATAAAATGGCATGTGACATTTTTCTTCAAAACGAGCAAAGGAATTTTACGACTTTACGATAAATGTGATTTAAAAACATAACTAAAGAACGAAGCTATGTTGCCATAACTTATAGATAACGAAATAAGAATATAAGTATGTCATGCATAATGGATGACGAGGATGACCAGAACGAATAGCAACATAGCGGTATGAACAGGATGAATCCCAAGGAAGATACAAAATAGAAATCAGCTAGATTTTCAATGACAGCTACATGCTGCACGACACGCAACGTTAGGCAACAAAATATTAGAAATTTGACATTGTAATGAGATTTTAAAATTCAACTTTTCTATGTAGACATAAAATAATAGCTGCCTATTTTAAAGAGCGTTTCGCCTCAAGTATTTTCTTAAGCCCGATTTTCCATTATCTGGTTAACTTATGGTTAAACTTAACTTGAAGTTTTAGCCAGTAAGCTTCACCTATGGCATCATCATGGATGAAGCCCACTGAATAAAGCATCAGGTAAAATTTAACCATCAGTTAATCAGATAATGAAAAACCGAGCCTTAGAAATTTGTAAAAATTAACCGTATACCAAAATTTGAGTAATATGAGAAAAGCAATATTTCATCATGTTAATGGCAAACCTAAATTTATTACAAATGAAAGTGAAAGTTTACAGTGAACGCCATTTGACGATTCTCTTTTTGTAATATTATTTACTTGGCAATATCTTCATATTATACACAAATGTTTTAAATATATCGAAATCACGCTATTGTAAATATTAGAACGATGTAATGTAGTATACTGTTGAAACGCAGCAAAATTTAATATAATTAATGTAACAAAAGCAAATTTCAAGCGGGTATTAAAAAAATTTAATGTTGTCAAAAATGCATTAAATTTCATGCACTTTTCAGTAATAGATACAACATCAAATTTAATGTGTTTGTGCAATAACTTAAAAATATATTGAATTTTATTACTTTATTTTTAACATTATAGATGCTTGATATTCTCATTGATATTTTCATCACTTATTATTCATTTACTCACTCATTAATTATAGCGCACATATATTTCGCACAACGCACACTAAAAAAACGATTTTGTTGCAAATATAGATATGAAAATAATTATGTTGGGTCATAAAAATAATTACTAACTATTACCAAATTTAACAATAGTTACCAAATGTTTTTTTTCAAGCCAATGTGATTATTTTAATGCTTCAGAGATAATTATTTCATATGTGTATTCATATCTGTAAAATCGTTCTTTCCATTTCTTTCAATGCAAGTAGCGAGTGGAAGATGTTGCTTGTACATTGCCAACTGCGCCCGCGTGATTTCGCTCTCTCATCGAAGTGAGCGTTACTCATCCTGTATCTGGATTCGAGTTCGCGATGAAAGGTACGGATCATGTGTCGTACGGATTAAAGGAATTCTTAGCTGCGTATCTTCCTCGTGGAGTGCAAGGTCGGGGCTGTCGGGCTGTGCGAACGAGGTCGGTCGATGAGTGTCAACGACTGAAGAATCGGCGCGGGGGTCGTTGCTCTTCTCTCAATTTCGAGCCGCGCGTGTGGCGAATCACTACCGGCGACTCACGGCGCATCGGCGTCGAATACGGGAAGGATCTCCCGTATTCGCATTGACGGGGTCGAGTCTCGTTTAAATAAGTTAACAGTGGCGAGCGAAGACGAAGCGGATCGGCGGGTGGAGAAAGGGAGACGATGAGGAAAAGGGCGAGTGACGCGGACCGATGAGAATGAGAAAGAGAGGAGAGAGAGAGAGAGAGAGAGAGACGAATACAAGAGAGGATACTGAGAGAGCGAGAGGGAGAAAAGTGAAAAGGGACTGAGAAGGAAAGAGAGAGAGAGAGAGAGAGAGAGAGAGAGAGAGAAGGGGCAGAGAGGAAGAGCAGGGGGAGAGCGAGAGAAGCCGAACCAGGGGAAATTGCACATGGCGCCTCGCGATTGGCTCGCACCTGTCTCCTCGGACCGCCCTCCTTCAACCCCGATCGCGCGCGCGAGACGTGCCTACGTACATAATACGCTTTCTTGCTCGTTGCATATAGTACGTGGCGTATCAGACGCGTGTATGCAACGGCGCACACTTTCTCACAGGTGCACGGGCATTGTGCGGCAAGGTGTTCGTGCTACGGAGCCGTGTAATGAACCACCACTACCACCGTCAGCACCACACCACCATCGGCATCACCGCCGCCACCGCCGCTTTACTCCTACTCCCTCCACCACCGAAGAAGCTCGTCGAGTCGCTTGGGAGCCGGAACTAAGTGGGGGCGAGTCGCGGCGGAAGGTTCTCTTCGTCGCGCGGGTGAGGAAAGGACGGACGATGGTATATATTATACTTTTGTACAGAGAGAGAGAAAGAGAGACTGTGCACGCGCGCACGAGGGAGGAGGACGTAGGGAAAGGGTGGTAGGCAGGCATAGCCGCGGTTACACACGGTTAATCTATCTCCGGGTAGACACTAAAGCGCAAGATGGAAGTCTCCTTCCATTGCGATTGCCATATTTGCAACTGGGAGCGCATCGAGCGCTCTAGCATCGATTGTCGGTCCAAATTGTCTATTTTTGTATATAATCGATGTAACGATCGATGGAACATCGTTTTTTGTTACAATATTTGTGTATAGAGTACAACTATGACAAAACGTTGCAACACCTTTTTTTTCTAATTACATACAAGTACATATTTTTTTAAAGATATAACTATGAGATTAAATTTGAGGCACTTTGTTCATTTAGTAGGGTATTTACGCCGCAAAAGTTAGAAAAAGTAAAATGAGTGAAGGTAATTTGCTCGCAATTACTTTGTTATATGCCTTTATTTTATATGAGTATTGTAATTTGAGCTTTTTTTTTACTATTAATATTAACGAAACCGTCGTGAGTTGAATCAACCGCAGCGATGTATTACAATCTACGTAAAATGATTTCTCTCTCTCTCTCTCTTTCTCTCTCTGTAGGAAGTGTAGAAAGCTTAGTTATTTCGTGACATAAAGGGATAGTGAAATAAGGAACATACCAAGATACGAGTATTTAGCTCTTGTATTCTTTGTTCGGTTTAATTGTCTCGTACATAAGTGGCCATATAATCCACCCTTTTTAATATACAGCAAAGATGCAAGGGTTCCTAAAATTTCTTTTTCAAATATAATAAATGTTTCGTTAAAAAATTTGTTAATAATAGTACACAGTATAAAATTTATTGGTATAATTTATTTATCTTATAAATAGAATAAATAATGCTTGATAAATAGTTTTCATAGGTGTGGCATACATACCAGAATTTCCAAAGTAAAAATGGAGGATCAAAATGCTAAATTTGGGATCTGCCATTAAAAATTTTGAAATTTTGTTTATATATGCCTAATCAGCGACTCTAAAAATCTTTAATAAAACGTAGATGCTAATTATTCTTGGAAAAAAGTCAGGCACGAAAGAATTAATGATATAACTTAATGAATTGTGAATTGCAATATTTTATTTATTATACTTCTTTATTTATTGCGTTCAACTTTGTTTAACTTTGTTGGTTCCGTAAGATTCGACTAAATTTAAATCACCGTCGATCGCAAGACTATCCTACAGTTTAGTTTCGATCTACAACGCGGGAATTATTGCAAAGTTAGCGCGTATTTGTTAGGTGATCGGTAACGCGTTAACCGTGTCCGAGCTTTGTTATCTTTGGGCAGGAAGGAGTCGGAGCTCGTTGGGACCGAACCGGCCGTCCCTTGGAAAGCGAAAAAAGGACGAAAAGAAAGATTGTTCGGCGAGCATGAAGTAATAAAGAACTGCCGGTGCAAAGGAACGAGCGGCGCGAGGATGGCTGGAGAACCCGAGCCGGGGAACGAGTGACTTGCCGGCAGGGGGCGGGGAGAGTGGGGTGGCGCAGGGATGAGGGAAGATACTCCAAGATCGTTCGGCGACCTGTTAAGTAACCTGCAGATTTACAGGATCCTATCTTATCGTCTGACCGGGCACCGTACACCGTCTCGCCGCTGCGTTTATTTATTCTTTTGCAAATGAATAAAGAAGGGCGATCGATGCTCGCGAGCTGATCCTTGGTACAAGCCGTGTATGGATTCCAATCTAGAAGTATTTTTGCACCCCGTTCGCTCTCGCAGGGCGCTCGCGGGTAGATCCCCGAGTGTCCAGCGACGAAAGAGGAAGGGGGAGGGGGAGGGGGAAACCGAGGAAGGAAGAGAGGAGCCCGTGGGCATGTCATACGCGGGGACCTTATCTCCGCTCCAGGCGGAATCATGATCGTTCCTCGCGGCGAAGTTGGCCGCGGCGCGATACACCCCTGCACACCAATTCACGGGTTACAACGCTGCGTGTGAGAGGGTTTTAATGTTACCGGGCCCAAGCATCGACGCCCGCCAGAAATTTATCGTTATTCGTAATCCCGATCCCGTTGGACATTCGAGCTCCTTAACGCTCTGGAGTCTGGAGCGCGAGCCCTCTCGCGCCACTTTGTCCCTGCATTTTTATCAAGTCGACTTTTTAATCACTGCAACATTTAACGCTCCTTCCATTCTTTATAAAATTCATAAATATCATCGTTTGAATCAGAATTTGCTCTTTACCTGCGTGGAACGCGACGTTCCGTCACGTTCCGTGTCAAATCGAATTACTAACTAAGCTATTATCGATCTCACGAACAAATTGGATAACAGCGTAACTTCAAGATAATTTTGCTATTATTGTCCGGCGCATCTCGGAGTCACTTCTCTTAGTGTATTAATATTATTTTATTTAAATATTTGTAAACAAACAATTGGGCTTCTATTACAAATTCTACTTTGAACAATGTTTCTATCGAGATGACAGGAATGTGTTTTTTACAAGGAGCAAGATAGCTCGTGCGCTAACGCTCAATTGCACTTACTTATATGCTTAATAAAAGAAGTCCCAAGTCATTGAGGCTCGCGTACGTTCGACGCTGTCGTTGAAGCAGAACATCGCGGCAGCGGCGCTTATTAAGAGAGGCCCCTGGCGGGCCTCGATTCCTTTTTATGACGCGGCTTTTATGACGACAACCGCGAACCGCGCCGTAATAATCGTAATAATCATCGCGGCAATAACAAGGAGGAGAAGGGCAAAGGAGATAGGGTATGAGGAAGCGCGAGGATACTCGAGATGGCGGGGGAGGAGATGAGGGGAAAAACGAGAAAGGAGAGGCGAGAGGGAGCGAGAGGGAGCGAGAGGAAGAAGGCCGAAGGCGTGCGTGTTAACTGCACCGGCTGATGCGCTTGCGTGCAGGCGTGCGTGCGAGCATTATAGCCGTGTCGGGGCTCGCTCTTTACGACGAATTATTATTTAAATGCTCCGGGGCGGATCTCGTAACGCGCTCGCCCGTCCCGACCCGTTCCATCTCGTCCCGTCTGTTCCTCATCTCCTTCCGGTGAGGCTGTAAACTTAAGGACGTCATGTTATCCGTGGAAATCGCGATTGGCGTGAGGATTTCGTTATAATTGAACGTAGTCGCGCTGCGCGCTCTAGTACTGAACTTGCGATATCCAGGTATTGCAGTCGAATTTATATCGGCAAACGGATAAAGTTACACAACTTACTATAATAGCTCCGAACGTGGTCAATTTAATTTGCAACTCGGGGACAGCGTGATAAAGTTGTAAATGTGTTTATTAAGTGCACCGAACTATGTCGCCAATTTAATTTATTCTAAAGATCTGTTCCGAACGTAGTCAATTTAATTTGCAACTCGAAATAGGATGATGAAATTGTAAACGTATGACGCAAAAAACCTTGTGCCTACTCTGTGTCTTATTTTATATATATATTTTTTTTTTATTCACCGACAAGCAAATGATTAATAGATCATCATAAATATTCGATAACAGCGCGATCATTTTACATTTTATGTTTTTCATCCATTAAAAAAATTTAAATTAGTTTAATGCAACGAAATACGTCTGAAAGGTTTTAAAAATATGTTATGAATTATTTCTTATACAAAAACTGGATGCATGTATTATCGATTTGCCAGACGAGCAATCAACTTTTACAACTTAATACAGACGAAAATACGCGTCTTTCTATTTTTATTTTTCCAGAACTCAATTGAAATCTTATCGATATAAATTTATCTTTTCATTGAATTCAAACATACGCGTAATTATCGATTCGAAGCCATCACGCTAAATATATCGTGCGAAAATCCAGTCAAATATATCCGTCCGAATTTACGATAAGCATAAAGCGTGTATATTTTCTCCTGTCAATACATATCAGCAGTTGATGCTATTTAGGTATTTCTCGAATTCGTCAAACAAATTGATGACGTCAACAACGTCGTGAGGATCGGTTAACTGTAAACCGATTCGCTTCGTAAAAGAAACGGCATTTTCCCGTTTTCTTTACTTTCCGTTATTGGAAACGAAAACGTGGTGCGTCCAAACCGCAACCTAACGGCAAGGGTGAACCTCAGGCGGTAAGTGTATTGACTATGCGGCGATTGGTCACGCTGGATGTTACAGGTATACATATGCTGAACCATTTAGTTAACCTAATCTTCATTCGACCTGGCGAGATCCTGAAAAAAAAAGAACCTGCTGCGAGGAGTACCTGCTATTGCATGGTAACGCATGAGAACATTGTTCTGGACGCAATTTAAACGGCGTTTGACCGAACGGGTCAATCTGGCGTCACTAATGTACTACCAACCTCATGACTATATAATAGACTACCTAAGTAAGAGCATCGTGAAAATCGACCATTGCTAAGTATTGCTCGGTATTTACGAGTTGTATAGATAAGATTGCGAGACGTATATGCATGCGAACGATTCTCTTTCTCTCCTCCTTCGGTCCGTTCGTTCCTCCGCTCGTTCCTTCCAGTTCCTCGAAATAATCATCAGTCGTGATACACGATTTTACTGCGACGTATGGTAATTAAGAAACGCGGTCTACTCGCGATGCTAAAAAAGCCGGTTTGATAATTTTATTACTCGAGAGAAAAGAGAGAGAGAGAGAGAGAGAGAAGCGGGGTATACAACACTAAGAGACTCGTGAATTATTGCTGGTCGCGTTTTCATTGTCGGACGTAAAATCAATCTGACAAATGTGACGAACGCGTCTGATCGCCGAGATTGGAAATTTATTGTTATCGACGCGCGCGCAACTCATTTTAGAAAACCATTATTCTGCGATGTATATTCTGTGTGGGTGTGTATACGGACATGTAATTATAGGGTGTTTCCTACCGTGTTGGACCTAAATAATGAAGAAAGTTGAAATAAACATGTATCTTATTTGACCTTGTTTCAGAGTTATAGTCACTTTTGTTCAACAATTTATTAAATTTTTATTTCTGGCAGCAATTGAAAACAAATTGTCCATTCGACATTCATAGTCAGTGAAATTTTTTGTGAACGTGCACAAGGTTGCCGACAGATTCGACACATACCGTTTTAAAAGCTTGAGAAGTTCTTTGACACGACAATTGCAAGTTTGTAAACGATTCGAAAGTGACCATTTCAAACATCTTCTCGTCACCGTGAAGGTAAACAGCCGCATATTAATAAAAACAACTATAACTCTAAAATAAGGATGTTTATATGAACTTGTTTGTTATATAAGTGTTTCCCATCCGCTACCAAAGTGAATTCTACACGTTAGGAAATATCTTATATACATAATTTTATACTATATATTTTATACTATATATACTATGTATTTATATATAAAATTATAGATAAAATTATATATATATGTATGTATGTGTGTATACAAAGTATTTCCTGCCATTCGATTATTTAAAATGCTGTTTTTTTACGAGACAAGAAATATTGAAAAAAAGTTGTTTGTTTCGAAGAAGCAGATATTATTAAGTTAGCAGCATTTTTTCGTGCTTATTATTTTATGAGGTTTCGAGCTCATCAATATATGGTATATTTAACATCATCTTAGCAAGGTTTTTTTTTAATTGGATGGCATTTTTACATTAACATAGTAATGTATTTCATTAAAAAACAGATTCAATCATATAAGATATGTTGACCTTATGGCAACATTTTACATATATGTTTATGTACAGAGTTATGCTCGTAAAAAGAAGTTCGGCTTTAGTTAGTGTTTGTGATGATCAGCGAAGGAGAAATTAAATGTGCGCAGGCTATAGGCAATGGTCAATGCTTTATTATTTTTATAAGGATTGCTTGCCTCTCGTCTTTAGAGAATTAAATAGTATATTTCCGAAGACATTTAAAATTATCTCTTTTTGTAATATAAGTCCTCATCAAAACATCTTAATTATCGCTTTGGGTGTACAGATTCCAAACATGCTGCTGCTCTCTCATCTACAAATTCTATGATTACTTCAAAGAAAGCTGTTTTTCTTCATAAGAACGGCGTGACTTTCATGCAGTAGGTCAGGGATCTCGATTGGACTGAAATGCCGATAACTTTTATATCAATTCACAAATTTATCTTTGATCTTCTTCAATCTTTAAGTAGAACACGTAATTAGAACATTCTTAAAGTTCAACGATATATTTCAGAGACATTTTTACATATCGTATTTATACGTATAGTACGCTATACATATACTTTATACTAGTATAAATAATGTAAAAATATCAGACTGGAAAGATATGTCTGGTAGTATGGGCGATAATTATTTAGGTGAGCTACATGAATCGTCGGCCATGGACATTATCAATAGAACACTTGGAACTTCTAAGGGGGAAGAAAGAAATAAATCTGTCTAATTATCTGTCTAATGTATAACCTATTCATGCATTCCTTTCAAAACAAGTGCAATATTTCTTTTTCAAGTGTTTTATCAGGTAGTTGTGAAAAACACGATTAGATCTTTTAGAATGAGTTAAATTCGCGACATAGCTCGGTGCATTTAACTAACACAATTTCACGTGATAACATATATTTAAAATGAGCTCCGAACGCTATACCGTTATCTTAAAAATTTGTAATGGGTGGAAAGGGGAGGGAAGGAGTACGTACGGATAAAGATATTTTAACTGTAATAATGACGGTATAACAATGGAATAGAGGAGAACGAAATAAAAATACCATTTCAAATAATTTAGATTCGCCTTAGGTTACTTTCATCAATTTCGAAACGAATCGTAATACGGTCGGTTAAAGCGAACGCGCTTGGGATTATTACTGCGAGTTTGCCGCGACGTACATAAATACATAACTTCATAATAAGAACGTACAGCTGGCTGCCGCGATAAATGTTTCACATTGTGCGCGCAGCCAAATGAACTATTTAAAGTTAGCTAGAGCTGGAAATAAATCTCTACGATGACAACACGTCTATTGGACTTTCAGAGTGCACGAGTTATCTAATATTCATTTCCATTCCACAAGCGAATACTTACGCTTCCCAAGCGTGCTTTTATGTCGTTTGATTGTTACGTCATTAGGTTTTTATTTTGTTTATAAAAATAAAAGTACTTAATGAGCAAGCAAGAGTGTGAAGATGTTTTCACATATATTTAACACACGCACGCACGATTATGCATTAAATAAAATAAATAAAATATTAAAAAAAAGCTACTACAACAATTGCTAATATGTATTATACTGTTATAGAGTTTTCTATAAAACAGTGCAAAATGCTGATGCTGAACAAAATGATTATATTACAATAATAAATGTACATCAAAATTTTGCTAACTGTATTGTGCAGTTGCGCTATATTCTACAATATAATGCTAAATATATTATTAAAACGGCCATATGCGCCGAACGCGCACGTTGGAAATAATTTACTTTTCATAAGGGACCGATAACGACGAAACGGAAGAATTAAATGTTCCACGGAAGAGTAGTGCGCGCAGAGTGGCTGAAAAACCAACTTAACTGACATATAGCCAGCCGAAGCGTTAATCGTCGCTCATTGTGCGTCGCCAAACGAGCGCTTAAAACTTGGCTGGGACCGGGGATAAATCTCTCTGATGACCATATATATACATATATACACGAATACATATATATATACGAATATACACACACATAGAGGTATTCCCCAAAGGTAGTCAGGCGCGCACGTTTGGCTGGCCGGCACAATACTCCATCCTGGGTGTATATATAATAGAGACACGAACGCGTGGGCGTTGATTATTGCTGTAGAAAAGAGGGGGTGGAACGGAAAGAGCACGAGTATTGGGGCGAGCTGAGGGGGCATTTTATCCCATTTTCCTGAGGGTTATAAAATATTTCGCGCGTGGATCTCGTGCTGCCGCAGGTACTGGAGGATGTGGCACGATCGTCGCAGGGGTAGCTGGACGAACGCGTCGAATAATGGGGAGTAATGGTGAAAAGCCCGAAGGACTTTATCAATGGGAATTGGTGGCCGTGTGTCCTTCTAATGGGACACAGACGCCCCCGACGACGCTGGACAATACGCCAGAAGAGCCGATGGTCAATCGGCCGATCGTTTCTCTCTCTCTCTCTCTCGCGTTCTGGTCATTTCGACTCTTTCTGTCTTTGTCGTTGTTACGCTTGGTGTCTTAGTGTTTCTCTCTTCCTCGATGGTCAGCGAGCCTCTCGCGCATATGCAGCTGCCTGAAAAGTGCAGACACCCCCGCAGCTGCGCGTCACCTTCTCTTACTCGCTCTGTCTCCCGATGTCGGTCCTTCCGTTTCTCTCTTACATTCCTACCTTCGTCTCTTTCCCTCTTCTTGGCCAACTGACCAGCAGACCGCCGCCCACGCTCTTGTGGTCGACACAATACTGGAGCATTGGTTATCTGCCCGTTCAGCGCGTCGTTCTCGCGACATTCGCTCGGCCATTCCGTGTCGTCAGTCGAGATCTCGCATTCGGTATATAAGTGAAATTCAATTTCATCATCTTATCTGATTTTTATGACGCATCCATCAGGAAACCATAAAAACCTATATCTTTCCCAAATGGTCTTCGTCATGGTGACAGATTTTTCCTGGACGCAATACATTAACTCAGTCTAGATTTTGTTATCTTTCCATTATTAATTACGTAATGCATCAATTTCATTTACAAAACAATAAGCTGATTCGTCAAGCTTAAATGTATTAGAATTTATTGATGTAAATGTAAAGACCGTTGGAAATGCATTGCACATTTAATAAATAATGCACACCTTAAGACGTTGCATCTCGCACATTCTTTTCTTTAAAATATTTCGTTACTATAATTAATTATAAAATTTAAAAACAATTTTTTTTTAATTATTAAACACACAAATATTTTCTAGAGATGTTAGAATGTATGCAGGAGTCATTTTTAAAATAATTTTTATAAAAATGATAAAAATTAATGATGGACACGAATGGATTCATTGTATATCGTAAAGAATGGAAAAGTGCATCAAATGTTAAATATTAATACTTGGAAAAATCGTAACATTACGCTTTGATCGACATCAAGATTTTAATATTCAAGGGGAGAATCAACCGGAGAAATGACGGATCGGAAACGCGTGGAAGCATACTTAGGGCAGTATAAATAGCGATCGGATGCGGGTGCGGCGTTTCGCGCGGTCGGAGCGGAGTTCGAGGAGCGTCGGGAGTGTCGGGAGCGTCGTGCCGCCCTTAGCGATGGAAAACAAAACGTTTGCACGTCTGGAGGGATTTTGGCTGTGGCGGGTGCGATGCGCGCGTAAGGAAGTCACAGCGGAGAGTCTCCGGCTGTGACACAGGGGGTGCGACGCGTGCGTGAATTTTGGGGAAGAGACGAGGGAGCACCGGTAGATTATGTCGCCCACGTGCCAAGGGAAAGCAGCTGCTTATCTGCTCTCCCCCTACGCTCCGCTGCTGAGATCAATCACTCCAGGACGCAGCGTATCGTTCGGGAATCTTCGGGACAAGGAGCTACCGACTTTGAGCCATCTATTAGGCGCCATAACACGCCTCGGGCAATCATTCGCAATCATCGCTGATTGAACGCGATCATCTGGCTGTCGGTATTTGGGGATCGACACCGGCGAAAAAGTCGCTCCTTCGATATTTGATCGGATAAAGTGGCAGTCCAACGTGGCACAACGAATGCAGCGATCGTTAATAGAATTGATTCTGAATTGAATTAAATTTCTCGCAGATTAACATTTATTTTCTTTTTTTAAATCTTATTTAAATTAAGAAAGTCATGTTGCTCGCTCGAGTGTGGCCATAACTTTACGATTAAATCGAGTTATGGAAATATAAGTCGCGTAGTGTTGAAGAAGTTGGGCAATTAGCGTTCGAATGCGAAAAACATCAATGCGCAAGGTTAATTAACTCTTAACTCGAGGCGATATCTCTTCGTTTGAAGAATCACCTTGTACAAATACCTGGCAAGCACGTTCGCATCACTTGCTTTAACCGCAAGTTTAACGTGTACGTCTCAATCGCATCGAGCAGTTTGCCTGCGGATTCGTGTCTAGCAGCCTTTCGAACGGGTGGTGCATGGAAGTCCGTGCGTTCGAAGAATTAATTACACCTATGAAGAAGGGTGGATCGTCAAAGAAAGGGTAATGCGTTATGGCGAGAAGACAAATAGGCCGAGAAATCGCATCGATCGTGTTAACTGCAGTGGAGACGTTGCTATCAACGGGTTTAACGTTGTGCCGACTTGAAAAGGGAAAATTGAAATGGAATTTTTGCATTGATTTTAAATCGTAAAAGAAATCAGATAATCGTGAAAGATGTTTGACGAATAATCGCAAAAATTTTAAACTTGTATATTTTTGCATAACAATAAAAAGTACATGAACATATTCGACTGGATAGAATGGTGCATTGGATACAATGAGAATTCTCACGATTGAAATGCAGGTCGGATTAGTGTATTCTGAAAAGAACCCGCATGAAAGGTGGATTACGTGGGCAAAGGCGGATCGGAAACGTGGCGTGCAATTCGTAGACGCTTCTCCTTGCTTAAATACGATGCCCGCAAACGGTATAACAGTGTTGCCATAAAGTCGTGTAAAAGTAGAATAGGCAGAACGAGAGAGAGAAAGAGAGGAAGAGAGCACGGGGCCGAGGGTGGAAGAAAGAAAGTGAGAGGAAGATAGGTGGCGCGTGCCCGACACCCTACTTCAGTTTCAGGGGCGTAACACCCATAAATAAATAGGGTTTCCGTTTTCAGTTCCATTCCATGCTGCCCTCCAGACGCGCTCACCGACACGGATATTAATGTGAGCATATGCGTCTGTGGAGAGGAGAGTGTGAGCGAGAGAAAGCGAGAAAGAGAGAGAAAGAGACTCTTACACACGTACGCGATATGTACAGTTTCGACTCGATCGTTTCGTATTTTTAGGATGTCGGTGGTGCGTGGAACTTTTACATATTTTAGGAAAAAGCGGCTTTTCCAGAAACATGCCTCTTGTCTATGGGGTTCTATCAATAGCAAACGCGGAAACTCACTCGTCCTTCTCGTTATGAAGCCTCTCCAAATCTGTGAAATCTCTTTCCGGTTTGACAAAATAACTAAATACTGAGCATAGTCGGGACTACATCTAGATGGAAAGAAGTGCACAGAAGTTTTTTTTTAGAATTTCCGGAATTATCTTTTCAATCCTGCATGTGAATGTAGGATCTTTGACACTCGTGTCAATACTTATTTTGCAATTTTGATCAATTATATTTTCTTCTAAAATAACAAAACGTAATTTTGCGCATAATTAATCCTAGAAACAAAATAGTGCAAGTACATTTATATATGGAATGGAGAGCAATTATTTTTATCTCTTTTTTTTCATATCTAGAAGGAAGAAGTCTCTGAGGGGTCTCCTTATCTTCTAGTAATACACGATGTTTACTCTCTAAAATCTGAATCAGTGGATAATCACTGATTACAGTAGCACACTTGGAACTGATAAATCAGTGATTTTCTTAACCTAAAAATGTATGAAAAGTTCTTATTGATCAGTGCATTAATAAATGCTAACAAATATACAATAAATTTTTTGATTTTTTAGTTCGGAAAATTACCGATTAATTTTTCAGTTAGACTATTTTTAGTTTAGTTAAAAACACTAAAAAGTCTGAAACGATTCGAAACATTTGGCAAATTTTTCAAGGATGAGTATTATAAATATTTTATGTTTTTTTTACAACTATATGTTTACGCATAGTTCATTCTAAATTTCATATCTTATGATTATGCAAAAATATAAATACGAAATCTATAAAGTGCAAATCTTCACGTCATAAAGACCACCAGAGGGCATACTCGGAACGTTCTTTGGACAAAGTACCATATGAATTATAGATATCTGACGGTGTTTTTGCCAATGAAAATAAGTAGTAGATCAAATGTCATAAAAGATATCACAATCAAAAGTCATAAGATATCATAATC
Organism: Solenopsis invicta; assembly: GCF_016802725.1. NCBI lineage: Eukaryota > Metazoa > Arthropoda > Insecta > Hymenoptera > Formicidae > Solenopsis > Solenopsis invicta. The sequence goes on from NC_052664.1 coordinate 29,615,099, forward strand.
AAAAGTATAAATAGTTTAGACTAAGTTATAATCTAAAGTACATGCCGCAATATATGATTCAGGATTTTAAAAACATTTGTATGCATCTATCTACATGATATCAAATATCATGATTTAAATTATCGTTATTAAGCCAACCGAATCGTATCGGGTCATGTTTGTACATTAAAATTATGTTACGAAAAGAAATAGAGGCAAATACACGGATCTAACATCGGGGGATCACGCTCGTGCGTTATTTGTGTCTCAGGTACTAACCAGTCTGCGATTACGAAGTGTTACAATATCGCCCAGAAGCCCACCCTTTGTGAGCCGCGCGCGTGAAAGCCGGTCTTTGATTTACTCGTGACGCCGAAGTTATATGGCGACAAGTATGAATGAGCCATTAAGGCCCGGAAATTTCGTAGTCTGTAAAGACTAGCGTATCCCGATTATTTATCTAAATTGCACGGCGCGACTCGTTGGTTTCGCGCGTATTACCATAAACGCGGTGACGCACTTCGTGGAGCCGGCGTGCGTCGGTCACTAAAGCGTCGGTCACTAAAACGTGACGTGTGAAGAACGACAAAAAAAAAAGGAGAGGAGTAACTTCGCCGAGAGTGACTTAATCTCGTTGTATGCGTAATGTACTCGTTGAGTACTCCTCCGACGGATTTTTCAGATAAATCCGTGACACGCCGTGTATTTAATTCTGCCTATCTAGTCGCGCGCGTGTGTGTACATCGCTCTCGAGAGCAACCCGATTTCCATTCAATGGTAAGATGGTGTAAAGATCTATTTGGATTCGCCGCCGGAAAAATGGCGAATATAGTGCTGCCAGCACGACGTAATTGTGTTGTCGGTGGCCCGATAAAAATGTTCTCACGGAAGTCACTAATCTTATTGATGCGCCATTGTAAATTCCTCGGGAGTTGCGAGAGAAAGAGAGAGATGCAAATCCGTCCGGTATACATATATCTAAAGTCTAAATATACTGACGAAGAATATAGAATATTTATACCTAGATAGTCATTATATCCGTATATATTTATACCACTGTCTGAGGCATCGATAGATCGACGATTGTATTTCGGGTCGAAAATAAATTCTAAACAATCGGAGAATGCCATAAACTGCGCTTATAATAGTTATTAAATATCACACGGCCATTATACCCATAGGACTATGTTTTATTTACTTGCATTATTTTTATCATTTACTTACTATAACAGAGTGCAAATATAAATTTACTGCATACTATAAAAGCTGTATATCCTTAATAATGCTGTACTGATGAGGTTTAATTACCGCAATATATAATAGGAAAGAAAAGAGTAAGGGAAAACGACTCTCTTGCAGGAGTTAAACGTTGTCGCGGCGATTTTATTCAACTCGCACTCAAGAATTTCGTTTTATTATTTATAAATCACACGTAATGAAACTTTTAGTTGTAGGTCCAGCGCGCAGCGGCTCCGTATTTGAGGTACGAATAGTTTTATTGTCGCGCCTAATGATACTTTCAGTTTTATTACGCGGCACTATCCGAGAACTTTCTAAGCGGATACGTGTAGGTTTCCCGCGGAATAAAATGGCAAGCAACGCCAATAACTAGAATCGCGAAATAGCCGAGGCAACAATGATTCTTTATGCAAGTACGACTGTCGACTTTCACATTCAAAAATTACGCTTCTGTTTGGAAGATAACGTTTCACGTGTTTCCTTCGTTAGGAAAACTTTTAATTTAAATAATCATTGCGCACATAGCTAAATTTAATGGTAAATTTAACCATTTCCCCCGTGTGATTACAATTATTAGCTTCCATTACCGTGCTGCCTTATCTTTATCTCACGATTTGCATTTATACGCCTTCTTGGCTTATACGTCTCTATTGTCTTCCTCCGAAGCTTTTCCTCTGCGATACATGTTTTATGTCGCGCAGAGTGTAACAAAATAACGCGCTTAACCAGCTCCCCTTCGTATTGTGAAACCCCCATTCGTAGGAATAGAAATTCATCTTATCGTCGGAGCGCCGAGGCGTGAACCTGCCGCGCCGCGCCGCGTTCTCTCCTTTTCTCTTTCCCCCGATTACACATATGCGCTTGCATTTCTTTTTTAACCCTCCCGTTTCCCCCTCGTTCGCACTCGCGCAGCCCGCGGTGACAAAAGCGCAGCGATAGCGGACATAAACCGTTATGAGAACGTGTGGGCGTCAGACTAAATATACCGATGTAAATATTCATCCGCAGATTATATTGAGGGTGAGTCGCGCTCGAAGAAAAATGCGTTAAACGAGCGAGAAGAGCCAAGTCTCGCGTCGTGACATTTCTGAAAATCCCCGGTCGCATTACGGCGTCGGAGGAGAACGGGAAGGAAGGCCAAACCTCTCGTCGCGAACGCGACCGAAAAACTTTCCTCCATCGCTTATTATCGTACAATTTGCGATTATAACGCCACCAGTCCCGGTGCGGCTGTCCCGTTTGTTGTGACAATCGCCGCGGAGTTTACGATCGCGAAAGCTCGACGGCCGATGGTTCAACGAAAAGTCGCAAAATTACACGCCGATACTTATGACGGAGGGCGACGATAAAAATCGCAAGTAGCGACCATCCTCGTCGCGTTTCTTTTTTCGACGCCTGCGTAAATGCCTCGGCCAAATGCAATGGTATATTTTCTCTCCCGATCTCTCGCGCGGCACGCCATGTATTTACCGAAGCGTGAAGAATCGCTCTTTGCCATCTTATGGGAGGATGTTGACGGGGGGGGGAGGGTTTCTTCTTTTGTTTGTTTTTGTAAAGAAATAAGTTCAACCCGACCGTGAATTTACTCTGCGCCACGGATATCGAAAAATAGGTTTAACGCGCGATTTGTGATTGACGCCTCGTTGCGTTCGTTATTGTTACGATGTACGCCGAGATATTTTACGATCGCGTATTTCACGTTTCACCCGGACGAATGTTTTCCGATGCGAGAGGAGATGAAAGAGGAAAATTGCGGGCGGAAGCATTTAAAAAGCCCAAGTAGCCAGTGACATTAAATGACATTAGAAACGTCATTAAGGCGTTATCATCTTGCTTCTTGAGAGAAAAGATACGAGAAATAGACGAACTCGTAAAAGCATCATCTTTTTTTTTTATATTCGCGATCGTATTTACGGATCATATCGCGTATTTTTGAACATTTGCTTTAAAAATGTGATTATGCTACGAGTATTTTAGTGAAAAGTAAATTATTGATCGGCACATTCGATTTTATTTGGAAGAGCTTTCGTCGCGGCTTGTTTCAATTGTCTGTTTAAAGATCAAACTGAATACGAGGAATCTACGTTAACATCCTGATGCCAGATGACGAAATTTCTTACGAGGACAGTGAACTTTTTGTGAAGTACAGTATAAACTAAGCTGAAAGTACATCTCAAATTTAAAATGTTTATATTCATTTAAGGTTATTCCACTAATTCTAGATAACGTACTATAAATAATAAAATAAGTTTGAATTGAAATATAAAAAAAAGGAGCTCACTTTTGCCATTTAAAAGTCGCACATTGCATACGTAAAATCGTCGATTAAAAAATTTAATGGAATTATCTTTCGATTAAATTTCAATTTATATCTAATAACAATGTTGAACGTTCGTAATTTCTTTATTCGCTGCTTATGATTGAAGAAGTGAATTTAGTATTTGCTGGAAACTTTTTTTAAAGATATATAAGGAATGCCTAATTCTGGCTTGCTTTATGAAATATCATAACGGTGATAAATCAATAGATAACCGATAACCCTATTGGCTTGTCTTGTGTATTTACTTATCATACTACCATGTGACTGACATGTTTGTCAGTACAATTTTATGATTGCAACGTAACTTTGTTGCGAAGAAGTTCATCATGTGATTGATGAATATCATGTAACAGTTATGTGACCGATAATGTAATACGCGTATACATATGTCTCTCTGCAAGTAATCGGTAGACGCAATCGTGATATAAACTAATAAATTACATATATTCATAGAGAATTTCTTTTTATAAATTTATATTATTGTTATAGTTGGACCAAATTTTACTTTGAATTAATATTTCTTTAATAACGCTTATTTAGATAAATTTTTAAGATTTGTAGATTTCGTCGTTTTCACAGTACAAATATGTTATAAAATAAAAAACCAAGTTTCATCATAAATATTTCAAAAATAAGAAAAATTTATACGGACATTGATACAATGCAACATTATAAACCCTTTGTCGAATTCGATTTTGAAATATTTGTTTCTATTTTATTTTATTTTCATATGCGCCAATAATATTGATAAAATGTTACAATTTGATATAACGCGACAATGTGCAGAAATTTGGTTGGCCCGGTTAATTCCCTTCGTCACGGCGAACTTTAGCGCCCCGACACCAGATGACGAAATTCTCTCGTGCGTAGCACGTGCGGTTAAAACGAAGTCACAAAACAAACCCAGAAGTCGTGCAGGACCGTCTGGAGGCAGCAGGCCTCCTCGTTTATCGGCGCGCTACTCGACGACGGAAGGACGTCCGCATTACGAGTAAATATTTGAAGATCTTGACTCGTAACGCCGGAGATCCTCTCCTCATAAAAACCGCGGGATGTAGGATCAACGTGTGCGTTCCACGGCGGTCTCCGCCAAATTGCGAGCGTGTCTATTCTCGCTGCAAGAAAGTCGGATGTACTCTGTGACGTATTGTTCTCTCGCTCTCTTACTACTCGAGAGGCAAACAGCATCACATCCGCCATTTATTTTATTATTAAAATATATTCCAAAGAAATATCCATTCCAAAATTCCAAAGAAACGACGACATATAACACCCGTCTGTTATACAAGAACTGAGAAAATAATAAATGATCAAAGATTGACGCTGAAGTTGAAGAAAACTTGGTAAAAAAAAAATGCGTGTAAAATGAATAGCGTGGAAAATAAATAACAGATTAAAAAACATATAATTGTTTATGTTTTTTTTTTCTACAGCTATTAGTGCTCCGAAGATTTAAAGAGAACGTAAATTGTATATCAAAATTGCAAGTTGCGAAACACCCTGTATAGAGCATAGAGAAAAGCTATTTACCGATATGACGCATGAGAGATCTTCGACGGGCCGTGAAAGAGTTGAGGCGATAGATAATATTCGACACAGCAAGACCGTCCTAAGTTATGACCGATACGGAAAATAAGGTCTCGATCCCGGGGGACCTGCGCGGTAACGTATCGCCGACTTCTCGGAATCTCGCGAGGCATTATGTTATATGGGTATAAATAACCGAACAGGAGCAATAATACGTAATAATATATCAGTCCGGATTTTAGTGCTGTAGCTAGGTCGGTCGGCCCAGCGGTCGTAATTCATCGCGCAACCCGCGGCTCACCCTATATCTATATATATAAATGTACGTATAACTTGGCGTATACCGACGACGACGACGACGACGACCAGGAGAGTTCACGTGAGTTTTGCGGAAAGACCTTCGATCGGCATGCTCGATAAAAATTGAAAAAGTCGATCGATACTTTCCTCCCTGTCATGAGTTCGAAAGTATTGCGGTGCACGAGATAAATCATAGACTGCCGTTCGTAAACCGTATTATACATCATAGAATTTCATCTGTGAGAGAAAACTTGTATTTTATTATTGTTAAAACTATAAAACTGAAATAATTTTATAGTAAGAAGAGTGTTAGCTCCATTAAATGCTGCTTTCGGTCGATAAAAGGCATTTGCGTAATTGCACGCATTTGTAAATTATTGGAAGAATCTGCGTAAGAACGAAATCAAGTCTAGACTCCAAAGCAACCCCCGCGATGCCCCGAAGTAGGGTCGGAAGTTAAGTTAAGTTAGGTTCGGTTACACGAGAGGGTTGGGGCGGCAGATTTCATCATAATAATTTTCCAGACCATTAAGTCGGAGGGGGTGAACACGATCTGCTTTTGCATAAGGAACTAAACAATCTTACCAGACCGAAGGGGTGAGTCGCGCTTCTGCTCTTGCCCTTCTGGCTCTGTGAAATCTAACACTGGAGCGCGTGTTTATACGATCACGAGATGCCGAAACGTCGTTTAAACGACTGCATTTTTTCACAGATAAATTATCTTCCGAGAGATACATAAAGTGCTCGTACAATCGTATTTGACAGACATCTTTTATTCAACTAAATAAAAAAAAAGGATCATTAATTTGCATGCTAGTACAAATTGAATCTCATGTCTATCTAGTCAGAGATAGAAAAATTGTCTTACTTATTGTGTTTGAACTTTTTATTGTATTTTGTTATTTATCAAGAGTTCAGTATACAGAGGTCCCAATATACATATTATAAATTTTCACTCAGATTTTTTAAGAAACAAGATAACTTCAAACTGAATCTGCCGATCAATCCAAAATTGTAGTGACTAGACAAATTATCTATTTTGAAAAACGCAGTGTCATCCATCTGCCATCATTTTTTTTCTGTCTAATGACTAGGCAATTACGTACAAAAACTGATTATGAATATGTAGTCGGTAACTAACCAATGACAAGTTAGAAAAATGAATCCAATCTAATTATAGCCACTAGATTCTGAATCAGATCGACTCTGAATCAGATTCATTTTTATTCGGGACAATCTTCGTCTCGCCTATCGGTTTATACTAGCGCGTGTTTTGCGTATCCAACACATCGAGAGATTCCTGCGGCACTCGGCCGAAAGTCACCCGGTATTCTCGGGTTGCGCGATATCTTTCAATATTTACCAACCGTAAGCGTGCCGGGACTGGCGTTGCAAGCATTAATATTACATTATATCAATAAGGGTTTGAAAAATCAGGGGTGCCGCGGCAAACAGATAGGCGTCGTTGAGGCTTCGCGTTACTCCGCAAACACTCGACTCCCCTTCCCTTTCAATCTTCCTCCTTCACTATGTTTTTCACCTTCGGGCTAAAAGATATTACACGACCGACGCGACGTCGAAAGTAATATCTTCCTCCGCGCACGCGTAATCGAAACACAGTGTCGTGTTGAAATAATAGTAAATAGTTCTTTATTACGTTTCTATATGTTGTATCAACGAATATACGCGATGCAATCAGCATTGTAACGTCGATATGAACGTGGCTCGTGTGTTTATTGCTCGAAACATGCCAGATGCGCTTTAGAGCGAGCTACGAGGAGAAGTAAGGCGAAAGAGGAGCAAGAAGGAAATCGTAACGAATTCCATTTATAAAAGTGCAATTCGGGGATATAGTCGCGCGCGCGATAGTGACGCGATCGATGTCACCGGTAGTAGCAGAGAGAAGACACGCGGTACTTTCGGTATAGATTTATTTTACAGGAGACACTGCAGCGCGACAGAATCGTAAAATAAATCTAAATAAATTTTTACTAGCGGCACGCTGCACACTCGATTACGAATGGAGATTATAATCAGTTTTCGAAATTATTCATTTGAAGGAAAGCTACCAAGTAAGATCTAGCAATTCTCGATATATATATATATATATAATAAATTATTGACGTATTAATGATAAATACAGATGGATCGCGTAACGTTTCCATGAGACCCTCGCTACATTTCATTTCGGAACAATGAAAATTAAATAATGATAAAATATTCGGCGCGAGGTTTACACGAGTTAGAAATTGTAATAATAAAATTATTATGTACACACGGACATCCAGGGTCGGCTCGTATCGGCGTTATTTCATTGTGTTTCTGATTTAATTCTTCCGAGCCTAATTCCTTTCAATTTATTTCAATAAGAAATTTTTCTCGTGGTCTCGATCATTATCTATTTTTTTCTCCCTCAGAAAGAGTACCGGCGAATGGTGGAATGCAAATTCTCGCATTGCACGCGTCACTGCGCTTTTCACGTGGAAGGTCGAGACGTTTTCAGGGCGAAATAGTCTTTCCTCCCCCTTCCCTCTGGCGGGCAGAAAGATATCCGCGGTGGATTCTATTTATAAAAGTGCATTTCAGACGGATAGTCGAGCATACAATAGTGATCAGCATAGAGGCTCCGCAGACACGAAAGCGTAGTCCATTCCGGTAGCGATAGCGTGGTGTGGTGCGTCGTTGTGTGACGCGCCGCTGGGCGGAGGGGTGCGCAGAGGGTAGCCGATAAATCTGAGAGCTGCAGTGCTCCACGAGCGCGTAGATCACGGGGACGTACTCGCCTCTTTTATTTTCATTTCGCGTCTCGAAAACCGCCGAAACGAAAATAGCACGAGATGAGGCCCCGAGAGTTGCGCGTGAAACACGCGCGCGCATATACAGGGTGAACCTAAAGCCATCGTCTTTCCATTCGTGACGACAAACTCGTCGTTGTACGCGCAGAAAGAGGAAACTCCTCTAGCGAAAATCTGTTGTCGTAGAATTGAATTGCGAGAGGTGTTTATTTATTTTAAAGATCGGGAACATTTTTTGACAAAAATTCAACTTTGACGGTATAATCGGAGGAAAGTGTCTGGTTGTTAAAATAATTTTATAACGATCAAAATTTAATACACGATTTTTTTTAATTTAACAAACTACGAACGTTGCTCACTGTTTAAATTCAATTTCATAAATTTCCAAAAACTCGTTAAGAGATCGGCCGTGTGAAGTGCTTCGCGACACCATGTACGTTCATATAGACGAAGTCAGCATTTTACCCCTCCCGTTCGCACCGCACGAGTTTCTTTTGTTTTTTTCCACCTGTCACCTTCGTGACCACTTCGTCATCCAAGCCCCGTGTACTTATATCTCGTACTTTTAATAAATCGTACGCGACCGTCTTTCCGGGCGTTCTTTCAAACGACGGCGACGACCGCGGACCTTGCGCTAATTGGCGCCTGACCTTCGGCGCCGCATCTCTCCCAACGAGTAGAACAGCTGAGAATTATCTCGTTCTGCGACACTGATCGCTAAGAAGCTCTTGGATTTTTTGTTTTCGACGTATAACTTTCTCGACAGTAACCTTTTCACCCTGTCCTCCTTTATATTCGTCTTTATATCGAAGATCGCGCGTTTAAATCTTTTTTTTTTTTTGTTACAAGAAACAATAAAATGTAAAAAAGATGATATTCGCGTAAATTAATAAACGTAAAAGCAGGAACTTTATCTCAAAAGCAGACCTCGATGTGTAATGAACAATGAACAATAATAACATTGTGAGAATTGCACATTAGAGAGATATCAATTGCACCGGCTGTAACGTGCCGGGCGAAAATCGATGAAAACGTAACACGATAGTTTTCGGCATATCCGAGAACGCCTGAAACACGTGGGGAGCAAACATCTTAAGAGTCCATCAACATTTTGGATGTAAATAAAAGATACTCTCGCTCCTCGTCTCCACCCATCATCTCCTTCTCTCTTTCTCTTTTCTTCTCTTCCCATCTCTCTCTCTCTCTCTCTCTCTCTCTCTCTCTCTCTCTCTCTCTCTCTCTAGCTCGTCTATTTTTCTTACTTTCGCTGGCGCGTGCTGTAGTGCAGACGAGGTTCATTCGGCTAGGAGAACCTCTCTCTCATAGCACTCTATACTTCCCATGGGGAATGACTGGAAGCGCCAGGCCTCCATAACGCGCCGTCGTCGTTGCCGCCAGTTGGTTGTCGTATCGAGAGAACGCCAGATACTAAAGCGTAGGCGGAATCGACATAGTGACGAATAAACGTGATCTTTAAGGTATCGATTGTAAGAATTACTAAATGTCCCCGTGTAATTCTATCTACGATATGCAAAATTGTCGATATGACAGTCAGTCGAAGGTAAATTACATATACAAGATATACGTTTGACTGGAATATTCCTTATTAAAAATCTCATTAAAAACCCAACCTGTTCTTCCTTTAAAAATAAAGAATTCTTCAAGATCTTTAAATTATTTAATATTCGTAAAAAACAACTAACAAAAAATTTAAATCTTGTAATAAATGCAGATTTGAGCTAATAAAAGTTAATAAAATAGGTGACATTGCATGAGAGAAAGAGAAATAGGAAGGGGAAAGGAACATATAGATGATATAGAAATTATATATAAATAATAATAAACATATAAATTTTCTATTTATCGGTAAAGAGAGAAATGAAATCTCTAATGCACCGATATACACTCTATAAGTTGATACGGTCAACGATAAGATTAAATATTTTCGCATTTATTATGTAGAATTGTTAAGTTCTTATCAGTATGAATACGTAATTTGTCATATTTGCAATGTATGCAATGTAGTTTGAAAATATGCATTGTTCCGTTTGCGCAAGTAGAGCACAACAAATATTTGCGAGTCGCTTAAAAAGCGGCGCATTGAATATTCTACAACCGACATGGCCATGAAAAAAAGAAACATTCGCAATCGGTGCTAATAATTAAGTAATTCGTATGCACATTTCGATAACACACATATTAATATATCTTTTGCACTTAAGATAACAAACAACAAGCATCGCTTAAATTACTTGTCACAAATAAGAAAGAGAGAGAGAGTGAGAAAAAAAAATGATAATCCATATTATACATACAATGTCCATTATCGATCGGATAAATTGCTCTTGTAAAAATACTTGATTTTATTACCTTGAGACAGGTAATAAAATGGAACATAAATATTTTTTCTTTGCGTATGATATCCTTTGGAGAGTGTCATTAACCCGATCACCTTCGTTCGATGTCTATAAATTCGTTCATTTACTTTCAAATATACTGACACGAAATATAGGATAGCAGTCAAGATTCCGACGTGTTTAACGCTCGTATCAATAGACTCGAGCGTGAGCTTCAAGTACATACGGGCGTTGTGCTCTTTCTCCTTTTTTTTTTCTTCATTTTAATGATACGTTCGCCAAGCATAAGCGACGCTACCGAGAGGACCGTCGATCACCCGGACGTGACAGTTGCAGCTAAGCCCAAAGCACGAGACGACGAGCCGTGGCTAATTGCCACGCGTAACAAAAAGCTCCGTTTCGCTTTCGCCTTCGCTCCCCGGTCCGAGGTCCTCTCTCTCTCTCTCTCTCTCTCTCTTTTCTCTCGCGAACCCTGATGTATCTCTTTCGCTCCGGACACTCGCGCGAGCCGCCACTCTACCACGCGCTAGACGACGAGCGTACGCACGCGCGTGCAAGCGGATCGCGCGGACACACGCCGAGCCGTTGTCCGCGTATTTTCATCAGCGCGCTCGCTAAAGAATCTGTTTGTCGTTTACATTACGTTCCGATCTTTAACCCTGCTAAAAGTTACTGAAGTATTTTCGATAACTAAAAATACAATAGTCGGCCGGAAAAAGCAGCAGCAGCGTGCGACGCGAGATACTTGACGTCTGCAGAGTCAATTTGATAAATACAATAGGTATATTCTTGAATGAATTTAATGATAGAGTAATAATTGAACAATCCTCTATTCATCATGCAAGAGTTCGTAATTTGATTGATAATGAGTGCAATCGATTTTTCATGCGACCCGATTGTGTCTGGAACTGCTCCCAGATAAAACAAGCGTTCGATTTGTATTTTCTAAAAGTAGGATCAGCAGCGAATAGTCGACACCTGCAGATCTTACAAGCGTTAAACAAATTTTGCTGACACTGAACCAATGTCCTCGGGTGCGATCGTTAAAGTTAAAGCAGCGGATTATCTTTCCACGATGGAACGATATCGCGCGAAGGTATCAGAACATTTTTTTTTCCACTTTATGGCTATCTAATAAAATAAGAAATGGCCCATAAAAAAATAAAAGCGCAGCACGTATGTATCAAGTGCATATATCTGTACTGAGTTGCGTCGCTGTTATGCGGGCTTCAATATTAAATTCAGATATAAGTGCTACTGCAGTTATGTGTGTGTGTGTGTGTAGATATATCTTGAAGAGTCTAAAGTACTCATTCGCCGATAATCGAGAACAATTTGTAAAATGCTGGACGATATCAATCGCCGCAACGCATGCACCCTCGTTACACGCGATTAATCTACGTGCGAGATCAAAGTGCGCTGCTAAATTTTAAAAATATTCAAAACCATCGGTTTTTTTTTATCACGGACACGCACTTTCAGTCGTATCGCGCAGTGGCGGCACGCAAGCGACCGCATCTGTCGTACCCGCGTATAATAAACACGTGCGCGCGCGGAAAGTATGTTGGCCCGATCTTTACGCGCGTGTAAATCTAATTCCCTTGACACCAATAACAGTAGGACGAATCCCATCGCGTGGCGGAATGACATTTCTACGTTACACGCACGTAACGCGGAGATGATTCTTTCGCCGTCGTACAAAGGAAAATATTTAACGGTGACGGAATATTTGTTTCATCAAACGTTATTTTTGCATAATGAATTCAGTGTTGTTTTTTTGTGCAGATTCTTACCTACCCTTAGAGAAAAATTCATAATAATTGTAACCATAAATGTGTCAACTATACAAGTTTTATATTTAGAACTAATGCACATAGTTCTATACCATTTTATAGTTATTAAAATTGAAATGTTAAATAAAATCATTTGTGTTATCACGGCAATATTTGTGCAACTATTAATTTATAATAAAATAGCACTTCAACTAAAATTAGATAATTATATAAATTTCATACAAATAAGTTATAGCAATTACATTCTTCCAGTTTAGATACGGCCAGTTGAATGATTGGAACAGAATAACTTTGATAACAGTTGAGTAGTAAGACTGTTAATGCAGAAATGATAACGAAGACTTTTGAGTTCGATTCTCATTGTCAGTCGGTTTAATTTTTTCGTCATCTAAATTTATATTTATATTTTTTACAGTTTATTTAATAATTTACTACAAATGATTATTTTTTTTTAGTTCATATTGCTTATTGTTTTCATTAAATTTTATAATATATAGTTGAGGTGCTATTTGTTTACAAATTTATAGTTGCTGCGATTTTATTTTTTATTGTGTGCCTACTATCTATGTGTGTGCGTATTTTTATATGTAGTTAAAGATATTTCATATAAAAGTGCGAAATATCTTTATTTACACTCTCTAAATCAGAATCAGTGCATTATTTACTGAAAGACGGTGAACAGTCTGATTTCAGTGTTATAACTATATCAGTCAATAGACACAGTCTTTCAGTGATAAGAGACTGATTCTGATCAGTGAGATTTCACTGTTATTAGTGTAGAATTATAAATCACATTCGCTCGGTAAGATTTCACATTCAGATTTAGACAACACTGTTGTGTCGTCTAACCCAAATAATTCAAATGGAAATGGGTTGAGTGATCATTTTTTTAATTGTTTTGTGATAAAATAAAAAATTTCCACATACATGGAAGTTAAAAAGGACAACGTGTTATTTAAATGGAATTTTTTAATATTTAATGCAGGTTATTTTCAAACATATTAGTTTCTATATTCGAGCTCGAATCTTATTACGAGATATCGTACAGTAGTTCGGAGAAACCCTTTTGGGACATCCAATCCCCGCATATCTCACTTTAGCGAGATTGAATGGATTAGATGTCGACAAGATATCGAAAAGTTCGTGCAACACAGAACTAGATCAGATTTAATGACATCGAAAGATATAAAATACGTATAAAAATCATTCGATTGTACCAATCACATATAATCACAGTTGTATATATTGTCTTGTACGGTATAGCTATCACGATATTGTATTTATCATTGTGACCACACATTGCTGCAAATCGCGCAGTGTTGCAATCGACGTTGGCAGCGACATTTCCTATATCGAAATCCGGTAAATATCAAACGGGCATCGATCAATCGTTAATGGTCAATTATGGATTATGGAGCTTGGCATGCGTCAATCGACGTGAGACACGTAAATTATAGCAACCGGCGTGGAGACGGTTTTCCGCCGATCCAATGCACGCCAACTCAATTAAACGAACTGACGTACGCGAAGATAAATAATCGTTGCGCGGTTTCGCATGCGCCTCGTAAAAGATTATAAATTCAAAAGGAATGATACCTGCCCGCACTAACGAACGCGGTGGTGAACGGCGGCGAGCCGGTGCTCCGGCGAAGCACCGATTTTTCCCATTACGCGATTTATAAACGCTCCGACTGAGCGACTGAGCGACTGAGCGACTGAGCGACTGAGCGACTGAGCGACTGAGCGATGCGATGCGGCGGTGAATGCCGCTCAGAAGGCGGAAACGCACGATCGGCATAAAGCCACGTTAACGCCAAATGTTGAGCCGCGAAGGCACGCGTGAGCTACATTACGAGCAAAATTCAAATATGAGAGAGAAAAATTGCTGTTTTTATACACACGTTATATTATGTGCGTCAGACTATATGCTCATCGAATTGCATGCTGTTTAAATTTTCATTAATAAGTGATTTCATTAATATCATTATTATCACTTTATAATTCATCGTTCGCGCTTTGCCAATGTGTTTGCGTCTGAAGATCTTCAATCGTAAGCTACTCGGGTTATAGGTCATTGAGTTATAAGTCAATGCATACATTCCATTATATTCACGTTTTAATTTTATTCGTAATAAAGGAGCTTATATATATATTAGCTTTATACCTCGTCAGAACTTACTGTCTGTGCTCGGTAAGTTTGAGTAAAGAGTTTGAGTTTGAAATCTATGTCGTGACTCGTAGCCAACGTTTCCAATCGCAGTAAACTTTCGTTTCGCGTCTCGGTTAAGGATGGCGAGTACGTAAAATTTCACGCTATAAATGCTTCCGCTCGCACACAAATCGCAATATACCGACTTAATTTGCATAAGCAGTTGCGCGGAAGCCATTACCAATAGGATATGTTGAAATCTAAGGTACTATTATTATGCGAAACAGGTAAACTGCTGAAATGCGCGTAAGAGGTAAATATTGTGATATTGTTGTATTGCAAATACCAGCCTGATCTACATACAGCGTTACGATTGCTTCGCATATTTAATTTGATTCTACGCGAAAGCGTGTTCTGGAAGTAAGAAATTTTCCATTTTCGCATTTGGTGAAGAGAGCGGAAAGAAGAACAGCTTGTGATGAAATGAAGTGACTTCATGAGGGGATGGGGAAAGGGATTTATATTGCATCAGAATAACTTTGCATCCGAGTAAAGAAAATCTTGCACTTTTGGAAAGTTCGGAATCATCCAGTGTTGAGAATGCTAAGCAGCAAACAACATGGATTTAAATTTTCTGCCACCTCCAACGAAGTAAACGTAACAACTAACCGGACGTGTAACGATGCAAAGCTAAGATTGGTCAATTTTGTAAGGGGATTTACGATATAAAATAATCTAATTACATATATAATTAAATACTAAAATATGAAACTTAAACGTTTATTATTAAGATGCAAAAATACGAAGAATCTTTTAATTATTCCAAAATATATATAAATTTAGTTCTGAATGAACTAATATCCGAACAATCTAAAACGCTTTTGTTTAATGTCTTAAATACTTGTTCTAAATACTTTTTCTTAAATAATAATATTGTTTATGAAATAAATACAAAAAATATTATCTTTAGAAGTACATAAGTCATGAAAATTTAAACTAATTTATAATAGTTGTATAACAAATTAATTTTTAGTATTAATTTTATAACATCTATAAAATAAATGTCTCATAAATTTTTTGAAGTATTTAAAGATTACAATCAAATTTTAATATTATAAAAAAACACATTTAAAATTTATAATAATAGTTTCCGTATAAGCATGCGAGTATAAAAACTTGTTCGGACTAGGACATTTATTTTATTGATTTTTATTATTTCCCGGATCTTTGTATTTTACAACATGTAAATATTTGGCAAAATAAGATTTAAGAGAATTAAAAAAAAATAAGTCTTGTGGCGATTGTGTGCGCCAATTGACATTTGCATCTTTTTCTATTTATTTTATTTCATGTATAAATAAATAACATGATTCATACTTGCACGATTAAATATGGAATTAAGTTATTAAACGTAAAACATGACATTAATCATGGCTCATTTAACTCGTATGTAGATATAGAGGTTAGCATTTTTCATTCACTCAGAGATATCCCTGATAGTCTAATCTGATGCGATAATCATCGAGTTACACGGAGTCAAAACATCGCTCCTATTAACTCTTGTCCGCGTTCCCATGAATATGGCGATATGCGTAATAATTTCGCACGTCCAACATAAGATTCGCATCAGCGTCCGCGTTTTATCGATATGCCGGACGATGCCGGCGATGCCGAGACCGGAGCTGCAGACTCGGAGCCGGTTTCCGCTCGCCAATGAGAACCGCGCGACAGGATGTATAAAATTCGATACCCGCGGTATGACAGAGAGGAGAACGACAAATCCTGCGGATGACAATTTTCTCGTTCGGGTACCTTAACCAAACCCATCCCACCCGTGCCGCCTCTATACATCAGATCCATTCAAAACGCGGGACTTCATTGTCCTGTCCGTTGTTTGCCGAGGTAATCCTGTACCGGAGCACGAGAGAAGAGAAAGAGAGAGAGAGAGAAAGAGAGAAACAGATGACGCAAACCTACGACGCTGCGGAACGAGTCCAAAAAATCTCTCGCCGACCTGGTCCTGCCGATCTCTGTGTCATCTTTTACCCTCGTTCTCGTAGAATCCCCTCCTCTCCTTCGGCACGGCACGGCACGGAACAACGCGGTGACATTGGGACAAATTTTCCGCCACAGAAGCCTCGAATGGAAAACGGCGGTCGTGGCGGGCGTCCTAGCCCCAGGGCAAAAACGTATTACATTTTAAAATGACAAAAAGGAGACCGGGCCTAATAATGGAGCTGGTCTATGGGATAATATGGGGTATATACACGTTATATTCTTTTTCTCTCTTTCTCTTTCTCTCTCGTGAGCGCATCCAATATCGAATCCGGGGACGCGCGTGTATATACACGGGGGTACTCGATGCATTCTACCGAAAATCGCCGTGTAAACACGAGAGGCCGTCCTGTCGTTCCTGCTCCCGTTGTCCTCGAACGCGAAGGTACCGTGCCGATCCGCCGCGAACGTACTGTCAATCTCGACTCGCCCGACTGTCAGTCTCGGCTACCGAAGATCGACGACGTTATCTGATCGCGATGGTTAACGTCCTTCTTGCGTCCTGTCGTTGCGTCCGAAAGATTCGACGTGCACAGCGATTCTCTCGCCGATTCGAATTTCGAGAGTATCGGTATCCGCGAGATCATCGAGAGGCTCCGATTTGAAGTTCGCTTAATTACAGCGGCTTCTCGTCCTTCTCCGCTCGTCATTCGCTGAAATACCCTCGTCGATGGCCGGGTAAGTGGGTCGAGGTAGCTGGCTACTATGTTGGGAAAAATGTCATTCGTATCTTATTGTGCGTGGGTTATTTATAGCGCGACCGATAAGTCATACGCGCGTTCGGTTCCGAAGTCAATACGGAAATAGTTGAATGATTATGGAAAGGCGCGATACGTGATGCGCTCGAGTGCATTGAGATTAATTAATCGTTTAGTTATCACTCCGCTGGAGTCGGTAGGCCGTGTTTAAAAAATAAATTCCGCCGCGTTTACAGGCGAACAGTCTACAAACACGTGTAGAAAGCAAATCGAGTCGACAGTCAAATAAATACGGCAATACGCTTCGCTAATAAAGTCTGACAATTTTGCAGACGAACTTTTCGCGATAAAGAAGCGAGTGTAATATTCCCTCGGAAAGAGACTCGCACTTCTCGTCCTGAAGAAGCAGATATGTGTAATGGCTCTTATTCGCCATGGATCGCATTGAAGGGTCGCAAACAGAGCGATGAAGAGTTAATCTCGGGCAGCGGGTGTCAGGGGAGGAATCCATAATTTTCGCTAACGCAGTAATATGCGCCGGTTAATAGAGTATGTGACAGCTTTCCAGTTTGGTTCCACTTAGGCGCGTGCTGAAAAAGGGCAAAAAAGAGAGAAACCGATCTTGGTTCGAAATACACCCACGGTATCTACACAAGCGGCGTCGGATAAGTTACCAGTATAAAGTTACGCTCGTGAAGCCGCCAAATCGCCAAGAGCCGTCGGGGCGTTAAATTTGAGGATGGTTTCACGGACATCGATAAAAATTTTACGCGTTCGGTGAGCACGCGCGCGCGCGATCGATGCGAACGCGCTCACCGTGTTGCGCGACGACGATGACGATGACGATGACGATGACGATGACTCGCGAACGGTTATGATCGTTCTACCGCGAAGCCGGCGGAACGAATGCTAATTGCTTAGCGCGATTTATAGACACGATTAATAATAATACAAGCGCTGGAAATATCTGTATTTGCCCGACCTTGGCTACACGCCAGCCTCTCGTCCCTAATTTAGAGGTACCGTGTTTCGTTAAAGTCTACAGCGATGTCAACTATGCGAGTTTCTCTATACGAGATTTCGTATGACAAATTGCTCGCGACAAATTGCATATGACGGATTATTATTTGTAAGGTAAATGTCCTAGTGATCAAAAATATGCCCCTGTACCCGGGCACTTGCCCGGAAACGATTAATTTTAGACGTGTTTTTGTAATATTAAAATTTAATTATAATCTTTAAATATTTTAAGATATTTATAAAGCAAGTTATTTTAGATATTATCAAAATTAATTTGTTACACAATTAGATTAGAGTTTGCATGGTAATGTTTTTAACATTTTTTAAGAATTACGTATTTGCTAAGATATTTTATTTATTTTATAATCAAGAAATATTTAGGACATTAAAGATATGCGTTTTAGATTGACAGACATATTGATTCATTTAGATTCATTTAGCTTAAGTTACAAGCTTATTATTTTCGAAGTAATTAAAAAACTTTTCATATTTTTGTATATTAATAATAACGTTTTATATATCGTAAATCCGTACCAAAATTCAACAAGTTTGGTTCTGTTTTGTTACACGTCCAATTACTGAGACACTTAAGACACTTACTTTACAGTTTCGATTACATTTTCATGATGTTCGCGCAGACGCGAGCGTGATTCTTTCAAGTAAATTATTATTAATCTTTCGTTTTTCAAAAAAAGTAGGTGAAAACAATATTCCTTAATGTGACATCTATCTGGTCGTAACATTACAGCGAGGCGTAAAGACTGGCGTAAATTCTCATTACAAATGTCGTGCGCTCGGCGTCGCCTACGGGACGAATTATCTCGACTCACGCCTGAACAAAATCGATATCTGCCGCGACAGACACGAAGACTACAGACATAGAAACGCGAGACACACTTAGCAAATCACTCGATGGGATACGTGAGGGGGAAAATCTTGGTGTAATTATTGGGAGTTGGCGAGATGCACTCACCCGCGATCCCATGTCGAGGATCGACGGCTGGATTTCCGTAATCGGAGAAGCAACCGGCCAATATGGCGGAAGGATAGAAAAAAATATGGCGTCGAGAAGGACCGTAGTTGCTTTGAGCTGTCTGATCGCTGGATAGACAAATAAACGGTCTAAGTGGTTAGCATCGGGAAGAGAAAGAGAGAGAGAGAGAGAGAGAGAGAGAGAGAGAGAGAAGAGGGAAAGGGTGAGAGGTAGATTCCGAATTATAATACCAGGTCCTCGTGTTGGTGCGAGAGAAGAGGGTTCGCGGCGAGGGCGCGACCCGGGCGACAGGCTTGGATGGATTGTTATTGGTCGAGGATTTAACCCTCTACCTTTTGCCCCACCACGGATACGTATGCTACACGTATGATATGCTAACGAGCACATCAGCGGTGCGCGCATCGAGGGACGAGATCCCTGCGTAGGGGTTGCTGCCTGGCTACTCCTTGTTGTACGAAAAAGAGGGGGGAGGAGGAGGGCCAGCCGGCCGACCATCCGCACGAAGAGTGTAGGTATCAAAATCTAATCCTTTGATGCCTTAATGCCGCGGAAGCCCTATCGCGAATGATTTCTTCCAGGCCCACGCCAATTCTATGCGCCAGCATTCTCTCCGCACGTTCCTCTTTCACCGTCAACGATACCGGCGATATTCTCAAAAGTGTTGGGTTTCGGTGCTTCATTTCTATGGTCTCCCATAGTACGCCTTTCATTGTCATTACGTGCATGTTGCGTATATCAATAATGTCTCACAATACGTTGACCTGTCATTTCTTCAGACTGCTCCAAAGACAATTATATCTTTATAGCATTTTAGAATTGAGTTACCGAAAGTTTACGAAACTAATTATCCGGAATAATACTCCTTCGGCTATATTGACAGTTTATTTTATTACTACTTTGCTACAAGTTCACCAAATAATATCATTTTTTTTAGAGAAAGCTCGATTGGAAGTGAAAATTCTTGCCAGTGATAAATTTCCAAAGCAAACTTGCATTCAAAACTGAAAAAATTTACTGTTATCAACTAGATTAGATTGAAAGATGTTTACATAAAATTGTAATAAAGCGTTGATTCTATTTTATCTCTGTCTTTCTGTCGTATCAATTAGTTTCGTGATTATATTTCAATGTATATTGACGATTTTTTTGTGTCTTTTAATTTGCAAACTTAATTTTTCAATAAGTGACTGTATCTTCTCGGGATATAGCCTCAGAATCGAAATATATTATCTCTGAAAAGTCCTGGTCGCGTTTCCGCAACTTCCGACGAGTTCTTCGGGCAGAATTGCTGACTCGCAAAGTCAGAATTGAATGGACAAGCCTCCCGGGAACATTTTCCTTTACCCAGTAAAAAGCGTTTAAAGAGCAACGCTCTGTGCTCGAGTATATAACGGTTACATTAGAAACTTAATTTTCGAGATGAAGTCGGCGTTTTTATAGGTTCCCACGAAATAGTTTCGACGGCCTTCAATTAGTAAGGCAGCGCAGCGGTACTCGACGGTTCCCGATAATTGGCCCGCCGACTTAATGCTCTGACAAAAACTTTTGATTCGTTAAAGAAGATCAACGATAGAAACGGGAGTTGTTCGGTAAAAGCCAACGATAAAACGCCGGCGAAAACTGACGTACGCCGTCGCGCCACCGGTGTCCGAAAATTCAGAGGGAAACGTGGCGCGGCACAAAGCGCGGCGCTCTCCGTCCGTTTTGCGTAGCATGAAAAGCCCAGCGTGAAACATCTGACGAATTTCCGAATATTTGTACAATGTGTGTGGACCGGAAAAGGCCCTGTACATGGTTTATGTAAGTCTCTAATGTATAATTCAGCGACACACAGGACTCATACGGAATATACTGAATATTCGAAAATCGTAGAACGATACTCTGGTGATGCTTCGATAAATTGTCATTTGTTCTAGCTCCTATCGCAAAATTTGTCAAGGTAAATTTTAATTGTAACACGGAAGTTCAACTAATCGAAATTCCTTTTAGCGACATTCGAAAACCTGTAAAACTACTACTTAATTGTTTGTTAATAAAATATTTCAATCAAGTTAAACAAAAAATCAAAGTTTTATTTTTATCAGATTTTCATTGACATTATTATGACTCTTGAGATTTAAAGAATCTATGTCTGTATCTAATTAAAACATACGGTACGTTTCAAAATTGTGTAATCTTTCGTCAAAATCACGCGATATTAAAATAAGATACAGAACGAATGGCGATTTGTCGCGAGCTGCCCGAGAGAGAAGAGCCACCTCGTTTTTCCTCATCGCAGAGCCTCGCAGCATTCAAGCGAGCATTGTTACAAGACGAGAGCCACGCTGCGTTTGCTGGCTCTCGTGGAAAAAAAGGAGCAGACCGTTTTCGCGAGCGTTTGCGAGAGAGAGCGACCGAGAGAGGGATACGTTTAGGTAGGCGAGGTGAAGCGGGATAGAGAGAAAGGAGGGGGAGAAAAAATCGGAGATGCTAATCTCCCCGCGCGTCGAAGGGGGCAACTATGTGCTAATGCGATCCCGTTTAGCCAAGTCACCCGGAAAACGGGACACCCGCCCCGATCTCGTGCAAGAAGAGTATCCCGTCTCTTTTTCCTCCTCTCTCTCTCTCCCCTCTGCTTCTCTCTCGTGTACGCGCACATACTCCTGCGCGACGTGATCCGGTAGAGCCGATCATAACGTAACGGCATTGCCGATGACAAAACACCGTGCACATCGCATCGGTGGCGCACCGGTGAGGGGAAGTCCCCCATTAGCCGCTCATCAGCCTCCAGGCGTTGTCGCTGTTGCGGCGGCGGCGGCTATAACACAGTCGCGTCTCTCCGCGCCATTGTGTGCGACATCGATTGTCATTATTTCGCGATATCCGCTTCCCGACCTCCCCGCATAGCGTTCGCGGTGCGACCGAGCGGAAACATTTGGACATATTGGAATACGAGCATTGTGTCAATATACGTTCCGTTCTGCTCTCCTCTCCTCTCTTTCTCTCTCTCTCTCTATCACTCTATCTACCTCGCTTCCTACTTCTCGTTTCGCGTGTCTCTTTTTTAATGCGCGTATTACGGGCTGGGCAGCGTTACGATCGATGGAATCATTCCCACAGTTCGGTCTCGTACCGCGCCTTCCGGTGGTGATGGGTGATTATGAGCCTCGAGCGGAAAACGAAACATTTTTATTGTTCTCCTAGAATTGGGGAAGTAGAGATTTTTATACAAAATACAGCATCAAAGTGGGGAGGGGAGTGGGGGGGGGGATAGAAATTTTAATGCTACATAATTTTACAATAAAACTTCAACGTTAGTATGTTAAGGAATTTTAACTAGCGGCAAAAAATATCAAATTTTTCTCACTTCTCTATTATTTGATCACAAATTGTTCCACTCATTTTACACAATAATAAAAGGTAACATTTGTCGTTACATTTTCTTATTGGATCCTGTACACGAGTGTTAATATTCCTAGGCGACTAATGACAGTTTCGCAATTTTGCGAAAAAAGTGATAATGCTATATTTCCCCGCGTTTTCAAAGAAAGAAAAATATTTTGACGCAAACTTCGAAAGTTACGATAACATTTCGAGCACGTCGGTGAAATATTGAGAGAAGGAGAGGGCGGATGGGGGGGAGGGGGAGGGGTTTCGGTGATGTCGACGCCGCGACGCGGCGACGGTGCGGCGCGTGCCACCGCTGGCGATTAAGTTCTCACGAGAACCCAAGGAGATACATATAGCGGTTGTACATAATGGGCACATAGTGTGTACATGGAAGAAGTGACGAGAGGAGGCGTCGGTTGGCAATAAGCCCGCGGGGGCCGCTCGGGCTTGGTTTCGCTGCTGGTTGTTAAGTAAATAGGGTATCCTCGCATTTTCGGTGGCGTCGCCCGCTCAGGATGGTGATGACGGCTGATAACCCTTTCACCCCCACGCGCCAAATAATATGACCCTCTTAAACGACGGCTTTTGATGTGTCGTCGCTTCGACGCACATTTTACGAATGGTAGCAGTCTACGCGGCCAATTTCAGTCCCCCGCTCCGCAATCGACACCCCCGAGTGCGTGTCTCTTCTACATCTACCCTCTGTTCCTACCCCCGAAGATATTCACTCAACCTTCTCCGCATCCGAATTAATCCAACTGGCGGACGTCATAATCATTATCCCTGCCTTTCACGCCATTTCGCGCCTTTCATGTTACTCCGATCAAATCTTGTCAACCATGTAATCTTGATCATTTTCATTTAACGATTATATGTGTTACATGTTAAATTACGTAACAGATTTTTATATTCTGAAGATATTATACCACAAGAATTAGTCACTTTTTATATTGCATTATGCAACATGGCTACAATCTTATAATTAATAGTTTATGTACATTATCGCAGTATACACTTACATATAAAAAATTAATTAGTAGATAACTGGCTTGGTAAATTGATATAATGTTTTAATATTAACCTTCATTACGGTTTTTTTTTTAATATGTATGAAATTAAATTCTTTTTTAGAAGAGAGAATGAGATATAATAAAAGTTGATAACTTACGAAAATCAAATTTGCGTAATTATTTATTGTGCTTACACAGATAATATGTCTAATTATAAGTTCCTCGTTATTAAGTAAAAATTCAAATCTCTAATCTCTGAACCATCAGGATTTAATTTGGCAGTGATTCAACTGGGCGTCTTGCCTTTCATCTATGCCAATGAATAATGTACGAACTTGGATGCTCTATACCTTTAGAATTTTAGTTTAATGTGCGTGAAATATTATTGTGCGTAATGTATTATAAATTAATAATATATAAAGAAACGTATTTGAGAATTATGATTGATCAAAGATTCAAATATCTTGTCAAATATCTTTACGAGGATTACGTATATTTACATATATATTTTTTTATGTTTTTTATAATAATAATAAAAATAATTATAAAAAAATGTATGTTTTAATATACTTATAAAAAAAAGAAAAAGAAATGTTTTGTGTTTCAATGTAAAACACAAATGATAAAAAAATATTAAAATAAAAAAATTAAATATATGTATACTTTGGCCGAGGTAATATTTTTCGCAAGAAACTCTTTACAGTTTTATATTTTTAGACTATTGCGGGCAATTATAAATACAGATATCAGATTTTGCACACAATTACCGTACGATGTTTGAATAAGAGTTATGATGGGAAGAATCTCACTGGGCAAGGGTTGCGATTGATGAAAAAGAATGCTAGATTAGAACAACGGTTCGTAGCTTCCATAGTCCCAGGCATATCAACTTACGCGCGATACTATATAATACCACAGTAAGCAGATTTAACCAAGATAATGCATTTTGTACAAGCATTGTACAAGTCGTATGTAGATCAAGTTTTGGACATTGTTTAAAAATATATATTATGTTTAAATAATTTTATGCAATTTATAATACATATATAATTTTGGATATCGCGTCTATTCTGTTAGTTCTATTTATGCTAATGAAAAAAAAAAAAAAAAAACACAATTGGCTAATCGTTCCAATTTGTATGAAAAAGGAAAAACGATTGGTAAAGGCCGATGAGATTAAGTAGGAATTGAACAAATATTCATTTGTAACTATTAGAAATTACTACGAGTTATGTCAAATGAAACAGAGAAATGCATGAGAGAATGAATATTCTTATTCTCTGTCTAACATGAGAGGCACGATGAAATCAAATTGTTGTGAAGATTATTTGTAGTATTCACCAACAATTCTCTAACTGTAAAAAGCATGACTAAATTATAGTCGTTGATTTAACTTACGGTATTTACGGGAATAGTTGTTCCACGGGCTATTCAAGCTTCGATCCGAGAATGCTGTTTCTCGTTACGTACGAGCGCAGAGTTTCGGAATTAGCGACAGCCGCGCGCGGTATATATATAATTCCCGTCCTGTTCGTAAAGTATATTTTATTACCGCAGCACCTCGCATCGGGACGATTCGATGTTACGCGATACGCAGCAATTAAATACAAGAATATTTTGCGTGACGTAATTTTCTCTGTAATGTGATGCGACTAGATCCAAAGATACTATGTTGAGGTAGGTTAGGTAATGTTAAGTCTGCGAAGCGGCAGCGACTTCTGTAATTTATGACGTTATGCATATTCTACAAGTTTCACGTCTGCGATATTTACGAATTTTTAATTATTGTGATAATACGCATCAAAAACATGCAAATAATATTATAATACTAATATTATACACTAATTGCATGATATTTCTGCGCTAACAGGCGAAAGAGATAAATTATTGTATATCATAATAGTTTCAAGGTATTAAAAAAAACAAAAAATATAAAAATGCCTCGTTTAACTTATAAATTCGGATGGTCGCTAGATCATTGCCCGTTTCCATCCGAGTAAACAACCGTTTTAATAACATCGTCCACTACATTATGTATTAGGCTACGTTATTTTCTCGGAAGAAACTGTTTTAAGTAACTATTACCTTGAAAATGAGGATATCGTAAAAAAAGACGCAGATAAAATCGCTCCGGGAAAATCAGAAGGTATAGAACTCACTAAGCGATTTCAGATCTCTAGTAATACGTATAAATTCTTTCGTTCTTGATTAATTGAGCGAAACCTGTCAGGCAAAGGCAAAATCGAAGGTGTGACTTGTTGACGAGGTTAAATTCTAGTCGCCGATTCGCCGACGATATCGACGTATAGTATGCGAAAACGCGACGACGCGACGCGGTCGAGCATCGGGATGCAAAAATGTGATTTGTACCAACATATATGAGTGCTCCGTCTAAAATATTGATCGGATTCTTGACCGCACTCCCGTGTCCGTCGCCCCATCTCGATATTCCTACCTTTTGGAGGTAGATGAGTTTTTTTTTTGCTCGCTTGGACGACAGACCCGCATGCGATTGAGAATGAACGTTTCCGTTTGCGCGCATCGGACAATATTTTCCCATCTTTCACTTGTAAATTAATGCGTCTGAATAATTCTTTACTATAGATAGAATAATGTACCTTGAGACTTGCCGTGAAAGAAAAAAAAGAAATTATCTGTAATCACGTTCAGTAAAGTCGGTTTGTTATGCAATATGAGGATATTTTAAAATGATCGCTTACGAAAAATGTAAAATAGCAGGAAGGTAATTAGCCAGATTCTGGAATTATCACCAACTTGCAGAATGACCTGTGCCATTCCCGATGAATAATCAGAAGGGATCGAATCAATTTTCCGATAATCGATCATCTTCATATTTCGTTGGTTTCCGATTTCAAATTTTTCTCTTTACCATTCTTCAATACGAAATTTCTTTTTCTTCATGCGACTTCTCGTCGCGTCTCATTCTCTCGTATTACGCTCCATAATTTAATTAGAAACCGCAGATTATTCGATAATGCAGCGCGCATTAAACTTTTATAGATTCAGCAAAACGTAACGCTCGATCATACGCTTTTCTACAAGGATAAACAGTTTTGAGTATCAATAATTCACACCTCGTTATCATAAATTACATACTGTTTCTTATTACCACGTCGGTGGGTGATACGCTTTAAACGCGAATACTGTTCTTGCGGCAATAACTGATATTCGTTAATTTGATTTGCACGCATTATTGCATAACGTCACGCCGAAATTATTCGTCCTCTCCATAAGTTCAAGGCGAGGTGTCACCTGCGTCGTTCTAAAATTTCGTCCCTACCCGTCTCAAACTTGTCGCATTTTATGAATAATTCACATCACAGCCAGCCGTAATTCTTAATAACCACCAGTCGCCGTTCGTTGTCCTTGAAATTTTTTGGCTCGGATCAATGAAATCGATATATGTATCGTTCTTCAGGGTCAGTCACACGATGTAACAGTCCGAAAAATGTTGAAATAATTCAGTTTCGTGGTTTATAGCGACCGTTCCGAGAAATCATCCGAGACGCTTCCCATATAAATTTAGTTACCACGTTGCGACTATGTGGGACAAATGTCAAGTAAGAATTGCATTAATCTATACTTGATACAAGTGCTTATCATAAAAATACAAACACCCATCTTCATTAATATATTAATAATAATGCGCAGACACACGTACACATCTACACACAATGCAGTAAGTGGATTCGTCTTAACATTATTGCCTTGTTGTGCGCAATAAATTTGCACGAATTTAAAATGCATAGTAAATATTTGTCACCTTTATATACCGGCAGCTGCTATGTAACATTATGCGAGGTTTCCGTTGGTGTCGCAGTTACGAGATCGCTAATTCGATTTCGATCGTTACGAGCGCGAGAAAGTCCAAGAAAGTGAGGATTTCTCGAGAGTCTGCATCTCCTCATCGTAGACGCTCTTGCTTAATGGTGACGCCAGATACTGTTCCGGTCTCATCCCGATCAATTTGTTCGTGAAAATCTACCCGTCCATCTGAAACCCTTGGACGCGCAGGCTGACAGTTCGTATCAATGTAATGAGAACGCGAAAGGAGAGAGAGAGAGAGAGAGAGAGAGAGAGAGAGAGAGACAGAAAGAGAGAAAGAGACGGGAGAAGGAAGGGGACGAAGGATAACCGCGTTGAGAGAAAAGAGCATCGGAATCTTTTTGAGGAATTACGGTTACGACGCGTCGGTCACCTGGATCTCGATCTCTTCGGATCTCACGAGGTCCGGTAGTGCACGAACCGTGAGAGAAGAACGATGATATCCCGGTGAGAAGAAGAAAGGAGCCGAGGAGGATCCGGTGGGAAGAGAGAGATACGGTTAGAACGGAGAGACGGGTGGAAATGTGGCGAGATGAGAGACGGAGAGACGAACGCGTCGGTAGTGGGATTTACGCAGCGGTCGGTGCTCTTTGACGCCAACGTGGAATCGTCGCCCGGCATCGTCCACTGACGGGAGCAAAAAGGGGGACGAATATGACCCGTCATAGGGGATCGCATTAAGCCGCCTTCGCGGCTCGCCACTCGATAATTGGCGACCTTCGCCTCTTCCGCGAAGGAATGCTCACCAGGTTTTGCGCGAAGGACGCGCAAAAGAAACGCCCTCCGCGCCCGCCGCTACATAGCCCCCGATTGTGCGGCAAGGGCGCGCAGACCAGACCGGACCGAACCGGACCGGATCGCGTAGAGAGTCGCTGCTGCTCGCCGGGAAAGGGAACGGCCCGGCCGCGGCCGTACCCAGCCGTGACATAACGCTGCGATGGAAGAAATGGAATGACGAAACGCGCGCGCGATGCGGGGCATCAATATAAATAATATTGCGCGGTAATTGTTCAACGCGAGCTCGCGAGGGCGAGGGTATCGTCGGTAACATGCAAGGTGCCGCCTTACTGCCGCGCGGAATTCGAATTGCGGCTTTACCACCGCGCGTTTCACCTTCCACTCCGCGACAGGGACAAGGTACGTTCCAGCGACCAGTCTCGCTGTACCTTGTCAGCTGCGATATCGGCTCTACAACCATTGGCATAAAACAATGTGCCGACATGTCAACGTTCAAATTTTGCTTTGCTTATGATCACTCTGTGGTTTAAGCTCCGAGTGCAAAAAAGACATTTCGTGGTCAGCTTTATTGTATGTGTGTGTACACGTAGGTTGTTCGTACTGGATTCTCATCTTCCTTTCTGTCATTTATATTTTATTGTTTGCACGTGTGTCGATTCTGTGGTGTCGATTAACACTCGAGATATTTAATATCAGGATACAATATCAAAACTAATTTCGTTGTAATAATAACACAACACAATACTAATATAACGTAAAGGCATATGAAAAATTGTTTTCTTTTTGTTTTTTACTTCTGCGGCGTAAATCCCCGCACGGCATAAATACCAGAGTTACTCCAATTTCCATAAAATCTGCAGATTGTGAATGACAATTCTGAAATCTCGATGTCGCGCGCGGTGAGATTTTGTTCCCTCCTTTATTCTTCCTCTCACCCATCTTCCTCGCCTCGTCTGCGAATGAGAGGACGACATTTCGAACGTTCAGTGTCGGACCAACTTGCGATCAATTTTTCAGATACACCCCGGTCATTCGCTTCACGAGATTCTACGGAGAGAACGGGCATCGGCATTGTCTCTCGCGGAGACGCTCCTCTTTTTTTTTCTACCGATCGTCGGCGGCAGAAGAAGGCGAAGAGAGCAAAAAGGGGAGCCCGGGCCGAATGCACGCGTGCATGTGGGATCACGTGTGCGTGAGAAACACGCGCACGTACACTAAGATGTCTAATAGATTG
Organism: Solenopsis invicta; assembly: GCF_016802725.1. Taxonomy (NCBI): domain Eukaryota; kingdom Metazoa; phylum Arthropoda; class Insecta; order Hymenoptera; family Formicidae; genus Solenopsis; species Solenopsis invicta. The sequence goes on from NC_052664.1 coordinate 29,644,522, forward strand.
GGGTTGGCAGACGGGACAGTCGCAGACACCCACGCGTTTCCCCGCATCCACGCGATGTCGACCAAAAATATTCACGCACGACAAAGGGCAAGAAACCGGTAAGTCAGCAACTATACTTTTTTTCAGATTCTTCCCTCTCGCTCTCTCTTTCTCGCCATTCTCCACGGCTGAATTCTTTTTCAAAGCCTTTTACGATTCTGTCTCACTTTCCGTCTCACTTTCGAATTTATTGAGACGCACGCGTCAGTTAATTACTTCAAATCAAAGATATTGGATTAACTCAATGTATTTACAAAAGAGAAGAGAATAGCTAACCATCTGCTTTTTTTTCCTCTCGATTTTATTCTATGTCGTGGATGCGTGTTTTACTTTATTTAAGGGTGAAAGTCATGCGATGTTTCCGAGATTTTAGTTTTCAATTCGTGCATGTTTCGCTAGGTGAGTTACTTAGAGAGTTGTGCCAAAACTACTTAATCATATTACGAGTACGCAAATAGTAGCAGACGAAATGAGAGAATGACAGTGATTCAACTCAATGGTAGCAAAGATAATTTTATTAGAATGGGATACGTGTTTCTATTCATGTTGTTTTGTCATACATCTTCTTTCTGCTCCAATTGCTTCGTTATTTTCTGAAAGAAATATCGACCTCGACGTTTGTGTGTGTGTGTGTGTGTGTGTGTGTGTGTGTGTGTGTGTGTGTGTACGCATGTGCACAAGGATGTACAATATGCTCTCTAATATAAAGTCACATAATATATACGAGAAAGATTTTTATTTTAAATCGCGCGCGTCAGTATTTTTACACTTTTGTATTCCCGCGTGTGCAATCGCGGTATTTCTACCGACTTTTTTTTTTATTCGGCATGCCATGTCTCATTTTTTTCACTATATAATCGAGCCATTCAACGTGATCGATCCAGCAACAGTTTTAAATGAATTCGAATACAGAGCGGCTTAATCATTAGTATCATTAGTATCGGAATTTGATAGGCGCGACAAAGATCCGTGCGTTTCTACGCTATTATACGTTTTCCGTCATTAACATTGTTTTTAAAATAATGCGTTTAAACAGATATGTCAGACGCTCATGCAATTCCGTGCATGCACGGGATGCCGACCGAAAATATTCATAGTGGGAACAGAAGAGAGAAAGAGAGAGAGACGGTAACTCATTACACGTCGCTTTTCTATGCCACACTCTGGAAATCAATCTCGAATTCTTGATTTTTACCTCGCCGTGCAAACAACGCTCGGCAATAAATAATTATTTATTTAGCTGCAAAAATACGGCGTGTTAATCGTAATGCGCTTTCACCAAAACGGACAAATATTTATTAGCGATATTTGGTATGTGTACGTAACAATTACAATCCCAATTCTATGACTTTTGACACGTACGAACATTTACTTGTAAACTTCGATAAACATGTTATAAATTTATGAGTTAGCGATATCAGTTTGGAGACAAGTTAATAAAAACAGTAAGCGATTAATAATAAGCAAAACTGTTAAGGCATGATAACCGTGTCTCCTTGTACTGATACATTGTGTAACGTAGTAGAGATATTCGTGTCTAAATATTCATACGACAAACGGTCAAGCGATAACACGCCAAACATTCTTTCTTCATATTCTTTTTTCTTTTTTTTTGACTTTGGCATTTTTATATCGTTCACGTATTTCTTTTTTTTTCTTCGATTCGTGCTCAATCGTGCTATCGTAGTGCTCCGGTTTTCTTCTCTTATTTTGCATCTCCGTCGAAAGCTCCATCTCCGCCTAATATTTTACACGGCTCAATTTGCAAGAATAATAATAAATATAGTCAACGCTAATAACAATCGCATATGTATTATGAACAGTTGCGCGTTTCCATATCCATGGAAATGTAAAAAAAAAATGTTTTCTACGAAACGCGCAATTTTAAACATTTTATCTATTTGTATTTGCGCTATCGTGATAATGTATACAGATATGTCCTCATTGTCAAGCACGATGTTATCTATAAACGTCAAAGATGTACATGTTAAGCAGCGCGGCAATAAATAGTCATAAATGCTATTTCAATGAACCAATTTTTCTATGTCAAAATACCGTTTCGATGTTTACGTATTATCCGGTTCTCGCAACTAAGAAAGCGCGATGGGACAAAGAGAGTAACGGCGGCGGCAACCGATAACCGCGCGTTCCCGCGACATTTGAGATAATTAACCGACGGCAGGACGCCCTTTGGTCGCCGCTCTCGGTGCAATTTGTCAAATCTATACGCGGATCTCGAATATGAGACACGGTATTTCAACGCGGACATATTTTCGTTTTACGTTCGTGACAAGCCGTAAGTGGCGGCTGTCCCGGAGATGATAAATCCGCGCGGCGGACCGTTCCATTAGTATCTTATTGATGTTTTGGAGAAATTAACTCGCGCGTGTCAAATCGTTGTCGTCGTTGTCGTCGTTGTCGGAGTCGTACCGCGTTGTCTCGACCCAGCCGCGGAATGCACCGCGTGATTTCCGCGCGCGGATGCTCTTTATAATTTCGGGGGACAAACGGCCGCACGCACGCGACACAATGATGCGCCGGGCTTAGGAGCAATGCCGCGAGCACGCATATTAGGATCTATTAATATGCAGTCGGTGCAACTCAGACGGTTCTTAGTTACTTGTCACACATTAGCCGCCGTCCGACGTGGCAGACAACTTCCCGTCCGTCGTCGACGGACACACACGACGAGACTTCTCTATTCGTCTGTCAACGATCTCCTTCACGTCAGCATATTCCACCGTCCACTGACAGCTTAGAGGGAAAATGGCTTTCAAAACGCACCACCTTGACGATTCCCGAAAAGACAGATCACTATATTAGAACATTCCCTCCGGCCTGTGTGAGAAATGACACGTCGTACACGCGAACACGCCGAGTAATCCGTGTAATTTTTATACACCTGTGAACGATATATAATCCTATCTGTCCAATGCGAGCTTTGGCGTTACTCCAATATCCTTAAGCTTCGTCCAATTCCCAAACGATCGTAACTTACGGCCAAATATCTCCGCTTTCTTCGATATTACTTTGCGAATAAAATATCATTTCTAATAATTTCCCCTCCCCTCCCCTTACGCAACTGGAAAAAGTGTGTGGCGGATCAGAACATTTTTACACATTTTTATGCCTTTTTAACGTCACACATTTGCCAAAGAAACTATGATTTTGTTACGTATAATGGTATATTTGCATAAATGGGAATGATTTAACAAATATACAAATCGTAAATTGTTGTCCATCAACAATGCGAGAAATTTCATTGAGTGCTTTACACTCGTAAACGCAATTTAAAATAATTTCACTTTCATTATCTTTGCATCGTGTCGTAATCATTAATAATGATTAATAATGTTTTCGAGCATTTCTTCTCTCGATAATATTTTCAATGAAACTGACGTAATTTATTTCCATGTTTTCTTGTTGTGATCAAATCTCATACACTAAAATAAGATCTTGTAGAGAGAAAAAGAGAACAATGCATTTTTATTATGCATCTGTTTCTATCGATCTCTGAATTCTTAATATTTTCGTGAAAATTGAAAACAGGCATCTTGTCCACGTGAAATTTATCGTAGAGATGTCTCTAGGAACACGTGGACTTATTTATTTCGTGAAATTTTATTAATAAACAGAACATAAAGTTCTTATTAAATTTGATCACTGTAGAATTACTTTTTACACCTACTGAAACTTTGTCTCGATATATTAATCGCTTTATCTGTTTGATACAACGGTCCGTTGATACAGTGGATGGTTGCTCATATTTTCGTAGTATGTATAACATTAAGATAACAGCGAAAGAAATGTAAATTGATTTGTGAATACTGCGTTTCATGCTTATGATTCATGAATGTTCGTTATGTCTCTTTGAGCGCGAAGGCCGATCGTAAGAAGCGGTAATTTCCGAGTCTTGATCAGGAAATTATCTATGCTTGGTTATAATACGTAATGATATTCAATATCATGAACGTAACATTACTGTCAATCGTCAAACGTCAGGCACTGATTGATCATAATTTCAGTATCGATGATATCTATGATGTATTATAAAATGCGATATATACATTAAATCACCTTTAAGAAAAAGAAAAAGCGTCATTGCTTTACTTGTGACTGGATTTATAATGTATGAGATAAAAAAAACACTTGTGCGAATACTGGCAAAAACAGACATAAGAACACGTTCTATTTGACATAATAATACAAAATGTAAATATGCCTTTCATATAAAGTAAAGAAATACGTATTCTCTAATTTTACGCCTCTGCTCTCCAGAAAGTTTTTTCGCCAAGCTCTATCAAAGAATTGCAAGCAAACATATTGTAATTATTTTAGTAGCCTGCCAATCAAATAGCGTAATCTACTTAACGTAACCAAAATTTTATATGTGTAATGTAAAATTTTTTTTTTTTTTTAAATTTGTTTTCTAAGAGGCTTGCGGCTATCTTTATTGAAATGGACGATCCATTTAATTTGGTATTATTTTTAGCTTCAGCGTACTTTTCAAGTCTGACAACCTGTATCATGCAGTTTATAGAACTGAAAAATGTATTTAACAATTGATATAGAAATGTTATTAAGCACCAAGATTCACATTAATCGAAAGAAATGACACTTTTTTATTTCTTGTGCTAAAAAATGGAGTAAATGGAATGAAATCGATGACGCACGATGAATATTTCTCTCGACTTATTATCAATTATCAATGTTTTATCAATTAATGTCACATTGTATTGACTCAATTTATTTGTATAGAAACGTAGACAACTATATAAAAACGTACACACCTATATAAACACGACATTGCACGATAATAATGAAATTAATGATACGTTATTTCAACATCTCTTATCTTCAAATCTTCTCTATCGAATGAAGAAGAATCCGTCGCAGAGAATTTGACGAATTAGCGGATTATTTAGACAAACTTTGGTACATGGCTAGACTTATCGTTACCACCGTATCCACAGACATTTTCGATTTTGCTTCTGACTCAGCAAGAAACCGGCCTGTCACGTACACGCGCCAGGAATGAGAGAGCAAGAGAGAGAGAGAGAGAGAGAGAGAGAGAGAGAGAGAGAGAGAAGCGCTTTATGTTGTTTTCGAGATGTTCCAACTATTCGGAGAGTACAACAACACGGGGCTCTCCCTGTGGAACTGTGCGGAAACTTACAATTGAAAAAGTTGGGCAAATTAAGACCATCCGTTCGGCGCCACCCGATATGGAAGCGTTATTGAAATTTCATTCGTCACGCGAGTACCGATATATTTTCCACGTATCTACGAGATACCGTTCTGAAAAATATTTCTCAGAGCTTCTCTACGAAATATCCGTTTTTATCGGCGAGGTTAAGCGTGTCCAGCATTAAACGTTTCCTGTTTAGACGTGATGTCTGCGAATGGTACATGTACCAAATGGATACATGGATGTCAGGTACGTGGATTCAGTAAAACCGAGCGGTTTATAGTAACGTGTTCTTATCCCTTCTCCTCTTTCTCCCCTCCCTCCCCCCTCCCCCTCGTGATTGGAGAAGTTCTGCTTATGTTTAATGGGAAAAATGTAAATGTTTCCAATAAAGTTTACGATTCCAGATAAAAATCGTTGCGCCTTAAATTTTCTACGCTTAACGGTGAATGTATATCGTCGTTTGGAAATATGCGCGATTTACGCAGGCAGTTCTCATGACTTCTTATATGTCACACAAAAATTAAATATTGTTCTTGACACTTGTTAATTCTTATTTATACTCTTGTTTGCTTTTTGTTTGCTAGCGTATGCATCGATTCAAAAATGCAATGGCTATTGCGTTTACTCGCACATAAAGCTAAACACCGTTTCTAATCTTAACAAACCTTGGTTTAACGTTGTGACACCTACACGTAATGACGCACATTAATTTCGTAAATGATGATATAGATTACGATACACACGCGGAACTTAAAATTAGCGTGTTTGAAAACACTGCGGGTTTATTAGCAAGATTAAGGTGATGTAAAGATCACTGAAGATCCAATCGTGAAATGCGAAGCGGCGTGTACTATATTAACAGCAGCCGCGCGCGCGATCTTTGCGTAAACGTGTAATTCTCGTACGATTTAAGCGTGCTCGAAAACGCGGCGAGAAGAGCTTACGCGGTCGGGGCGCCGGGGGTAGCAAGATGGAAGCGTTTTATCGGCCGTTTCTTAGGCTCGCTTTGATGTTACGCCGAGACAGGTCCGTTTATCGAGGTGAATCCCCGAGAAGGCAGGCGCGTTTCAGTCCGACGGAAAGTGCCTGTGAATCGCGGAGTCCAGTGCATTTAGCGAGCCGACTGTATTACGGGGAACGCCGGGATTAATCTCGGGATAAATTTTCGCATCTCATATCGCGTTAATTTGTGAGATTTACCTTCCGCCGCGTCCTTTACAGATCTCGCGTCCGCGTATTAATCCTCGTGCCGCGTGTGAGAAGCGATTGTTGCGATTCCGCCGCGAAACGTCGTCGACAAACGCGATAAATCGTCGGACGCGGCCGCGAGCGATCGTCGCTCCGTTTTTTCTCACGTATCGGACTAGTTCCAGCATCCCAGCAGCCTGTGTGCCGCCGTGCACCGTGAACCGTTATCGCATCTCCGCGACGCGCTCTCCTATCGCCTTATTGTCGCTCCGAACTGCCGGCTAAGTCGCGTAACTCTGACTCGATACAGTTTTCTCTCTGAACTTGTGTATACGCGGTTTAGGTAAGAACTGTAACTTTGCGGGTGGAGGACGTTACGTTAGTTAACGTCGGACTAGACGCAGCTTTTATGATTGTAAGAAATTCATTGCATTGTTGCATCGTGCACTCTTCCGGACCTTGTTTTTATCGCTCGTACAACGCTTTATGTTTTGCGGGAGATATTTTATAAGAACTATTGTGGAAGAAGAATTTTATTTTGTATTTTATAAGAAAGATTATATCGTTCTCTTATGCGTTGTATTTTGGATTATTTTACGGATACAGTAGTGCCTATTTCCAACCGCTAGAATAGTATATATTTATAATATGTCTCGTAATTACGCGCCTGCTCATTTCTCTTCACCTTCAAGGCAGCTGCTTCTCCGCGTATTATTTCTCATTTTTAATCTGTGTATAATATTTCCCGCTTTTGTTTTTTGGATTACATTGTACAACTCGGCATTCATAGTCGATTCTTGTATTTAAGACCATCTTAAGTATCATCTTAAGATGTCATCAACCAATCAGAGAGCCGGCATTAGCATCTTAAGACATAACTTAAGATAGTCTTGAAATAAGAATCGGTTATAAATACTGGCCTATGACACTTACTTTATGTTTCTTTTTGTATTCTCTATTTGCTATTCTTCTGTTTCCTCCCAATTATCTTGAGTGTACGTATTTATATATGTGAAAGGTCTAGGCTCATAAACAGCATTAGTGCTGACGCTTCGCCCTTGGAGTGTCACTCGAAAGATAAAACTCAATTGTACGTAATTTCTAAATTTTCGTACTTCTCAATAAAGCCACAGTAATAATAATAAAGTTTCGGTTTAATGTTTTGCTCACAAAGTGTACACGTGATCGAAGTAGAGCAGATTCGATCAACATACTACGTTCTTTCAAGATAAATCTCTTTGTACCGTAAAATTCGTGTAATTCTTATATTTCTCCTAACAAGTCGCGCCTAATGATTTCATCGCTGGTCGATGCATTCGAAATGAATTCAAGCCGGGGGGCAGGGGGCAACTACCGTAACATTCCGAACGAGAACAACCTCCCTTATCCAGACTAATCCTTCGGGAAAGAGTGCGTCACTTACGGATATTGCCTGCGACAGTTCCAATGGGATTGGTCAACAGAGGCCTCTGGACAAGATCCTCCTCGAGATGAGCACGACTCGGTCGGGCCTGCTTTCTCCGTGACATCCCTCCGACTCGGTTGAATCAAGTTCGCCGCACTCTCCTCGTCGTCGTTCTCGCACTCTCGCGTCGAAGAGGCAGTCGTCGTCCGCCGACGATTTGGATCGGGTCGGTCGGTTGGAACGACCGTCGCGGTCGCCGCCGGTGCACTCGTTCTCGCGGATGCTCTTCCTCCTCCTCCTCCTCCTCCGCCGCTTCCTCCGCCTCCTCCGCCTCCTCCTCCTTCTCGGGATCCCGACGAAAAGCAGACGACGAATGCGTGGTCAGTCTAGACGTCGTCGACGGGACAACGGCGCTTGACGACGTCGCTGCAGCGTCGAGGGTGCGAACCGCATTATTCCCTCTGTCGCCCGCTCTCTCTCTCTCTTTCTCTCTCTCGCCTCTCGCCTCTCGCCTCCCGTCCCGTTCTGTTGTCTCTATCTCAATCTTTCGCGATCGACAACCGAAACCGAGAAAATGCAACGAGATCGCCGCTCGCGTACCTCACCATCGGCACCAACTGTTCTAGGGGAGACTCATCTCCCCTCGCGAACCGTACAGCGACGCACTTCGCGAAGTTCGTTTTGCCGAAGGAGCGTTACTCTCGCCCGCCGGCCGGTGAGCGTGTCAACTCGGCCAGTAATCCATAGAGGCTAACGCACCGATCCCCTAACCCATCCCCCACCAGATTCGCGACGGGACGATCTCTTTCCCCGCGAAATCGCCGAAGATAGGAGACTCCCGAGACGTGTCTGTCGCGCACTGAGATAACCGACTCTTCTTTCTCTCTCTCTCTCTCTCTCTCTCTTTCTCTCACTGACGACGGAGTCGTGGATGCTCTTCCGCGCGACTCGCACGTGGCTCGCGCCTATTCTCCCTCTCTCCTTCCCTCTTTTTGCTCCGAAAGTCCTCCGTTGCCGTTGCTCCGAAACGAGTTGTCGTGATCGTCGTGGTTGTCGTGGTTGTCGTGGTTGTCGTGATCTCGGCTGTCTCCGCTATCCGCCTGCCTGGCTGGCCGCGTGGAACTCTCGCAGCTCTCGCGGATGAATCGCGACCACGCTTGCTCACAACACACACCCGAGTACTACTCACGCTATTTCGACTACCACCGGCTCGACGCGGTCGGCTTGTCGCGGTCGTATGGCGACGTGAGAGACCGGCGGCATTCTCGGTGCGCGCGCGCGAGAGACAGGTAGAGATGCTCGACCGTGTACGACCGTAACGCGTAACCGGGAGAGCTTACGCGGGTAAATACGTGGTGTACGTGTGCACGATGTGTGTCCTACACCACTGTATTATACTTCGCCCGTACGCGATACACACGTGTGCGGTGACCGGCGGCTCGACTGACGATGACGGACAGGCGCGCGCGCGCGCGCGTACTCCCGCGGATGCACAATGTATTTGTGTGTGTATACGTGTGTGTGTAATCGCGCGTACGTGTACGCGTGAGAGTGTTATGGGTCTATATCTCGCGCGAAATCCGCTGCTCTGATGCCTCGAGTCGGCCGGACGACGGACGGACCAGCTCTGGGCCTGACAACCAGACGCCCCTCTCCGCCGCCGTCGAGACGCGATCGCTGGTAGGGATGGAGGAGATATACCCTGCGCGCGCAGGGTATATCGTCCCCACCGCCGCCGCAACCACCGCCCCCACCGCCGCCGCGATCACCGCCACCCTCCCGCCCCGCCGTGGTCGGCCGTTCATCCGCCGCTCCCTGCCCCTCCGCGCGCGCCCCACTCCTGCGGCGGCGGCGGCGACGTCGGGCGCGCAACCTCCTTCGCGATGCGCCCTTCTCCATGCGCCGCCACCACCGCCACCACCGCCACCGCCACCGCCACCGCCACCACCGCCGCCACCACCACCACCGCCGCCGCCGCCGCCGCCGCCGTCGCGTCGCAAATGCAGGGAGATCCACCCTTGGTGCATGAGAGCGAGTCGACCTCCACGCGTATCGTCGCACCGGCTAATGTCGCCGCACGCATGCATCTTCCGCGCGATCGTTCCCGCGTGTATATTGCTCCGAAAGATGGATTCCGATTGACAGCTCGCGGCCAGAATAGCGCTCCGGCGGGCGTTCGTGGTGTCACGAGGGCTCAATTTTGGATCCGACCTGTACCTAGATGAGTAGAAAAAGAAAAAAAAGGTAAGATACATCTCGACTGATTGTGTCACGCGCACCTCTCCCCGGTTTCGCGACCGCGACTCCGCCGCTGGGATCATAAAGGGTCGCTCGGTAGCGCGCGCGGCGAAGCGTGATCGAATGCATCCTGAAAGGGACGCGCGCGAGAAAGGAATCCTTTCGCGGGTTCTCCGCGCGTCGCCGTCGTCGCCGTCGTCGTCGTCGTCGCCGTCGTCGTCGTCGTCATCGTCGCCGGCTCGCTCGCTCGCTCGCTTCCCCGCTTGCCTCCGGTATCGCTCCGTTTCTCGTCCTCTTCCACCTGCGCGATCCGTCTTTCTCTCTGTCTTATTCCCCTTCCGGCGGATGCTCAATATCCCCACCGAGTGGCGCGGGACCGCGAGGCGTGGCCTGTCCCGGAGGAGTCCCGCCTCCTTATGCATTATTATAGCGAGCCACTCGTGTCTCTATGATTTTATATGCCGCGTTTCAGCGTGAATATTCTAGCGCGCTTCTACGGCGCTCTTGGCGCGTTCCCGCCGCCCCACCACCATTGCCGCCACCGCCACCGCCACCGCCACCACCACCACGACTATCGCCACCGCCGCCGCCGCCGCCACCGCCGCCGACGAACCGCACCGCACCGCACCGCACCGCACCGATGCGCCGACGATATCGTGTGTTTTATGCTGCCCAATTATTTTCTCGTTCCACCGTTGCGCTCGATCCGGCTGTTCTGGTGATTGTATGCAGGACGACGAGCGAAACGCAGAAAAGATCGTAACAAGTGCGTTGACATTTCTACAGTGTCGCCCCGCGAATTACTTGTCAATCGAGACTTTCTGCAGGCTCTCGGGCAGATATTTCAGCGCTCAGTGACGTAATTGCTAATTACGCGTACTTAAACGAAGACGCTGATTACAGGTCGTTCAAAATGGTCGGTTGTTCGATCCAAACGAGCAAAATGTCTCGATTGTTTACGCTCGTTAGCACGTTTAACAGACATGTCTATGTAGAAAGAGAAAGAAGAAGCTGAAATGTTCAATTATTTAAGATTCTTTTGTCATCACTGTTACAAAAATTAGTGTAAAGCGCAACTTCCAGCATCTGATATTGTCTCATTTTGTACACCTCAATCAATTAGAATTAATATACAGAAAAAAATTAGTATCGAACCAATTCATAGTTTCAGTATAAGCAAAAATATTAAAGTCTCTTGAAAGAATTTATAATCTTAAACAGACATAATTTGCTAACGTAAAAAACTGTTCTTTCTTTCAAGAAGGTTTTATATTCTTGTTTATATATAAAACAATGAATTTTTTGTTGATTTGATACTGATTTGTTTCTATATATCAACCAATTACATATCTATTATTGGCAGTTAAAAAATTTGATAATAATTACCACTGTAAGTATACACGAGTGGGAAATGTCACTTTGGAAAATATCGTCGAGTGTCTCCGCGCGATTCGCGTCGTTTTACTTGAACTCTCGATACGCTTAGTCACATCTCGTCATATCACGCATCGTACAGAGACACGAGAGAACAGGTGGGTCGTGGACGATTCAGACTGGAGGCGGAAGGAAAGGACTACAGTAAAGGCTTTGCGGTAGAGCGGCAAGTAGAAAAGCGGAGGGGGCGTGGGGAGTTAAATTGGGGTAAGGCGAGAAGACCAAGGACTGAGTGGATGGGGTATGCCGCAACGGTTCGTACCTCGGTCTTACGTATGAATAAGATGTCGACTATAGGCTCTGCCATGAGTTCCTCCATTGTTCCACGAATACAGCTATAAGCTAGCGGCGTAGAATTCTTCCGGCTGAAATATTTTAATTATCACTTATTTTTCTCAATTATAACGGAACTTCTTTTACATCGTGCATCGTAGCTCATCGTACCTTCGAATAAACATATTTAAACGCGAATACTAGAGCTTCTAAATATTCGGATCTAGATATTTAGATATTTGAATATGCGAAATCAGTTCTGATCCGACTACTCAAAACTGCACTATTTGATTTATTCAGATAATCCGGATGTCCAAATTATTTAAGTTCGAACTCGAATTGAGATTCGGATTCCAAAAAAAGCATCTGAAAATTTGACTGAATACAAGTCAGAAAATAATTTTGTTAGGCGATCAAAATAATTATTACTGCACTCTCAAACTAATTGCTAGAATGTCAAAAATTTTTTGCAGCATTGCTCATCATACTTAAACATCCATTATAATTATTTTGATGATTTAAAACAAAATTATTTTTAGATCTGCATGCAGCTAAATATTTAGATACTTCAACAAAATTGTTCTTTCCGTGCATCAGTACACCAAAAAATGCCACAGATGTGATTGTTACTTGCGTTCTTTTGTTTATATCTCTTTTTAAAGTAAAAAAAAAAGAAGTGTAAGAAACATTCTCATAAATTAAATAACGTAGTATAATGAAATGAATGTGGTATAATTGTCAAGGATGCTTACTGGTCTAGCTTGAGTGTCTATTAAATTTCATTAGTCCTTATACATTATTGCACATCATTATTTTTCATCTATGCAGTATGCGTTCGTTTCAAAACTGTAGCCGCATAACCGCAGTTTCTCTTGGGGGCCATTAAAGTAAAAGTGTGCGTTCTCTTTTCTGTTTCGAGTAGGTTTATTGTCCTCTCCGACTCATAATTTTTGCGTAAAGATCTTAGGGGCCATAATGTGCGGTGAGGCCCGAGAAAAGGGTGGTCGCTTGTCCGTCGTGGACAAGCGCCGGCGCCGGGTCTGACACCTGCAGTGAGCATTTTTCCTTCTAGGATTAGTAGATACCTGCCTCACGCGTCTTTCACAAACACGGGACACATACCTGCACGTTCTCTCATACACATTCTATACCTGTTCAACGTTGATTGCTCGACAATGCACCGTACAATAGATTGTAATAAACGATTGTTAACTATGCTAAGCAATACCGAATGTCTCCTTTGTCACAACTATATAAACTTCCGAGTAGTTTTACGAACGTGTAAATCATTCCTTTAGCCGCAAGCATAAGTAATATCCATAATACAATTTTCAATATGTTCTAGAAATAGACAATTTCTGCGGAGTGTAAGAGAATATACATAGTAATAGTAGTTCTTTTTTTCAATTATTCTATTAAATAAAAATTTAAAAAATAAGAAAATGTTTATATATTTTTTAAATTATTCTTATTTGTAATAGATAAAATCCAAACGAGCCTTTGTCACAAAAGCCTGAACATCCGAATGAATGTTCGTGTTAAAGAAATACATTTTATTATTGTAATGCTATAACGAATACGCGTGAACAATGATTTTGTACTTGTAGTACATTTTTCGACACCTGCCCTCATCCTATACGATAGATTTGTACCCAGTACACTTGACCGAGCCGAATCCCGATGATCGCGGCATTAAAAGACCGCAGAAAATCCGCCGCAGCAGGTGGCGATATCTCTCTCTCTCTCTCTCTCTCTCTCTCTCTCTCTCTCTCTCTCTCTCTCTGGGCATTAAAGCTATTCAGAGCGGAAGGGGAATCAGCAAATTGACGCCGTTTAGATTGCGCTGCATTCAATTAGGTTGCGGAGGCGCAACCGGATAAAAACGCGCGTATACTCGCTGACGTCCTTTTATCATCCGGCACGTTCATTTAGATTTGTTCATTCTGCGACGTGCCGTCCGCTGATGGACCGCTTCCAAAGGAGCGCAGCGCAAAGTTTCCGTCTCTTAATTTCAATGGAAATGAAGCGACTTCGCCGAGCTCGCGGTAACGAAATCGTCGAACCGTTTTAACTCGCAATGTATCACAATCCTCTTATTAGCATTACTGCATTAATGTTTTTATCTAACTATTAAATGTATTCTGTTCGCTTATAAGTTTCTTCACGTCCGGATTTTTATCAATGATAAGTAGTACTTCAATTCGTTGCTTCCCAAATTTTTTTACACATTTTATTTGTGAATTAAATGTATTTATCCTTTTTAGAGTTCATAACATAAGAATAGTTAAATTTATAAACTCATTCACAAATAGCCAAGTTGTTTTTAAAAATAAATTGGTTATAAATGAATTTTTAAGGATAAAAATATTGCTCTTTTTCCTTTACAAAATTTATAATTACGTACGTAATTATTTTCGTGGTATCCCAATAGAAAATTTCGATCTGTATTCTTATTTGCATGACAAGTACACTTTCATCGGGGTCAATCGGAATGGATACAAAGAAAACGAGACGTTTCCCAAAATAAATCTAAACAGATTGACGATTCAAGCTCTCAAGTTTGGTTGGACTTCCATACGTTGAGTCTCGGGGCACAACTGGCATACTCGAAATACTCCAGGTCCCAATGGGGACTCCGCATCGGTAGAAAATAAACGGAAGATGGAGGAACGGGAGACTCGCGGATGGTCCAGGTTTATGGCTCCGGTGGCAAAAGAATAGATATGACGTATTCATGAGGATGGCGCGGGTTTGTCAGGCAGATGGCGGAGCGATAGCGGCACGTCGGATCTCCGAAGAAAAACACGAAATAGTTGTGCCTCGCTCGAGGCGAGACCGGACCTGTTTTCTATCACCTTTCTTCGCCTCTCCGTGTCCAGGATATTCCCGGTTCTCCCCGCGTGTCCCCTCTGTCCCCCTTGCGTCCTCCCCCTCGCAATAAAATCCGATTTGACGTCAATTTATCTACGGATATATCCAGTCAGCGCGGCGGCATCGCCAGGACGGCCCTTCTTTCTTCTTTCTTTTTTCTTCCATTCGCGTTACCGTCGAGGGCACGTTGCGCATGAATTTCATTTATAAAGTACCGATCACCTTTTTCTCTTCTACCGCTCCGACTAATAAGGCGACGGTGGGAATAATAGATATTGTTAGGGTCTCTTGGAAATAATATTAAAGACCGGATTTATATATTGAGTGGCTCCTTCCCTTTCCGATTGACCATCGGTATCGCGAACCGATCGATGAGGAGGAGGACAAAAAGGGATACCTTGCACGCTTCTCTCGGCGGAAAAGTCGTATTCATTTAAATTACGTGGACGAGCGAGATGAGAGTGGTTGATAATGAACCCGGGGCGTGCGATTCGGAATTTTTAGGAGGTACAAGGAACAGAATCGAGCTTCGTTACGGGTGATTTAAAAAATGATACGTATTGAACTTACCTTTTCACCTCTTTAAAAAATGCACATTTTTAAACTTTCAAATCTATTTTTGTTTTTGTATTAATACTATTATTTATGCATGCTCGTTTTGGGACAAACTTTTCAATTAAATTTGAGTCAGTTCCGTTTGTGATTATCAAAAAGTGTAATGTTATCTTATTCTTTTGCTATTTATTTATCTTCAGAAATTCGAATAATAATATCAAGAATATTTTATCAAAGAGATTAAAAAATAAGCAAAAATTATCGGTAAAATGTGTCACGATGAATATTGAATTATAATTCGCGGCGAATCGTATTTATTATAAACATGCGATCTTGTGAAAATGCGATTTTGCTACAAGAAAACGAGAAGTGAACCGTTCGAACTCCCTAGTGCACTCTTCTCGGTGATTGGCATAACGTATATAGCTTTACACCTATATTCGTATATAAGGAGGTTATCGAACAGCGTATATGGAGAGACTGGTGCAACCAGGTCGATCGAGATCGTCATATGCAGCAAAACATTAAACTGACAAGACGATTATAAGCGAGTATAGTCGTGAGGTCCGCGTATAAGAGAGAGAGAGAGAGAAGAAAAACTTGGGTGTCATAAAAGCATAACGAACAATTCCGAGCAGTTTCTCACCCGTCTTTGATTTGCTCGTTCACCTCTTTTGTGAGCTTTATCGATAGTTACGTACAGACTTCGACTTTTCAATTCCCCAAAGGGCATTACGAGGGATCTTCCTTTCTCTTCGCGTAATAAACACTTCTTGTCGTTAGTGCCTTGCCAATCGACGTACTTCTTTTATCCGTAGAATAATTATAACAATGCTTCTTTATAGAAATATTTAGAGATATTGCTAAAGAAGCATATTATAATACTTTATACATATAGTGTGATATAGTTGATCATAATTTATTACTACGTAATTGAATTGATTTATTTGCTACTTAAGATTCATATTAATATTTTTCTCGAGTTTATAAATCTTACGTGTTTTATATAAACAATTTAATTATATAATTTTTTGTATGATGCAAGTTACAGATTTTTTTTTTATATCACTATTGATCGTATATACACAGTTTAAAATATTATCATTGTGATCAGTTGTTTTATTTTAATTCCATTATATACTACCAAAGAAAGGAAGTATCTCTTGGAGGATCTTGCGCAGCAAAGATAAAGAACATGCGTCGTTAATGAAGATTCATGTCCTGAACTGTATTATTCAGCCGAGCAAGTGTCATCGATATAAATCGATCCAATAATTCTGTGTTAATTTTTTTGTGCGATCTTTATTATTTTACCTTCTTATTAACGCTTGATTTATAGACATTATATTTCAAGACGACATATGTCTTTTAAAATCAAAGTACGGTGATGTAAATAATAAATAAATAATAGTTAAATTGTTTTTAATCCATTAAAAGCTGCGAAGCTTTTTATAATAGTTTTTTATTCTTTTTGTATTTATTATATGCAATTTATGTTTATAAAATACTACATTTATATTTTTTATAAAAAAAATATATAATAATTTATATATTGCACATATAATTTTATATATACATATATATAATAATTTAAATATGACATCAAATAATCTTCGGACAGATATCTTATTGATAAATTTAATATATTGTAGATTCTTAAAAGTAATTCTACAGAACTCAAGTTCTCTTTAGATTTCGCAGCGGCCTTCGATAATATCGAGCCGAAGATACATTCAGAGCCGTAATAACAATAATAATGCATCTCGTCGTAATGTGGAAGAGAGAAGGTAAGAACGCGTTCAAGGTTGGCAGAAAGGGACCCGGGTCGGCCGATCGCGGATCTCGGCCGCATAAATTTGTTTTAATTGCCAGCGACGTTACATTTTGCTTTAATTATGCCGCATTATCTGGGAGGTAAATTAGGTAGGTCCAGCTCTCGGTCCATCTTTCCCTCCATCCACCTTACTCCCCAGGCGCTACCCCGCATCGCCGCCCCCGCCTCCACCATCCCTCCGCTCTCTCGATCTCTCCTCGTCTCTACTTCGCGGGTGAAAAAAAAGGAACGAGCGTGGTGTGTGCTATCCGCTCTACTTCTCTCTCTCTCTCTCTCTCTCTCTCTCTCTCTCTCTCGTTCACGCACACTCCTGTTTCCGCTCGGTCTCTCTATATAGTCTACTTTAGGATAGGATCTCTTTCCACCCGCGATCCTCCTCCGTCACCTCTTTCTTATGGACCGATCGTCGTCTTCAGCCCCTCTCTCCCGTCGGCCCTCCCCCCCCTCCCCTCCCTGAAGACACCGCAGCACCACCCCAATTCTCCGTTTCCTCAAGACAGAGAGAGCGTGTGACAATTTACTCGGGCGATCTTCGGGACCGAAGCTCGTCCGCCCTGTCCTCGCGCGTTGCCAGCCTTTCCCCTCCCTCCTCCTCCTCCCGTTCTCCATCGGAGCGCTGTCCCACCAGCCCCTCGATCGGCCCAGTCCGGACCCTTCCCGTACCCCGCCGAACTCCTACCACCCTTTCTTCTCGTTCTTATACCTTATAGCTGCGTTATTTATGCTGGGTCCGGCTAATAAACATATGAACGCCCGTGCCAAACATATGAACGCCCGTGCCTTCTCTCCGAGCACACGGCCGTGAGATCCCGGCCGCGCACACAACGTTATGTCCGCACACGCGCGCGCGCCAGAGCTTTCCGGCGGCAACACACAGTCGCAGACGGTCCCCGAGCATTGTCTCGTCTTATTAACAGCCAGCGGGACGATATATCTCGGTTGTTCTCGCTGGATCCCTTTTCGGTCCCCACCGCGGCTGAAACGGCGGAGGAAATACCTCGACACCTCCGGGATAACGTGTCATAGAGGCCTGCGGATGAGAGGACGCATACACGCGAATGCACGCCCACGTTTGTCGTGCTTTTCCTTTCTTCCTTTCCTTTCTCTAACGCTTTATTTTACCTCAAAATCTCCTCCTACCTTTCCGCTTTCCTTCCGTTTCAACGCTCTGAATGCCTTTGGATGATAAAATACGTGAACGGAACATTGTGTTAATTTCTGCTAACTATGATGCAATAAGATGTATATCGAACTTGAGTGCAATTTTATGATGATCGCTTTTTTATCACTATACATTTTTCTTTACAGTACTATCTAGTTTAACTCTTCGAGAAATTTTTCATTAAGTTCGCAATGTAAGAATTTCTCAGACAGCACTATATTCAGTATTGGAACATAAGATGACCCTCTTTTGTACATCGTATCGTAAAATATTCTGAAAACGTCTTTAGACGTCTCACGTCCCGATTTTGGACGAGCGTGCTGTCTAGGTCGTTCAATATGAATTTTGTTGCGTTATTATTATAACAACACATATTGCATAAGATGTAACGTTTGTATAAATTACAGCGAGCTTTCTTCAATTGATCAATCATGTTCAAATTAGATGCATGAATATAATAGGACAACGTAATTGCGTAATACACATTTCGCCGCGCTCTGGCATTGAAAGAGCAACGCGCGCAGTTTACTCGCGGTTCACTTGCGGTGAACAGTGGCAAATTCCAAATCGTACATCTTGCGTTCTCCAGGCCGCGGCAGCCAGGCCATGAGGAGAAGGCAAGAGGAGAAGGTAAGAGGAGAATCGTTCCTACGGAGGTAGGGGGTGACTACCGCCGTTCGGCCGAATGTCAAGGGGGGCAGTTTGTAGAAGTGACGCGACCGTGATGTCAACGAATATTTATTTAATTGGCTCTGCTCGCCGGCGAACGCTGCCGCTGTGTTATGCGGGAGCGATCTTGGTGGTGCACGGAAGAAAGTCTCCCCGGCCAAGATCCTCGAGGAGGACAAGGCGAGCGTCGAGCGAGTGAAGGACTCGTTATTACGCACCAACACATTCTCGGTCTAGCAGTTTAACGCATAAATAGATTGACGCAGTCTATAGATTTATAGAAGGTCATTACGCTTTTAGAATATTTTGATTCTGATCAAGTGAGATTCTTATCGATAGAATATTATATAGTTAAACGTCAGTCGCGTATATTTTATTCAAGCTTATTCTAATTTCTAGCTTATAAAAATTTCTAGCCGAACGATTTGACTAATTGTAAGATGTAGCAGTCAACAAGATTAATTATGTAGTGTTTTCACAAAGATATTTATTATTTGTGAATATTATATTAAAAAAGATGTCTAATTACGTATAAAAAGTGCAAGTATTGTGATAAAATAATTGGACGCGAATCTGTCAAATTGTACAATTGATAAGTTTCTCTGCCATGTTGTTTTCAGTTTAAATTTATTTTTACCGTTCTTTTATTCATTCTTTCCACTGTCTTATTTATAGGGCATCTTTTCAGTTTTATTTTATCCATGTGTACCTGATACTTTTTCAATTATATTTGAATATATCACCAAAAAAAAATGGAAGAAAAACTAATTTTATTAAGTTTATTTCTCTTTTATTGCCAACTTATTGTCAGTATGCTCGTCGTTATGTGCGTGCGGTGAATGTAGGGACTATCGGGTATAATATAGATTTATGTTACGGATAGTTGAGCGTTGGGCTACCTCACCGCTGAACGAGAGTGTAAGAGTCTGATGGAGCTGAAGATCGAAGACGGCTAAAGCGAAGGAGCTGCGAGGGGAGGGGAGGGGCAGGGGCGGATTTAACGGATTTCAATGATTATGAGCCGCACTGAAAAATCGTTATTATTGCTGATGTAATTGAGGCAACTGCGCAATGTAACATTCGACAGTCTAATAATTTTCTTTATCAAATTGTATATTATATATTATAAATTTATTTATAAATATTAGCATTCGCAATAAGCTCGCTTAATTTTACATCAGATTTTTTCTCAGTTATCGATAGTCGCACCATTGAGGTCTATATTTGCTGTAGATTTACACAGCAAATATAGACCTCAAATGTGCGACCTTTTTATTATAACCATTCTATATGGCTATGGTCTAAAAAATCACCACGAAACTGCTTAGCGATGTTTCCTGTATTTAAAAATTGACAGAAGAATATAACGGCTTTCGTAATAGGTGATAAGTACTTGACTCGAAAGATGCTTAAAACATCGGTCGTGGCTATCGTCCGCGAGAACTGGTGAACGGGACGGGGTCCCACGGTTTTCGACACGTCCCGGTGCGCTGCGCGTTTCGGTGTACGCGAAAGGAGACTACCGGATGTAACTTATTAGCAAGTTGAACACATGCGGGAAGGCTATCGAAGTCTACCGCAAACGGTATACCTGGCGAGTACGTGCGCCCCTGGGAAGGGGGCACGTTGAGGTACGTGGGGCCAACGCGGGGCCAACGCGGTAGAGTGGAAACGCGGGGGGAATATCGGCGGAGGGATGAGGCAGACAGCCAATGATGGAGGGTAGGGAGAAGAAGGGAAGGTCGATGGACGTCGAGGACGAGGGGGAGGAGAGCGGAAGGAGCGCGCAACTCCTCTCCGAGGAGTCCGCAGCGGCCGAGTGATTTGTGAAGACGCTCCCGCGGCTGTAATCACGTGGGATCTCGTGGCGCTGTCTCTCCCGAGGGAGCGAGAGGACATGATGTGACGCGCGGCGGGACGGAGGCGAGCCGACGGATTCTTATTGTTATTATGTGGGGAGTGACGTCCCACGATCCTGGCATGTTTATGCGTCCAGATTCGAGGCGGCCTTGGATGCATTGCTGCCGAGGCGAAGCCGAATCAAAGCACCCGAGTCAGTCCTCACGAGGCACCCGTCTCTTCTTCGAGCCTCCTTCTTTTATAAACCTACCCTCGGGAGATTTCCCTTCGCGCCGGATACGAACGAGTCAGGCTCCGCGCGCGCATTATCTTCTGCTCTCTTGACGCGGACTGTCGTGCCCGCGCGTGATCTCTTACAGCGCACTGATAGGTGCGAAACAAGCTCATTGCATTTCCAATGTATAATGCATTCCACATATCAATTGGTTTCTATTTAGTACTTTTATATACCCTAGCAGCACAAGATATCGTACGAATATTCTAGGATATCGCACGAATATTCGTATAATATCGTAATACTGTACGTATATTCCTATGATATCATATGTATATTGTAAGGATATTAATCAATTCACAATTTTATTCTATAATGAGACAAAGTTCAGTTATTAAACACTTAGCACTTTATGCTTCATCAGCGTCAACGCCGCTTAATTCTCAAAGCTAGAGTCGTGATTCTATTCGTGCGTCCATCGCGACGACCAACCCCCTCCGCGCTCGTCGCAACCAGTCAACGCACTAACACAAAAATTGTCTAACGAATGCTGTCCGCGCTCGCGGCTGGTGGTTATCGGAGCCGGTCATAGCCGAGCACTAATAAACACAGCCCGCTGGCAACGGGCCGTCGAGCGAGACGCGAAAATAAACGGCCGTATTTACCGTTAGGGGTGTGTTTATGACGTGCTTGTTTGCAGACGTTACATTATAAAGAAGCTTCGCGACGCACGGCGACGGACGGCGGTGGTGATGACGACAACGACGTCGACGACGATGACGACGACGACGACGGCGGTGGTGGCGGCGGCAACGGCACGAGCCCCGGCCCGAGTCGACACCGTCGAAAGCGGTGGCGAGCGCGCTGGTGGCGTATCTGGGCGTGGCAAGGCCGCAGGGCGCCTCCGTTGGGAATAAATTATCTCGTGGGCTCTCCGCCGAGCGGGCGCACCCCGGTTATTATTGCCTAATAGACGGCCAAACAAACGGTTCACGCCCACCCTCCAATAACGTCGTGATTAAATTGTCCGCCGGTGCCGACAAAAGCGTGACCGTGCCTACCTCGGCGCACGGCGGTAGCCACCGGTTGAGGATCGCTGGCTCCATAGGTTGTCGTACGTCCTTCCTCCACCCTTCGTTCATCCGTCTCTCGCTCTCTCACGCGTCCCTTCACCACGCGTCTCTGTCCCCCTTCCCCCCCCCCTTCGTCACGGGCATCAAAGCGATGTCTCGTTTACACGGCCGTCCCGCGATACTTTATGCTTTAATGTCCGCACACGTTGTCGCTTGCGCGTCCGGACGAGCCCTCGGCTGGAACACGCGGATATCATTCGGTATGCCTCAGACCAATCAAACCAGCTACGGTCGCTCAATGTTATGCGCGCGAATGGGCTATAACACTCGCGTTTTGTATTATATTATATAACGTCGTATTCTGCCTTTAACGTCCAATGCGAGCTTGTAAGCTTTCGCTTTTTGGGAGGCGAATTCACTCGCAGTTTATAATGTAGCATCGCAATAATTGTACGAGTACTTGAGTTTATCAGTCGTCACCTGCGGAGTCGACTTTGCAATCAAAATATATTCCTCCGTTTATTTTTGCAGATTTTTTTCTCTTACAAAGACTAACTAAAGAAAAAACCGTGCCGCGTAAATCGAGCGTTGAGTCTCCTTAGTAGCGGACAATTCGACGCTGCAATCAGTTTTATTTGTACTACACCGAGCAGTGTCCTCGGCATGCTATCGTTTTAGCAATGTAATTGATCTTTTACGGACAATAGTGTACTTCCTTTCTTACGGTTTTACTAACTACTCTCCGCTGTCGTGCGGAACGCTCAGTAAATCTTTTTCAATGGCGCCGAAAGAACGCCGCTCGCTATACGACAGTCTCGGTATTACAGTGGGCCAACGAGCATTTGTATATCGAGAAGATAGGAGGAATTAATTAGAGATATCGGCGCTATCTCTCCGCGTCATTAGCAGGCGCAGTTGTGTGTTGTGTTTGGTATATACAAGTGTGTATGTAGCCTCGCATGATCAAGACTCTTTAGCAAATCTCACTTTAGGTGCCGGGTCACCTCGGGGCATGATGCATTTTTTTCGAAGGCTCCCTCCTCGTCGTGTAACTGACGTCCTCCAATTTACGTCTACTCTCTATTCTTGTTCGTATTAACGTCGATAGCTTGTAGGGTGAACTCGTTATATATTGAGACGAAGACGGGTTATTCTATCATAAAATGTTATTTGATAAATTTTACTTTTTTTACCTAAGCTGTTATATCATTTGATATTTGTCTGTGATATTAGAACGCAATATGAAAAGTTACTTCTTTTACAATTAAAAATAAATTGATGAAATCATTTCTTTAATTTGATTTTTTTAAGTTTAAGTGAAAATACCTTTGAGAAAAATAAAAACTTATTTGATTTCAAGAAATAACGTTATTAGCCTTTTTCAATGTAAATAAATTATTTGTTCAAATTATTTAGTTTAAACAAATACTATTTTAATTCGAAGAAAGTACTGGCACAAATGTAAAAAATAATTTAGTTCTGGTTTAAAAAATAATGGAATCACACATTATGTTATAAATTATAATTTGTTATCAATAATTAATTGTTAATAATATATTTTCTAAAATCCTATCTCGTATGCACGTAAAGATTAAGATATAGATAAATTTATTAATAATTTTGTAAACGTACATCTTCGAACGGGTTCGTCCCCGCTTAATGTCGATCCGTTGGGTGTGATTTGAGAGTCATTGCAAGCGAGACTAACTGGGCTGTAAATCTCGCCTGGCCGACCGAATAGGCGGGTACCGATTACCATAGACACGCCACGCGTTGATTATAAACATAATTAAAAACAACAACAGCCGTCCACCCGTCCCTTTAACGTATGCAACTGGCTCGTGGACGTCGTCGATGCTGGTGGTCCTGTGGGTTGACCGCGGTTGCTCCAGCCTAGGAAGTTTCGACCGTATTTCAACGATGACTATCGATCGTTATTGTTGAACGATCGATAAGACTACCGGAACAATACTTTCAAATGTTTCGCCACAAAGAGCAATTCTGGGGAGTGAAATATGGATTCGAGGGCAAAATCTCGGACAGTAATAAACACGTGCTAATGTCGGCGTCCTATTATATTTATTAAATATTAGCATTTTCCTATTTTAACAGCATGTTGGTTTTATATTGCGCGTTAAGTTTTTTACATTGAAAAAAAAAATTTGTTAAATTGATATAATTGTTCAACTTGATTAAATTTCTTCAATTCAAGTATTTTTGTATTTAAATTAAATATGTAAATGTTTGAATTGAAGAAATGTAATCAAGTTGAACAACTTAGTTAACAATTCTTTTTCTCAGTGTATAAAAAATTGCTTAGTTGTAACATTTGAAATATGGGTCGTATTCTCATTTATTTATTTTTATTTTAAATATAATTATATAGAATGTTTTTATTTCAATTGCGCATACAGACATGTAATATATCTGTCTTAAATCAAATCGCAGTAATACAGAGTTAAAACGAAGCTCGTTGGTGCATATGAGTTCTTTTTGGCAAGATAGTATCGTGCGATCATATCTCCTCTATATCTCCGTGATATTATACAATTCTCATTTTTGTTAAAAGATACGTGTGATATAAAAATCTCTGATTGAATACATATTGTGGCACAAAACATTAGGGTTTTTTTTATGCACATTAGAATCGGTATGGCATATAATAAGAAGCATTAAGTATATGGTTAAATTATCACATTTTAGAATCTGTAAAAATTCATGGTGTCCGTAAAATCGTATCTCGTCCGTGGAATAAAATAGAGTATTTATAAGTACGGTTCGCCAGCGACAGGAACACGGGGACAGTCGCTATGTAAATTCAGTACATCAAAACCAGGCTGAAATTATAAATACCTGCGGCTTGCAGGGCGTTTTAAAAGAACCCAATTTGAATTCTAACGGGTATAATATTTCAACTCTCCGTTTCACATAAAGATCTTTATCCGATCGGTTATTTTTCCTGAAACCCCGAAAGTTCGATGACGATAAGCAACCACTTGTAGGTAGTTTCGGAAAGTTTTCTGAAAGAATGTCGCCGAGATATTTTTGAGTCCTTGCATTTTCATCGGTACATGCTCTTTTTTCCATATCTTCCATGTATTAAATACAATAATAAGTAACTATATCAAATTTCACGTCGTTTTAAATAAATTGCTCTTTCAAAATGTATCTATTAGATGTATTTTTATTATTTTAAACGCAAATATTCTTTTTTTACATATATAACATCGGATGTTGTCAATTTATGATATCAATTTTTTGATTAATTTTATTGAATTATTGCATCTTGGCTAGTTGTGACTTTTATACATTTAGTTCAATTTTTGGCAAGATATTAGAATAAGAGGATTTCTAATTTGAAAGCCATGCTAAGCGTTGGGAAGTAAGAAGGAACGAGATTCACATTGTTGAACTCTCGAGCAACGATTCCAACAAATTTGCACCTCTAATCGCACTTCACGATAGGAGTATAATGAGGGCATGATGCGAGTCGAGTTGGTGGATGAAGGAGTCCGAGTATAGCAAGGATTCCGATTGGATCTCTCCGCCCAGCAAGGGCGAGAGGCTGGGTTTCACCTTTGACCCTTTAGTCTCATGTTCTTCCTCTTCTTTTCTTTCGCCTGCCCTTCTGCCAGCCCTTCGTTCTTCTTCTGTTAGTCCTACGTTGTCGTTGTTACGTTGTCTTTCGTTCATCTTTGTTAATATTTTCGCGCGTTTTTTTTTGTATTTTTTACTTTGGGAAGAAGTACAAAAAATGTTTTTATTTTCTTTAAAATTCTTAATAATGTTCATGTTTTTAATTATTTATTATCACTTGTATGAAATATATATGAATGCAATAATAATTACATATATAAAGTTTTAATAAATGTGTTTGTTTAAATAATGTAAAATAGCAAAAAGAACGAGAATAGGATGGCCGATTTCAAACGATGTTTATAAATTTTTGATAAGTATTTTCATTCGTAGGTAATAATTCTATATTCGCGCTTGCATGGTTTTATAACAACACGATGTTCATAACTAAGAGATAATGCAGGTATCAAACAGTTTGTATGCTATAAACATCATTAAGCCAGCGTATATACCCAGCTCTAAAGATATCACGTTATTAAGTTTAGCGCAACTAGCTATTTCAAGATTAGTTTAATATCCGATCGTAAAATTTTCGCCAGGCGTAACGAGCCTTTATTAGAATTCCGGTGTATATACCGGTCGCGAGTTGCGACAATCGACTTTATAATGTAGGAAACGCTACCGTCCCATTACTCCCGTTCTTCGAAAATGCGCCCGAGTCCATCCTCCCGACTCATAATTGATAGAGTGGTAAAATGGCAAAGAGAGGAGAACTCCCTCGGAGGTGAATCACTCTCTATGCACGCACACGTACGCGCGGCGACCGCACATCTTCCCCGCCGTCTTAATATGGCCATAAAGGCAACGCGCGGTAATAATAAAGTGATAATAAAACGAAAAGTAATACCCAATCGTCTTGCAGACACGCCACAGGGAGTTTATTACATGCTGCCATATTATATGCAAGCGAGGCTACAATACATCCGCGCTGATTTTATGGGCTTGAGACATGAAGCCTTTATTCGTAACGTCGTCTCTCTGCCCGACATTTTCTACGGCTTTATGGCCGATAAAGAATATAGCGAGTTAAAAATAAGATAGAGTCAAGTTTATCATTTATAGTATGCGGCGTTTCCTCAGCGGTATTTCATGATAAAGTGGGCTGTTACACTCGCCACTACTTTGTAGTGCAAGATTGGATCTCTCAGAAAGAGTGAATTATTTATTGCTGAAATAAATAAGCGATGCAATGTACGTGCGCAGATATCCCCGATCTCCGAAGAAGCATGGCTATCGGTTAACAGCTATATATAGTTACGGAAAAGTATAATATCGTTTTTCGCGCGCTTTTCTAGTATTATTGTAGAATTTACCACGTAGCGGATCATTTCTTGTATAGTCACACATATATTTGCTGACTTGTTTTCAGTTACATAAAATGCGGCAAATACTCACAAGCTTCACACTTGATAATTGCCTGCTTATTTGTTTAAAATTGTTTAAAATTGCGAACATTTAAATGCGATATGTAGTAATCAAGTAAATAAAAATATTTTAATCAAAAACTTTATCGTAAAATCATATTATGAAATATGCATATTTATCTCATTACGTAATATGCAATTCCTGTGCAAATTAAAAATAATTCATAAAATTGCAAAATTATTTTCCAACATGCTTGCTATTTCTTATGAATATTTATTATATATGTTATATCAATTTAAAATCAGAGTATCATAACTAAGTAGTGGTCGGCGAATCAGCACGCATAATAAGCTATAAAATATAGTAAGCTATAAAATAAAGAGAGTATAGCTATTAAAATTTATTTACATAAATAATTATGTTTATATATAAGTTAATTAGGCAAATTGTGCGTACATATTTGAATAGGAAGATACAAACGAAGAAAACACGCATCTACATATAATAATCCGATTTTAAGTATTTTAACGACAGTGCAAACAGGCGGGACACGCCCGGTCGATTCTCTCGCCGCGTCTTTACATTGTGACCGCGAACGACTGGGAAATTACCGGTGCAAGCAGCATCAAACGGCTAATATTAAACCGCACATATAGCCACCACAGAGTGGTATATAAAGTGACGAAGTAAGAAAACCAGAGGTGGTCCCCCGGTCGCAGTGGGATCGTCGCGTAAGGTGCACTCGGCGTGCCTCGATCGTAATTCATCGGCGGACAACGTCTCGCGGCAGATTTTAATTTTAACGGCCGAGTTTCGGGGCCGTTTATGGGCCTAGTGTATAATTTTATCGTGCCTGCCGATCTGGCCGCGCGTCGCCGAGCCAAAAATTGTCCCATCGTGGGCACGGCGGAGTCTCTCTCTCTCTCTCTCTCTCTCTCCCTTATAAGACGGTGGGGTGGCGACGATGAGAGCACGGGGATGCGGACTTCCCGCACGCCTGCGGGATTCGCGTGTGCGTATAGCGAACGCATTCAAACTTGCACGATCGGGCGGGTACAAACGCACGCAAAATACCGAGGCGCGTTGTACGTGCGTGTGCGTGTGCGTGTGCGTGTGCGTCACTCACGAACCAATATACGCGTCGCGCCGTATCCGCTCGAGAAGGAAATCTATACCTCGGCGGAGGTGAAGGCACCTTTATAGATTTGTAGAAAGTTGTAAATCAAACGTTAATGGGAACCCCGTGTCAGGCATAAAGAGCTTGAAACAACGACGCATAACGATAAAGATAAAGGTTCGAGAGCATAAAGGGTGTCATGGACCCCGGTCCTGCTACATTGCTCATGGGCTTTTATAGTCGTGACAATGATGAACCAGTTTGTAAGTATGAAAATTCGAAAAATTTCAAGCGGCGCTAGTTAGCATACATTTTTACGCGTATCTTCATTTCCTGTTTTATCTACACAGTTGGAAAATTTGTGTTAAGTTTAACATACATCGGATATCCCAAACGGTTCACACTCAAATTTTCATGTTAATTTAACATAAGATAAATATGCTAGAAAATAGTACAAATATTGGGTACAAAATTACAACACTTTGATGCAATTTGAAAACAAATCGTAAAAGCATATTTCTTTAGTAAAATTAACATTTATAATATGGGCACGTACGTTTTATTCATTTATCTTAGAAGTAACGTTTCCAAATTACGTTATCTTTATATTATTTACTAATTTACCTATAAATTGTATTATTTTGACTAAGAAATGTTGAATATCAATTTAATACACAAAATATTTATATTATTTAACATAATCACATTACATTAAATTAACATTTGGACACGTTAAAAATGTAATAGAAAAATTTTTACTGCGTATACATTGGGCACACACGTATTACTTGATTTGAAAAGTTTAATGTATAAAAGTCGATATTTTGTCATTTAAATGATATGAATATATTATATATTTTATTTACATATAAGATCCTCTTTTACATATAGAAAATGCACGGGCAGTAAGAAAGACTAGAAAAAATGAGGATATTTTACCACATAGCTCGTTATAAGGCAATATAAAGTCACATTATGAACTTTCCAAGATAACATTTAGAGACTAAAAGATTGTTGCTACCATGAGGCACACACAAGATCGTGAAACCGCAGATTATTCATTAAGTTCGACAGTAAACCATTCTCTGTCATCACTGGGAGATTCCTTCCAGCGAAAGATAATAAACAGAGAGCATTTGCGCGAGTGCATCCAGTGATTCTTGCGCGTAGCTGTTTAAACACGGGAGCGATCTGTTCGCACATATCTGGAAAATGCAATTTGATATCTAAGGCATTTACACGTTGTCGAGCATAAAATACCCCAACGTCCGCGCCACGTCCACTATCAAGTTTCTCTCTAATTTCTGAGCTCGCTCTCTATAATAACTTGAAAATATATATCTCCACGTCAATCTCTAATGCCTATCATTGATCATATATCAGCTGACCAATTAAAAGCGTCAGGCGCAGTTGATTCGCCGCAACGTGAGAGAGAGAGAGAGAGAGAGAGAGAGAGAGAGAGAGAGAGAGAGCCGATATTAACCGATCTTATCGGGAAGGGACCGCGGAATTACGGATTATCTGTGCCTCGTTCGCACGGCGGAGAATTAACGTCGGCGACGTTCTGTCGTAACTCGTCTCGCTTCCCTGAAAGATAACACGTAAAAAGGACCGGTGCGTGTGTATACGCCGGGCGTTGTTCAAACAGACAAACGATCGGCAAGTATACGTGCCCGGAAGATGCTCGTTTTCGTCGTGGTCGTGGAAGCAGTGACCGACGGTTATAAGACAAGATACATCGGAGGCATATTACGTGCCGCGGTGGCGTATCTGCCTGCCGCTCGTGTCTGGTGCGTTTTGCACGTCATAATATTTGGAATTGTCGGAGAACGCTGGCAGGCTTCGGCTGAACGAGTCGCTTCCTCGCTTCCTCGCTGCTCGCCCTTGCACAATCGCCTATTGTACGAACGCGCGCAAATTTGGCTTCGACGTCGGGCGTCGATCGATTTCGCCGGACGTTGTTGGCGAGATCTCGTGAGATTAGTTCTCTGCAAATGTGAACATTTTCAGCCACGTTTGCGAGATTGCAAGGACGTTTCTAAATCTTCGACGACGTTTCTCACAAATTAAATGTCGCATCAATTTATTACGATAATTAAAATTTATATGTATCCTCATTTCTATATGGATCAATGAATTTGTTTCTTTATTTTTTTTTTTAATGAAATAATAAAATTGAAAGAAAGATGTGAATCTTTAGATTTTTATGACTTTCCTAATCAAGATCTATCCGGCCGATTGGATGATCTTCAAAGAATCGCTCGTCGCGGGTGCAACGTATTTTACCACGAACGTTGACCGCGCGCACGTGTCGCCGATCGGGAATATCCGTTTCTTCCCTAGACAGAGTGTAGAAAAATCTTTTCGATGGAAACAGAGGGAAAGAAACTGGCGGAATGCTTTCCTCTATGGGGTCTGGATCGGCTTAGTTCACGGCAACCTGCGGCGTTTTCGCCCCCTTTTGCACGACGCTCACTTTGCCTCTCTTTCTCTCTCGTATTTCTTCCTCGGCGTCTTCTATCCTTTTTCCGTCTCTTCATCCTCTTGCCATAACGTTATATATGCCGATGAACAAGGTGAGGTAGCGCAAAAAGCGAAGCGTCGCTTATGCTCGAGCCGTACCGTCTCTCGTCCCTCATTCTCCCCTTTTCTGCCCCTTTGCTCTCTTTCTCTTTCCGTCTTTCTCGCTTTCTCTTTCTCTCTTTCGCCTCGTCACCGTTCCGTTCTTTCGCGGGAGCTCTCCATTCAACGGCCGTTCGCGAGTTCAGTCTTCGTGACGATTTTTCAGAAGAAATCCAAACGCCGTTTAGGGAATCTTGGCGAACGGCCAAGTCCACTCGATGGCCGCGACTATGTTGGTTCCGCTCAGGCACACATGCTTGGCACGATCGACATATATACACGCGCGCGACGCGTATTCTGGATTATATAGCGAGGAACGCATATTTCGCGGGTTTAGACGTCGTCGTACTCTTTAAAGCGAAGGATTGATTGCATCGGCTTAGCCTTGCCAAGAGCGACGCCTTCAAACACTCGCGCGATGACAAGAATGAATTATTGAACGAGGACTTTTTAATTTACACGAGCAATGTAGCAAAGTTCAATATAAAATCATTTTGCAACAGCCGTGAGTCACAAAATCTCAATTTGTACCCGAAAAGGACAATTTTAGTATCTAAAAATTTAGCTAGATACAGATCAGAAAATAATTTCACGTTGGACTATGAAAATAATTGTGTAAGACGTTCAAGCAAGATGATATTGCTGCAAAAAGTTTCGACGTTTCAACAACCAACTTAAACGTCCAATATAAATTTTTTAATGGTTCAATATAATTATTTTTTCAGCTCTGTATTTCAGCAAAATTAGCCTTTCCGTGTATGTTTAAGAATATTTATGCTTGTAATAATTTTATAACGATATGTTTGTTAATACTGTCTAGCTTTATAATAAAATTTACTATCTCGCCTAATACATTGCGTTGTGGGTGTGTGCGCATTAAATCTCGAGTCGGGCCATTAATACCAATAACAATCATTCCGTCGAGAAATAAGGCGCGCCGGCTCAGGGATATCGATTTACCAGAGAATGGGAATTGACTGTAGCTCTGATAATTGTAACGGGATAAGAAAAAGTCGGACGGATATATCTACACTACTGTTCGGAAATTTTAGCACGGAATTACAGAAATGTATCAAGTGTAGAGCAGAATATTTATCACGATAACATAACAATAGAGTTGTATGGATTTACATTCTAAATCTTCTATGGGATAAAAATAGAAAGTAACGCGAATCACAGTAAATACAGATACGGAGAAAATACAGTAAATACAGTGCCGTGCAGTAAATTTCTTTTCGTAGATAAGGTATATTTGTACTTTGCACGCGTGCAGCGAAGCGGACGCTGAAGAACTCGAACAGAATTCGAAGGCACCAGTTGGTTTGCAAACCAGTGACAAGTAGTCTTCAGCAAGATAAAAACGTCTCTCGCCGGATCGATCTTGAAACGAACAAAAATGCGAGGGTTAAGCTCGCGCATATCCGGTTTTTATTTTTCATAAAAGACGATATTAAATAGCATATAGAAAATTGTGCATTTGGTGCGGCAGGGCGAGCGACATATTCCAATTCTTTGGCATTTATTTCTGAAAGTGAACCTCGAAGCGTGAAACATGGAGGCGAACGTCGGAGGGGCCACCCCGAGTCTCGCCCAGGGATTATTTTGCGGAATATCACAGAGGCGTCCTTATTATCCCGTGGCAGCTGCGGATGATCCGTTGCGACAACGGCCACGACAATTATGCGGGACATCTTCGTGCTTGTCATTCGTCGAATTTCGTCAGGCATGAATTTTTGTCGTGCAACAAGTTGCCCGCTCGCGGCAACTCTCATCACAAAGCTGCGCTTTAGCACGCGGGGTCTAGCGCGCAGACCGCGGAGGTAGATTGCGGGGCACAGGGAACCGCCCGGGCACACTAAAACCCGAAGTTCTTTAAACCATTTATTCACGGTTCGGCGAACCGCTCATAATATTTGTCGCGTTTGTCAAAGCTTGCACTTGAAAGAACTAAATCCGGTCGTTCTGGACTACTTTCGACACGGGATCATCTTCATTGAATTGTGCTCCTCTTATTGAGGACACTCTCCTACAAATTATCTTAAGTAGACGAAGCACTACCTGCGATACGTTCATTTTTCTGACCTCAAAAGAGCCCTGATTTTAATACTTTTAAATGAGATTGTAACAACGTGACGAGTGCACGATATTGAAATTGATATTAAAATCACGCAAAATGAAAAAGAGAATACAGCAAGTGTAAATGTTTTTATATAAAATTGACGAATAAACAATGCAATGTGCAACCATAAATGTTGCATATCTTTTATCAACCGCTGTTTATTATTTTTGCAAAACAGCGGAAGGACGAAGCAAGTTTCGCGGAATGTTTATATCAGATGCATAAAAGACATATAAGACGTGTTATTAGCGTCGTTGTAGGCTCCAGCATTGTATTATCTAGATGTACCCCTGATCGGGCATTTTAAAGTCGATAAATCACAATTAATTAGCGGGACGTAATGATGCGGCATGTCCCCGCAATTGGTATGAGCTAACGCTGTGTTTGTAGGTATGCACGAATATATACGTTGGCCGGAGTACGCGTCGAGTACACTCGCCGAGTATCCACGCTTAAATGTATACGAATCTATACCGTTCGTGTATTCAGCGGGAAAAGAATTACGGGTACAAATTTGCTTGCTACACTTGCAGACCTCTTCACCGATCGATTAAATGATTTTATATAAATAAAACAAAACGTTTCTCTGTGCTTATTAATAGTCTGCACCACTGCAGTGCCATTGGAATGAAATAGAGAATATTAATATATATTTGGCAGTCATCGCTAATCTTTTAATATTGTAGCCTTAGAACGTACGTATAAATGGAGTGAAAATAGTGTGAACAAAAGCGCGTCCAAGATGTATGTGAGAGAGAAAAGTATACACACGGAATATTATTTCTCTACGTGCATGTGCCAACATTGCAGAGATGCTAGCTTACTATCAAAATAAATTGTTTGCACTAGCTGTCGCGTTAGCTGTCATACTCATTCTTAGAAGAGATGACGTAATTCTTATACAGTTGACATAATTTTTAAATAACTGGTATGACATTAAAATATCAAAGATGTCATATGAATATTGTATTTCACGCGATATCGCGTAAAATAATACGCGGGCCTCCATGCGTATGCATGCTTTAAGATTGCAGCTTTGAAAAATGCTAGATGGAACGACGGTGAAAGAATTTTCCATAAACGTCTTTTGTGTTTCGGCTTTGGGCTTTTGAAAGCATCGGAGTAACCGTAATTGTAGCCGCGTCCGAGTTGGATAACATAGTCATGAGAGTCGACGGGGCACGACACACTCGAGCAACCGCAAACAGCTCGATTCCTTTTGTCCGGCTGTCCGGACTGAAAATAATGGTTTAACTATTCGATAGGACAGAGGCACCGCGAGAGGGAAAGTAAAGGGGAGAAACGGCGGCGCGGAACAAGGAGAACAGCGGACAGCCTCGCCACGCCGCGGCAGAGGTGTTAATACAGAGGTCGATCTCTGGGAGTCGCCTACTACCAGTTTCATGCAATATGCGCATGTTTAACTGACCAAAGCTCTGTATCGTCCGGCCTTGTTCCCTCCTCTCCACGGTACGGAGCGTACACTCGCCGCCGAAAGGCAGCAGACAGGGGGGAATTTCGTCTGTCGAAGGCGAGTGCATTGGTATCGTGCCGAGGTTCGTTTTATTTATACGTCGTACTTCAATTCGGCAGCGACCGCTATGGTTCCAACCAGGTTGGGCAACCGAGGTAGTTACTGGCGATCTACCGAGTAAATATCGAGCTCGCTGAACTTCGTTCTCGTCGAAGGTAGAGAGAGAGAGAGAGAGAGAGAGAGAGAGAGAGAGAGAGAACTGTCTCTCTCTCTCTCTCTCTCCTCTTTATTCTCTGTCTCGCTTTCACACGCGTTATCGCCCATTTGTCAGATAAATATCGTATCTACAATAACGGTACTCGATTTTATACCATCAAATGTAGAATCGAATAAAACTGAATAGTTACATATTTATTATAGAATCGAGTTAAAATATTTTTTTCCTTGTCGGCTTGACTTAAAAAAAAAAAGAAAATAAAAATACTTTTAATGCAAATTATTCCGAAGCTATAAAATGTCGAAAGAAATTTTGAAACAAGATGAAGAGAAGCAGAGTGGCAGCCACGCAACTAATTCGAGCGCGCGTTTAATCGAATTTTTGTTAAACCCCCTCCAGAGCAACCGGCCATAGCCAAGCGACAATTACTACGGGCAACGCCGTACGGGCGAGGGGTGCGCTGATTCCGGTACGTCAAAGATGGGTATTTGTATACTTTAGCCCGTGTGTACTTGCCGTGGCTGGTGAGTCGAGTTCTATAGACCCAGGGGAGGAGGATGGGTGGGTACGGGCCGTCGGTAGCGGGACGTTCGGGTCAACTTTGTTTGCATTGGCCGTGCATGTTCTGTCGACTAGGGGGAAGACCGCTTCTTGATGCAAACTGCCCATTTGCAACTACAATCATCTCCACGTCGAATCGCGCCGGTCCTGCCAGGTCCAACCTGCGTGGACCTATCCCCCGATTGGCGTGTGGGCATATAACGCGGAGGGCGGCGGGGATGTGTCTAGTGTATAAACCAACTACATACTATGGTGCAACGGTGCTTCAGTTGCTGCATAACAGAGTGAAAACAACGACCCACCGGGAACCAAAGGCTATACCAACGGACCAAACGATCATGTAACCGTGCTCCCTGGCGAGGTTTTCGTAGCTCGAGATAGCGCCGGGATCGCTACGTGAATTCAACACCGATCCGAGTCTCACCTCGCTTGCATTTTGACGTCTCTCTCTCGTATTATTCGATTCGCCGCGGTTTTTCGAGCTCAATGTTATTTCGCGTTTGTGTTCGCCGAGGGCGATGGACCAATCGCGTTAGATCGAGCATTACTATCTTGCACGAGTGATATGAAATTCGGAATGTGATAGTCGCTAGACTATCTTGTATTCTGAAAAACCCAACTATCTGCTTACTTAAAAATCCAACTAAAAATAATTTGATTTTTGTTTCGCAAATAGCTTCACGATGCATCTATGAAACTACGTATAGGAGAACTGTCAAAGGTAAACGACGGTTATAAGAAATTTTTTATAACACAGCAAAAATTCTTGTCGTGAAGAATTTTAAATTTCGAGAATGAGTCAACAGGAAAATATAAATTTCTAGAAAATGTTGAGACGCGAATCTTTCTTATTCATCCAGAATTCGTCGTGACGTCTTTCTGGTGCCGTTTGCCGCCTGCTAAGAAGCCCGAGATGTGTTTCACCTGTTGCACGAATAGTCCAGGTAGCGATCCCTAGAAAGCAGCACGTCGACACGGTGCGGTGGCGGCGGCAGCGATTCCGACGGCCGAAAATGGCACGGACTCCGACTGAGTGGCATATAATAACGCGCTTCTGGATACGCTCTCGGATGCCGGTGCGCGTCCTCATTAGGGGATATGATAGATGCGGCGGCAGATAGTAGCCGCATGCCTCCTACAATATATATTCGTCGGAGAGGAATGGCTCGGAAGAACGGGGAGGAAGGAGGAGGACCATCTCCTTCCATTTCCAGTCCGAACTCCGTTCGGCGCGGACGGTCCTTCTCGGCGCTCCTTCCTCCCGGCGACTTCTCGCGGGACTACCGGTCAGATGGCAGGGAGGCAGCAGCGGCAATACGATTCCGCGTCCACGAACGTCGACATTTCCATAATATTCAAATGTATAAAAGCGCGCGGGACCGAAGCCGTTGGAGAATGAAAAAGGTAGAGACAGCGCCTACTGAAGAAAAGAGATTCGTCGATACGACGAGGACAGAGGCATACGGAGGGAAGGAGGAAGAGAGGGAAAGGAAGAGACAGAGAGGGAGGAAGAAGACAGTAGGAACAGAAAGAAAGAAGAAAGGGAGAGGACGACGGAGAGCGCGAAAGAGAAGACAAGGGAAAGGAAGAAATGAGTAGAGAGCTTTAAAAGTGAAAGAACAAGCAGAAGAGAGAATGAGAGAGAGAGAGAGAGAGAGAGAGAGAGAGAGGGGGGGGGAATCGGGGTACGAAGTGGCGAAGAGGAATTGGGAGGTGCGGTGCGGTACAGACGTGGTATGCCGTGGCTCTTCGTCGAGGCCATACGCGGGTACCGGCCTGCGCCGGCCTGCGGGTCTCGGCGCGGCGCGGCGCGGCGCAGCGCGGCTCGGCTCGGTGCGATGCGGCGCGGTGTGCCACGCCGTGGTGTTGCCGGCTGACATATTTATCGGCGGCCGCGCCACCTGCAACCGGCTCCGCGGCATCCGTACAGAGCGGTGTTTTGCCCATTTGTATCCCCGATTCGCCGCCCGGCCAATCCAACGACAGCCCAGTTTATCCGTTCTCGCTCTATCGCGCTTCTCTTTGCCTCCTTTCTCCCCGTCGCTCTCACACCTTTCTTTTGCCTCATCTCTCCTCCTCCTCCTCCTCCTCCTTCTTCTTTTCTGCCGCGCTTTCTGTCTCCGCACTCGCTATCACTGTCCGCCGTCCGCGCAGTGCCGCTAAAGCGGCCGAGGGTTGTTCTTTCCGACATCGAGCAGCGGGAAACAGCTAAAGAGATGACATATTAGCTGTTGGCTACCGCCAGCCACCGCGACAATTTTTTTACGATGTTTTCTCTATATTATAATTCTCATACACAGCGAGAGTCGAAACTAAGCGATTCGTTGTGCTTCGAAATCGCGATGATAAATTAGAAGTTAATCGATGATCAAGCACTTAAAATAATCGATGAAAGCAAATTATTAATGACATTGCTAAACACAATTAACAATATATTCTAGTTTATGATTCTTAGTCAAAAGTAATAAGTGAAATATCTTGTTTTTTTTTAAATACATTATTAATTTATTGTTTCGTAATTTGGCTATTAATTACGAAATTTTTCTCTACCAGCGTCATTTATTTAAAAGATAAAATTCTGCTTCTCTTGTCTGGCCAATAATTAATCA
Source organism: Solenopsis invicta (assembly GCF_016802725.1). Classification (NCBI taxonomy): domain Eukaryota; kingdom Metazoa; phylum Arthropoda; class Insecta; order Hymenoptera; family Formicidae; genus Solenopsis; species Solenopsis invicta. The sequence goes on from NC_052664.1 coordinate 29,682,248, forward strand.
ACTGAAGAATGGGCAAAAAAACTATCGGGCAAAAACTCAACATAAGTATGTTTCTCTTTTGCGTACCTTTATTCATAATATAAAAAAGTCGCACATTAAAATTATATTATCATACTTTTTACAACATGATGAATCGTGCTTGTTCGAACCGTCGAAAGTAAGCCATTACAACGAGACACAGGAATACACAAGAACGAAGCTCTCAATGTGCGTATAAATAAATGGATTAGTTGCGCGAAGGTTAATCCGTTCCTTCCAGTGCAAGCAACGGGAAGATGATGTACCGCATGCCTGCATGTCGCGCAGCCACGACATTTACTGTGCGCACCGTTAGTATCAGTGACGATCGTAAATTTCAGTGCATTCGAGCAGTTATAATTCTCCTGTCCCCGATATATTGTCTTCCTCTTTTTCTTCTTCTCAGTCGGGCAAAGGAACGGTATACTATGACGTATTATGTATATGTCGCGGCCCTAAACGGCCCATTGTTCGCGACATCGCGTCTTGACGAATTTGTACATAACGGCAGCACTCGGGCTTTATATCCACGGCTTTAACGATGACAAAAGGAGAAATTGTTCCGAACGGAGAAACGGATAGTGGCTTTAAAGAACTCGCGCAAACTTGTTTTAATTTATTTCGTACTAATAATTTTTAATCGTTGTCGTGCAATATCGGCCATGTCTTAAGAATCTTCCTACTCTTAAGAATTAATTCGTTCGAAATAATAAATATATACATCTACTATTGGTATACATATAAATCTGATTTTACCCACGATCATCCAGTGCATCTTAGCAGATTGCTTTGAACTGGCTAGCACGCGGATGCCGCGATGGAATTCCCTTTCTTCTTTATTCGAAGCCGCCCGATGCAAGCGGATATTGTTTGATTCTAAAATAATAGCTCACCATAGGACGTCGTAACATGAAGGATTCCGTGGAATTTCGCGACTCCGAACCTTCCCGAACGGTCCACCGGCCAAATCTTCCTTCCCAAACTCGGGAGCTGAAGTTGTTCGTTGTGTGCCTCCTATTATTTTTAATGCTTTAACGTATACCGTGAATTGTTGTACCTGGAGAGAGAAAGAAAGAGGTAGAAGAAAGGTGGAAGAAAAGAGCGAAAGAGCGAAAGAGCGAGAGAGAAGGGATGGAAAGGAGAAATAAAATGGAGAGAATGTTCGGATGTCGAACCTGGCGCGGATTTACGGGGCGCTTTGTAACACCGCCTTCCTCAATTCAGCAATATACCTAGCCTCTTCCCCTTTTCGTTCCACGTGACTCTCACTCTCCCACGAGGGGAACACGAGAGGAAGGATCTGCCAACGACCGTACGTGTATCTTTGCTGCCTCCATGCTCATTAACCCTTTCTACCCGCAAACTAAATACTTTCGCCATCCGAGGTTGGCTTCCCTCGCCTTAAGCATACCGGAATTTTCACGCTTTATGTTTCATGTCTTCTATTGAGTCACGATTATACACGATTACTCGTGACTGTGCACAAGTACATTCTAAATCACATCTATCTTGCATTCACCACCTTGATTTATAACTCTTTCATAAATTACCTTCAAATATTTTGGTAACACTTTATACATACAAAAATTGCTTATTAATTGGTAACGTGGTACACGATGTATAAAAAGATATTCTAGTTTTTTTGGATTTAAAAGCTGTCTTGTTTTTAAGAATTTTTTTTATAGAAAAGTATTGGAGCGATTAAAATGCAATTTTTATAGAAATATTTAATGATTTTTGTAGATTATGATGATATTTTTTATTACCGTAAATTGTAAATGGCATTAAATTGGGAACTGTAAAGTTCCTTTATGGAAATGATTGAAAGTGATTTATTAATCTGTGAAACATGAAAGCAAAAAAATCTTCATTTATATAAGCACCGACTAGAATCAATATGAATAATTGAAAATTGATAGGCTTTTAAAGATTAAAATAAGATGAAAATATTTAAAATAATCTTAAACAGTCCCCAGTTTAACGTCATCTACATATTTACTTAATGAATAAATTGCGATAATAAAAAAGTTCCATCATAATCTACAAAAATCAAAATAAATATTTCCACAAACGTCGCATCTTAATTACTTTAATATTTTTCTATAAAAAGTTCTTGAAAACACGCCCCTTTTTTGGGACCTAACAAAATAGACATCAAAGAGCGCACTCGCATGAATCATTACATTTTTCTTTCGTATAATTTTAATAACGCATCACATTCGAAATATTCCATTATCTCCTGCAAGAAAGAGCAGCCTTTACAGTAATAAGAATGTGCGATAATGCTTACCGATAAAATACCTGATCGGATATTTTTACATTTTCTAAGTGGTCGCGCTTGATATGTCCTTTATAACAGATATGAGAGAAACGTTCGTGCTCGCGCCTGTCGCAACGCGCTCGCGCACATATCACTTGCAAGGACAGTTGCAGTTTTTCGCCATAAATGGAACTGGAGCACGCGCCATATGAGAGACGTTTATGGATTACAAAATCTCGCAACGAAGCCTAACCAGATTTGAAACCGCTTCTACATAAGCAGAGGCCTCGCCTCGTGAAAAACATTGGTCGTACCAACTCTTACCTCGCGCTTGTCTCTGGAATCCAGAAGTGTAATGACACGAGTAATTGGACCTTAGAAACGGAATCTCTGACCGTTTTTATTATACCTGCAAAAAAATTTTCCTGCAGGCGGCTCTTTTGTTAGTAACTAATGTGCATTCTTCGCAATGCGCGCCACTTGAGAAAATACGCTATTGCATTTCTTTTTCCTTAAAATAAATTGCACTTTTATTAACAAAAGCACGTCGATTTCCAAGTACGTGCAAATAAGTGTAAGTTCATTCGACAGCAATCAAATGGAATTAGTATAATATTTATGCATGCAATTTTCTTTTTTTTTTTTTTTTTAATTCGTATCGTATCAAGTTCACATTTCTCAATTCCGTTCATTAGAAATATTACAGCAAGGGGCGCGTAACTCCATTAGTTATATCACGAGTGCATCATAGATCGCATTCTGAACCTCCAATCTCGGTTAATTCTAGTCAATTATACCTTCGACAAATAAATGGATGATTCTCGAATGCAACTGCCTGCACGGTGAGTTGTCTCAAGAGGCCTCATTAACTGCAGTCTGTTCAATTATATAATAATAAGCTAATAATAATTGCATTGCCGTTGCATCGGTCCATTGGACGACGAGAGTAGACGAATAAATTAAGGACTAACTTCCCTCTTACAATACCCTCATCCAGACTGCAGGGTACATTGCATCAGATCTGATCTTGAATATATTTTGACCACTTGAATAGTAACAGTTTATATGAGTATACAATGCATGTTACAAAGACCTTGCATCGCAAACACAATATACTAATGATAAAAAATTCACGTTTTCTTTCGAGTCTCATTCAATGATTAAATAAAGGATTTAGGTGTTCAATATACAGCTGCACGCTGCAATGTATAGGAATAATCTCTGCATTTTTATCACATAAATGTATCTCTGACCTAAATCTTGTGCTGCGGAAATGAAAGCTTTCAGGATGACCTTAGAAAACACTATCTTCGTTCGGTCTTGGTAAAAGATCAATTATATAAATGGCATCCGCAAGAGGAGCCGCAATGCATGCTACTTTGATTTACACGTATACACGCACGTTCTCGTATGCATTGTAATTTTTAATGCGACCGCACGCTTTGATTTACAACATCGCCCATGGTATTTCCATAATTTATGTGAAAATACGATGCTGCCGTGATTTGTGGATTTCGATGTTCACGATTACGATGAATATAGATGCTCCTACTGATCATTCGAGATTGCAAGTCCCTCGTAGAGATACTCACGTAACGCGAAATTAATTATTACCGAAGCGGTAAGAAATTATTACGACACTAATGGAGCGAATTGAGTTATAATTAAATGATAAATAAATGTATAACTGTAATTAATTTATATTGATTCATTAATCATAAACAAATAAATCTTCGTTGATCGTTATACATTATTCAGTATTATCGATGCCATCAAAATAATCGTCGCCGATGTTTTATATCAATTTCCTTCACCGTGCTCCGCAGTTTATGGAAAGACTACGATTTTTAATATACTGCCTTATAGGCAGCCAGTACGCGGGAGTGATTTATACGGCGTTTGTTAACGGCCTTTGTCTATTTGCAATTCATGTACCATCAGCATCGGGACGTTTATCACCTTCATAAACTTCGATCCTACTAACGCAAAACACATTTATCATCGTATCGTTGATTTCATAATGTTGTGTTGAGAAGGTAACGTTACACGAGCGCGCGCGCCTTCTTTTTTCTAATCGTAGATCAAGCCGGTCTCATTAAGCTGTATTTAGCGTCGTCGATGCAGACACCCAATAAAGACATGATCTGTTATAAGCTCGCAATATTCTCAGTATTAGACTCGTATGCGAGTGACCTCGAAATTAGATTTTCTTTTTGACAATTAATATTTATTGTGCGTTTCTTGTATTAGTTTTTGTGTGAAACGATTAAGAAGGAAGGATGGAAACGCAATTGCAAGTAGAGCGATCAGGAATATTTATATTTAACTCGTCTTAAAGATGTTAATTGTTTCATCAGCATTCGAAAGAGATAATTACGATATTGACTAACGATATTAATTATTTATTTAACTACGATAGCAATAAAACGTTTGCGTAAATGTTTGAGGTAATTAAAGTCGTACACACTTCTATTTTTTTTATAGATATTTCATAAATGTCTCCCTTATATATTGTTATTATTAATATACATAAATATAATTGTGACGCTAGACATTCGCGCCGTTGTCGCGACTAAATGGAATATACATGTAGAAATTCAGGCGATGTGAATCCAACTTTAAAGTCCGTGACTTGTATCGGTGATACAACGATTGATTTGCGAACCCCTATAGAATCATGAAGTCATACATACACGCCGCACGATCGATGCAAGAAAATGATATAAACGATCTGCCTCGCCGCGGCAAGCGGATACCGCGGCTCCCGGTCAGACGTTAACTGGTAGCATGTGAACGGTTATGCTAATTTCTATGTCTCAACGTTAATATCGAATATTTATGATCGTTCAGCGTATGAATTACGTTTATTACTTTCACCTACCCGATATACCGATAGTTCAAGACTGCGCGTGCTTGTATTGAAACTGTTACGAAACTACTGCAGCTCGTATCGGTAGACGAAGCCGTGCTACTTGTGCCTTTCATCTTTCCACTATACTCTTCATTGATTGTATTGTTCTCTAATTATTTATTATTATATCGTGTCATGATACAACAATGGAATCGTCGTTGTAAATGAAAGGTCTGAGAAATTTTTGCAGTACCTACTTTGCACAACTGTATTCGCGAACGAACATTACTTGTCGAAATATATTACCGGAACATGCCTTGTTCAGAATTATTTATCATTCGATAATTTGAGGAAAATTGATGTCTAAAAAAAGAGAAGATAATAAAAAATAAATGTTGATTATCATGGCTTAGCCTTTAGTGTAAGAACTCTAAAGCAAGATCTTCGTATAAGATACCACTCAGAAACGTGCACCGCGAATTTCCTGGAAGGATTTTTTATTTCTCTACACGATAAATTATTGTCAGCTTATATTAAAAACATATAATCAGAAGACAATATAGTATATATTGCTACTTTAGAGTTTTTGTTTTAGATTTTTTAATATAAAAGTTTAGACGATGATCTATCTTTCATAGTGACTCTATTTTTAGTCATCATTTGTAAATTAATGGCTTTAATATAATATATTAATATGTTTAATTTTAATTGTTCACTATATTTTCTTAATTTGGTATCACAAGTCAGCATGAGAGTATTTTACACGTTGGAAACTGATCTGTCTGCGTAAATCGAGAGATAAGTGTAATTTGGTATATTTTTATGTCAATTTAATTTACCAATAATTAAACAACTAAAGTATATTAAATTGTGAATTGACATAAATTCTAAAGAATCAAAAATTTTGAGAAAAATTGTTTTAAAACTTTGGGATTTATTGTTCATAATTAATATCTTATTTTCGCATGACAAGAAAACTGTTAAACCACTAAGCCCTTTGATGGAATTATAAAAATTCGTAAATCTTCATCCGCGTTTCCCCGGATATTTCGCCAGGCGGTCAGGAATGGGCGCGGTTATTTTTTAACATTCTGCACCTTTATTCGAGTCAAACATCGGACGGAGACGCCCGAGAGAGCCGAAACTTTTCCAATTTAAAGTTTTCGCCGGCCCTGACTTTCATGCTGCTGCAGACCAAACGGGTATCTTTATTGCACTCAACAACGTTGCGAACCTCCCCGCCGCACTCAGGATACTCTAACACTATACCCGCTAAACCCGTACATGGAATTCGTGTTTGTGTAAACACACGTCCTATCACCATTTTTCTTTTCGACCCTTTCTCACAAAGCTTTATCGAACGTCATTACTGTATACGTAAACCTGCGGTGACCTTTCGGTGCCATGGGTATTAATTAACTTCTAAGCTAATGGCATAGAAAATACTGCCAAGTCTATCAATTGTTAGTAAGGAAAGTTATTCTTCATTTATTTATCGAAAAATATTTCAGTTCCTACTCTCAGCAATGGCATTGGGGGGTTATTACCGTACAAATACTCATTTCCTACAATTGTATATATTGATTGCCGCTTTAAAAGAAATTTCTGCAATTTTCGCGATCGCAGTTATGCCCCTCCGTTGCTCTCAGTGTGAAAGCGGCTTAAGAAGCGGTGGTTAAGCTTTTCTGGTAATTAAGTGCGGCTTATGTCGGCGCTACGAGGGTGGCTGTGGTAACCTTAGAGGTTAATAACTCAGGGGAGGTTGGCCGCCCCGTGTGCAACTGGCGAATATGATATTGTTATGGGGTCTGCAGGGTCTATGGGGGTCCGCACTGCCACGGGCATGAAAGAGGAAGAGAGAGAGAGAGAATGAGTGAGACAGAGAGAAGGAACAAGTCGAGGTAAAACGAGAGAATGAGAGAGGTACCAGGTACCTAGCACCAACCGTGCTGTGAACTCTACACCAGCTGATTAGGCTCGTGCCAGGCGTTATTAATCCGCTAACTCACCCCCACCTGACCTCTAACGAGCAGAACTATCTGCGCTACACGTGCATACGTCGTTACGGTTCTCCGCCACTGGTTCTCACGTGCGGATACGAGCTCCTTAAATGAACTTCGACTTTCGTTCGATTAACTTTGACTTTAGTCAAAGTGACTGCTTCAACAAATGCGTCTATTAAAGCCCATTTTGTGGGACTGCCTTAACTTATTGTGTCAGATCATTTTCTCAAGTATAATGATTGAATCTTTTGGTTTCCATCTCTTTGCTAATATTAAAACCAATGGATGTACGAAACAAAGCATATAAATATGTTAGAAAACTTTCTGCAATAAAAATTAAATTTTTTAAATATATGCGCGTGAATCTTCGAAAAATGAGATGCGTAATAAAATGTAGAAATGTATACCGTAAATCATAAAAAACTTTTTTGTTCACATAATGAAATATTTTGTTACGTTTAACACATAGTGTCAATGCATTCTTATGAAATGTAGTTTACTTTAATTATCACATTGCTGTTTTATTTCTTGTTTGGCATTTTTAATTTTTAGATTAAATACTTACAAATTAATGTACAGTAGGTTTACTGTAAATGACAATTAACAAATTTATAAGGGGAGAACCACTGGCGGAGAATGCGTTGTGCACGACCGACGTAATATTAGCAATGAAGACCTTATAATCACCTGCCCTTTGCGCGTGACTGTGATGAAGATATCTACCGAATATATACAATTATCAAGCATACAATTTTTTCACTCATCGCGCTATATTTTAAAAGTTATAGGGTAAAGGCAGGTAATATGGAAAATAGGTTATTATGGAATAGGGAATAATTGTTTTTAAAGGAAACACTGCAAGTGGCAAACGCTGGAAATTGTTGCAATTGTTGCAAAACATGCTATAACGAACAACGAACTTTATGCGACAACCGCTTTCTTCAGTTTATATAATAAATAAGTTTGTATGTTACTTATTACTGTACGTGAAATTCGACTTATATTCCATATTGTATCCTATTTTTTAGATCTCTTTACTTTTCCTTTACTTTATTATCGTTAATACTGAAGTTGGATGTAAATTTTCGAAAATTTTTATTAATTAAACGTTATGGTTAACACAGATTTCCTAAGAATTTTGCATAAATTATATACATCTATTGAAGTAATTTAAAGGGTATTTCATATATTACTAGCCTTTATCCCATTTCTTTTAAAACCACATTTAATATGTTTGTATATGAATTCAGCTTATCTGTTTTTGGTACGTACAAACTGCACTGATTGTATATCCAATATTATAAAACCTTTAGAATGTTTTTATTTACGGAATAATCGTTGAGTAACAGAATTGTTATGTAAATAATTGATCTGGTATAGTGAACTTTTAAATTGCGTTAGAATATCGTGGAGCAACATTTCGCCCTCTGGACCTCTGATGGCTCGAGGGGCGCGAGATGCCGGATTCGAACGGTATTGATTTGCGTGGTCAATGATATCGAGTTTCTGGTGAAAATATTGCTGGTCGATAGTGTTCTGCTTTATGAGGTGTGTAATGACACCGTACGGGAACAGAAAACCCAGAGGAGACGTAAAAACGGTACAACGTATGCAGTTTCATCGGGCGGGCGGTGCGGAATAGAGAGAGTGAGAAGGAGAGAGAAAGAGATCGAAAATGGAATGTCGAATAAGCGAGAAATGGAGAGAAAGAGAGATTGGCAGAGAGCGCTAGGTTATTGGACGAGCGGCAATCATAAAATTTCCACCCTCCTGTATACGAGGGATACCGCGGGTCGAATTTGACTGCGACACGTACACGCGGGCACCACACGCGCGTGTTTGTAGATATGTAAGGGATCGCCGGGGTTATAAAATGTTCTGCAAACTAGATATGTTGTCAGCGCAGTTTACATAAGGCTGCCACCCACGCGTGTCCGTCCGCCGCGCCGCGCCGCGCCGCGCCGATCGAATTTAAGGCGCGCTGTATTCTTAATCGTGAATTTACATTTACATTTACACGGGATTTTCGTTGGCTTGGCATTTTCAGCGCGTTAGGCATTAACTTTTCCTATCTTAAAATATGTATGAATTCAATTTTCGGTTACGACGCGCTGCCGTATAATTTATACGCTGTCCGCGAGCGAAGATACATGTACGTATGTGTACGTCCGTATGTATTTGTAAATTAGGACTCAACGATTAAATTTTTATAATACACTTTCACATGTAGTTCATATATGCATATATGTAAATGTCAGTTATCGCCAAAGGCATAAAAATATGCAGGTATTTAGAAAAAATATCGAATACTGAATATACTTTCCTAAGACGAAAAAAAAATCTTATAATAATTACATCGAACCTTCTCTACATTTATGTTTCTATAAGTGTGACATTACTCCGAACTATCTTAAAGCCTTATCTTTATTACACGGACATTTTAATAATGTATTTCTGGTAAAAAAAAAAAAAAAAAAAAAAACAGAAAAGTTTGACATTTGCTTTTAACATTTTGCGCCTCATAAGAATATTATCATAAACTGGAAAAACATGAATATTATTTGTGTAACACACGTCAGGAGCTATTTTTGAGGCTCGCAGTGGCTTTGTACGCCTCGCTAAGATAACGTTATGAAATTTCTTTCGTAATCGTGGACATTCGCGAATTCGTATCTGATGATTGTCAGAGTTATGCGTTATTGCTCACAACCTCCCTCCCCCCTGCATCTGTCTGCGAATGCGATTGGATATCGCATACCTATTCCTGACGAAAAAATTCGCCTGCTACGCGTATGCTATGCTACTGCCAACGGCATTGCATAAACATTAGGAATGTATCTTCGATCTCCAGCGGCCGTAAGATAGTAGCACGACACCCACGTTCCTGAAATCGAAAAAACCCAATGGACGCTTCACCGTTTGACCGTTACCACGTCCGCGAGAGACAACGGGAACGTGAAGAGAATATAATACGAACGGCGTGCGCGGGATTATGGGCATAATCGGCCGTCGACTGTAGCCAATGTATATGTGAACATTTCAGTTCCTAAGAACCGCGCGCGGTTAGCTCGACTATGGATAATTCTTTCGAGATCAACACGATTGTACACGTCCTAAAAATACTCAGAGTTAAACACTTTAAACTGATGAGAATAAATGATTCTAATAAAATCCCTCAACGGACTGTAAAATGCGTTTCCTTCATTGATTTCGAAGAAAGATATTCTAAATATGTTTAAATGTATTCAAAAATTTATTTAGGTGGATCTTAATTTTAGTCTATATTAGAAAGTCAAGAAATATTTGTATGAGGTCAAAAACTTTTTGTACTTTATTTTGTTATAAGAATAAATTGCTTTTTTATCGTTGTGCCTTTTTGTAATGATTATACATGGCACTCGTCGTGGGCATACACTTTTAATTTACTCTTTATCTCAATATTGTGTACGGCCGATTACCGATGAATACATTCGTACATGCAGGTCGCAGGGGTTGACGCAGTCACACGTACGCACATACACATACATCTCAAGAGATCCATAGGTCGAAATGACGCGGACAATGAAGGCATGGGCGCGCTCACGTTTCCTAACAACACTCGCCCAATTTCACTCAAACAGAAGCCGATTAATTCACGGCGTCCAATTTAATCCGTTCTCCCGATCGACGACGAGGAAGGCCGATGGAAAAGCATCGTAGTTATCGCGGGCCCCTCGTCTGCCTTCCGTACGGGAGTCCACAGCCCCCTGTATGGGGTATGGGAGGTTTCCATACGCCGATCCATTATACATATTTTAAACTGTCAATCTCTCCACGGCGATTGCCATTCGGATTGGCCGCGCGCGGATTAGGCGGAAAGGGTCAGGTTGGATTGCTATAGGGACAACAATGAGACCCTACAAAAGACGCGGAATATTAGGGAGCAACGTAGACTATCGACAGACTGCCCTTCCGTTCAGCAACCTCGCCATCATCGCTCTTGCTTCAACTTCGATTTCCTTTTCTCCGCCCGGTCTTCCTTTCTCCGCGCCTCGTCATTAATGCGTATCAAATCGCGCGGAGTGAATCCTTGATGATGCGTGACATGCGACGACCGGAGGAAGAACGCGACTTTTTCTAGTACAAATTTAACAGTAGGAGAACGATGACAGCATTTTTTGTGTAGTACAATGTATCATTTCGTATCTCTGGATACCTATTCTTCTTTTTCGGTAATCTGTTCGTCCTGTCAGACTATTAAAAAAAATGAAGTAAAAAAATCTACATTTAAATCGAACAAATGCAATCATTATTTCCTTTAATTTATTCTACTCTTTGGAGGGAGAGAGAGAGAGAGAGAGAGAGAGAGAGAGAGAGAGATTTCGTCCGTTGGTCAAGAAAAACTATGTACGAAATTCTGCAACAAATGCAGGAGACGGACAAACGCACTTGATGCGTACTTCACCTCATAGTGCAGAGAGCACGAATGCTCTTTCACGCTCACATTGCTGGCTCGAGTCCGTTGTCGTTTCGCAGTCATCTCACCGATCTGCCCTAAGTCAGAGTGACTCCGAGTCTCTCTACGGCTCTTATACGTGCGTGAGATCACGCGCGAGCTCGTTCTCTGCATTTATGCCTAAGGCCCTGAGGGCTTCCACGCTTCTTTTTTTCTCTCAACTCTTTTTACATGCCCGCTCTTCCTGCTCGCACTCAAATGGAATCGTTTTCTTGTCACGCACAGCCGTTAAAGTTAATTTAAAACTGGAGCGTTATTATTTAAATGAGTGGATTTAGCGCTAAAAGCAGCTTGTTGATAACCGTATCAAATGAATCTATGCTTGAAGAATAAAAGCAGTTTGTATGGTACTTATTTTTTTAGAGAATTATGAAAATTTTTTCTCTAGTAGAGTAGAATAGAAAATCTTGATATAAATCTGTTACAATCCTATACTTTCCTCAAATTATTAAAGAACTATACTGAAGAAAGATTATATTTTTTGATATTAATTAAACGTACATAAAATTTATATTAAAGAATTATATACTGTAAAAAGAGTTTGGAAATAATAATCGAGCTTTGGTGAAATAATTTCAAATCTTAATTAAATGTTTGATTAATATAATGGAATATCTAGTAACATTTAGTAATTGTATTAATAGTAACGGAACATATAATAATTAAATAACCAAACGATTATTGGTTTACTAAATGATTATCAAACGATTATTAAATATTATTAAATATCTGGTTATATTAATTGAATATTTAATGGAAACTATTTCATGAAAAAAAGCTGACAATGAGTAACTATTGTTTAGACCTATTATTACTAAAACTCCTTTTTTCAATATATAATATCGAGGAGAAACTATCAATGATATATAAATTCAAACTTTATAATTTCAGTGCAGAAAGGTAAAAGAATTAATAAAGAATGTTAATTTCAGAAATTAAAAAAAAAATGATTGTGTACAACACGTGTCGCGTGTCAAATGTTCGCAGGCGATTTAAATTTCAGACATCTCAATAGCACCATCAGCGATATAACACTTTGCATCACGTCATCATCATCGATATCGCTTAGCTAGCGACTAGCACCTATTTATCGGTAGCTGTCATTGATGGATCTTTCTCTAGACTTTCCTGCTGATCATTAATAATTCATCTGTCATTATCATCCTCAGTAGCTGTCGTAATAATAGTAGCGGGACTGTCAGTAGCAGTGGGTAACAATCGGCAGTGTTCATATCTGGGAGTCGAATCCTAAAACTCTTGTCCACCGCGAATCCAATCTTCAGCAGCCTTCTCCGCTTCACTTATTTGCATATAAAGGCATTCCTTCGCTTTACGAACTCTCGCGGTCGTCGTAATCGCGTAACTGTAAGTCCTTGTTGATAGAGCCTGCCAATATTCTGGCGGTCACGATTTGCCGATGCGCATGGAATATAACTTTCTATCGATTCTTTGACTACAGGCATTTGCTACACATTAATGTCCTCTTTAATTTTTTTTTTTTCTTTCTCTACGTAGCGCATGTAAAGATTTATATAAAGGTCTCTATAAAAATCATATTGTGATATGTACATGCTACGCTACATATTTATGATACGACTTCTCGTCGCGCGTAGTTCGAGTCGGACTACAGATAACGCCAGTCGCATAAATAATAAGTGGGTACAAACAACAGAGAATATATTATCTTTCTGTCTCGTAATTCATAATGTTTACCTCGCTAACAATTCATATGAGGTATTTACGTGTGCATAAGGGTCTTTCTGGAAACATGATATCTTTGAAAAATAAATCAACGGGTTTCAAGCGGTATAATTTTCATATCACCGTATTGTTTATTGCGTTATACGTGCTAGAGCGTTGCAAGATACGAATATCTAAAATTTTAATGGAATCTAATTTATGGCTATTTTACATTAAAAATAACCGCTGTCCTATCTTTTCGTTCGATAGCACAATCGTCACTCATACCACACTGAAAAAAAAGAGTTCGACAATAATAATTAGGTATTGGTGAAATCATTTAAATTAAATGTTTGGTTCATATAATAAAATATTTATTAAAAATTCATTTCATTGAAATAAATCTTTATTCAAATACGACGAAATAAAATCTTATTCCTAATAAATAAACAAAATAAAAATGAGATGTATTTCACAAAAATAAATATTTAAATGTAAATCAAATGTTTTCATAACAAGTAAATGTCAAAGAAACAGTCAGAAGTAAAATTATATTGATAATATTTCGACTTTTTTCTCAGTTTAGCTGATAATAATTTCTAAATCTTTTTTTTCCGGTGTACGATGAGTTGTAATAAATTGTTGATACATACAGCGTGTTTTCAATTTCAAGCGGTTTGACAGTTTTAAATAAATTTAATAAGGATCTTCGTTGCATTTAATGATAAAAGTTAAATTTAAGCTTCGAGCATACAAAATATATAATTTACGAAATCATTCACAAATCTATGATAATTATTGCGCCGTATCAGACGGTCGAGATCTTTCGATATTACGTGAGCCCGTAACCCGGCTTTACATAATTGCGACGAGCGTGATAGTTCGGTCAGCGTAGGTTCGTCAATAACTCGAATGCTATTAACATTCCTGTCCCGCCGAGTTAAGTCAGGTTAGTTACCAGGTTAACCTTACAAAACTGTTCGGGTCAGTCTTGAACAAGCCTGTAGGTCGGTAAGTATGTGGAAAGACCTCTCACGGCCTCCGGGCGATGAAGCCGCCCATGAATTTCGGCTAATGAGAACATTTGGAGATACGTCAGTTCCAGTATGCTAATGGCCATACAGATGCCGATACAATTTCAAGATGAATCTGTCTCCATCTTTCTTCCTCTTCCTCTCTCTCGTTCGCTCGATGGTACCCCTCCCCCCCCCTCACATCTTTCCATCTACCTCCCTATACCGCCGAACCGTTCCTATATTATAGCTGTCCACTGTATATCTCTACTTTAGCTATATCTTCCGTAGGGACAACGGTCTGATGCATATACTTTATGTAAATAAATGTATATTCTCTCTAATTAAACGCGGCCGGTCGCTAAGAAACTGTCGCACGTGCAATGAAGTCTTTCAGCTGCAACGAGTGATCGATAGTACCTCCATTTCTAACATCGCCTCAGCACCTTGAAATGCCGGGGAGGATGTCATTACGGAGAAAGTGAAACAGTGTAGGCACTTTTGTTTTAGGACAATTGCTTCAATTACTGCCGCTTTTGTCAATTGTAGTATTAGAATAAAAGGCATGGAGAGCATTGTGTATTAAAAATGGTTTAATTTTAAACTATAAATAGGGAGGCAATATTAAAGTCCTAGATAATCAGAAACGCCGCATCATTAAACATTCTAATCAATTAGGCGATCATAGCGCCATATATTGTTTCTTTACTTCATCACCTGGTGGATAATCAAAGAGGCGTCATTTCATAATCGATATGTCGAAAGCGCCGTTATGTCTTCAGTAGATTCTACTGTAGACTCTCTTGATTAGGAAATGGCATCTCTTTGATTATACAGATCCTAGAACGTTAGGAAATATTAGATACGTAATCGTAGTAATCGCGGGAAAAAGGGGGGACGTTAATGTTCACGACATTGACTGACAAGATTGATGTTAATAGATTATTATATTTAAATAATTGGTTTTCAAACTTGTTACTTTTATTTTGTGTATATTTTATTTGAATAATGATAAAAAAGAATGTTTATTATTGTACATTTTGAAAAACTCTACAAAACAAATATGTATATCAATTGTTCTTAAAGTGATAGTAATTGGGACAGTTACTCTATATAAAAATTGAGATAAATAGAAAGATGATATTCTCTTATTCGAACGTTCTCTCTTGAAGATGTGTAGATCAAAGATATGTATTATGTAATGTAGATTTCGATTGCAAAATTATGAAGTAATCAATTTAAGGATTGCAATATTAAAATTCAAATGTTTCTTATCTAAGTATCTTAAATCATTAGAATGTTGTGCATGAGAACGTTTAGAATTTTCAAATCGTTTAGCTAATTAATATAAAGAAAGATCGTTGAGATTGATAGAATGTTTATTGCAACAAGCAATAAATATATGTTTATAAAGTTTTAAATCAATTCGATAGTGGCTTTTTATACAAATTTATGATAAAATTAAATTTGAAAGTTGATGGGATTTCTTATTTGTGACGAAACTCATGCAGGTCAGCGACTAATCACAAGAAACATAGAGATTACTACAGATTCGAAAGTGTAAACGTGAAATTTTTTTATTGCATCTTGCCACTATAGTTCTCGGCGAGTCTCTCTTTCCGGTTTTAAGGAAAGTATCCCGTAGTAAAAAAAAATAAGAATCGACCTTGCAAACATCCAGCAAATCGATTAGCTTTTAGGACGTCTATATTTTGAAGAGAGGAAATATTATGGTTTCTCTTCTCTCGCTTTTAAAAAAAATTGTGCTGGCGGGAAGTGTGTTGCGTAAAAAACAAGCATATAGCTGTCATAAATTACATTCAGTTCTAGATCGTAAACCCGGATGTTATAGTCCACCACCTTGCCGGCAAATAATATTCTTATAAATTATAACTTATATGCGTATCCATACAATGTAATCTTTCTAAAGTTTCTTAAGTTGAAGTGCTATGTCCTTTGAGATGATATACAATGATCGTTTGCTTCTGCTGCTGCCACTATATAAACGATTTGTTTATTACATTTTAAAATTAATTGCTTTAATAAGGTAGTTATATGAATTTTTATCTTACACACACACACGCGCGCGCGCGCGCGCGCGCACACGCGCACGGACGCACGCACGCACGCACATACACACACACATTAGAATAGCATCAGAATTATGAATACATTTTATAAAGATGTATTCAAGAAAAAGAAAGAAAGGAAAAAGTTCCTAAAAAATTAAATTATTTATTTCAATTTTTTATTTCAATGTCTTGTTATTTTTCCATATCTCATATACGTATTTATTAATTAATATAATTAATTAATTTGACATTAAATAACATATTAATATTAATACTGCAAATATTACACAAATTTTTATGTATGTATGCCATAATAATGATGCAATATCATGCATGATGAATATCATGCATATATTATTATTAAAATATTCGAAACTTGTTTTGAACGTCGCTTATTATTTCGTATCACTTCTCATTTGGAGAATAAAAGAAGAGTTCGAATTAAAATCCAAAGTGTTAAGAAGCAAATTAGTTGTTTGCGAAAGCGCTTGGCGCAGGCGCAGATCCTGTTTCTTTTATTTTAATCATTTTATCCATATTTGTTTTCTTCGGTCATCAACGGAATACCTTCGTAAATAAATTTATGAATATTTCACTGATTTTATGATACTTCCATCACGGCACTGCCACCACGCACGTAATATTTTCATATCGCTATATATACTTTTTCACGCAATTCCGCGAGGCCGTAAAGCATCACCAAAGTCCGTAAACCCGATCTTTACATTACCGAGGCGTAACGTCCGCCTTTATCGCGATTTGTAAAGTTGAAGTGTTACGAGGAGCGTACAGAGAAGGGTCCGGCAATAAGAGCAAAGTCGCGTCGGTCGTAAACTCATGCGAACCTTTAACGTAGCCCCAGACATTGAGCCTCTTTCTATTGGCTGCACGATGCTCCTCGCAATGACGTAACGCGGATGAGGCGCTAATCCACGGCATCGTAAAAGGCCGCTTCGTTCCCCGATTGAAAAATTAATTATAGTAAATAAAACTAAACGAAACTGGCCGTAAACTCAATGAAATTTAAATTGGAAGCGCATAGCTGTGTCTTTTATCGCTACGATCAAAATCGTATCATGTTCCCTTTGTTTATATCGCTCGAGATACGCGGTGCATGCTTATATTTAGATCAATATTTCATGATAAGCTTGAAAATAAATATTAGATAAGGATAAGAACCATTAAACGAGTAAAACTTAATATGACAAATTAATATGACAAATGAGCCAATAGACTGATTGAGTAGATTAATTATCAGAATAGAATAATGATAATGTAATAATGATATTATTACACTTTTCAGATAAAATTGTTTCACGAGCATTTATCTTGAAAACACGATTCATATATTACAAAACTGAAGCGAAAAAAAAGTCAATATCTAATCTAAATTTTCAGAGCAGCTAATACTGCAATCAACAATAATAACAAATGTGGGTACATGTGACTGCAAATATATATTTTTAAAATTTTAATGCCACGCGTGATTTGGTCGACAGTTATGTCATCTTCGATAAGATTATTAACGGCTGTGAAGCTAAAAATCCTCGGCTTGGTTCTGTCATAATAATCAATTACGATTTTGTGTTGATACATCTTGTTCATCATGTAGCTTACAGCTGATCGTTGTTAGTATGCTTGACTGACTGTTATAGCTTCCGTTGTCACGCTTGTATTTATTTTTGGTCTCACGCAGCTCACGCCGGTGTAAGATGATGGATACTCGCGTGAGAAGATAACTGACACTCACAACCTAACTGCTTATCTTTAGGGCAACTTTATAGGACTTTCTCTTTTCACAAATATGTATTCGTTGCAGCACACCAAGCCCTATTCCGAAAAATTCCGTTTTAATGAGAGAAATAAAAAAAAAACTTATATCTAATTCTTTTTTAAGAGAGACCAGTACCTTTCTACTAAATTATATCGAGATTAATCAGTTGCTCAATATCAGATGCAGTTTAATTGCGTCGTAAAAAGCTTACAAAGTATTAAACTGAAAGGCGCGTTGTAACCCTAATCATATATGCGCGCTATAATCATAATTTAGGAATTAGGAGTTGACGAAAAAAGTCTGTCGACTTATAATAATATTTTTAGACACGCAATCAGCAGCTAATACTTCAGAGTTTGTCTTTTGTATAAATTATGTTTCCAAGGTAAAGACAGAAGGGGAAAAGACGCATTGTCTTTGCTGTCCCAACTTCTCTAAGAAAGTTCGAGTCCCTCTATAGCTCGTGTAGCGCATGTTCCGCGTAGAGAAATATCTGCGAGTGCCCTACGAGGATATAAATGAGCGGCAGGAGTCGACAAATCAAGAAACTATCGACATAAATAAATTGTGGCTCACTGGGGGCCTGGCAAGGCATCGATTTGGATGTAAGTCTATGAGGGAAATGGCAGGCCCTAAGTCAGCAATTATCCACGTTTCCACCATCCCACCGCTATTATTTCCACGTTCTCGCTCTCCTGTTACAACATAGACAACATAATACACTGTGTTTCAAATATTATATTTAAACATTGTATGAAGCCTGCACTACTATGTTAATATGTACTATAGATATACACGTATGTATCAACATTTATGCAAATTTTATCCATACATAGCGATTTTAGAACTTAAAGCCATTACATCAATTTTTTTTCATCTTTCTGATAGGAAAGATGGATATGTTATAATACATAATTAGTCAGTTTTCGCTATTGTCGTCTTATATCTATTTACATGTTTTTATTTTTTTTTCTTCATATGTGCATATGAAAAACATTACGTATAAAAGAACATGCAATCGAAACAATTTTGTTATTTTTCGATCAAGAAATCTGATATCATATTTCTGATGATAAATAATTATACACAAGAATGGCTCGACAATGCGTAGTCGTTTGTGTCGTTCGTCGTGTCTTCTTTCTTCTCCTCGGTAATTATTTATATGTTCATTGTCAGCTCCAGCAACGCAAAGGTAGCTGCCTTACCGTGATTCGATCTAAATCTCAATTTTGGAGCATCCTATATATGTAGAGGTCGGTCCTTATACCCCGTCTGTCTCTCTCTCTCTCTCTTTCGCTCTTGAACGCTTTTCTCTCCCTTTCTTCTTCTTCCTCTCTTTCTCCCCTTCAACCCCTACGTTCATCCAGTGAATTACTTCGTTAGTGGCTACCTTCAGAGGGCTGTTAATTCCTGCAGGGCAGATTATACAGATAGGTTTATTGCGCTCGTGTCCCAATCTAATGTCTGTAATGCTCCTATACTCACTATACACTCTCCCACCCTTATGCTATTCCTTTCCAGCTTTGCGCTGTCGGTATTTTCACGTCTCTTTCTACGGTTGCTACGAGTTGCGGCGTTACTTCTCTCGCATCTCGAACGTCTACGTAAAACGTTGGTTTTCCGGATAACTTAGATGTAGTTCGGTGCAAATATTACTCGAAAAGCAAAGAGGACGTATGCACGAAGAAAATCTTATCATCGTGAAACAATGATAATTTATTCGTGAATATTTAAAAGCTTAAACAGCTTATTCATATAGAAAAAGGCGATACACTAATAAATTTGCACATGCTTAACATACATGCAATATACATATACAGAAAAAAAAAAGATTTGAATTTTTATCTCAAATTTTTTCATACGAAGTTTGAAACGACATTGCACAGATAGACAGACAATAATTGTTTATTTTAAAACTAAAGATATTTATGGTTTCTTTTTCCAGTTTATTATTATTCTTCAATATTATTGTTTGAAATTATGAAAATATTATTGAAAAATGTTACCCTGGGAAATTGTAACGATCGCCAGATTTTCTTCTTGACATTCGAACATACGTCCCCTTCGCACGTAAGTGCACTTCTTCCTCATGGGTGGGTGAACGTGTTAGCTCCCAAAATTTTGGTAACGAGTTTAGCATTACGTCTGGCTCGGTCTGGACGGCCGCTACAGTCCGAGGGTGTCTGATTTTAATGGCGCGGGCTCTAACCTAATGGTCCGCCGATTGTCCGAGCCCATTTAAGTCCACGCCAGACGAGTTAGTTGGTTTCGAAATAATGGCACACCGTCGGACTTACAGGATGGAGACGGCCTCGAATTTGTCATGACTGGACACTGAGCGCTCGCGCGCGAACGATAATTTCGGAGAATAATTAGACGACGTTGCGGACACACGGAACGCACGTGCCAAGAATATTAATAACACGCTCGCAATTAGACGGAGTTAACTCCCGGATTAAATGGTAGAGAAGTTGTCACTTGATGGAAATTAACGGCTGAATCCAGATACAAGGGACACCAATAATAACTAGTTGAACGATTTTTCCAAGCGAATTGTATTCTCGGACTACGACGTTCCTGACTCATCGTGATTATTTCTGTCTATGAACTTATATATCATTCTGCAATTCCTTTGTTTGCATGCTCATAATATATGGATGGCCGATTTGGTGCAAGAACGAATGCCAAAAATAATCCTTCCGCTGTCAAAGGGAGTAATGCTTTAGATCCTTCTATTGAAAATTTATTCTTATACTAATTATCTTAATTATATCTCTTTATATTGCATTATTATTTGTCTCATAATAATTATTAAATGATTTCTTTATGATATTTTCTTTCTGTATAGTAGAAGAATTCTCTCTCTCTCTCTCTCTCTCTCTCTCTCTCTCTCTCTCTCAAATCGATATTTGAATAGGTTCAACGATTTGAACAACAGGAAATTATAAAACTATCATCGAAGGCGGGCCTGCAACTTTGCGTGAACACATGGAACGTTTGATGGCGACTCGATGACAATCAATTTTTAAGGAACGAATGAATTTCCTCCGGGGAAGTTTTTTTCCCGTGCTCCTTTCCCGCTCATTATTACAATAGAGTCTTTCACAAGGACACGATATCCAAGAGCACAGCAAAATAGCTTTTCATCTCCGGCTGGTGGAGGGCAATCGTCTCCTCCTGGTCCCTCCTCATCGTCATTCTTCCCCGTCCACCTCGTCAGTTTACATAGCGGCGCCGCTATAATTACGCTTAGTTTTAATTAACTTCTCTTGAATTTAAACATTTGTTTCCGAGGATGAGTGGAGAATGGCGGGTTTTCCTTGCAAGTTGGGGGTTGAAGATTGGTACGATGGAAACGTGGGCTGAGTGGAAAACTGCGACGTTCTTGTCGCAATACGTTGAGCAATAAAACTGATACCGATGTTCAATCAATAGCTATGAAATAACTTTAGTACTATTATTTTGCATTTGTCGACATTCTCAAAAGCACAGATTTGTCTATATACTTCCACAAGATCTTGAAAGAATAATTTATAAAATATTTTTATTATGATGTGTTAATTATCGACATATCTCTCGTACCCATCGGCAGTGAAGCATAAAGTAGGTACTATGACGTGGCATATATAGCGAAAAGAACTTTCATTATTGCCGTAAATTTATAATTAATTTTCGTAACGGTACACTAGTTTCGGGGACGCATAACTGTCTTAAAATTGTTCCGCTCCGATGAATCGATCTTTTATACGTAGCGGTTCCATCCGGCTATAATTTCTAGATAAAACCGGATAAAAAAAAATTGAGAACACAGTGTTTTATTGTATTACGTATTAAAAGTGAAATAGCTGTAGTCTTAAAATATTTTTAAGGTTAATATTAATATCAACGTTATTATCTTACTTTCCTGAGCGGATTCCAGTTTAAATTTTCAGACCCTCGAGAAAGATTCTAAATGTCTCGCGTATAAAATATAGAGAGCTCCTTCTCCATCTTTCTTCTGCTTGGTAAATTCCTAAATGATATTCTTATATGATAATTATTACGTTAATTTTTTTCTGTTAAATTATACAGAGCGCATATAAAGTCTATCCCCATCTCCTGTATTTCGGAAACGGTTCAAAATTATGAAAAACTGTTAAATATATGTTTCATCAGTTCGAAGGATTGTTTATTTAAGAGATTTGGGAAGATAGAACAATTCGCAATTCGTATCGAATTTTGAACAGTTTCAAAAATATAGAATGCGGGAACAGGCATCCTGTATAATTTTTTTTTCTCCTAGTTCTTTATTTTTCTTTAACTGTAAATAAAAGAATTAATATTTTTATTTAATTAATGTATGTGAGCTCTTCGTATATAATCTAAAAATAAACTAAAAATAGATTTTTTATGTCTGATTTTCAGTTTTCAGCTGTCTCTCTTTTGCATTATCCACAAAATATTATAATTAATAACATGAATCCTACGATGATTTATGCGTATATTTGTATCTCATTCCTTAGTGAACGTTTATTTCGTTGATAATGCTGACGTTGGGTGACTCCGAATTATATCGGAAGAATATTTCTGTCCAAGTCTTAAAGAGAGAGTTCCCATCGAGTGATCATGATGCGGGCGAGAGGAAACCGACTGCCCGAAGCGTATAATGGCGTAGATTACTAATTACGATTATTGGCTAATGAGGGTACGATCGATTTCTCCTTATCCTAATTCAAACAACGTCTTCCCTTAGCTTTAGGGCTGTGCTCAAGACCGCGGTCTCCTAATTGCATTATACATGTCAACATCCCGAGGTGCTTCCCTTCTATTGGAATGTCTTAACGTTGATACATACATTAACCAATACAGTCCGGCATCGACGAGTAATAACAAAATCGAACAAATAGAATATTTTAACATAAACTTTTGAGTTGCCCTATTGTATTATTATTGAATTATCCACGTGTGTCGTATCTATTTGACTATCAAATTTTCATAGTACGTATAAACCCACGGTACATGCTCTTGTTTGATTCCTTTTGTCTTAAATTGCATTGATCTAATGAGGACAAAGAAAAGAAAAAATTGTCAGTGTTAGTTTAAATGTAAAAGATAGAGATGAAAGAAACATGATTGTACCTGCTCACGAGAATTGAAATATAAAAATATAAAACGTCATGAGAAACAGCATGCATGAGGAAGCTTTATTAATATTTAAATAAAATAATGAGAAAAAAAGCCAAAAAAATGTTTATGAAAAATTCAATCATTTTGAATCACTTTACAATGATTAATTATATTATTTCTAAGTTTCCACCAAATGTACTTTCTACTTTCAATCTTTTTTATTTATTTATTTATAAGATTTATAGATATATTTTCAACGTCACATTTTGTATCTTAACTTTTGCGTACTACGTATGTTACGCTTCAAATTTACCTTTTTCATAATTACTTTAGTTAATATTATTTTATATTATATTATATGTGTTATATAAATTTATTACATATTTTAATTGCATTCCCTACGACAACAACCTCATAATTAATCTTATACAACTTATTTTTCAAGCAAAAGTCAATTATACGAGTTCTCTGGTGAAATTAATCATTCAACACGAAACGATGTTCTTTATTATTTTTTTACGCCATACTTTCTTCGGTATCATGCAAAGATAACACAAAATGTAAAAATTTCAGACATAATGGTCGGCCGGGGATCAGGCAGATCCTTAAGTTATGGGGTCTACGAACAAGACGTTTTTCTTTTGTCTATCACGACTGCTCAGAGAAATGCAGCCGAGAGATAAGGTTCGTTAGTGGGCGAAAGGTTAAAAATAAGGCGAGGTTGGGAGAGTAGGCCGTCATAAATCTGGATATCCCTAGTGAAAACCCGACTTGCACTCTAAAAACAGGGACACATTCTCCTGGCATTTTAGCCGTAAGGAGTTAGGTATTCGTCCAATGGATGATCCAGGAGGCTTTTCGCTCTGGCATATTTATTCGGAAAGGTGGATAATTTCTCCGGGAGATTATTTTCTCCGACATTCGAACCAGAAATAGATGCCAATTATAGCATATGCGAGTTTCCAGTTTCCGTAAAATATATATGATAAGGATACAAACGAGAGGAGCAGAGGAAAGGAAACTATACGTATTTATATAGAATTTATAGAGAGGAATTTCTTTTTCCAATTATATTCTACTGAAAATGATGCAAAAAAAACAATTTTAACTTCAATGTAACGAAAAAAAAAACAAAAGCAAAAAAGAGTTATTGTTTCTTTATTATAAAGTTTTTTGGATTGTTAGAACTTTTCGGAATTTTGTGAATACCCGAACCTGCCCAAACGACACAAAAAATCCAAAATCACGCACGTAAAACGTTTTCAAGATTATTTTTGCGAAGTGTCTTATGATTCGATTCGTATAGATCTTGTAGCTGTCTGAATATTTATTCTTCGCGTATTATTACAACTTGGGAGCCGTGAAGCGATGATTTTTTTGTTTACACCTTCCAAATAGCTATCTTTACATGGTGTGGACTACGCGGTGGTATACGAAGGCGAGACGAAGGCGAGCCGGACGGAGCGACAGAGAGAATCAATCCGGCGAACGTGAGGAGACAAGGAGAATGGGAAAAGACAGTGTACCTACACGCAAGTCTTATTTATGTGCACCGGCCGGCGACCTCGGATAAGAGTTTAACGCCGCGACATTATTTATTCGTCTGTGTGCACGCGCGCGCTTGCGCGTTTTTTTCAAACTTCCCGTGAAAATGATACCTTCGCGATGAATATAAAACGCACGCCCACGCCCGGGCGACATACCGGCACTGGTACCACCGGACGCTCTAACGCCTCGGATATTATACGAGGCCCCGTTCGCACGCAGACACGCATCCGTGGCTGTTACACGTGCACGTGCACACGGAACCGAGCCGAGGAAACGCGGTCTCGCACACCTGTACAGGTGCCATGGTCCTCTTCACTCTTCTCCCTCTTTCTCTCTCTCTCTCTCTCTCTCTCTCCACTCAACACCCCTCGAGATCGCAGAATTCCGCTAGCGAGAACATCCGGATGTGTAATTGTGAAAATATAAACGTCTCTCCGATAAGCTTGAAACGGACGACGCACAGTGGTCTACATTAATTTCGCGAAAAGAATTAGATATTTAGTCTTTTGTTTGAATATTTTGAGCGTTTTATGTTGTTATAAATATTACAAAATATTGAAAACTACATTTTTGCCTATAATATCAATCTGCAATTATGTGTAATAAGGTAATTTGTTTTTTGGTCGCTCTCGACCACTGACATACCGTTATCAATATCACTTATTTCAGTATCACCCTATATATTTTATATCTACATGTTACTCGGTTGTATTTAATGATCAATAGTTTTTATTATAATCTTTTATTAAAAGTTATTATTATTTTTATTATACTGACAGAGAACTGATGAAAACTTTACAACAAAGTGGATACATAATAGCGTTAACATGAAGTTTATATAATTATTTCGTGCTGAGAAACGCAATCATACAGACGACTTTGCGATTAAAACAAAACCAAGCGCATAATAATGATAATTTCGAATAAATTCTGTAAAATATATTATCGTTTATAATCGCTGTTAAAATTGTTTTAAATGTACAAGAGGTGTTTATGATAATAAATTTCGCCTGCAGCTCCGTTAATTGGGATTTTAAAACGTTTATCTCGAAGAATGAGGTGTGTCTTTAATTAATGAACAATTATAGCAAGCGAAAGGGATTTTATTCACGACATGATCTACCGTTACCTGCAGTCCATCGTCAGATCGTTAGATTACCAGAGTTTTACCTCGTTTTTTCAGAATTTACAACTCGTTCGCTATTTTTCCAGTGTTCGTGCTGTTTCATTTATTCGTCACGCTCTCTCCCCTGCGATCCCCTATCTCCTCTTTCTCTTTCTCTCTTTCTGCAGCGAATGCAAAGCGGTCGTGGCGCGCGGACGGACCGAGTGGCGAAGCAGATCGAACGATTACGCGCACCGAAGTGCTCCCCAACGCCTCCAATAAAATGCATATAATTGCGCGGATGCGTTCAAACGCCAGGAATAATATCGTACGGTCGCGGAGATACGATCCAGTCGACATTTATTTTCGGGGTACGAAGGGGGCGGCGCGAAAATGCTCGACGGTCGTGTGACAATTAGAAATCCCTTTTCTCCGGCCTCGCGTTTTCCTTTCTCGGCGCGTGTATACTCCCATTTATTATCCGCGACATAAATTGCTAGTAAGCCCAGATCGCGATATTTGCATTTGCATACATAAATGAAGCATGTAAATAAGCGAAATGGTTGTTGCGATAAACTCCGAGTACGATGAAAACTTTAAGGGATTTCGTCATAAATTTGCATTTTTATGAATGTTTCTCTCTCTATTCCCCTATTCTCTTCTAAGTATTGTTCGAGTACAGCAGTACAGACTTGGATTTAAGAAGCAACATTTTTTAACGGTTACTTTTTATAGAAATTTTATTATATTACAATCGTTAAAGGCAAAATAAAATTTTTAGGTTTCGAGAGCAGATTATCGTAATTTCACACCTTATAAAAGTTTGCTCCCAATCTTTCCGGACATCCTGTATATTGACATTAAGCAGAACAACGTTCGTCTTTCATCTTTAAAATATTTTCGATTTTTCTGTTAACGGCACGATAGGCTCTCGCTTTTCATTTAAAATTATCGTTACTGTCATTACGCTCGTACGCATGTAAGTAAAAGGATAGCAGCAGAGAGAGAGAGAGAGAGAGAGAGAGAGAGAGAGAGAGAGAGAGAGAGAGAGAGGAGATACGTGCGCGTGTTAAGCGCGGTTTCGCCGCAAGTTTGGATAGGGCATGGAATATCGCTTGAGCGCACGCGAGGGAAAAGCTCGCACGTTGGTAGTCAGGCCTAATTCGAGTTTACATCTCTATCGAGGCCTACCAAGACCTACCACGACAGCCCCGAGTAAACAAGTGGCGAATTTGCCCAGCCTATCCACGCGTGTTTAGCGAACATTTATGCAGGTGTATCGCATATGCAGCGTTTCTAACTCAAATTGATGTTCTTAATGGTGTGTTTCCGCGTTTGCGGTTCTATATCGTAAAGCGTAAACGATTGATACATGTAAAGCGTATTAATACAATGTACAATGATGTATCGATCACACTGCTTTCTATTTAACAAACGTGCTTCAAAATATACAACGGCAATGATAATGATTTTCATCTCAATAAGATGTGCAAAAAGTAATCCTTTAAAAGAGAGCGATGTTGAATATTATCGATGAGAAATATAATTAAATAATTTCACAAATACGTATCGTACATTTTGATACACATTCACGTAAATACAATTTGAACTCGTAGTATTATCGTTAGCTGTTTCGAGTTGCGTGCACTTGTATGACTTACGAATCTATTAAAACCATTAGGCAAATTCTCACTCGTTGATCAAATTCCAACCAAATGTTATTATAGGTTTGTGAAACGTTTCGATTGTGTTTCGTCAGTAGTTGATGTAAATGAGGGACTTGTCATGCGAGTATATTGAATAGCTGGTTTAGTTACCTGGAGAATGATCGAGAACATGATCACACGTTTAATTATACGCTCATTACAGCACGTGGGTGTTGCATTGCACAATAAAGGTGTTTCGAATGTTTCGCAAATTTTCTTAAAATTTTCGAAAATTGTCGAACAAACCAAGGTGCATTTTTATTACAGCCCAAATTTGTTTCGCTACAATAATTGGATTCACCTAGGCGCTTCAACATGTGACGTGGAGCATACAAATCGCGGGATACAAATCACGCGGTAGTTTAAACTTTACAGATGCGGAGACAGGAGAAAAACGATGACACACGAGACGTGCTACACCTTCTTGTCGTCGTCGCGTCGCCATCTTATGGAACGACGACGTCGACTGGCAGGGACACCGCATTTAGCGTTCATTAAATAAACCACCCCTTCCACATCCACCTACCACCCTCTTGCGTCTATCTCAACGCCCGTCACTCACACGGTACAAAGTTTAATTGATCAATGATAAAGTTTATCGATCATTTCGAATTCATTTAACTTCGGTGTTAGTTTATAACACACAAGCGGAGATGCATACTCTATACAGTCTCTATACGTATGCATGCGTTTGTACTTCCGTATAAACCATGCATTATCATTTATCTTGATGCGGATCTCATGCCCAGTTTCTATCCTATTATTAGAGCGCAGTGAAGATTATTCTATCTCGTTATCGTTACATTTATCACCTCTTCGCGTTATCATGTAAACGTTACGTAAGACGTATTTTATGGAAATGATTTTGTTTTACGTTATGAGAAAAATCACTTCTACCGATTAAAACACCTGCCATCTGTGGCTTCTTGAACACGTACCATTGTTATTATTAAAATATTAATTTCTCTACATTTAATTTTAATCTGTTCACGATACCTTCAAATGTACATTAATTTCGAAAATCATATCTTATATTTTAATTAAAAAAAAAAAAAAAAACCTAAAAAAGCACAATACTTAATTGGAGTTTTAAAAATATCATCTATCAATTTTGTGTGTGCAATTGTATCACAAACTTGAACGTTTACCTGTTTATAACTTGGTTCAGTGATCTATACGAAACTCTCTCAAGCCTCCCGCAACCTTCACAACACATTCGCAGGGCGGCGATTACATGGCAGGCCACGGCATTATATTACGTCAAACCGCGCTACTCTATATCTACCCGTCAGATCGAAAGAGGCAGATTCAAAGGGGGATACCTGGCGATCACAAAGCGTGCACTTACAAATTAGATTTACGCGTCATGAACCACCGAGTCCATCCGGCGAAAATCGGGTCGGTTCTTTCTCGCTTTCGCGTTGCACGTATTTCACTTAATCGCGTGCAGAAGCGCGCGGACTTTAGAAAGGTGCAAATCGGAATAAAAAAATTCGTAGGCACATGCATGTTCACTCGCTCGCTCGCTCGCTCGCTCGCACGTGCAACATCGTTACGCGAACCTGCGAAGCAGCTGCACGCGCGTGGGCGTTAAAACGTGAGAAGAACGCGGGTAAGTAAAGAGAGCCTCGAGGCACAGCTGAAACTGTTTTACAGGGCTCATCCAACCTGAAA
Organism: Solenopsis invicta; assembly: GCF_016802725.1. Classification (NCBI taxonomy): domain Eukaryota; kingdom Metazoa; phylum Arthropoda; class Insecta; order Hymenoptera; family Formicidae; genus Solenopsis; species Solenopsis invicta. Next base: position 29,711,553 of record NC_052664.1, read on the forward strand.
GCCTAATGAAAATATAAGTTGCGCGCGCGATGGATTCCAAATAAAAGCTGCGCGAACGCGGTGCGGTGGGATCGTGAGCCGCCACGCCGTCAGGCCGCCGTTTGGCCAAAGCCGGCCACCGGACCCGAGAGAGAGAGAGAGAGAGAGAGAGAGAGAGAGAGAGAGAGGGAGAGAGAGAGAACCCTCTTTTGAAGAGATATATTTCTCGCTGATTTACCGCCCGGCTCGGGTATACTCCTCCGCCTCGAGATTCTCACATCGGCACGGTAGCCTGAATTAAGTATAACTAATATCACACAGCGGTGGCGGTGAATATTCAGGCAAAGTTTCGGTATTCATTGAAAAAGACTCGGCGCTCGGCGCGCACCGACCGTGGAATGGGCGAGCGGCTGCGAGAGTTCGTGCTCCGCTCTTCTCTGAGAGTACTTTTGAATAAAGTATGCTGCTACATAGTAGCATGCATTTCCTTGCAAATACCACGGTAAACGTCTAGACTTTTTAATTTATCTGCCGTTCTTCATACTGAAACCTTCATTTTCATCTTGCACGAAAATTATCAATTTTAATCCATTCGCGACTGACCTGTCATATCAAATATATTCATCTTTTTTTATACAATTTTCTTCAATGATTCTTTTAATTGATAAAATTTATGAAATTGTACGTTTTATTTCAAATTGAACATAAATGTAAATATAAAGCAAAAAATATATATATATATATTTTTTTTAGAAAATAAACCTCTATATTAAAAAAATAAGTAAAAAATGTTGTATGAGTCTACAAACAGAATTATAAGTCGGTAATTGATAAAATTAATTTATATTTATTGTTTGTCGCCAATATTGTAATTTGTCAAGGTAAAAATTGTAATTAATATTTATTTTTGTACGTAAATACTATACAATATTTCAAAATAAGTATCTTTCAGTAAAAACGAACTTTCTCTTCTCAGCTGGATAATTTTCTTCGTATCCTTTTGACAACCAATTTATACATATATCGTCTATATGACAAAAATAGTTCATAAATAACTAAAGGATAATAGTTGCTTTATTCATTATAATTTTAATTTTTTTCATTTTTTATTGTTTCCCATCTTTTTTCTTCTCTTTCTTTATTTTTTCTCTCTTTCCTCTTTTTTTGTCTCTTCTATATCTTTTCCTTTCTCCTTTCTCTCTACTCTATTTCCTCCCTTTCTCTTTTTTCAATTCATTTTTTTTAGAGTTCTTTAATTCATATTACGTACTTGCAATTTTATTTTATATTTTGCAATACGCTGCAAATTGACTTAATATATAAAAATATGAATTATACATTAAAAAGTACTTGTGCATAACAGTTTTGTCAGAACATAAGAAAGGAAAATTATTATTTCCAATTCTATGATTCGTAATTGAACGTACTAATGTAATTGTAAAAGAATTTTCTCGCTGTCTCTTTTTTTCACAAATTGTCCTTACATGTTAAGCGATGCAGTCATATAATACAACGAAATAGCTCGTGTATAAAAAAAAATACGCAATGGATCGAAAAAAATAACTGGTCATCAGTTAACAAGTTAATGATTTTAAATAGAATATTAGACGCCCTTATTAGCGCTTCGGTCGATTTTCTAGGCGTGTTAACGTAGTGAGTTATAGCACCCTCGACTAGAATGTCAAATCACGCCCTTCCGCGCCATAGTTCAGATCCCAAGACAACCGCCTTGCTAAGCCTCCGCGGAGGGTTGGTGTCTACCTGGGCGTGAAGAATCGTCCTGAGATCTTTTTCCCGGGCTTCTTTAAGAGTTCCCACGACTGGACATCGCTTTCAAGGACCGGGCATTTACTATGTTAATGGGAGACCCCCCTAACTCGTTATAATATTATCAACGAAGTCTCTGTCTCAAAGTCGATGGCTTCGGCGTTGTCTATCCCTGCCGTCTTATCTTACGCTACGAGCAAGTATGAGCACCAATTATAATAAATACCAATTAACGGGGCGACGACGCTATTACCGCGTCGTGAAAACCTGTTTGCGCTGCCTGCATCCGTCTTTGTTGACGGCTACCTCCGTCCGTAACAATATTATTGCTTTGATGGAATTTTTATCATTATTACAATTTTTCAAAATACTCGCTCGTCTTCCGACAAGCAGTTTTTGCTTGCAAACTTTTTTAAAAATTCAATCGATTTTGAATCATTTAAGGTCATTTGTATACTTGTATACTGAATACGTGTGTGACGTAAATATGTTCACTAGATATAAAATAATAGAAATTATAATTCATTTTTCTTTTAACGACATAGTACATGCTTATTATAATATACACAAGTGTTTCTCTTGAAAGAAAGAGAAGACGTTCTCTCCTTCTTCTTCTTATTTTACTTTCATATAACGTATGAAAAATGAATGAATCGATGCATAGATCATTTTGGCTTATCATAAATCATTTGGTTTTCCTTTATTCATGACGTACGGCGGCCATATGTACATAGGAGAGAGATGAATATTCACCGTATTGCCACCGTATGGGATTTCACTTCCATAGAAATAAGCAGGCAAGGAATAGGCACGGGCAAGCAGGCTGACTCTTCGTTGCAGTAGCATCCCGAGATCGGCCTTAGAACAAAACGAAACACGAGCCACATAAATTGTCTCCCTGTCTGCCTCGGGTGAAAGCTGGATTTGTTACACTTTGCACTTCGCGACGACGTCTATCCCCGGCCTGCGATGCCGTTGGTACCTCCTTCTGTCGCAAGTTAGGAATCCGTCCTCGCGATCGTGTCTTCTTCGCTCTTCTCCGCGCTATCTCATTCGCCCTTATACCTTTCCTTGTCAGCCTCATTATCTACGAGGCGCTCTCGGACTGTCGTCATTCGTCCTATCGATACGCGTCTTTTCTCTGTTTCTCTCCCTCTCTCTCTCTCTTCTTACTGCCTGAACGTCGCTGTTATCGGCATTTCGCTAAAGGACTTTATTACTTATCATTTATGCTCAATTCGAAATCTTTACGTGCATTACTTATTTAGTAAATGCTTAATATTTGATAATGCGCTTACGATAAGTTTATAATTTCTTTAAAGAATCTACGGACGGCTACAAACATTACTTAAGAAATTATCTCGACATCAGATCAGAATTATTTGTGTAAGAAAAGGAAAAATTTGTATAATAAAATTTAACAAGAAAGATAATTGCGGGTGCAGTGGAATTGCATCACTCACTTCAGTCTTCACGATTAAAAATAAACTTTGTATTTTATGATGAATCTGACTTAATTGCACAGCGAATCGATGCGTTCTACAACGTGATCGAAAACCCTGTCGATCTGGTCTCGAACTCTACACTGCGCGCGACTCAACAACAAGCTACAGAGCAGGAGCGTATCATTGTAGACAAAAAAAATTTAAATACCTAGGATTCGAAACCTAGGAACAGATTACTTTTTAAAACAGATTACTTTTTAACGGAAGAAAAATCTTTTCCTAAACAATAAACATTTATCTCGCAAAGTTTTCCATTACGTTTTTTTTTTCAAGTTTGTTCATTAGATCTTCCATTTAATAAATTTTATTTATTTTCGTGAAAAAGATTTTTAATTGCAGAAGAGTTTGAAAACATTTATGATTTACAAAATAGAGACAAGTATGATTAAAAGATGAACATAGAGATTCGTTACACACACAATTTTATGTTGAATTCGTTGAAGTTGAAATTCCAAAGTCGAATAAATTCGTTTTCTCGTATACACGGATCACATAGATGTTCACGTATACTTGCGTTATTCCGCCGTACACATCAGCAAGCGATCTTCATGCAACGTGGAAGATAGCATGACGGCACTCGTTTTTGTCACCGCCGGGGCGGCTGGCTCGAGCTCGCCATAATACGATTATAATATGACAACGCGCTTTTAATTCCCGGTGTGCAGCTCTCTTGCCTCCTCTCTATCGACCCCTTCTCTTTTCAATTCATAAGGTTGTGATACATTTATAGGTTGAGTAGGTTGGCTCGTTGTAGCAGTAACAGGTGTCTCCAATATGGCATGTTGTTTCTCGTGCCAACCGTGGCACTCCGGTTCTGTTGTGAGCATATAGCGCCATAACAAGCAGGCTGTACCGAGAAATTGACTTCTGATGTGCAACTTTTGACGTTCTCTCGTCAGTGATCGGAGGAAACGCCGTATCGTAATTAAATGGCGAACGTTTGTGCATCAAAAATTTAGGATGGTTGTTATGCGAGGAAAAGTGTTTGAATACACAAATAAAAATTTACATTACATTCTTTTTCTTTTAGCTCGAAAGTCTTTAGATTAAAAAAAGGGGATCTTTGAGTTTTTGATTGAAACAATCTGGATCGTTTTTTTTTTTAAAGAATATCTTTGAATAAAATCATGGAAGGATTGCAATCTATATTTAAAAGAATACACAAAAACGTTAATAAATATCTTGAAACAACTATATAACAATGATTATTTAATATCTTACGAGCATCTCCGCTCAGCTCGTAGTGACTCGAAAAATTTCCGTTTGTTAAAATTATAGCTAATTAGCCATCGATAAGGATTATAGGATTATATAAAATTTAAGGAGAGTTATAAAAAGATTTGCAGCGCACATATACAGCTTCGCTGTCTAAAAAGTGCACGCACAAAATTGATGTCAGAAAGTTGGAAGAATTATTGATAAACTCGGCGGTGCAAGTTCGGCAGAAACGATTCCACTGATCAACGGAAACGAGCAATTCGTAAAACGAGTCGCGACGCTCGGTTAGATGCAGAAATGTCGAGTGCCTCATGGTAGTGGTTCCCCTTCATGGTTAGGTGTACCCCGCATCCTGGATGTCCCGATGGAGAGGTGTCCCGCTCGGATTGAAAGTACGCGCGGACAGAGATAAATCGTTTCATCGATGGATATCAAAGGACCGGGATACCGGATCCGACTGGCTCTGTAGGCACACTGTGGCCGTACAGAGAGCCATTTGTGCGTTAAATCGAAACGCTCTGTGAAATAACGCGGCTGCCGAGCGCGACAAAGGATATTAGTGGTTTTCAGTATTACGAAGGTGTCTTTATCGCCATAGCACTCGCGCCATGACAGTTTTATTTGCGCCGACGGAAAACAAAATTGTGTTCCGTGGTATTACGTAGCGTGCAAGCGCCTGTCTTTTTTCACCGATAAATCAATTGTTTATCTCGATTGCTGGAAACTCGCCGCGTTCGTTGTACCCGTAACCTTGGCCGATTAGACCGTAATAAATTAATTCGGTCCAATAAAAACCGATTACCGATGGAATTCTCATCGAGTGGAACGTCAATCGAGACTGTCTTCTAATCAAGTTCTCTTATCGAAAGTCGTACGAGCTAATGTACAAATCTTTATAAATAATATCTAGTCAATCAAAATAATTGTTTTAAATAAACATGCTTTTTTTATATCATGAATCCAATATTTCTCGTAAAATTATTTAAGACGATTACTCATTCACTATGTACTTAAAAAAAAAAAAAACGGAAAAATATTCTGTTATCACATCTGCAAGTTACAAAATAAAAAAACGTGTTATTGTATCTGTGACATGTCGGTCGCAAATTCTATCTCCTAACTCGCAGTTTTCACGTTCGCTATGTCAAAGAGGAGAGAGGATGGACCAATCCGGTAACGAAAAAAAAAAAAAGAAAAACTAAAAAGCAAAGTTTCGCGGCTTCCTTTGTCAAGTTTCACGTGCTGCACAAATAGCCATAGTTATGCCGTTGAGGAGAAGGCATAACGATATGACGGCCGTATATTTTATGTATAAAGTCGCAGCGGTGGGGCTCCCGCTTGCAGATTCCTACGCGGGGCCCGTACGATGTAAATCAGCGTGGGTCCCCGTGATGACATCTGGTGACGCAAGGGCTGAAGGGACCCGGTTGAGCCGGGGGCTCAGGTTCGCCTTTGCGGCTCTGTTGCATTATTATATACGAGAAGAACGGGAGAGCCACCGAGAGCTCGGCATACCGTTCTAATATGTCGGTCGCTCTATATGCCTTTGTCAGTTCCCGGTGAGCCTTTGTTGAAGAAAGCCGACTGACTGTATATTACGTCGCAACGTAACGCGCTAGAAGAATGCCACGTATCCTCTTTGCCTCTGGTTGGTCTCTGATGCGAATTTGACCTTGAAATCGCCAGACCTCGGGGAGTTTCGACGGAAGTTAATGACCCGTAGAACTTTGCCTCGTCGACAACTTGAAAATTTTACACATTTTCCCTAAATCCGTTATTCGTTACGAATTATGATGAAACCAGAAGGAAGTCATTAATATACGAATTTATTCAGCGGCAACCGTGTATATCTTTTTCTTATCGACGTAACATTTATTTAAAATTGAAAATTATTCCCAGTTTATAATTTAAATGGGGTATATGTTGCGAACTCATAAATATACCTGTGACACACAGTTAATTATCCAAAGCGTTCCGAATGGTCCACTTCATCTCGAATTCAGCGTTCGATCATGGGGAAACGAGTAGTTTGTACAAATTGGTTAATTTCGGGAAGGTCATAAGCTTTCATGGTATTAACTTGACATTTTGGAGCTGCTCCGTTTGCACGGAGGACTGCATTTGTCTTTCGAACGATCTCAGATGGGTATCACGTTTTGCTATAAAATAATTGTTGCGCGCGTAGTCGGATTATATTGTTGTTAAAAAGTCAAGAATCTCGTAAAGACTCGATAAATGAGGATGACAAAAATGGTTGAATGGCGATAAATTTATAGAGCGGGTAGCTTCTCTTCTCAGGTAGAGAGCGCGTGCACCTCATACGGCGACGATCGTTAATGTTGGGCTCCTTATGAGGAGGCTGCTCTCGTTATGGATGCAAAGGGGGCTGTCGATAATTTTCAATTGTTTCCTTGCACAGAACCCGTAGAAAAACTGTCTCACCTTCGGAACGAGAGATCGGCATTCATGCTTGCACACGAACCTTCCGCGAGAAAACGATCATTCAGTATTGTACAAAGGTGGTAAAAGAGGAAGATGAATAAATCTTATTGAATAAAATTCTAATGTTATGACATTTGTGACGTTCGTAACATAGTTGAAGAAATATCTAATTCCAAATTGGCGAACGAAAGGAAAAGAGAAAGTAATGTTGTAAAAAACGAATGGTTGATGTATTTTTGAAATAAATCGACGGAATAATTATTTCCAGATCGGTCGACTTGCTCAACTTTCGATCGTCACATTTGATTTGTCGTTGCAATTCTGGCACACCCTTTCATCCATACCAGCGACGTTTTATTCTTTCGCTGGTCGAAACCATCGGCAATCATTGACACTGGGCCGCCACCATCTCCCTCTCTTTCTCTCTTTCCCTCTCGTAATTATTATTCCGCCCCTATATTGCGCGAGGAGATGCACGGCCGAGCAAACGTAACGTAACGTACCGAAACGGGGACGAGGCGAAACGAAACGAAACGGAACGAAACGAGCGACAGTGCTGCTCGTACCTATCTTCTCTATATACCGAAACGTCCTGCCCCCTCACACCACCGCCGCTTCGTACCACCCGCCTGTCCCCTTTCAAGCCTCCCTCCCTCCCCCGCTCAATTCGGCTCCCCGGCTCCCCTCCCCTCCCATCCCATCGGTTCCACCTTCCCGATGGCAATCAATAACTTTGAAACGGCAGCGACGTTTCGGGGAAAAAACAAATTCAGCAGGTTGCTTGATTGGAAAAAAACCACCCTCTCTCCCCCTTCGCTCTCGCACTCTTTTCGGCATCCATCGACACAACCGGGGTCGACCCCCTCGGCCGCCGCGCTCTCGCGCGCGCTACCGCTCGCGTTCGCTTCGCGTCCCCCCGCCGAATAGGCTATGCGTAACCAGTCCACACAGTCCGAATCCCAGTCAGACTCGAACGCGTGGACCTCGTGACTTGCTCGTTTCTCGCCTGCCAGCCGAGTCGCGCTCCACATGCTCCCTCTCCCTCTCCCCTCCTCACACCTCCCCTTCTCAACCCCTTCACGCGCGCAGCACTCCTCTCCCTTCACCTCTCTCTTCACCTTCAGTTCTGCCAGCCACCGGACGCACAGGTCGTGATGGAAAATCGTACACATCGTCCATCGGGTCTATATGCGTTCCTGTGTGACGAGGTACAGAGAGCGGCTCTGGCGGATAGAATTGGGCATTCGTCCACGCGGTCGCCGCCGCCCTATTGCTGCCGTTTTATTTCCAATTTCGACCTTCCAGTGCGGGTTGCGGCTGCTTCCCCGGGTGGGACTGAATGGGCAATGACGAGGGTGGTGGACCAACGGCGGGGGTGGCGAAGCTTCGGCCCGGTGTGCTGAGCGGTCGCGGCGCGCCGCGCCACCCCCGGGCTCGACACAATCGCGACTACGCTGCCGATGATGCATTGTTTAAGAATTAATAGGAGAGGGACGGCCAATTCCGATGAGGTGCGCGCGGCCTAGCTGCACCCGTTTGCTTTCTTTCCTCCCATCAGCGTTCCCGCGTTCCTGCGTTTCCGCGTTCTTGCCGCCTTCTGCCATCGCGATTTACTCGTTGTTATTTTAACAGGGTGAAACTCTGCTACAGTTCTCTGCTCTTGCTCTTTTCCTTTAATATAAAAACGATTATATCCTGATGGATGTGAACGATTGACTGCTCGTGTTTTTTTTTTTTTTTTTTATTCGATAAGATAAATTATTAAAAATAAAGAGGAGAAATGATAATTCAATTTTCCAAAAAGAAAAAAAGAGAAATAAAAAGAAAACACGTAAAATCATATATATATTTTTTACACGCATATATATAAATTATTTTACGTTAGAATTTAATAGATAGCATAAAACGCAAGTTTAAACCGGCGCGTTTTATATTCTGAGTCTAGGATTATGATTATTTGAGCGCGTCAAAGGAAAAATCCCGTACGTTCAGTCGTGTTGCGGAGGCACGCAGCAAATTGAACTTTTTTTCAATCGGACACACTGGGTTCCGGCCACGTTGCGCCGCGCCACGCCGGTTGGCACTCGCTATAACTTTGGCGACTGTTGTAGGTGGAGGATATCAATTTCCGCGGCAGTGCGACCCGCCGATATTGCCGACCACCATAAAACGATTATTGTCGTCGAATGTATACGGTTATGGCGCCGTTATAACCTTCCTGGACTTTGCAGCGTGCCCCTCACGGATGGACACGGCCAAGGCTAACTTTACACCCAACACTTTACACATTGTGCGCTCGGCCCGCGACGTTTATTGCGATAACTTCTGCGAGCAAAAACGATTTGCACTTATTTATACCCGCCCGTGAAATTAATATTTACGCCAATTCACACCAAACGCGTTGCTACGTGAATTTAAATTACGGCGTCGTAATTAAAACGTAACTAAATACCGATATTGTGAGCACTACTGGAATAAAACACTTAACGAGGCGTACATCGAAAGTAATTACGTGGAAATAGTTTAATAGTTACAATTGAACAAATATATCATTTTCTAAACCCTACTGAACACTTTAGGAGGGAATTTCACGTATGTATTATGTTCGAAATAACGTCCGTATTAACGTATGCATTTAGTAAATGATAAATTAAATTTGAATCAAATTTAACATTTTTTTAATAGTAAAATTATTTAACTTCCTTGTTTTGGTTACATTGACGACATATTAAGTACGAACAATGGCGACCGGTAGGAATGATTAAAAATAACTCAAATTGGGCGCAATTCGACACTACGAATTTAACAGTTTTGTCATTTATAAGAGACAACTTGATGAGAAATAAAATAACTTGTAATCACACTGGTTGAAGGAAAAGAGAGAGAGAGAGAGAGAGAGAAGAAAACTATATCGAAAGCGCCGTGTTGCGGTACATAGAATTCCCCTTCCAAATAGCTCCCTCAATCTTCTCTGCACGCAGCATTGAAACATGCAGGTGATCCGAATACAATTTCAGGAGAGATACCGACATCGATCGGTAATCCTCCTGCCAATTAGATTCGTGCCTAGGCTCTCTCCAATCCGCGCAAAGGATATCGCAATTCCATTCATCCGATACTCCGGCAATAACCTGTGTGTGTACATTGGAAATGACGGGAGTAATAAGATGCGAACCCTCGATGCAATCTTGAAACCACTCCGAAGTAAGTACGGAAGTGGATGCCTTATGTTACGCACTGTACGCAAACGTGCATACGTATGTAGATGCGTAACAAAGAAGAATGACTTGCATTCTTAATAAAATTTGCTTAGCTCGTTAGTTAATTAATTTGGTAACAAAGTCAAATCTGTTCATTTAAAATGTTCGCGTGTTTATTTATTTGCACAATAAGTACAGCCATTTTCTTCCAGCTGATGTTCATTTAAATAATAATTTATTTATAAATCATTAAATACTAGAATGAAAACTGTGATTTTAGAAACTGCGATGTGTTATTGATCCACAGCTACAAACGTGGTAGGGCAGCCTGTTATTAGTTTTTGGGGATATAAGATTACTCTCTTGACGAATATCAAAGCATCCTGTTACTCCGTCTAATTATCACCTTCCATTGAAGCCCCACATTGTTGTATTTACGTAATGATGGTCCTTGGTTCTCAAACTAACAAGAAATTGATGGAGTATTTCATTTCCACCTCATTTCATTAGAGATGATATACAAAAAAAGATATGATTGAATAATAATATAATAAAACATAGAAAGTGCTAATTATTTGCAATAAAAAAAGCATGTTTATTTTATCTATATATTATCAAAATTCAAAATGTTCTGTAACACACATTTGCTCGTGACATATACAAGAAATGGTGGTGTTAAAAATTATATTGAATTATACTCTAATTAATTACTTCGAGCGTACTCTACACACATTAGATGGCAAAAAGTGATAAAATAATGGGAGGCAGGCACCCTCTCTCTCTCTCTCTCTCTCTTCTATCGTATAAATTAAAATTTAATTTCTTCCCCAAATGAAATCCATTCTTCAGGAATCTCCGGCATAAGATATTATTCGTGCACCATCTACGAGGATACGGTACAAGCAATCTCGCTAATGGACTGTGCGTTCCCCCTGAATTCTTCGTCCGTCCATCTCTAAGAATATTCGCATGACTCGTTTGATTTTATTAAAACTAATAAATTTGCGTTATAGCGCGAATTTCGATACATTACATTTCATCGGTTAGAAACATTTTATAACAAATTTTTCATATTCCTTTTAAATGTTTACACTACGTAAACAATAAAAATGATTGAGAAACTATATTAGCGTGATGTATCCCTCTCACAAAATTATTATTAATAGTTGTCTGTCATTTGACTAGAATCTCTCCGCGCTGGGTTATAAACTATCTTTCACTATCATCGAAACCTCTCACCCTTACGCCGTGTCTGTACTTTGTACCACCAGTCGATCCCCAGTAACCCAGGGTCGCGACCCTGACGTGTTCAGCGTGGAGTAATGAACCCTCGACCACGAGTTACCTTATTTACACTCACCCGTATCGCTGACTAAACGTACCCCGCGCCATAAGTGAACATGTCAGTTCGCCTCTACAAAATTTGTAGTGCGCATGGATTTCGTTTCACTCGAATTTACATTTCCAAAATATCTAAAATTATTTATGAATTTCCTTCGACTTTTTATTATAAGATGAAATTTTGGTAATCGCTCGTGTGTTTATTGTGCTCTGAATTTTTATTAAAATTTTGAAGAATGTGAAAAGCAAATAAAGATTAGTATGAAATCGATTAGTGTAAATTTTCTTTTTTTTTTTATAAGAAAACTAGAATAAATTTTTAAAAATTGATATTTTGATATTTGATAGCATTGTAGACAAACTGTTTGATTTTTACGTTGTATCTGCAAGAATTTTAGTCACCAATTATTATCACGCTCGCCAATACTCCGGGAAAAACAAAGCCAATGACGCCAGTTTCTTAATTGAAACTACAATCTATCCTGGCTACGCGAGACCTTAAAGATATCGTAAACTCTGCAAGATAGGACGGGGCTGGATGATGGGTAGAAGTATGAGCGAAGGAGAGACGACTCCGTAAGACGGAATCGACTGGTGAGAGATGGAGAGATTCCGGATGAAGGAGACAGGACGAAGCGGGAGCGAGAGACGAGGAAGAGAAGGCGGAAGCGAGATTGCCTTTAATCCAGCTAGATTTAATACGAGCGACAAATTTTGCCGGAGAATTAATTGAATGCTGCCGTCGGGATTGGCGCTGCGCAGATTATTGTATGCCGGTTTAACAGCCCGGGGCTCGACATTATGTCCCGGCTCTTCTTGAGCAACCCTTGGAGTTATATCGTCATCGTCATCCCTCTTTCGGACTGTCACCCTCCCGCCCCTCCTGAAGGTTCCGGTCCGCGATCGTTTAACTATCTCGCCGCGTCGTGGATTTAATTCTAATCGCTGGATTAAATTTATGTGTGAACTAAACTTCTTGTCGCAGTGGGTGGATATATTTGTCATAAAAACTGTCTCGAAAAACGTTGATCATTTATGTGTAAGATAAAACCGATTATGGCGAAGAGAATAATGGAAATATTTTACATACTCCGAGAATTTATGGATACTATGATAAATCCTTATATCCTGATAAATTTCAGAATAATCATCATTTAGATGCACTTATGTTGGTACGTTATGTCACCGATGTAAGGGAACAAGAAGAAGCTGGGGCAACGGTAAAAGGGTCTACCCGCGCTTGACAGTCATAATTGAATCCAATCTTCCGTAAAATGGGGTAGCACTGATATTTTTGAATTGAATAAAGGGGAATCATTAGGATGAGAAGCCTGCCTCGGGCGGCAGGTTGAGAGGAAGAGAAAGGCGGACGGCAACTCTGGAAGATTCGCGGAAGAAGAGAAAGAGGAAAAAAAGGCGTTGGAGAGCGAAGGGAACGAAAGGCGGGAGAGAGAGAGAGAGAGAGAGAGAGAAAGAGGGGGGGGGGATAGAGATAAAGATATGGCGAGCGTCAACTGGAGAGACAAAGAGCGGGGTCGCGTATAATGGCCGGCGATAATCCTGTCGCGCGGATTAATTCGCAAATATTTCAATCTCGCGACATAAAGGGATGTAAATTACATTTTTGGTCGAACGCTCCCGGAGGGTACGCCATGCAACGGTTTCAGCGAGAGATAGACTCGTAGAGTGCGGGAAGCGGGATAATCGTTTTATTAACCAAATAAAATCGATGATTGAATGAGGATAATCGCGTTCGCGGACCCTCGAATTCTCCGGCCTTGCGCAATCCCCGGGAGGATTCGCCTTATTGACACAGATGTCACTGTTGGATCATTTTGTCGTAGTTAGCAGCGTGAAATTTTCCGGGATTGAATTTACGCCGCCCCGACGCTGCGCGGCGCGGCGCCGCGGCTGAACGTACACGCACCCGGTGTATTTTTCCTTTTTTTTTTTCGCTGCGCGACCGTTTTTTACCTCCATTAAAGCGCGAAACGCAGTATCGAACATTTTTCAGATCGATCCGACAGGTTCACCAGACCGTGCGCGGATCGAAGAGGTAATTAAGGGAAAGGTTCCCAGATGTCAACTGCGATTTACGCCGTATTAAGAAAAAAGTAACCGGGAGCAGCGTTAGTCGCGGATGTCACTAATACTTCCTGCGAGAGAAACGAACCCGTGCCAAACGAATCGACGATGAGAATAGAACTTATTGAGTTGCAACGTGCACGCACCGCTGCCGAAGAGAAAATTGCGAAAGCGGAACGATCGAGTTCCTAAATGTTGTCAAAGAAATTGACGATAAAAATTTAGTCATCGATAAGACAAAAAGATCTGACGTATTGTCGCGCCACGCAATTAATTTAATTGCTTACGGAGAACGTCGGTAATTCATCACGCAAAATTTTGAGACCACGGCGTAAGAGAAACAATATATCTTTGCTCGAACGATCCTTCTATTATCGTCCTCCGTATAACATTCGCATGATCGTGGCACGCGTGGTATATAAAGGCACAACGTGGGTCTGCCCGTGGAGTGCAGTTATGAATGCAGGAAAGGGCGCGAAGGTCGGGGGGTTGCACGTGGCGGGGCTGCCTCCGTATTTTGACAGCACGTCGACACGACGTTTCCGCCTTCGGCACGGAAGCGCCAACTTCCGAAGAGATTTATCGCGCAGGCACGTGAGCGAGGGACGATAATTGTCGTGAACTTGGCCAGGGCGATATTTGAATCTTCTCCTCTCTGCCTCTAACTTTCGGCATCGCCGCCGTCTTGGTGTCGTCTGCTGTCCCGCATTTAAAGGAATAGAAATTGCCCCAATGTGAATAAATATTTTACGTGTAAGATTTTATTACAATATATTCCGAAACAAAATTACAGAGATGACAAAGTAATTAAATTAGATAATAACTTTTATGAACTTTTAAATGCTTGTAAAAGAAAGATGAAACGAAGAGAGAGAGAGGGAGAGAGAGAGAGAGATTGATTTATTGCAATTCTAAGGCAAGTTTTCTAAGAAAAAATACAAAAAAATATAGATCAAATAATAATAAGAAAATAATAGGATAAATTGAGATATTATGGCCATACGGAAAAGATGGTCATAGTCTGTAATTTCTCCAGTAATTGCTAAATAATGCATTTTTATAATCATTCTAAAAGATAATATTTACAGTATTTTATATACATTGTTCGAAACACTGTTCGAAACAATCTTATTTTTAATATTATATAATACTTTTACTTTTAACTACCTGCAAAGTTTTGCATGTGTCCTCTAAAAGTTGCTATAACGTCGAATAAATTACTGTTAAGCTATCACAATCAACGTTACGTATATAATAAAGGAACCTAAATTGTAACATGACTTATAATTTGTGCTTTTATTTTCACTATTTATTTAAATGCACTATGATCATCTTTTTCTTACAATTCGGCCAAGATGGCCCACTTTGTTTTTTCATACACTGTTTTTCTTTAAATTATAGAAATCTGTTTTTTTCCTTACTTTAAAAGAATTATAATTGTTATGTTATTATTGCAATATCAAATTTTAAAATTTTCATGTTACTATCGCAATATTATAATTATAACTAAGTCATATAATTATATATATAATTATATATAAAAGATATATACATATGTGTTTATACTAAATATATAAAATTATAAGTTTTATCACTTTAGAAAATATTACATTCATTTTTAACATGAAACGTATATAGCCAACTGTCTCATAATACTATGGCCATTTTTTCCTTAAAATTTTGACAAGATGGCCAATGCATATGTTATAATATTTTGTTAATATTTGAATTCTAATAAGTGTTTTCTCTTTAAATTCAATAGTATTATTAACTTTAAGATTCAGTGAAGTGATATGTCAAACATTATTAAAAAAATAACAAAAATAAAAATGCGTTTTTTGCATTTTGAAAAACTATGGCCATCTTACCCGAGTTTACCCTACAACTGGGAAAAATAAAATAAAGAGAGGAAGAAAACAAAAACAAAGAAGGAAATAATAAAAAGAGAGAGAAAAATATTTAAAAATATTAACACATAATAACTAGGTCTAGTAATGCATCTAATAATGTAAATACATATGCGCGCACTGCGCCGTTAATAACAGAACCAAAGATAATAAACTTAACTTATTTAACCGTTTAGCATTTATATCAAATAAATGTGTATAAACTGCATAAAATATGTTGTGACATCTGTACGTTAATTAAAAAATAGATATATACAAACTTCAACGCGTTAGCGGCCGGTGCATACGTATGTCGAGAAGTATTATCGCAATACGATACGGGTATCGTGACTAATAACGTAACGATACTTCGCATTATACGTGGCATATCTGCTTTGATGCAAAAGTGTATTAGAATACAGCGGCGGGCGAGTTAGGAAAAAAAAAGATGATGTCACCCTCTGTCGACCATATGTGACTTTCCAAAAATACGTAATGCTAATAGTAATTGATGGTCACGTTAGTGCGCCGCTTCCTAATTCGTGTCGTCCATGAAATATATCGAGTGTCCTGTGGAAACGGCGGTACGCCAACAGCTGTTACGCGATGGGCGACGTTGACTTACAATTCACATCTGGTTTACCGAAGACGACGACGACAACGACAACGACATTGCGAGGTATTAGAGAGGCATTAGAAGTTAGTCGGCATTCTTTCACGCATTTCGCACATTCTTTCTGCGGCTGCGAGACTGACAAATACGCGGATACTGATAGTTAACAATTTTGAAAGGATACTAACTCGACATCGCGAAGGAAAAGCAGTCGGGCGAGATTTAATTATGCATTGGAATGATTATTTCGAAACTAGATAGAATATTTATGGAGATCCACGATCTTCAGTCATGAAGGACAGACTGAAGAGAAGAGTCGGAATATTGATAGAATCGTCCACGATATATTTAAATGGGTACAATATTTTTTACGAAGTTGTGCATTCATATTCCTAGACAATTTCGTCTCATAAATCATACCAGTCTAATTATAAATAATGATATATGTAAATGTATCATGTATATTATAAGAATTATTATCCAGAAGTATATAAATTGAGATTCATAAGAAGAGAACATAGACTGATACGTGAAACGACACAACAAAAGATATTTAAGAAGGGGAGCCTCGTTCGGTTATATCTGGATCTTGCAAGTAGATATTTCATCAAATTGCGCACTGAATCAATTTTCGATCTTAAAACACAGTTCAAAGTTGAACGAGAAAGGCAACATCGTAATATTAAATGATAAATGAACAATGATAAAAATGATGCAATCATTATTTAATTTTTAGTATGACGCGCCGCATCATATTGTCCATTTTTGTATCATTTCGCAACCAATAAAACGAAATTTACAGCGAATTAAAATGCTGAATGTGTCTCCCACACATGTCGATGGAAACGTAAAAATATATATACTGACCCCTATATAAGTGCTCACGTACCCATAAACATGCGCACGTGTACGTTGACGTGCTTGTATATTAACGCATTCAAATGCATGTGTATCCGCCTATTCGTGTATGTATGTATTCAGGAGTAGATATTATACATCCCCATGAGAAGATGCGGGCGAGTGACAACCATATGCATTGCGTTGAATCCATAATATCGCAATATGTGAATGTCGACAAGGCGGACTCCGATGTAAAAAAAGAGATTGAAAGCCGACCAGCTACGTCAACAGCTTCCATCCTTTTTCTTTTTTAGGGATAGGTATGTAATGCTTGCTCACGTAACAGAGTGAGGTAGAATCAGATTTTATATCCATTTCATTGGTAATCGGGGGGATTATTAAGTGCTCGCTAATCTCATGTAAATTCGAATGAGATTGCAAATGTCGCAACAGTTATTTTAATGGCGGCTGAATTGTTGCAATAAATATTTTAAAAGATTTTCATTCGTCATTCTCGAAAAGAGGAATCTATCTTGTGCATAACAACCTATTAATAAGCATGAGACGTTTATATTTTGCATTCCGCTCTCGTCACGAGGCATTATACATTCGAATCGTCACTCGTTTTTATAAACACTGCGATATTATCTATGATGAAAATAGAACGTATAAGTTTTGAACGGATGCATTATATATTCACGTAGGTCAAAGAGTAAATCGGTGTTAGACCTGATATCCTGCGCGACGTAGAGATCTTATAAATATAAATGGTCTAATCATGAGCGATGTAGCCGATTTCGGTTAGCATAAAATGTGATTTTGAAATAATGTATTTTGACCCGACGCGCAACAATATCGCAATGGTTTACATTGTAATTTAGTTACGTCACTGTCCGAAGCTATCGATAGCTATTTCATTACATTTAATTATACTTTGATTAATGCTCACACTTGAAACTGAAATTGAAAAACACGAAAAATAAGAAATGCCGGAATTTTTCGGCCAAACCGAAAAGTCTTGGTACTTAATCTTCGTTTATTAAATACATTTTTCAGTTCTATAAACTAATAAATAATTTATTAATCACCAAGATCCGCTTTGATCGAAAAATGGCACTTCTTATTTCTCGTACTATTCATACATTCTAATATTCAATTTATTATTGAAATTGAAAACTCGAATGATTATTTACTTAGACGGTACTATTGTAAAATATAAATGCATAATTAACATTTTTTCCATACATTTTCATAAATTTACCACTGAACTTCTATCAAATAGATTATGCAAACGTGTTAAAAATTATCTTTTCTGCAAAGATACGAGAAAATAGGCATTCAGATTAAAAAAAAAATTTCTTTCTTCTCGATATACCAGTTTTTTTTTTAAACAAATCTCTCGAGATTGCTACATGTCATTTGTTTTCTTTAAACTGACAGTTTTCCTCGAGCACACTTTATATCACACGCTCGCTACATTGTTCGTACGCTTAAAGAACGGCCGAATTAGCTTTGCTAATTCCGATGTAAATGTAACATAACTTCATCCGTGGTTTCGCGCCTCGGCGCTACGGCGAGAAAGAGGTGGCCGCGCGCATATGAAGTGGGCGATAAAGGATCACGGAGAAAGACGAGCGGCAAGAAAGTTACATATGTCGCGTAAAAATCAATTTATCGGCGTCGGATCTCGGGCATTGTTCTCGGCTACGTGGAGCGACGGGGGGGAAGAGATGGGAGGGAAGAGGAAACGGCGTGGAAATGTAAACGTACCGTAAAAAATTCAAATGCATATGTGGAGACTAAGACACGCGCAGATGCCCACGCGCGCACTCGCCGCACGATTGGCACTCCGGGCACTCGCGCGACGGGAACGGCGAAAATAGCGCAACAATCCTGTGGAGAGGGATACGTCTGTTTTCCGCAATTAGCACCAATACCGATGAGCGACAATTCTCCGTCTATGTCTACTTGGGCGCTGTCGAATGAACCTCCGCTCGCACGTTTTCGTGTGCACCTAGGCGCACGCCGCACACACGCATGTTAAGTCGTGTCGAAGCTCGGACGGTTTACAAGTATAATGAGACTTGTGAGCCGCATAACATTACATCGCTGCTTTCTCTCTCTCTTGCACGGGATATAGATTAACTGTTTACATGAGCAGAGCGAAATGGAGAAATCGGACAATTGCGAGATGTTGCGTAAGATATGTAGAAGTTAATACGGAGTACGTACAGTGCGCTATGAAAATGAATGGAATATACTGCCATTGTACACGAATTATTCATTTTAGTTATTTTTGACAATTTTATTCAAGTTTTAAGATGATCTTTTTAAGTTACGCAGAGGTGATCTAATTACTGAGGGCAACTATTTATACGTATTAAACGAAGGGATGATTTTAGAGAATAACAAGTATCAATACAATATTATAACAAATATTAAAATATAATATTATATTTTAATAAATATCTCGATATACTGTAGCGATTTGGCAATTTTAACATTATTTCTTAGATTACGCAATTTTTGAAATCGCAATTTTGTTCTTGTACATGTACATAGATGTACACGAAGTAAATGAGTACTGCTCTTTTTTTTTGGAATATATCTTCTCTCGACCAAGCTAACAGAGGTGCAGCCACAAACGGATGTAAATTTGAACGTTTCACTACGAGCAGCTATCGGCTGTTTGATTTTCAGATATACGTATAATTCCAGATCTGAATTCGGCACTTCGGTTTACGGTACGATGAAATACAGCGTTCGCTGGTTGAGAATTCAAACGTCAGATTTTTCAATGCGAGTGCCCTTGCACGTTCGCGCTGCTCGCATCGATATCTGGGTGGAATTCATAAAATACGTATCGTGTAGAGGCACGTCAAAGCGAGTCTCGCAAAAAGCATCGATAGACCATATCGTTTCAATCACCGATAACGCCCACGATAAAAAGATGCCGCGCTTCACTGGACCATTGAGAGCTCATATGGACAACATGAAAGAAAAGTTGAGTTAAGTGGATTGGTCGAACGCGGGCGCGGTGAGAGTGTTATGGTTTATGCAGAAGATATTCCCCGATGCGCACAGAAGAATTGTCCGCGTAACTTTGTTTCGATGATCTTATATCACAAAATATAAGTAGATAGATTTATACAATTGTGTACTTCGTTGTTTAGTAAACGGCGCTGAAGCGAACATCAATATTCCTAAAATTTAGATAAACGACCGAGAATATCCATTACTTTCCGCCCAGTTACTTAAGCAAATGATCGTAAGTACGCCGAGTCTTATCGAGTCTCCCCTTTAATTGAGACTCCGCTCACGTATCGAGCGCGACAAATTTAAGATCATATTGCACGTAGAACGTCGGAATACCAGCGAAGTCGCGAGGTCGCGTCCGAGCTTCGATGGGTTTTAATAAAATGCCGTGGCGAATGTCGCTGCACAATAACCGTAAAGGCACCTTGCACACGAGCTTGAATGCAAGGGTGGCTCACCCTACGCGTACACGTGCCCGCTACCCCACGCGTGCCATTTCTATTTCACTGACGGGTACGATGGCTGTGAAGGCAGAGCGGGGGCAGCTTTAGCAGAAGGGGCGGTTCGAAAAGGGTGCCCCCCGCACGATCCTATGCAGAGGACTGCTCTATACATATAACGGGCCTTCGCACGTGGACATTCTCAGCTTACCGAGACAAATCCGCGATCCTGCATGCATAAAGTATTAAGCTGTTGAAAATTTATGAAAATGCACGTAATTTTTCCAAGTCTCTGACACCCCTTTTCTCTCTAGCCGCTTTATCTCGCTTTATGAGCGTGTTCCATGAAAAAATATGAATACAAATATGAAGTTTTAAATTTATTTTCAAATTAGAATTATCGTTTAATTCATTGCGAGAAATCGTGTGTGCCTAATATCATTGATGCAAGAAATGTATAAAAAGATTTGGTTATTGATGGATATATGTATTACTGAGATTATTGTGAACCATTAATTGCTGTTATATTTTTTAAGAGTATACAAGTATTTTTCAAATATTATTAAATATTCTACATTTATTCAATATTCTAATTTTTAAATAAATTTAAATTTTATATTTGTGTTGCGGAATATTAAAATTATTCATGTTGATTTATTTTAAAAAATATTTTGTAAAATATTTACAAATAAATAGTAAATCTTTATGTATATTTGCAATTATTCACGTCATGATACCGACAGATGTTTTTATTAAATATCTCTTTTTAAAAATAGCGATATAAATTAAATTACTTTTCTGATAAAAATATTCAATATTACTGGTAATGATATACACGTATCAAAAAACGTACTAAGTATAAAAATATCGCGTATTATATAGTCTCACAACACGAGCGAAAGAGTTAGTATCAGCGTGGAATCGTGTGGCTAAAGCGTTCATGAAAAATGAGTATTGTGCGATAAGTTTATTTGGAATACCTTATCGCGGCTGTAAGCGAGACGCCCCCGAACATATTTCATCCATCCGCTCACTCTCGGCCCCTCTATACTTACCCCAATATTGAAACAGGAGTCGGATCTTAGCGCGGGCCCCGGGGGACAGCGTGGACGCGTTTATATTCGCACTCTCTCGAGCACCCTTGCTACTCTAAAACGGGTTTCGAAAAGGGTACCGGTATAACTTCGAAGCCTCTTATCAAAATAATGGTTACATCTTCATAAATATTTGACCGTTCGTTTTATTGGAGGCCCGCGACTGTCGGCAGATCAGTATGGAAATCAGCGAGCAGAGGGGAGGAGGGGATTCAAGAGATTTCGAACAGATTTGCTCCGCGCGAATTAAAATTTAAAAACGCAGAGATTGGGCTTCAAATCGTGAACACATTTCGTTTACTAAATATTTCATCGTTCCTATCGTTCGTGCAGTCAATGATAGTCTTGATAGTTTTGGATAATCAAACTGTGGATATAATATATCGCGCGATCTACTTTAAGATTTCAGTGCTCCGCAGAAAAAAAAAAGAGAAAAGCTCATGCTAAATTTGCAATTTGATATTTCCGAATGATTCTGCCAGTAAAAAAATTTGGTTTACAATTGTACATGGATATTTATCGTTATTATTATTGATTATTTATTAATAATTATATCTATTTAAAAGATTTACCTCAAGAATAATTATAATAGAGTGCGCACACCAGCAGACGCAAAGAATATTCAACATAAAATTTACTTAAATTAAAGTTAACAAATGATATATATTATAGTTTAAAGTCAAGGAAATGTATACTGAGAATACAATTTAAAGAACGATATGTGTCGGCATATATCTACTAAAGAATTCCCGTTGGCATTCTGAGCATTCTGGGTTGTGATACTTAAATTTCATTAGCTCCCCGACATCCGCTACTATTTATAAATGTAAATTACTTTGATTCGATGGCTCCAGAATTAATCTGATATATGTAGTCAACTTTATATACGGAAATATTTAAAGTGTCTTTCTATTTATAGATACTTTTTTTCTACTATATTTTCTACTATGTATAAATTAGCCTGCTTATGAATGGTTATTGATTGAAATAATCGCATTAAAACTAATTATAAATCAATTATTAATTAATTATAAAAAAATATGTATAATCCGTATAATTTTTTTGTTCTCTCGATTTTAGTTTGATGGCGCGTCGCATCTACTAAACTACTAAAGTATCCTTTTACCCGCTCGAAAAGCTAGAGCGGCCAAAGGCGTCAAAAGTCTCCGCAGCGATTTTTTGCCGTTACCGACACTGGAGAGTCACTAGAGCCGAAGAGCGTGGGTGCCTGGGTGGAAGAGCACACGGTAAGTGCACGCGGGTGTGTAAACATTTCAAATTAGTATTCAGATGCGCAGCTGTTGACTGCTCGACGGCCGCTCGCTTTCGAGGGCTTCTGAGGCTTCGTTTAATTGTAAGAAGGCAGATGCCCTCCTCTTTCTCTCCCGCGCCGCCGTCGCGTCCACCTTTCGCCACTTTCTTCCATCTCCCGACGGCTCCTCTGCGAGACATCGTCGCCCTTTCGCATTCGGACGACTAGCCACCCTCGTGCACTTTTGACCCTACCGGTTGACCGGTCCTCATGTATGGTTTCTTCTGAGCTGACGTCTACACACCCGGACAGAAATACGTGAGCGCGTGCGAGGTATTTTTAGGAAAAACGTGTATCTCGTCACAAACGCGTGCAAGAGACGTTTTGTATTCTAGAACTCGAAGTGGCGTGTTTGCAATGTTACTTCGTTGCTGTGGTAATTTTAAGCTTACCAACACTGTTTTGAGATCACGGGATCGCAAACTCAACGCAGTTTTATGAAAATTAAAATATTGATTCTAAATATATAGATCGTCTACGTAAACTCATGATACAATCGAAAAAATAGAATAATTTCCAATAAAAAACAAAGTGGAAAATGTAAATCTTTTTTTACACAAGACTTTACTTTAAAAGCTTCTTTCAAAATTATAATAGTTAATTGTAATATAGAAATATAAGAATAATCAAATATTGTAATAATCAAATAAAAAAAATTATGCGTTATTATTTATTATGATTAACATTAAAATTTGTGTTTGTGCGTGTTGCGGCGTTGTTAATAATTTTAAATGATAGAAATATATCGTGTTTATACGCAGAACGGATAATTTGATCCAATTATTTTTTGGACATATTTATCGAAAATTCGAGCTTGTTAAAGCATTCGAACATGAAAGAAACTACATAATAACAGCAACAACTCTCGCCATAATTGCCAGCGATTAATAGAGAAGCAATCTCGTCTCTCGACGTGTCGTGTAACAGCGTGGAATTAAAGCTGTCGAGATATAATGACGAGAACATTATATGAATTGCGGATCAATCGGACGGACAGGCCCGCAATTAGAATATTAAAATGAAATGAAAATGGGAACGTTCGATCGGTTTGTCCAATAGTCAGCAATCTGGCGATTCATAACCCATAGTTATACCGATCAGACCGAACCTTGTCTGCTGCAGCGAATAACAGACAAAGCGGTGAATATTAAAACTATCATGCGTTTCATATGTATAAAAAAAAGTGTTTCTCAACTAAATCAAAATTATCTTAATCTTTGCACATTTAGTGTGTAATTATATTAAATATATATCACAATTATCAATTCAATTATTATAAACTTTAGTTATTACAATTTGGAAATTAAAAATTAAAAGATATGAATCTTAATAACAAAAAAATGTTGGAAAAATTGTTAAGTCGCGATACGGATTTCTAGTTTTAATAAAATAATTAATTCATTATCTATTTTAAACTAGTGTTGTAAATAATATATAACCGAATCTTCACGTAGAAATTGAAATTCAGAACCCGAATTTAATAGGTGATGATACGCAACAGATTCGTATCTTCATTCATAGTGAACGCAGTAGTGTGTGGTCTGCGTGAAATGGAAGGAACGGATAATGCGATCATTAATCTGTCAAGCATGTCATGTTATGACATTCTATAAACGATGTAAAATCTGATTAATCGCGGCCATACGGTGGCGTACCTTGAGTAAACGATCGTTATTAACTTAATAAATTTGCTTGGAGCAATAAACCCAGGCGAGTTGGACTTCATTTCGTCCTTGATTAGTTAAATATAGAATTAAGCATATACATATATCCGGTTATCCATCATGAAGTAGCTTACGCAAAACGGTAAATTATAATGCTCGAAAAATAACATATGAAGGAAGCCAGATAAGTCGGAACTCAATTTATAATTAGCTCTAAATCTGCATTGGAGATAATCTTTATGTGTTGCGCGTTTGAAAAAGAAAACAAACGAAAGCGCGCGGGTTTGTGCAATACCAATTATATCATTGTTACGATCAGAATGAATAAGAAGCAATACGCTTCTCGTATTAAAAAAAAAAAAAAAACAACAACTCATTTACTTGACGTAATTAGATGGAAAGCATCAAATTGATTAAAAAATTGTTCTCTAACGTATCACGTAATATTTTTGTGTAATATACGTTTCTAGTATTGTATATGTATTTATCGTTGTTAAAGTCTCGAGAAATGCCTAAATAATAAATATCTATACACATTAGTTATTTCGATATATTTTATCAAAATAAGTAATATACATGGCTATTTATTATTAATAACGTTTAGATAAAAGCCCAACTATCGAATAAAGGAGTTGGAGATGCTCGTCTCGCATTTTCGTTGCCGTTCTCTATCCTTTACGTCCACTGGAACGATAAGATCGCCGGAAGATCATAGATCAAACACCTAAACGCACACCTTGTGTGGCTTGACGCCGTCTTACTGCTTATTATACATTCGTGATACGATAAGAGCTTACGGTAGTTACACCGCAAGGGTAGATACGCACTGTTATAAATGTCAGTATTATACGGAGCATCTCTCGAAAAATCTTGCAGGAGAATTGTTGATACTCATTGCACATGTACGGCATGTGTCAATCCTCGTTCTGCAGTTTAATAGCGAACGTAACCAACTTATCTTATGATGGCCACAGATAATTGAACGAGCGTGCAACGAAGCGTAAACTTTATTAAGCGCATTATCGGACAGTAAGTGTTATTAATGGTGAATAGAGATACTTTAATGGTAGCGATTACAGATAGAAGCCAGTAAATAATTTATTGGTTTAAGCAATTAGGATATTTGCTAATTGCAAGTTAATAGGTGAGTTACATTCGTTAGGATAGGCCGTGGGAAAGCCTGAAGCAGCTTTAGTTGTACACAATACATGGCGTAAAAAGTGTAAAAGACAGTACATTTTGCAAATTAAGCTTCAAGAATGCAAGCAAGTGAAAAGATATTATTTTTTAATTAATTTTGCGTGTGAAATATTAGTTTAATTATAATAAAATAAACGTAAATTAATTCACGCCTTCTTTTCGTAAACGTTGTGCATTTTTCTAGATATTTATCTTCTTTTTTAATTGTTTGCCAATTAACATCGAGCCGCGCCAATTTAGCCGACGGCGATGGAACATATTGCGTCAGAGGGGAGAGGAGTCGGTTTAAGCCTGATCGTGGCTAGAACGGAAAAGAAGCCACGGGTGGCGCGGCCCGATAGCATCGAAAGCGATCCTCTCTCATCCACCTCTTGAGTTAGGTAGTTCTCACTGTACCTAACGCATGCAGATCCCCGCGGCCAGAACAACTCTATGGCGCCAAACCGAGGCATTGTTGTTCCAGGTGCCATTACGACAACCTGCTTACACACACACGTATACACTCTGCCCGTTGCAAAAGGTGAAAGCCACGCGGAAGCGAACAACTCGCCTGCGAATGGTAATGCGAATGGATGAGTGTTTCAGGCGTTGCTTTATCATAAGCCGGTCCGGTAGCGGTAATCGCGCTGTACAAATCGAATCGAACGAGATAAGCATCGTAAGTTTGCCGATTTTGAGGAAAGCGGAAAGATTAGACGCGATGAACGACGCGCACGTGCGATGACGCACTCGTTTAGAGATTAGCTTCAATGAAAAATTAAACATTTCCAGACTTCTACGTGCTCGACAAGCGTTAAATGACGCATTACGAAATCTGAAATGCCTAACTAAATTCACCGTCGAGTGAAGAGTTTACGTATACGTTTCTAAAAGATTTATTTCGAATTACGAAAGATTCATAATTCATAAAGCTGATGCGGATCTACGGCGAAAATGACGCATATCGGTTTGAACACGGTCGGACACACGATATTCTTCTTCCCGTTCTCATAAAACTGATATTCTGATGGGAACGCCGAGGTAGGACGTGACAGGAAAGGGGTCCACACCGCAGCTATCATAATACCGAGACACTCGGAACATAGATCTTGTGTTTATAGTGCGTCATCTACGGCATCCTCAAGTTGATTGGTCAGCTCTGGTTACCAGACAGTCAGGCCGAGATACGGCAGTACTACTGCGTTTTACGTGAATGCATAAAACACATCAAAATATTATTGTTGGGGCCCGCAGATAAATTTGGCGAGACAAAGTGCGTCTCGAGCTTCTCGATTTTCACTCCGTTTCGCTAATTACGAAGAAAAGAATTTATATGTCATAAAATTTATACTATAACCCGTGAAGCCTATTAGCTTCCTCTGCGGTCTTGTACGAACACAAAATTTCCACTTAAAAAAAATATATATATTAATTTAAGATGTGGTTCGGCATCCTAAGCTGCTCGATCGTCGCGGAGGTGGAGTGTTCGAGGTGGAACAAGCGCCGCCTTATGTCCAGTCTTATTCTGTTCCTGATGCGATCGGCGCAGCGGCGGCGCGGCTATACGTAGAGCACGTACGCTATTAACGCCGCGGTTGCGTTGCGGTTAAGGACGCGTGTATGCGCGCAGGAAGTTACTTATCTCGACTTTACTCGATGCTAGGCACCTCAGTGATATATTATTTAGAAGCGTTATGCTAATACGCGTAAGCGCGAGCATTACTTCTAGTTCATGCCCGAAAGAAGAGATAGAAGCTCGCGCGAGATAAAGAACGTCGAAAGACCGTGCGTGATTTACAATGCTTATTTAATTATCTTCATTTGCAGTGCGCATTTTAATAAAGATATCTGATCAGTGGTTTTTCACACCGGGAAGGTGGGATGGCGTCGCGTTAATTTTATTAATCGATTTTTGCTTTGCCCTTATTTGCACGAATAAGTCGAGCACCACGTTGTACTTTCCCGTAAAATTTCAGCACAACCAAATTTCATTGCATTGAAATATACAGATAAGAAGATGAGGGTCTCGATAACTTTCGGTTATATCCGAGAGAATTTATTGCCTCATTTATCGGGTCGGTCATTCGTCGCACGTTTTACTTGACGGTTACGCTCGAGAGGCGTCTGGCGATCGCGCTTCTCTGAGAGAACCGAGTCCTTAATAAGCGAACTTCCTGGAACGCGATGAAAAATATGTTTTTGCAGGCACGCACGATACGTGTCGCGATTTTATTATAGCCGCCGCTCGCTGACGCGCTGTTAGCGTTATAGCCTCCGACTGTTGAAGCATAGAAACAATGCATTCATACATCTCCGTGTGAGTTTTATGACTATCATAATCATCACGTATTAATTTCATAAAGATTACTTAAAAAGGAAAAAGAAAGAAAAAAGATATTCTAAATTTTGTTTAACCGAGTCTTTAAGAAAGCTAAAGACGGAGAACGATTTTCTTGCTCTTGCTCACGCTGTTAAGTAGCGTTGTAAATGTGTTGCACATAAATAAAATATTTCACTACGGCTGAAATTACCCTTTGCCTCTTTTTATTGTACTTTATGTACTCTGAGATATCGATCACGCTGTGATATGAATAATGATTATGGTTAATGCCGTGGACACAACGCTATAAGATCTTGTAATTGTGAAAATAATGTTCTTCCCCGATGCGCTCACATGAACGTATTATATGGCGCAGCGAGGCCGAAGCAAACATTCTGTAAAAGCGGTCAAATCGCTCGCTTCCGCTTAGTCTTTGGACAGGCGACAGGTCAGCGGATAAGGTGGGGCCGACGTTTATGAACCTGCTGCACCTTTACGTATCTAGTCGCTGTACGTGTACCTGACATGCAACTCAATTTTCAAATCGATTTACATACGTTAGTGATTAATCCTCCGACTGCAGCACGTAAAACTGTTTCCTCTCGAAATGTTTCCTCTCGACGAGTCAAACGTAAATACGTTACAATGGAGACGCACTGTGCAAGTTTAATATTTCCTTGCGATAACTAATATAGAATTATCTATCATGGAGTATCGTTAAGTTGTCGCAGATAATAGTACAGGGGATGGACAAAATAATGTGGACACCTAGAAAGTATAAAAAAATGTCTAAAAATTGATTTCTAGAAATATAGCACGATACAGAAAAATACCTCTTTAAATATCATCGAATATCATTGTGAGCAGTTTTGAAAGGCAGAATCATAAACAGATTTTTTCCTCGGTTATCTTTTGAGGATGTATTGGATATATAATCTCAGCAAAATGTAACTTATATTATTGAGAATATAACATAATTTTTGCAATTTTAATACGTATTTGGATTCCACGAGACTCATTATTGATTTTGACTGCATAAAGTTAAACTAATGAAGTGTTTTCGACAACCGTTAATAAAATTGAACATACTATTTGTGCACGTTCTTAGTTTCGCCATTAAAAATTACAATTAGACAGCTAACTTGCGATGTTTCAATGATTACCGCATGTTTCAATGCTTATCTATTCCTGGAACTTTACATCAGTTTAGCTTTTAGTTATCATCTTTGTAATAATTTTTTTAAATCATTTTTTAGCGATTAAGTTTGGTACATATTAATACATATACCGCGGATTTCCGCAAATATTCATAAAAAATCGTTTAAAATTTTTAAAGAAACTTCTAAATTGTTTTAGAAATAAATATATATTGTATATTCGTATATCTAAAATGTATCGCCGAAATAAATTTTATTTCATTAACTTATCACTATTTTTATCTATAGTCAATACAAGCTTAAGCATCCTGCAATAACTCTTAAAAGATATTCTGCTAGAAGAATGATATGAACATTGTACTGGTGATTACTTAAGCATTATAGGATCTTCTTTCAAATAAGGATAAAATCTGTAAAGACAATTGATGCCAGCATTTTATCAATAAAGTGAGTAGTATATTCCCCAAGTGTTCACATATAAATGGCGGAAACAGACGTTATAACAACGTAATACACATAAATGTGCATATCGGCATGACACTAACAGTTATTTGCTTGTTACTTGTTCCCGCGCGATAAGAAATTCAATGGATTTAAGTAAGGGCCGTGAAAAGACGTAACAAACGTTGCCCAAAGTCGAATAAGCAGCTGGGCCGCCTCTGGGGCACCGAGGGCAGCGAGCAACGTTTGAGCCGCGATAAAATTCGAGACTGCACGTGCTCGCACAAATCGAGCCACGATCCTCTCTCTAATTCATATTCCTGCACCTGACTGACCTCTTATTCTCCTGCGGATCTCATTTAACACCCCCGCGGGCAAGTGGTCTCTCCCTGACTCCGCGCCACCGCGGTCATCACCTGCGCCGCCGTGGTTCTTTCTTTTCACGGGGGCACGTGCCCTTTGCCTCGGGTTTATAGGCGAGCCGCTAATTTCTCCTTGAATATTATTAATACCGTTGTCATTCGAGTGTGCTGTACAGATGGTTTGACTCTACATTCGGACAGTGTCTTACCGCAGACACGTGTTTCTGTCTACGTGATCAACACGGAACAAAAATTGTCGTACTCGCTGCGCATCTTTCCTTCAAGAAATTATCACAATTTAGAGCCCACAGGCCACAGAAGGCGCATTTTGTAGCATAATGTTAATTAGGATAAATTAAGAAGATAGCAATAGTATAATATGTGCCGAAAAAAAATTCAAACGTAGAAACTCAAATGTAGATATTAATCTTGCAATCATCGTGACACGAGATCAGCAAAGCTGCATCGAAACAAAGGCCTACGGCATTCGTCAGACGTTTGCTCGGAATAAATTTGTCGACGTTGCTTAAGGGGGAAATGCAGAATTCGCAATGTTATGCCCTATCTCTTTTCAAATAATTGCCGGGTAAAGGTAAGCGAGCCTCATTTTAAAGCGCATAATTGGTCGGTTTTAATTCACGCGCATTTATCTGATGTGTCAGCTGTTTGTTGTGTAACACCACCACCGTTCAATTATGATGCCGCAGATTAACTTTATTTCGCGTTTTTTACGATTGCAGAAAAATCCCTTTCCCCGCATACGCGGAAGTAACTCACTGCGCGGTTAATAGGCGAGTACAAATCGCATTTTAGAGATTCGCTTCACACACACACACACACACACACACACATGCGGATGCACGCGAAGAGCGGCCTACTCCCATTTCCGGACGTGTCGCATTTCACGCTGTTGACTTTCGAAATACGTTAAAAATGTCCGGCTAATTAATAATCATGCGGAATACCTCGAACACCGATTGCCACTTATTCAACCTGTCCTCGTTCATTGTTTACTTCTTCCTGCGCATAACCTCGACGGTTATGCCGACAATTTAGTTGTTTGAGAATTTTGCAGCGGACTCGTAGAGAACTTTACGGTCGGACAGGTGAAGTTGTACGCGCTAAACAGGAAGTGACCCTTAGGTTGTTTGCATACCGGTACTAATGCGTACGTGTCGGAAACGAAAATGTACTACTTAGGATCAAGAAATCCTTACATACGACCTACACAAAAAATCAATTGAATATTCAGGAAAGGATAAAAGGTCTTCATCTTAACTGTGACATAATGTATTCTGATAGCCTTTGAAAATACTAAAAAGCAAGTATTAAGGAGCAAATTATGATGAGAAAAATCGTAACGTATGTGAACAGCGTAGAATTCGATCGTGACGTTATTGAAATAAATCTTCATAGTGTTCGATTTGTCCGGAATGTCCGGTGTGTCGCGGATGTACGGTCCTATAAAAGAGTATAGATGGGGCATAGGAAACATCGCATTAAAAAAGTCAAGTGGTAAAGGTACAATGACTGCGACACGGTTTATGCATTAGATCCACATGTTCTTCATTAACGACAATAAGACGGACCGGAAACGGTTCCGTTTCCTTTGAAGAACATCGACTCAATCGTTATTCTCTGATAAATAACGAGTTATGGAAGTGAAATCGAGCAGTCAACATCGAAATATTCTACCTGCATCGATATCATCTTGTATCTATGTCAATTATATTGCAATAAACACCAATCGCCTGTATCTACATTTTTTCCTTTGCGATAAAATTTATGACAGCGTTAAAATTGCTAATTTATAAATATGAAGATATTGTTCGAAAATATTGAAATTTTATTAAAAGAAAGCATGTGTTAAAAAAATTGTTTATGTCTTAACGGAAGACGTCACATTTTTATATGAAGAGAGATGACGATCGCTCTTGTTTTTTGGTCAACGCGTCGACTTGCCGCGATGCATGACACATGATATTACTGCGATATTAAAACCATAAATAAGACAGTTTTCTCTGTATACGGGAGCGGGAGCATGAAACGCGTATGGACGACCGGAATTGACAAAGTACTTCGTACGTATCATCCGATATTGGTCACGCGAAAAGGAGAACAGTAAAAAGAATCGCGTACGAGGAATGGCCAGCAATCTTGATATAAGTAATGCATTTCTTTTATATCTCTGCGAGATAAAGAATAATGGATGGGGATAGGTCACGCCGCGTGGATAATATGATATCCGGTACTCCCGCGAGAAGTTTGCGGGGATGACGATAATAATAATCCAATGGACCGTCCGAGCCGCGAGAATGTACGACCTTAGCGAGTTTGCGAAATTGAAGGATCGGTCGGTGCAATAAAGATTTTTATCGCCGCTGGATAAACAACAGAAGCGGCATCGATCTTCACTAATACGAAGAAAATATTGCTGAATTTTTTATTAATATGAAAGCAGGGATATCCAGTTTTATTTAATTATGTATTTTATAATGTGTTTTATAATATGTTTTCGTAAAAAAATATTATACACATACATTTTAAATATAATTAAATTTGCATTTCTTAAATTTTATTTATTAAAGTTTATATATATGTGGCTCTTATCTAGTAATCTCATAATATAACATGCTCAAAATTACCTTAATTATACAAACAGTATAAATAGCATATCCATTTAAAAGCAATAGGAGAGCATCTGTTGTTTTAAACATGACGGTATTTACGGCAGCATGATAATTATTGTCTGAGTGGAGACATATTTGCATTAAGAATCAACACTATCGCGGTAACCAATTAAAAGCGGTACTCTAAAAATGAGTCACAAATATTTTTAAATTGAAGCGACACGGCGACAGTTCTACTAATACATACGATTTTTATTTTAAAACATCATGATGACACCGAAAGATTAGTTTATACTCGTTTCTTTTGATGCATAATTAATTAAAAATAATGCGCGCATACGGGAATTATCTATAACTTATATCATTATGTTGTAAGAAAAAAAAGACAGATGCGAAAATTAAAATGGATATGCCCCTAGAAATTTGATAACGACACACAATTTACATAATGATTAATATACATAATAATTAAATGAAGAAACAAAGCCTGAGCTGTAATTGCAGATTATTTGGAAATGTAGGGTGATATAACAAAATTGGCAATATTGAGTCTGCTTCATAATAATAGTAAGTACTTTTTAAACAAATTAGTTAACGAGTTAAATTTATCACTCAACTAATGAAAAGAATTATCAGTTAACTTTGTGCGCAAATATATAAAAAAAGTAATCTTTTCAATAACCGCGATGTTATGCGAAATAAAACTCAATGTTCCAGTATAACTATGAAATAATACATATTTTGTCTCTTGCATTTCTCACGGATACATCTTTCGCAAGATATGAGTTAGAGAGACGCAGAGAAGTGACATATGGTAGGCTCTACGCCAATATCACCCTAGACTTGATGGAGTACTTGGGGAGATTCGCTTAGATTCAACGCTCGAGAACCCGTCCGAACCACCGCCTGACCACCGTCCGCCGTACTTGCTCGCCCCCGAATAGAGCGGCTTTCTTCTCCCCGTGCACGCTTCTTATCGAAGAAATATCATTTTATTTCATTTATGGCCCGGACGTCAAAGGGGGATTTCGCCTTCCAACTTCTATATTTTTATGGGGATTTCGAATCTCAATCATATATTTTGTGGTGATTTGTCCGTCCAAACCTATCTATATCTCAATCTACATACATGTAGCTTTAAAAATGAACTATCCAATTATTATAGATAGTTTCATAGATTTTGTTACAGATCATAACTTTTGCTTTTAAAAGTAAATGACGCTTTAAAATAATAGGCCAATTATTAATACAATATTTGGATAATGTTTTCCTTCTTTCTTCCTTTTTTCCCCTTTTACACATACATATATTTGAATTCATATAAATCTAAAATATTTATTATAACACATAGTGTATACTAATTAAAAAAAATAATAATAATAGGGGAAATTGTAGAGATGCTTGTAGGCATCAAAATTATTAAATTGACTAGCAATTTAATTTATGATATTACGTTTCTTCACGATCGAGCGTAGCGAGATCGTGATCCAAGAAATCGCGAGACGAGTGACGGCGTAAATCATGCGGCCCAAATACCCACTCGATATCGATCGGTATTCCGTGTGATTTTATCGTACATTCAGCCTCGTATCGACTTAAATAGGAACATATCGACTTTTATAGAAATTCCATCGTCGTCGCACGAAATGCTGCCCCTACCCTCCGCCCCTTTCTCGCGCATGAACGGAGAAACGTCAAAATTGATATTCTCCGCTCGCCTCGAGAACTGGCGCGCATAAACCCAGAATCCGATATTTCACGTGCCATATTCTCCCAACCTACTATCACCAACACCGATTCCATACGTGCGTGGCACACGTGAGACACACACAGACACACACCGAGTGTGCATCGCGTTCTTTCTCCGCGCCATGATCCGTGCCGGATAGAACGTGCGAGTTTGGAAGCTACATCCACGACGGGTTGTTTCGCCAGAGGCGCTCACGTACCATATGCGATTTCCTATTTGCCATCTAAGCGTGCGCAAATCTTACCACGATTCGTCATATTTTTCAAGAGACTTCACGGATGTATTGTGTAATAACACAAGAATAAATAACATCGACGAGGAAGTCAAGTTAGAGAAAATCTCTTATACGTAACACAAAATTATTAATTATTTTGATAAGTCCATGTAATAATTACTTAGAGATTTAATATTTCATGTTTCTACACTGGAAAAAAAAATTGTCGAAAAATTAAAATATTTAGCCCGATTATACGTTCAATTAAATATTGAGTTCGTTTAATTAATTCTTGATTAAAAAATTTGAATGATTGACATGAATGAACTATACCTTCTTTGTACTAAATAATTGTTGAATCAACCCAATGTTTAATCGCATCAGACTAAATATTTTAGTTTTTCAAGAAATTTTTTCTCGGCCTAAAGATTCTTCATGTCAATGGAAGGAAAATGAAACAGAAAGAGAAAGAAAGAGAGAGAGAGAGAGATCATTTCTCTTTACATAAATAAATTATAGAAAAATGCGGTATAACATCATAATTCCAGAATGCGTTCGTAAGGAAAAATCGAAATTGAGAAGAAATCTGTATCAACCTTTCACTTTTGAAGAGCTAGATGACAGAACCTCGCCACTTCAGCACGCTCCGCTTAAATCGAGTCGACTGCTCGTTAAATCGAAGTCGGGAGCGATCGACGCTCTCGCTGGGTGACGTGCATAGCGCACATAGGGCAGCATATCCGCGAGGCGACAAGGAAATATGGCGAGCGCGAACTTCCGTGTACGTTTCCACTCGGCTCGATTAGGTCAAATCGTTTGTAATGTCGGAGCCCCATTGGGCTCATTCTACATTCTGCACACTTTCGATATTTCTCGGTTTTCGCTTACCGAACCATCGTCGATTGAGCACCCCGTCTCGGCTTACCCAAAATCAGTTTCGTATCGTATTCGGCTACCCCTCCTAAATCCGGCAGGCATAGGTAGGCGAGTTAGCCGAACCGGCTGAGCTACCGGCTTTCTTATTGATGTCTTTTGGGGAAAACTTTGAGAGGTTGTTTCTACGGTGGACTATAAAGTGACACTTCCCGTTTGGAAACGTAAACTTGTTCGCGGTTGATAGAGCGAATATTACGAGGTGCACACACATATCCGGGCTTGGACGGGGCGGGGTGGGAGATGGGGAGCGCGAAGAAGGAAGATGAAGGATGCGAGAGGAGGGACGAAACGACGAGTGGATATGCGGGCTTTACCCATGGGAGTATTACGGATTCAAGGTGAGTAGAGGTCTCACGAAGTAACCCGAGACATCAGCGGAGTAATATTTCCATATTCTGATATCGAATAAATGGATCGTTGCCGCGCGCACGACGCAGGCATAAATTCTCAGCAGACCTATCATGCATCACGGACCGGCAGAAAGACCCGCCGTGGCTGCATGGTTCTATGGCTATCGTACGAGGTGTGTCGAGAGTGCCGTCTTCCAGGCATTCGCCTCTTGTCATTCGTACTTTTTCACGTGGACAGTCGAACGAGAGTAATCCAGGCAGTTCGATTGATCGCACGCTGTAAGATTTTAAGACACGTCTGACTATTATTCTGATTCGTGTTTAAAATCAAAAGGTATGATCGTTTAAAGGTATATATAATTATTATACTGGTTTATAATAATTTCACGTAACAATTTTCAGTAATAACTTAATTATTGATCAGTTAAAAAAAAAATTATGATATAACAACATACACATGTGTAAAAAACATATCAACAAAATTGTATTATAAATTACAATTTTATTTGATTAAAAATTATAATTTTATCCTTTTTCGGCGACTTTTTCTGTTTAATATATTCTGTTGTTTTACAGACATTTCTCTATTACAGTTTTCTAATCCTATTTTTGTTTCCTTCTCTCTTTGTCCTTCTTTCTTTGTTGTTTCCTACTTGAAACTTCTATCATCTCCTTAGAGCGTGCGAGCATTCTAGCTCTTAGCCACGTAGCGTGCATACTTACATGGCTTATGTCCAGTTGGCCGCGATGTGTTTAACATGTCGCTCTCTGTTACCGGCTAGGTAATTCCCCGTGGCTGTACACGACCCACGACCGGATCAAACTTCCTTTAACGTAAGATAAGATTTCCCCAGGCGAACAATAGGCCAAAGCCACCTTGCGCAATTCATTAAACAAAATATTTAATATATACAACCCTTCACCTTTTCGGATCGCTAAATCGCCTTCAATTCTCGTCGTCACGTTAATTATAAGCGTTTATTTCGAGTATTTTCCAAGTTTTATTCTCTAAATGTCTATGAAATTCCACAATTGACGTATTTCATTGCAACTTATATTTTACAATTAAACTTATGCCATCTTTGAAATAAATACTTTATTTACGTAATTGTTCAATAAATATTTTTTTAATAAATTTGACGAGACGTCTCATTATCCTACACGCATTCTTATTTTAATTCATATATAACATTATAGGTATATATAATTAATGTGTATGATACTTCATCAAATCATCAGTGGACGCGCGTATCGTGATACCAACGTCCATGTCGTTAAATAAAAAACGGGTCAACGCAAGTGAATTCTCATCCAGCGGGGAAAAGTGTGTGGAAAGGGAAGCTAGAACTGCGACCTTGTCTTCCAGGCCCAGGTCGAATGTGTCAACCATACGAACGTGCGACAAGTAACCAGGATCGTTGCCAACGCCCCAGACTGACTGGCCGGACGTCTCGAACCACCAGCCTAGCGTATCGTCATGGGCACAACGTCGTAAACATCGTGCGTCGCGACTTGTAAATTCACCTGTGGCGTTTTAATGGTCTACCACGCGCGTGTATTAGTTTCAGAGACATTAATAACACTGCGGTGAAAGGCTATCACCGATTAATTAGTCACTTAGAGCTCTCGGGCCTCTTTAGCACGGTCCTAAAATTTTTCGCAGAATTCTCACAATCGGATATGCTTTGATAAGGTCCCACTGGTTGAGATCGATAGAAAGAGTCTACATTTTTAAATACTATGGAAAATTATGAAAAATATATTAAAAAGGAAAAATAGTTTTCGTGCGAACAAATAGGTTACAGATAAAATTGTCTTTCCTTTTTAATTATAGAAGAATAATGTCTAAATTTACAAAATAATTTAAAAAAATCAGATATTATTTAATAACAATTCTTCAAACAGTGTAAAGCTAATTTTTGTAGAGCCAATAAATAAATTACAGATATAAAACTGATATATAATTTTTTTTATTATAAAAGAAGAATAACATATACAAAATTTAAAAGATCATATTTAATATCACTTTTTTTTCCAAACACTGTAGAGCTAATTTTTGTTTACAAAAATATCAAGAGATCATCATTTATTGCAATTTTCCAATTTCTTTAGCTTTCTACGTGTCTTTATAATTGAATATTCAATTAGAATTTTAAAATCCACTTGAATTTAGCTTTACAGAGTTAATTTTAATATCCACACTTAATTTCCTGAAGTTTATTTCGCGGATAATCGTTTTTATAATAATTTATTAATCGAAAATTATTGATTGTCTATTAGCAGATACTTTTATCAAGAAAAAAAATCGATTTTAATTGGCTAAAAAAAAATATTTTGCGCATAATCTATTTTGCTCGAAAGCTCTTGTTTGTACTTATTTACATTGATAATAGCAGTAAATAACAACGAGGTGATCTCACTGCGGTGGACGGAAAAATTTATCTGGATGAGATAATTAGATAATAACTTATGGTCAGGGTCATGAACTCTAACACGACAGGTGAAATTAATCCGGAGATTATCCAGGAACGTTTATATTCGCCCGACACGAGGCGACGCGAGGCGACGCGAGGCGACGCGACGCGCCGGGTGTCTACGACGACGCACGGTTCTCGAGCCTAATTCGTGTCTTCCTTCGCAACTTATAATTCAAGCTCGCAGACTGGAACCAAACTGAACAGAACTACGCTAACTTGCACAACGGTAATTATACACTCCATCCAGCCCCGGTCCCGCATTGTACCTGTCTTCCCCGCCTGCCTCCGTAGCCCTTAAATTTCGCTTTATTTATGTCTCGTCTGACGTTCTCCGCGCACGTTGGCTCCAACCAGTTTTGGAATTAATCGCACAAAAACGCGTACGTTTATGTTAATTCATACACGGATGCATTCACTGTGCGTGTGACGGATATTTCGCGAGTAATCGATCCTTTAAAGAACACATTTCAAGTCAGATAAAATTAATTTCGCTTTGTATAAATTTTTTACAATAAAAATGCTAGAATAATTTTGTATTCTAGCATTAATGAATTATCAGTATACAGGGTCACTGCACCAGTCACTGAACAGTCACCAGTAAATGACTATGTTTAGAAAAGTATTAAAATAATAAGACTTTGAAATAATAAATTGCCAATCAATTGTATTTTTTATGATCTAATTTTCATAAACATTTTATTAAAATATCATTTTTTATTTAAAAATGTAATTACATTAAAGTTTCATTTATATGTTCATTGACTAGTTCAATTGTTTATTTGTTCATTGACTGGTGCAGTGACCCTATAACGATAGTTATAATATGTACGTATTGTAATCTGGTGAATTTTGTACGTTTGCACTGATTTCGCGTTTATCGCAAAGCGTACGAAATAAACGCGTGATTTTTGAATTTTATTTTGCCATATGCTTAACGTTTATGAGGCTCGCGAGTGCCTAGTAGATAAACGTCGCGTGTTAACAAACATTTAGACCCTGTCGCTTTGTCAGGTCGGAGACGTATCTTTTTCGACGCGCACCCGCGTTCCATTTTAAGCCTCAACAATACTGACGCGGCGCTGCGAAATTTACTGTATCTGGCGCCACTTCTATATTTACGATGGATACCGAGAAAGAGAGATATCTACGTGATTCAACGGACAGACGAATAGAACGGCAGCGCGTCTCCGGCATACCCAGTCTGACGCTCCTTCCGCTTTTCATTCCAACCCATGCCCTGCGTCCGACCGTGTTCGAATTAAAACGCGAATCTTAACTGACGAACGTGCGTCGTGCACATTTACACATGCCACTTTGCGGTCACGCTTAATAACTCGAAAATTAATCCCGACGCCCCGAGTCACGAGAACAAAGTGAGATAAACGAGCTTATTCCCCTGGGTGCTAATGATATTATGTTGTCTCGTCTATCTCTAATGTTTCGTAAAGAATTTAACAAAAATTTGATATTTCAGATTAATTATAACATATGATAACGCTTCGAAATTTTCTTCACTGCGATTTATGCAAATGGATATTTTTATTTTAATTATTTCTCAGTGTATTGAGAAATAAAATCGACAAAATTAATAAAATTATGTCAATCAAATTGCAATCGCTGATCATTAATCGCATCAATTGCATTAAATAGAGGGAAACCTGTCGGTTTCCAAATACTTCTGCGAAAATGAAGGAAAAAATCCACGGACTTGCGTGCGAACGGTATACAATGGCATTATGTAAAGCAGTTAGTGATTTAAATTTCGGAATAGCATACGCGACCAAGACGGCTCGCACAAATCGTTGATGAGAGTGCGCTCGTATGCGAAGATGGAATTGCTATGCAGGACGCGCAGGAGCAGCATAACGGTAAGGCTCCGCTCGCAAACGATCGGTGGTGTCATTGTGCCGCCACAATGCAAGGTTATTCATCTTAAATTCTTACGGCGACATCAATCCTATCGTTCGATAGAAATCTCCCCTTTTTCAAGAGAGTGTTTCAGCTTCATTAGAAAGACGTGTCCCATGAATATGCGCGATACATAAGCTGATCAAGTTGCCATATCTCGTCGCTTATCCACGCAGACAATTTTCTTTGTAAAACCTTTCACCAACATTACTCGCATCCTGATGCCAGTAATCTCGTTAAGTACCTCCCGTGCGTTTAAGTGACACGTTACGGACGAATGTCCGAGACGGACATGTTGAAATACGAGAGCTGTCTGCATACTCGATGTGACAACAAAAATAATTAGAAAAATAATATTGGATTCTCTATTATGTATCTCTACTCTAATTTTATTTATTTATTTATCGAAATATATATATATTGCAATAAATGCTTTTCACGTGAGGAAAAATTCACGTGTTTCATATTTTAAAAAATCTTAAATAAAAGCAGAGCTGTTTCCCCTTGCAACCATTCGTTTTTGGAATCGCGCGCAATGCGCATATTATTATTCATGGTCAAATAACGGTGATACTGCTCCGCAAAACGTTTGTAGAATACGGTGCACATCTTTCAAAATACATGTGCTGCCGAGTTGAATTTCAGCAACGTAAAAATGTAATTTTACCGGAATAAGTATAGAAAGTATTTACTCTACATTTATGTATATACCGTAAAACAGGGTGGCTTTGAAGCAAATTTTTTTTGTTTTGCGCGCAGAGCGCGTACTTAAGACCTCTCCTTGTCTATAAGATTCTATATTTTTTAAAAATTAAATTATTTAATAAAAATTACATAGTCAAAAAGTTTTTACGCAGAAAACGCATAAAACAAACAAAAAACTGTTTGGTCCTGTTTCACAGTAACCGTGTAATAAATATAGAATTTGATAACGTAAGTAGACTGACTCGTTTTTAAAGGAAATTTTAATATAAAAGTTGAGAAAAGTTATATGAAATAAACAGTAACAATAAAATTGCTTAACTTATCATAATTGTTCTTAACACATAACTTGTACGTAATTGATGATACTTGACATCTTACTCAAGAAGGTCGTTAGGGAGAAAGACAGCCGGGTATTTTCACACTCCAGATTTAAGCAGTTTTTCGTCGCGAGTAGAGCATATCAAGAAGTAGATGTTGTTCCGGGTATACCTTTTGTGCGGTTGATAGTATGTGTACGTCGAATATATCTACGTATGGTGTACGTGTATGTGTGTATTTAGAGTAGCGCCTCGCGTGGAATACACGTTGGCTGCTAACTCAGCTGACCGGTCATTAATAAACCGAAGCCATTACCAAGCAACCTCTGAATGTGCATGACCCTCCATGTATTGCAACTATGTATGAGTATATGCGAATGCGCGTACGTTTGTGTGCATATATGCGCGTGTACGTGTACGTGTGTGTGCGCGTCTAAAACCACTATCCTCAGAGTTTCCCTCTCCGATCGAGATCCAACCCACGCCAACCCTCCCGTTCTTGTAGCACCCCCTTTGGAGGCCCCCTACATCCTCTTTAGCCGGAACAGTGTGGCGGCCAAGTCAGGGTATAGTCGACCGGTTATAGTGTTGCTCCCGCCGGCTTGTCATTTATAAATGTCCTCGCGGAATGACCCGTCCGTACATCTCATCCCCTAAGCGCGGTCATTAAAGTCAGCCATACTTGCGTCACAACACGGAATATTTGGCACATATGAAATAAATGATTTTCTTCACTTGCAAAAATTGCAAGTTAATATTACTGTAACGAAGTTATTCGGCGTGAGAGTAACGAAAAAAAAAGAACTGATAAAAGAAATCAGCAGTTTCGATCGGAAGACAAAAATGCATGCGATCTTTCAAACGTGACAGTTTGCAAAGGAGCAGCGTTTCGCAAGAAAAATAGTATGATTGTTATATACTACAATTAGCTAGTCGTTATTCAACCAAAGAGTCCGCTGTCTTTAATTGCACTTTTAACCACGAATTCGAATCGTAAGATGCATAATGTATGAGTATACCGTTTGTGGCTGGAGGTGAAAAATACGCCTAAAGTCATTGCGATTCTTCGCCAATCGAAGAATCAAGGAATTACGGCGAATTTAGATTCTAATCCAGTCGATGCACGATGCAATTGTTACATATGCTCACATGCCATCATGCTTGTTTCCAAGTATACGCGCAACACGAGGGGATTCAATATGAATTCGAAACTTACGACGCAACTTCATAAACGTATGAGACATTGGTTCGATATATGTGCTATTTAACTTGACGAGAAAAATACAAACTTTTAATAAATACTACATTTTATATTAAATTCATAAAAATATTGACATTTATTTCTATAACGAAAATTACAAGTCTAATTTTAATAATAAAGTTACACTGGTTTCAAAATTTGACACGCTTATTGGAGGGTAACCCACAGAGATATATCTCATCTTGTCGCGACTTGTTTTCCTTATATTTGAAAGAATCGGTATGCCAGTAAGGGTGACGTAGCTCTTGGATAGCGTTGGATAAGAACGCGAAAGTCTCCTTTGTCGCTGTCAGCCAAGATTTGAGGGAAAATAATACCATGCCACGAGGGTGTTTTGTCCTGTTGCAGCGTTGGCATTGAATGGCGTGACTATTGTAAGAATTATTGTATCTCGGCATATAAAATTGCCCTTTACAGGAGACTGTATGACAAACGACGCGCGAGAGCAGAAAGATTACAATACTGAATATTGTATTTGAATATTTTTCAACATTTCTTTGAAAATAAATATCTAAATTGAACGAACGTATGTCAACGTGTATACAACGAATAAAAGTGTAGTGAATCGAGACTACTAGCGATGTCGTGTAAAAAATTCAACGCTCAAGTGCTTCAATATTTATATAGGTTGTCCAACATGGCCATAAAAATTCAAAGAAATTTATATGACGGATGTACCAACTTCAATAGTGTGCAGCATTTTTGTGAGTTTTTTTTTATTACGGATGATCGATAAGATGCTCGATTGCAAAGGAAGCGAAAAATGGTAAAGTAGAAAAACTTGTTCTTGTCAGAAGGCGGACTTCATGACACCTGTTAACATTTGAAATTTGATCGATCGATGACGACAACGTCGATACTCGTCCATAACTTTATGGGGGTAGCGCGTAAAGGAGGAAAAGAAGGCATATCAGACAGTTATGGTATAACTCTGTATGGGGGATACGCGAAGCAGACAGATCGTAATATGATGTCACTGGTCCATGGAAGTGCTGAATACAAGGTTTCCCTCTCAGAATTGACGAGTGCGTAGCAAACCGTAGAAGGAAATATTACTACAAAATATTTTCATACATTGTTATAAAAATATACACGCTACTTTGATTATATAAGGATATTTTTAATATACTTTCCGAATGCCCGCATGAGTCTCGCGTTTACATTCGATTGATCGGTTAGAGAGAATAAAACGATGACTGGTTAAATAATTCGTAGGTTGAATAGCATTGACGTTCATCGTGCACGTGAAATTATTATGCAAAATTTGCGCGACAAAAATTTATGATATTATCATTGTTAA
This sequence comes from Solenopsis invicta, assembly GCF_016802725.1. Classification (NCBI taxonomy): domain Eukaryota; kingdom Metazoa; phylum Arthropoda; class Insecta; order Hymenoptera; family Formicidae; genus Solenopsis; species Solenopsis invicta. Next base: position 29,755,282 of record NC_052664.1, read on the forward strand.
GCATCCGCGAGATATAACGTAGATATTTGGCGCTGCGATTTTTTGAATCTCTTGAGTATATTTCCATGGGCAATGTATCGTTTACATCGTTCCTATTTCCACACCCTTTTTATGCCATGTCCCTTCAACCTCCACGTACCCCATCTACGTCTAGAGGATTCGATATTCGAACATAAAAATCAGCTTTGTCCGGACATGCCGGAGGGGATTGTGCGCGCGAGTTCGTACCAACGTATTTGTTGCCTTCGTATAGTATTCTCGAAACGATATCTCTTCGGTATTTTTCATAATTGTTTTTTGAAAAATATTCCATGTTTATAAAAATATGATGTTAACCTTGTAGTGTTACCGTATTTAACTCTGGGAGTGCTACTGTGGATGAATTTTCAAGTTCTAATTTAAGTTTAATACAGCTTTCGTTATTAAAATTTTGATAATTTAAAATAACATTTAATAAGATTTTGTTTATATTAACGTTAAAATAATTCTGTTGTTTTGATAACTTACAACTTATGAGATAGAAAAAAATATAAAAAAATTTTTAATTATGCGTGTAAATTTTCATCCAGAGTGTTAATGCAAGAAAAATATGAATAGCACTCCAGAGTTAATACAACCTTCATCAATTAAATATAAAAATTTTTAAGCAAACAAAATCGTAAATTAGTCTTACGAGACATGGAGCATTTCCCTGAATAAATAATGCTTACAATTTATATGACGATCAGTTCAAACGTACTTGTTTTAAAATCTTGCGCCGACGTTCAAAGTTTTATACACGCCAGTTCAATGCTCGATCGATCGCCCCGTGAAGCGTCCGCCACGAGAAATGATTGGCGAGTTTTAAAACGGGCCATAAATATAACGGACTCATCAATAATGCACGCGCACTATCAATATATGAAGAGAGAGATGCGAGCTTATGTATCAACGTAATGGCGGTCCATCGGTATAGCTACCGCCGCCGAATTCGGGGATTCGCGGTGCCTCTGGTGGAGTGCGGGGACCCATATTGCGGCCAGGATGTTTCATTAAATATTTACATAGCACCGTGCTGCTATCAGATACGCTTCAAAATTCATGTCGATTGGCGCGCTATGGACGCCGATTGAAAAGCCCTTCCCCCTTTGGGCATAACTTTACGAACCGTGGAGCCGGAAATGACGCCGTTTCTGCGTGTTCGGGAGTAATCATTACGGATTGGATAAATATTTCAGTAACGAAAAAGCTGTCCTCTTTCAAAAATAGTCTAACGAAAATCACTGAAAATTAATCGTTCTAAAAATGTTACGCGTTTGCGAATCATATCTATATTAAAAAAAATTCTCAAAGAAATAGAACACTGATATATCTAATTTGATCAATTATTTATATGAATTTTTAGTAAAGGATGAGTCTAGAAATGTACGGGGCTAAATAAATGTTGCGCGAAAATGTTAAGATTACGTGCAGCGGCGATAAAACGTTTTTTTCAGGCGTGCAGAAATGTTATTAATAGATCAATAGTATTTGAAATTCCAGCAGGAGGTGAGCCCACCGCAGAGAAATTTCATTGGTTATCAGGGCTTTCGAACGAGCCCGTAGTTGACGCCTTTGGTCACATTGATTCGTCTGCAGTGAGAATAAACGAGAGGTTGCAATACGAGACCGGGTACTCGTCATACTCTCACGGCGTCGATGGTCACTCAATAGCCGATAGTGAAGGCTTAACGAATCACAATGCAAATGGCAGCCTGTGAATTGACTACCCAGGACACGCGTCACCGCCACGGCACAGCCGATCGGTGAATATTGAATTCCAAATTCCTCAATTATCGGTGACAGTGCTCTATTTGTTATACTATCTGGGAGCGAGGCACGTAGAAACGATGAGCTTAGCCCGAGTCTGCGGCCTAAAATATGCCGTTTACAGTGACGTGAAGGTACGCGACGAGTGCGTTGCATATGTAATCCCTACTTAGAGTCACCATTACCGTAATATACGACGCATTAACCAAGTTTCTACCTTCGATACAGGACTCCCTCGACCGCTCTTGTGCGCGTCTCTTCCTCTACCTTTTCCCCCGCCCCCTTCCCTCTCTTGTTCTTCCTTTGCTAAATATATTAAAGTCACATACCAAACACGCGCTAATACTAACTTTGATAATACTATTACAGCTCGTAATCGGCATTTATCCATTAAGTTTTTGTTCTTGCGTTTTTTCCATGTGTTTTTCAGGAAACACATACTTCGGAGTGTGAATAAATTACCTACGCTTTTCTCTCTTTCTCTCCTCGCCGCTTTAAAGATAGACGACTATATACTTTAGACAAACGACTAACTGTTTTCAAGCTGCTCACCGGATATGTTGATGTTAAATGAAAAAAGGGAATGCTTGTTGCTTGAGTTCAATATCTGACACGCATGGTGCACTTAGTATTCCGCTTCCTGGCATGCAGTACCATGAAAAGTTCCCTGTTCCATTGCTCTAAGACCAATACTTAAGCGTTCCATTGTACATAGAATGCCAAGTTATTTACTGTGACTTTTAAATAGCCCGCACCTGAAATGTGGTTTGGCGTACAACCAAGGAAACAAAGCTAGTAAATCCTAACAAAGCTAAATCCTAAGAAAGCTAGTAAATCTTGACAAAGACGCTTAATATATTTACAATACACAATCTATCACGTAAATAGGATACAAAAGTTGACACGTATTTGTAAATACTGTTAATATCTTATCGGTTCGTACGTGACGTTGGAGAAATTAATTACTTGAAGAAACATGCAATTGTTCTATTCTATTGTTCTATTCTGATTTCTTAATTTTAAAAATTAAATACTTTGAGTTAATAAAATAATACTTTGATAATAATAATAATTAAAAAAGAGATTTAATAAATAATGATAATAATAAAAGAGATTTTAATATTAGACCTCTCAAAAGTGAGGATAAATACTATTGTTTCTTTTATATTCATAAATTTTAGATAAATTTTAACAAAACCTTTAAAACGAAAATTAAGTTTGAAAGGTAAATTAACATTTAAGGCATGTATTATTTAGTTGCACTTTTTAATCAAGTCCAATGTATATTAAAGTCATTTATTATTTTTATTTGTCTATTGTTAAAATTATTGATTTTTCAAGAGAGTGTGATCGAGGAAAACGTGAAATTCCTATACAAATCTTTATATATCAATATATTTAAATATTATATATAATTAAAATAATTAAGTAATAATCAATGTAGCCGTATATCACAGTAATCTGTATTAAGCCATACAGGCTCTTGTAATACTATCATTCCCCTTAATTCCTTAGGCTCCCCACATTAAGCGTACGATTGTAAGTCTTGGGTCAGATTCGGCTTGAACTTGGAACATTAAGCGGTTTCCACCTTCGTCGAACTGGTGTACTCCTCGCCTTGCACTCCTCTCTTATCCATCTTTACTCGAAATTCGCGTTCGACTCCTTCGATGTGTAACTATCGAGTTCCTCAAGTTCGAATTCTCTTTAGATATCCACCTTAGCGGCGTCTGCCAATAAAGGGTCTAGCAGACTCCCCCGACGCTCAAGTGTGTCCAGTGTAACTCGGTGATCTCCAACTATCCCATAGGATTACCAACTATTCTCGAAGACGGGGCCATCGGGGATTAGAGCTGCTGGTGGCTGGTCCCGTCGTCCCTTCCGCCAAGTACGCCTTTCCATGACCATCGAAATCACCTTCCCCTCGCTCCCCCATCCTCGATCCCTTACTTCTGAATCCTATAGTCCAGGGTGGCTCTTGGACGGGCCAACCGCCACTACACCACCATCGCTGAGCCAATATCAATTATAAGAGAAGACAAGAGCCCTGCAATCACGCCCGGGCAGACCTTAACGGATCAAAGGTCTTCCAGCTCGCGGCTGTATGGGATCACCAGTTTTTAGATAAGAAATACTTCAATTAACCCCCGCCACCCCTACTCATCTGCTATCGCCTTGATCCTTTACCTCTCTGCAGTCGGAAATCTTTTTGCTATTCCACACTACGGAACAATATTGCTTCCGGTTTAATCGAACACGAATCCGTCGTACAAAAGATACTCGTCGAGTTCTATGATAATTATATCTTATATCATAAGATACCAAAAAAGCTAATATTTTAAATTTAATACACGTAAAATCATTAAAAAAATTTTTCAAAAACGGAAATCATTATTCTATTTTTAATTTATTAAAATTTAAATATATATTTATCAAATAATAATCGTTTAATTATGTGCACTTATACAAAGATGTAATAGATGTATATATTTAAGCAAAAATACGATAACTAAGGTAATCTGAAAAAAAAAAAAAAAACAATTTAGAAATAACTCTAGGGTCTGCAAATGAAATTAAAAATTCATGAGTCAAAGTCAATTAAGATTGAATTCCGGAATGTGCTAATATAATTTACGCATCTCTCTTTCGTTCCGCCCATATCCTTCGATTTGTCTGATATTATGTATATAGGGTACTTTGCGACTTCAATGGTACAACACAAAATTTCCATAAAAGTGAAAGAGCATTTTGGTATCTATATATTTATCGCGACGTAGCCATAAGGCGATGACATTTTGTTGATGCGTAAAAGCATATGTGTTACGCACCCTTCTACCAATACCATAAATTCTTGAGGACATTTATGAGAGTGCACCTCCCGAGATCTTATCGTGCATGAAAAATTCAACGTTTCATCTGTCCCGCGGAACAGGTCCTGCAACTTTCCTAATGACACTCATTAATTAATTTATGGACTAACGTCATTTGAAAGACCTTCGAATATACATTCCATACTGTCGCTTTTCTGTCCATCCAAATTTTTTTTCCATCTATTCCTGTTTTAAAAAAGTTTTATTTCTTATTTTTATAAAAAGTGAAACTGGAGCAAATTGAGATTTTGTGATCACGTGACATTTACTTTACGTTTTCGATTTCGCAAATACGCGAAACTAGTTTTTGCCGCCGCCGTCTTTCACAATCTTATAACCCCATGGATTCTCATATGCACTTAATTTTCATTGCTGACCTATCGTACGTAATATTATAAGATATATCGTAGTCTGTGGCTCCCTACGGCATACTGACCGTTCACATATCTTCTCGACTCTTCGACTGTAAGCCAAACTCGACTATCGCATTTCTACTCTTAAAGAAAACGTGTTTCTCCTTTTTATTTTCATTTTTTCCATACTTTTCTAAAAATTACATTTATATCTCTAGATTTCAAGAGATAATCTTTGCGTAATAAAGATAGAACGATGAGAATATATAATTAAAAGAATTAAATAGAAGATATATAACAAGATAATTTATGAAAGTTATTAATGTATTTACCATTTCATCTATTAAAGTTTTAATTTCCTGAATGCTTAATTTGCTCAATATTTTATTTTTTAACGTGTATAAAATAATTTCCTAAACTTGTAATAAAGAAAATATAAATCTTTTGAATTAAAGAGATCTTTATGAAATTATACTCTTTTTAAATTATAAATTATTGTTTAATATCTGCACGCGGAAGAATGTGAAGAAAATAATATTTATGACCGTTGATGGATTGTTAAAGAATGTTTTACTAGAACGAGAGCGAATTGCTGCATATAAGGTTAACGGATGAAAGACGGTATGAAAGAAATTCAATTCTTCAATCAAAGCTTCTAAGCTACAAACGCGGCTTTCTTGCTGCATCAGAATAATCTTATAAATATTTTACAAGCGCACGCAGATTCCAGGGGAGTCGCCGACGTATCTCATGGGGCCTACAACGACGAGGGTGTTTGCGCGAGTTCTTTTTCTATTATACCGTGATTTTTTATTGACGAAGTGGACACTGTGGTCTCGCAAAGGGTCCGAGGACATCTATTACTTTGTTACTTGCTTTTTTCGCCGCTGCACACCTCAAATACATGAGCGCGCTCACACGCTCACACATGCCCGGCCCCGCTTCGCGACCCTTCTTCGCGAAGGGTAGAAACTTGGATAGAGGAAGGACGGAGAGAGTAAGAACGACGAAGAGAGAGAATTCGCGCGCTGGAAGAAAGGTGGAGGTGGAGGAGGGAGGAGGGAGCAGGAGAGATCGAAGGAGAGAGAAGGAGAGGTAGCTCGGATAAACTGATGTACTGGAGGGAGAAAGCGCGAGAACAGGTCAGTTTTGTCCCAGGCGTGCAATGCTCGAGGCCATAGATCACGCAATATCAGTTGTCAGGCTGACTCGAACGGATCGAATGGCGGAGGCGATGGGGTGGACACGGGGCTGCCGGGACAACTGGACACTGACTGTCCCTGAAGTGCGAGTGATGACCCTCGGGGGAGCCCCCTGGCCCATGCAAAAACGTCGCGGCCGACTCCCTCCGCTCTTCGCCTAGGTGACCCCTAGCCCAGCTACCGTCCACCGTCACCTTTTCCCCGTTTATGGCAAAGGACACATAAAAAGGAATATGTAACGAAGACCGATAATTCACGTTGCTGGTTATTTCTCCACTCGAATACTCTCTCTCTCTCTCTCTCTCTCTCTCTCTCTCTCTCTCTCTCTCCCCCGCAATCGAGCTAACCGGGGAGGAGAGGGGGACTTTTTTATCGTTCGAATTCTCGGACAGCGGAGATTTCCGTTGTCCGGGAGGGTTTGAATATGGTTTGATAGGGCCACCGCGCAATCGGCCTCTGTGTGTTTCTCCGTTCTCCGTTTTCCCTGCAGACCGTGAATACGAAATTGCCCGGTCGCCTCACCGGTGCCCCATTCGCCGTTGACTTATTTATGTGATTGCCTATCGAGTCGATGAAAAACAATGTGCAACAGAAGTGTAAAGAGGCCAGAGGGGAAAGATCGATGGGTATAAGGGTGATTCTTCTCTATCTTCCTTGACCGTTTGATGTAATTCTAGCGGATTCTCTTCGTACTTAATGTCTGAGATATATAAGGTATGTTGGATACTATTCAACAAATCTCAAATGCATGCCGAATGCAATGTAATTCAATATATGTCAGACAATTCATCAAAGGAGAATGTTAAAGTCCAATTTTTGGCCTCCCTGCGGAACCACAAAAAGTTGTTGTTTGTGACTCATATGAAATAATGAAAATAGTTTTAAATCCCAGAAATACGGAGAAAGTAGATTTTTTATATCATGTACGTTATATCATGTCTCTTTTTGTAAATCGAGAATATTCGTACACTACGTTAAAACTTATCGTGAATCGAATGTATCGCAAGAGTTTCTCATGATAATTGGTACTTAAAGGTTTTTAAAAATCGCTGATCACGAATATGTTATTAAAAGTAGCAACATCCTCCTTTTATATATTTTTTTTTTTGCACACTTTGTCCGCGTTGACAATTTAGTTAAGCCTGTGTATTTTCCTAATTAGCAATGAAATTAATAGTTTCCATCTGTCAAACGCTCAGTCTATTTCTTGTATCACGCAGAGAATGAAATGAGAGTGTCTAAACTACATTTACTTAACATGAAGACTGTGTCCAATGTCAACATAAGATGACAAGTACTTACAATTAGCGATAAATAGACCAACAAAGGTGAACGAGCTATATCCTCAGTGATTAATGCAAGTAGTAAAAAGTCGTATTAAACTTTGCATCGTGGACATTGTCAGAATCAATAATATAATACATCGCACGGAAAACAATGTTTTGTGTACAGAATACGTATTGCATTAGAGAAGAAAGGCATTATTGTTACAAGTGGTAATTAGAATAGTAACTAGAAGTGGTTTGCGTGTAAATCACAATGTCTTCGTCGATGAAACTTCCACTACGAGATCCTTTCGATCTCGTCAAGAGACTTTTTTCCTCATTGCGTCTCGATGAAAGCGGAAAGAGTAAAGCCGCGAAGGTAAAGAAGACGGAGAGGGAAATATAGAGAGAGCATTCGAATCTCCTCGATCCGCCTATAGAAGCGTTGGACAAAGCGACAGCGAGCACTAAAATTAGCGGCGAACAATGCACGTGGCCGGATTCAGACAGAGTTAAGTGTCACTGCTCCCTCCCCGTCCTGCCGTGCCTTCGTCGTGTCGCAGTCTCGTGTTCACTGCCGACTCGTTCCCGATTTCGCTCGTGCTTGCCGCTTTTCTTCTTTCTCCTGCCCTTTTTCACCGCGTTTATCTTCTTTTTCTTATGACAAATGGTATAAATTCGAGATTCGGGATCAACGCGCGTAATTGCGCTATCACTATCCGCGTCGCGATGCCGAAAACGACTATAACTGGATTGTCACCGTTCTTCATCGTTCTCGTACGTGATGCGTGCCGGCGTTGCACGCGTCTATCTATAGCGACGAAGCACGATCGGCGTAAGCGCAGTCAGCGCGCGATAAACGCTCGCTTCTCCTGTCGTCGGTCCATTTCTTCATCTGTATTGTCTTTTCCGTTTTTCTCTCGGTCGTTGCACATCTTTCTTCTCTCCTGTGTTTTCTCACTAGACAACTATGCCTTTAATGTTTCCAGTTCTAACAATGAATTTCGATGTATCAGTTTTTTTTTATCTATGACTATCTTAATCTATGAATTATTTGTATACTGGTAAAAACAATTTTACTGTAGTATCTAAAAATTTAGCTAAATACAGATAAGAAAACAATTTTGTGTTGGACCATCAAAATATATAATTATGAAACACTTCATGTATAATGAAAAATATTGAAATAGCACAATTTTTAAAAATCGACTTTTTAATCGCATTCATTGAATTTAACATACATGAAAAAATTGTTAATTTATAGATATTGCAATAATCCTCGTTCGAATTTGACATATACGCAAAAGAAGTCAATAGCTTCAGTAGTTTTTGAGAAATCTTGTTAACCAACTTGAAAAATGTATTTGTTTTTAAGTTTATGTAACGTAGAAACTAATAAATATTTAATTATACTAAAATTTGTAAATTTTCACTAAATATGTATAAATAGATATGTAAAAGAGTAAAAGAATATGTGCATAGCGGATTTCTTTAAAAAAGTTTCCTCAATTAAGTAAACTTTTTCGCGCTCTAGAACGTTTTCTTAAACACTCAATATAATTTTTTTTCAACATATAATTATTTTCAGATCTGTATCTCAGCAAAATCGTTCCTTCCACGTAAAAAAAACATGTTTTATATAAAGCATGATTAATTCTCACTCAATTAATATACACATTGTGATGTTTCATTATTATACAATTTATGCGAGTTATTTCCATGTGACTGTAAACACATTTGAGAATTTTTAGAATTTTTAGTTTTCGAGATCGGGGTACTATGTGTGTTATCAATTATTAACAGAGACTTGACTTTTCAGCGTGCAAATTACTCTTCCTATGTTATTTTCAACTATCCATTTGTTAATGTTTGATTTTACATACGACATTCCAATAAATGCTCAGATAAATTAATGCTATTGATAAGTTTGTTGGCAGAGGCATCAATAATGCCTCTCGATAATCCGATAGCTCCGTGAAAATATTTAATACAACATTCAGCGCGGTCTTTATAAATCACCATGTCCACGAACTATATTCGCGATGTACGCTACGTCAACCTTTGAAATGTTTATAGCATTGAAAAACATTTCTCGAAATGTCACTTTCAAACATATATTTACACAGTATTCCATTTAAAAGTTGTTTCCAGATAGAGCAGACCGCAACGTACTTTAATATATCATTTTTTATATACAAAATGTATTTTCTTATTAATTGTCAACAATTTCACAAGCGCCGACAAAAGTATATAGTAATTAATCGGGCATGAAGCTCGACAGTTGTCAAGATTCTTAGAAGCAATCACATTTCAGTTATCCGAACGAATAAACATGCGGGGAAACGCGACGAGGGGGAGCAGATGAATCGAAAGTTTTTGCGTGGCGCGCGAGTGCTGAGGACCGTCCATGGAGAATTATCGGGGTTGCACAGCGGGGGAGGTAAAGAAGCAACGTAAGTAGGAGGGGTGAAACACGCTGGCGGAAAGTTTAGAATTAAATTTGCCGTAAAATTATTGGCGGAAGTCTAAGCGAGCACAAATCATAACGCTCCGTGAATTCGTACTGCGGGAATACCCCCGCGAATCCCCTGGCTCTTGTCTACCCCACGCGGCCCGCTTCTTCTTCACTCGCACTTTCCCCCTCCGTCCGATCTCTCTCTTTCGCTTTTCTCTCTTCCTTCCTTCTCCTGCTCTTTCGAAGTCTGACTAGTTGAAGAACATTCGATCTGCCTACATCACCCAAATGACTCGTCCCGGCACTTGCGTCTGTGTACGCGTTTGTGCACTCGGGGATACGTGTATTTGAACCGGGAGAATCCATCCTGGATTATCCGCCGTGAAATTGTTCGATTTACCTCCCATTTTCAACAGCAAGCTATTTGTTTCATCGCATTCTGCTTTTTGGGGACAAACTCTTCGATACGCACGTCATTATAAAATGTAATTATATTATATTTTTGTAACAAATGTAATCTTTGAAATGGAGTCAAAGTAAGAGATAAGTCAACAACTTAACCCTTCACAATCACCTAGAACTCACTGAACTCCAAAAAAAGTTTAAAGTTCTACTGCATTTAAATTTCATTTTTTTTGTTTATATATTATTTCATAATTATAATAAAAATTCCAGAAATATTATAATAATATTTTTGTACTATATAACTTTTTTTGGAACACAAACTATTGCACTATTTTTTTTTAAGTGTCAAATTTGTAGAGTATAACTTGCTATTATAAATTGCTATTAAAAAAAAATTATAAATAAAGGACTTATTATTTTGTGAGTAAAAAATCATTCCTCAAAAATTTTTACTTTCGCAATTTTTTAAAAAATATGTTACAATTGAAATCTGTATAAAGACGCTATATATTCTACAATGTTTAAAGTATATTCAGTATTTTTTTTTATTTCAAAGAACAAAAACAGTGACTGCAGAAACCGGTTAAATGCGCTGGAGTCACTTTGCTTCGATGTGACCACGAAGGATTACGCTTGCTATCAGCTAACTGATAGCGTAAGACTAGCTTCACTTTTTGTCCCAGCTTTCTGTCGAACACATGTAATCGTCAATACATTTATAATTGATAAGTATAATTGATAACAACCTAGTCTAAGAACGATGGAAATCAGTCAGAAAATAAACAAAAGCCATTTAAATTGCGAAAAGATTTCTTACTATATTTTCGAAAGTGACCATTTTCGGCCCTGAAATTCGTACTTTGCAGCATTAAGGAAGAGGGATCACCGCGCGCGCCTAGACTTTGACTCTGTTTATCTACCGGCTTTTATGTCGGATTTATGAGGAGGCAAATGGAAGAAAAACATGACTGGCACGTGTTTATTGTCAACGTGCGCAACTCCGCCATTGTACCATGCCGGACTGCTAGTATTTTCTTCTCCGGCCATATCTTCTAGCACTTTTTCTTTGCGTCTCCACCTCATTCGACAACGTCCAACGCTACTTCTCACGTTACTCCGGAGGGCTTAGCGCTCGTAGACATACGACACGTAAAGGTATAATGCTGAGCAGTACTCAGCCAGCTATTGCCATATATGATGTTGCACTTAAACGCGAGCTTGTCATGCATTGCCATTTTCCTATGAGACGTCGTTATAGTCGATACTTATCTGTTTTACGAATAACAACTACATTTACAAGTTTTTTTTCTGACAAAACGGAAGTACGGCTCACTAAAATAAGTTTATATGTATTAAATTTGTTAAAAATACAAAAATTTATTATCGACTTAAAACAAAACTTTGTTTTAAAAAAAGATTAATAAAGAATTTATAAATGCGTTTCGAATACGCCATGGACTTTGAAAATGTTTCCTTTTGGATTTATACTACTGAATTAGCTTTAAAGTTTTATATCTGTACTAAAATAACGTCATATCAAATTAAATGCGACAGTAATTTGGTATTATACAATCCTCCAATTCGTACTTGGCTACCCGTGGGATCGTATTAAGATAACACGGGGACTTTGAACACGATGAAGAAACATTAGATACGACTAACATACGTGTGATGATCGTGATCGCGAAATTGTCGTTACAACTGCCATGCCCGATGGCGCGGCGAAACGAAGAATGCCGGGTATATCGATTTGAGCTCAATAAAAAAGTCATTTGAGAACTGCAAAAGCGCCGTATTGGCTGTAAAACGTTTGGCGGGTGATAACATCCAGCCGATGGTTCGCGAACGGACGACCGTCGGTGGCGGCGGAGGTGGTGGTGGCGGCGGCGGTGATGGTGGTGGTGTTGGCGGTGGTGGGTGGTTTCCTGTCTGGTTGGCTGACTAGGTGGATCGCGTTTCTCCTTTCCTTTCCTTTCCTTTCCTTTCCTTTCCTTTCTCCTCCGCGAGATCAGAGGGATGGCATGGGTATGAGAATAAGGCTATGGGGTGGGGACGGGGGAGACAGAGAGGAAAGAGAGAGAGAGAGAGAGAAAGAGAGAGGAGAGAGAACATGGATGCTAGAGATCAGGCTGTTATTTAGTTAATGACTATTCTCTCGCTCGTAGGCGCTGCCAGCAGTGCGACCAGCTTGGAATACAAGATCGTGTTTGAGATGCTCGGCGTGGTGCTGCTGCTGCTGCTGCTGTGGCTGTTGCCATTGCTGCCATCGCTGGCGGTCGTTGTTGCTGGTAACCCCGGATAGCGTGTGGATTCGGACTCTGGACAGTTTCGAGCAAGGTATCCCAGAGATATACCTTACATTATCGTGTATACGTACACCGAATGCTACAGAGTACGCGCCGTTGTATTGTCACGCGTATATATCCTTACCTCGCACCGTTGATAATGCACCGAATGTTTCGTCCGCGTAGCGCGCAGTCAGCAATGAACGGGGGACGGTAAGGAATCTTACGTATGCACCATGGTAACTACGCTTGTATTTGACTTTACGAAGAAAACTGAAAGTTTCGTTTTGTCGACGGAGTTATAACGCGGACTAACGAGCCAGCAAATGAGTACAAATTTAGCAAACATGACGATAATGTCCCTTGATAATTCACATTTTTCACGACTAACCAATCTGACTTGAAAATAATTTAGTTGGTTTAATTTTGTTTACATTATCGTATCTGTTGTGTAAAAAAGAGAGAGAGAGAAAGAGAGAGAGAGAGAGAGAGAGAGAAACGTAATTACTATACGTGAAAATATATAACGCACAAACACAATCGTGCGATTTGTTATTATTCTTGTAAAGCAAATAAAACTTTTCAACAATTATTTGATCGTAAAATTTAGAAATGTAAAAATTAGGGTTTCCTTCAATAAAGACTGTATTATCCTTTTTATAGTTTCGTTTCACAATGAACCCGGGTGAACTTTGGAATCCTTTCGAACGATATGAGTCGGTAGCGGCTATCGATTCTCGATTTGTTCCTTTTTCTTTGTCGAAATCTGTTTATAAGGCGCACAGCGTGGCTTACGCTGCACGCGGATAGGGATTTTGTGGAGGGGAAGGGTTTCAGAAACGACGAGGGACGTGGAGAAAGGTGCGAGATAAAAGTAAACGCGGGTAGATGCATGACGGTGGAAGGAGAGGGCAAACGACGGCGGGGCACTAATATCGGAACATCGACGGCCCAGTCGACTTGGGATTCGAGCGAGCTGGATGTTTAATTAGGAGCCAACGAAGGCAGGATCCGTAAAGGGACGCTAGGGGAGGGAGGAGGGGGGAGGGGGGAGATTTGCGAGGGAGTACGAGTGGGAAGGCGCGGAGATGGAGGGATTCGCGATGCGCAAGGATACGAATATCTCTATGTATAGGTCCTTATAGCTATATATAAGCATGTATATGTGAGAGCAGGAGTAAGAGAATGAAAGAGAGAGTGAAGGCGAGAGAATTCCTCTCGCGTTTTCTCCTACAGTCTTATCCACCTCCATTACTCGATGGAGCTGCCGAGAGGAAAGAGAGAGAGAGAGAGAGAGGGAGGGAGAGACCAAGGAAAGAAAGAACGAAAGGAAGAAATGGCGAGAGCGAGAGAAACGCAACACAGACGGCCAAGGAATTGTCTGCGATTTTGTTTTACCTCTCGCGGCTACCTCTCGATCGCATTCATCGATTTCTCACACTCCGTGCTTTCTCCGTTGCTCCGCACGGCCGTTAACCGAAGTCTCCTCCTATGTCTCCACCATCAGAAAAGGACGGAAGCTGTGTGCGAAAGAACGCAAAGTGGCCTGAAATCTTCGTGTGCGCCTCGTTGAGTTACAGCCGTTGTGCAGTTACAGCTTGTGCCGCTGTTGCTACTACAATCTATCCCTACAAAGGGCTGCTGCACGCTCGCGATTCGGATGTTTGGAGCTGCGGCAGACAGATAAACTCTTGGAATTAGTTCCCCGTACTACCGCACTCGCTTACTGTATGTACGCTTACCGTTACACGAACGTGCGAATTATCGTTGCGAGCGTGTTGCATGGAGACATCAGCCAGTCTGCAGCATGGGAAAAACTTTTTTAATATGCTGCCTTGATCTCTAGCGGAACGTCGCGTCGACGCGATCCGGGTGATATGTATTTTTGATACAGTTATAACTTTGATATATGGATTATTACTTTCTACGGCAAAGTATATTGAATATGTGCAAACTTTCGATACCTAATGGTACCAGAAGTTTCTCTATGCGATTTAATTGTATTTTTAATCAACGCGAGTACAAATTAAAAAAAAAAAAAACTCCGAAAAGACGAATTAATCGAAATTGATATAATTAAATAGATTATAACAAATATTATCAATAAAACAGCACGAAAGCATAAAAGGAAGTCTCTACCGGTAGAAACGTAAGAGGATTGGTGACTTAGCAGACAGCCGCTGCCGTCATTGTTTCAGGATTGGATTTAGTGTTTCGAAACCTATACTGTTTTTCATTCTCCAGGAAAATGTATGAATCGTGTTATAGAGGCTTTGCGAGTGTGCGGCTAATGGCTGCGGAGAAGTTCCGTCTACCACCCTAAATCTACCTCTCTACCGTCGACTCGCATGGACACATATAAACTGCACACCGATATCTGCTATACGTCATCGATGCGCGTATGTTAGTTCGTATCTACGCACACGTGACTCCGTACGCGTGTACGCATGTATGGATCCATGCTCATACCTACTAGCGTTCCACTTTGCGCCCGAGCTCTTAGCTCATCGATACAAATCTCATTCCATGACAGAAGCTCGAAAAAGAGATTAACGGCGACCACTTTCCGCGAAGTCAGTTTTAACTCTCTCGATGGTCCATCTATTAAAACGATTACTAACGACAACCGAGCAGTCCTGGAAAGAGCTTAAGCTCACCGTCACCGCAATTGTACTGTCCAGTAACTTTTACCCGATCACCGTTGCTGTCTAATTCAAGAGTAACGCTAATCCGACAGGATTTATGTCTGTTTACAAAAAACAAGATTATTCACTTTTCGCATTAACTGTCCGCGGATAAATTTTTTTCGAATTACATAATCCTTCGATTTTAGTTCATTCCTAGCGATAAATAAAAATTTTTTCGCGTCTTTAAAATATTTTACAATAAATAACTTTTATTCTTATAACTCTTTATATTTTAGTCTTTAAAATTTTATTGTTATAATTCTTTTCTCATAACTTCTCTTCTTTCGAAATCTATACAATTTTTCTAATTTTTAAAAATATAATCAAATGTACTTATATATTTTTAAAATATTTACATTTATTTAAAAATAAATGTGCTTTGTTATATTTTCATCTAGAATTCATATAAATATCTGTCTAACAATCTATTTTGATATATATTTTTAAAATGTTTTGATGTATTTTTCTAATTATTATTAAAGAATGTAGTTTGCTGGCTAAATTTATTACAGATCATAGAGATTAACATATTTCTTTTTTCATTAATTTGAGATTATTATATTGATACAACATTAGTTCAGATTACGTACCGATTCGACGTAATGTTTTAACGCGGCCATGAAAAAGAATGGAACGATTATGCCACAGTTCCAGGACCTACATCAAGTTCTCACAAACGTCTACGTAGATTATCAATTATTAAAAACACGTGGCCGAGTTACACACTGAAGCTTCTCTCTCATCTCGCCGTTTTATTCCACGAATCTCTGTCGCGACTCCATATTGCCAACTCCCATGAATCCAATCTAAGAGTACTATCGTTGTTTTTAATGACATGAATTCCACGTGACTTAACTCGTTGAAGCTTGAAATCGCGGCTAAGCGATTTACAAAGAAAACCAAACGTTAGACAGAAGTAGATACGTAACTTTACTATGTGAATCGTTCTACATAAGTGGGAAGCGCGTTTATAAATATTTTAACGTCTTTAAAATGCTTACAATACTCTTCCTGTGGAAAAATATAAACTCGGAAACGATAGATTAATACCGTTTAGAAACAGTTATTTTGGTAAGCGTCAATATTATAGAAATCGATTTTAAATGCTTTCGCATAAAGAATTGAGAAATTTTATATATTTTTTTCGGAATTTCTAAAATTCAAAGAAAAAATTGTTAATTGTTTCGTACATTTATCGCCTAAACACCACTTATCGTGTCACATACAAAAATGTAATGCATCTAAATTTTATATAAGTACAAACAAATTAATTTACGAATATATATTCTGGATTTATTATTTAAATATATATATGAATTATATTGGTTTTTATAAAATTGCTTTTTTGTTAATAACAGTTGTACCCTATAAATAAAACGTAGAACAGCCATACTGCATGTCGCAAACCTTTCCCGAAAAAGCAGCGTTTCTGCTATTGAGAAAATGCGACAAATACGGTAAAATATCATTAAACGCACATATGTGATGCTCTAAAGTCCAACGCTAACGATAATTGCATTATCAAGGGCGAGGGTCGGCGATTTTCGGGGTTCGAATGAGCTCTGCTATACGCGGGGTCAACGATACCGTACGCTTGACCCCAGCTTACGAATATAGCGAGTAAATGTAACTATGGTCAGTGTGAACGAATGCCACGTTATACATCATTAGACCCCGTGAGGGTTTCGATGAGCCGCTCGTGGGTGTTAGAGAATCGCCAGATGGCCTTCCGCTGCCAAACGACGACGATATGTTTAGGGAATAAAACGATATACGCGCATGCCTTGCCTTCGTTTCGATTTCTTAGAGACGCGAGAGATAATTAGTTTTCAGATATCTCGTTAGATGAATTGAGTATCTCATTTGTGCACAATTTTTTTTTATTACTGTTTTCCCATTTAACTGTACCATATCTTGCTTATAATTATAAAGTTATGATTTTCAATTTCGATATACAAATATTGTACATCTCTATAGTCATTTATCGCCAAAGAATAAATAAATAAGATTGTAGGAAATACAGATATTCATTATTCCCTCTTCTAGAAATACAATAATTTGTATACATACAAATAAATTAATTTAAAGAGTCAGATTACAAATATTATATTTTTGGAGTGTAATGCAATGTTCTCGAACGATTGTTTTCGAAAGATGATTCAGAATTCCGGAACGTGTTTCATGTAAGTATTTATCGTAACATAATAGCACAAGGAAAGGGTAAGATGGGTAGCTGCCTTCGCTCCATCAAAGATGAATCGAACCCTCCGGACATTCGTAATTAGGCTACACTCAGTTAGTGGAGGCAGCCGGGCCAGGGTACGAACGAAAATGATTGGCGGCTGAGCTATCGAGGAACGAGAGCCTGATGAAAGCAAAAAGGAAGGATGGCGGCTGTGTGGGGTCCGCGTATGATGGTCGGTACATTCGAAATATCGCATCACGCTGATGATGATGAGTCCACATGTTCGCGTACACGCTCGTCCGCCTAAACCCCGCAGCAGGGGTGAGCGACGTGTAGAGGAGAGGACATGGAGGGGCTGAGGGCCAAACTCCCGCGGGAAGCTGCTCGATTTTGAAGTCCTCTCGGAGTCGCAGACCGTGCGCCACCGCCAACTCCCTTTGGAACTCCTATCGTATAGGAGATTTAACCGTATAGACGACCCTTCGACACACTCTCTTGCCTAGGTGCCACTCTTCAGTCCCACCCGTCCCTCTGACAAATCAATTCGGACATAACGTCGTAAATACGGCACAGTTGCACAGACGAGGGAATTTACACAGTCGGCGATGGCACTTCGGCAGCTACTCGAAATGCTAGAAACGCTAAATTGATACGAGGAATCAGTGCGGATCCCTGATTATCCCTGCAAAATATGTAGGATACTCTAGGTTCGAGAAAGACAGAAAATCAATTTCGTTAATTGCATCAGATTGGTTTTGCTATTATTCAGTGCTGTGAAATTAAAAAGATTCAGATTCGAGATTGTGCGCTCTCCTTGCAAAGAATGCTGATATAATCGAGTTCCAGCCTACATTTCATTAAGTTTTACGTCTTTTATACGTCGTCGCGCCCGCGCCGGTTCGATGTGACAGCTAGCCTGTAAAGTATGTACCTTCGTGAAATTTTATCTCGTGAAGAGGTACTCGAGAATCGTTTTCAAAGCGAATGATTGAAATGGTACTCGATCTATCAACACAGTCAAGCGTGGCGGCATGACGTTATGAACGAGGGACGGACTACGATTCTTATCAGAGTATGCTATTTTGTCCGTTGTCCAGCTATAATGTGATGTCTTTGTGTAGCGCTTAATATCCATTTATGCACTTGATATAATGCACGTCTACCAGTATTCTCTTTTGTACATTTTCGAAAATTAACAGTTTAATCGGTCCTCGATTAATCGGAACGATTCGCTTTCCATCAAACATAAATGGAAGAGAAATGCGCGTATCGTGTCAGCAATACACATGAACACATGTAATTTCGATCAGTGGTATCGGTGGCGTGGCAGTGTATGATGCTACAGCTGCAGGCATCGAGTTCTATAGCGTACGATGGTGAATTGTACGTGATGTTGTATACGCAAGGCTCACGAGATTCCTGAGGGTTGGGAGGAGGGGGGCGGGAGTTGCGAGGGTGGTTATCCCGGAGCTTCGAGCTATAGAACCTTCCTGGATGAGTACCGAGGCCAGGATTAGTGCTGATTGGTTCGGCCTCGGTGTGATTAGAGATGTTATCAGCGGGGTTACGCCGCACGCTCCCACTGTCCGGTCGTGTATCGCTGTTACGAGTTTGCGTTCTTGCAGTATCCACCCATCACTGTTGACCCAAGAACATCCGCTTACGATATCGCGTTGTCATATGAACATGAGTGTTTCAATTGATGAACATCGTTTTCACGTTATTATCGAACATGTCTCTTAATTCGATTCACATTAATAGCAATTATTAAATAAATGATGCATTCATTGAAGAAAAAATTTATTTTGCTTCGAATTTTTATTAAAATTTAGATTTATTAAAATTTCATAATTTTATATATTTAACGTGAATTGTTTCTGTATTTTTTTTTTTTCAAAATTTGTTTTATTGAAGTTTATGTAAAAATCTCAAGAATATACAGGATGATTGTTAAGTATTCTAAAATATTTTAAGGGATAATTTTTTACAATAATTCAAGATAAAACATTCACATGATCATATATCCAAAATAGTTTACAAGTTTTAAAGATATAGAGTACCAAAGTTGTAGAAAAAAATTTTATTTTTTCAAAAAATTTCGGAAACCACTACTTTGATGAAATTTTGTGTACGTTTGAAAGAGATAAAGGCTCATCTTTCGGGGCCATACATTTTGAAAAAAAATAAATAAAATTTTTTATTCAACTTTGACCTGTAACTTAGAAACTAAGTCGTTTGTTAGACATATTGTCATATGAAGTTTTTGTCTAAATTGATATAAAAAATCACTCTTAAAAAGTATTCGAAGTTTTATCATCTTGTATATCGCGGGAGAATAAATATGAAATATTTTAGATAAATATTATTTTTAAAACAAAGTTCAATTCAACGGTATTCAATAACAAGTGTATCAAATACTCGGCATTTAAAATTATTTAAAGCAATTTCCACAATATTACTATTTTGCGATGCAAAATGTATTTCGTAATACAATATAATTTGAAAAGAGAAACTATTCTACTCCACGTCTTTGCCAGCAAACTTATTTTTGTTACAGTCTTCTGCACAAAATCAATCGCTTACTCTAAGTTTCTAAGTTTCGAGGAAAGAATTGAAACTTTTAGCAGATTAAGATCCCAAGTTAAACCACTATGTAAGCCATAAATTCATGTGACAATGTGCATATATGAAACTGTAAATAATGTTTGTGTATAATTTTCACGTTTATTATTTTTTTTAAGACATTTTCTATTTTTAATTACAAAATTGGATGTAAATGTAACATTTTTCTAAAAAAGCTCAACAGATGTTGACTTAGAAGCACATTAAAGATGTCGATATCGTCACTACAATCTTTTTAAAAAGCATCTCGTGTTTCGCCTGAAATGTATCTAGCATAGAAAAATGTGAAAAATACGTGCTAAGAGTCAACATAGATAGGATAGGATAGAAGTGTCGAATAAACAGGCACGCGCGGTGTGCCGAAGGTAGGTGTCGAAGAACAGAAATAACCCGGTCGTCTACCTGCTTACATCACTGACCGAAGGAAGGGCGTCAATTCTTCACAGATTGTTAAATTATTACATGAGGTTTATGGCGAGCGTCGAATCGATGGGTCGCCGCTGGGTGCGGCCACATCGGTACGTCCGACGCCGTCTCGACTTCCAATTAGCAGCTTATCGTTTATTGGTTTTCGATATTTGTTTTCCTTTCGTGAAGCTCATCGAAACATCCGAAACGCTTCGACGGTACGTTATTTTTCGAAGAATGAAAATCAGTGGATTTTCTTTTCTCACACGCCCGGGTACGTCAAAGACTTCCCGAGAACGTGCGCCGAATACATTAATCGACATATAAACAGCAGTGCTGTTTTTTCAACTTGTTTTAAATCAGATGTTAAAAATGTTAAAATATGTCATCACAAAATATGTCACCAAACATCGTTTCGTTGAGATTAACGGCCAGCAAATTATTAACTGATAAATGTAATACTAATTAAATAAGACGAAAAAGAAGGAAGAAGGGGTAATTCATAATCACAACGAGTGATGAGAAAAGTTCGGCGTGACTTGTACCGCTTCGAAGTGAAAAGGGAGATGTGAAAAAGAGGGGACGGGTCTGCCTCCTTCACTCTCTTTTTCCGCCGCGGCGGTCGGGAAGAGGGCTAATATATATCAGCAAGTAAAACAAAAGCCTCGGACAAACAACGAACGGTGATGTGTCTACCTCAAGGATGGAGGCGGCAAGGGAAATGAGAGGGTGTAGCGGGGAGGGAGACGACGACGTAGGCGAAGGGTTGGAACGTTTGGTGGTGAGAGGAAAGAGAGGGTTGCCGGAGTGAGATATATGGGGAGGCTTTTAGTTTCGTTAATGGCTATCTCGCAGACCGATAAGTGCCGAGATCTGTCTACCTTCGCTTGCTTTACACCTTTCTCGCTACGCCTGGCGCATGGCCGTGTGCCTTCGCGTTTCTATAAAAGCTGAAAAAGACATGATACCGGGAAAAGGGCTCGCGCGGTACTTAAAACGTAAACGATTACGCTGCATTTTAACGTCTGATCACACACTCACACACGCACACACACACACATATATATATATGGAGAAAATTAAATTGTACATAACAAATGCTACAACTTCGACA
Organism: Solenopsis invicta; assembly: GCF_016802725.1. NCBI lineage: Eukaryota > Metazoa > Arthropoda > Insecta > Hymenoptera > Formicidae > Solenopsis > Solenopsis invicta. The sequence continues at coordinate 29,776,921 of NC_052664.1, forward strand.
GTAAAAATTATTTTTCAAATAATATTATATATGCACGCATCTTATTTAAAATAATTGAAATTTTATAATTGTATATTGAAAATTGTTACATTAGTACACATTGTCCTAAAATAATGTTTTTCTTTTTACTCTTCTTTTCCACTTTATTGTAACTCTCTTGTACTAATTGATACTAATTGATAAGAAAACCATAGTTATTATTCAAAGCTTGAAAGTTTTAAAAGAATGACTAGTCTGCTAAAACAATTTGTTTAGAGATAGACACAGATATGCTAAAAAAAGGATTTAAATAAATCATGTAGTAAACCATTTAGTTAATAGTATAATTAAACGAATTAAAATCTTCGTCAAATAAGAATGGCAGTGTCCCGTTATTAGCTGCTTATGTGAAAATATTACGTAAATAAAGCCATTATCATTTCTTTTTAGAGAAGTAATTAGAATCTGTTATCTATTAAAAATAAAACAAAAATTGGCATAAATGTACCGTTGTGATTGCATCCTGATTGAAACCCCATAAGCCCAAGTGGCCAACAACTATATGGTTTCCCCTAGTTAGATTCGTATATTCGAAGATTGATCATTGTATCCCTAACGTATCGCTAATCGTTCCTGTCAGTCATCTTGGCGTTTTGGTACAATAAAGCACTATTAGACACTCGAATGAAGTAGAAGAACGCTACCCTCGTAGCGTACTTGCTGATTGACGTTACCCACTTTTCCAGAAAGAATGTAATTGATTAGCGATTTCCGGAGGGAAACTTCTTGCGAAAACCTACGTGCGCCTACAAGATATATGCAAGCGAAAAAAGATCGGAAATAGAATGTAGCTTCTAGGAATTAAGGAAACAAATGATAATAATATTCATTAAAGTAAGAATCATAATGGATGCTTATTCGCTTTATGAAAGGAAATGTGTAAAATTCTTTGCGATTGTGTGAAAAATCAATTAGTGTTTTGTGAATGAGATGGACAAAATGCATTTGTTGTAAAATACTGCGAAACCAGAGAACGGTTTAATTACACGTCAAAAATGATTGGTTAACCGGAATTCACCCGAATACGAGAATAATTAGATGCAGCCGAGCAAGTCCGTAGTATCGAATAACGTCAACAATGGGAGATCTAATCAGAGTCGGCTATTACAATTCGCCGATACCGATTGATCGTCCGCGCATCTCGCTATCGTTTACAAAGCTTGCAAGCGCATGCTTGCACATTGCGCGTTCTCTCTCACTCGTCCCCTTTAACCACGTCTCTATTTCCCTGTGTTGAACGCAGTTGCAGATGCAGTGGAATACATTTAGCCAAGTACAAACAAGAAGCGTATATAGCTTTCTGTATTTCACGACGTCCAAACAGCAATAATCAAACTAATTATGTTTGCATCGGCGAAGTCGTCCAAACGGAACGACAGCTACGCAACTTCCTATTGTTCGTTTACTTCGCGCTTCGATAAAAAACATTTCGCACTCACGTTTTTCACGTGTAATATAGAAACGTTTACATGTACAGGATATTCGTACAGGATACTCTGTCATATGTAATGAACGATATATAACTAAAAATATATTAAATATGAAATTAATTTAACATTTTAACGATTTTTATTGTTATATTCTTTTCAAGACATGCAATGTAATATTTGTTATTCTTATGCAAGTGTCAATCGCTTTAATTAACGCGATTTATATACGCGTTAATTTTCTAAGGTGGAAAATCGTTATTTTCTGGTATTTGAATTATACTCTTGCGCTGCTAACACAACCGATCTCGAAAACGCGCGTAATACAGATTTGGAGATTCGACCAAACGGATTTTGTGCCCCGTAGCAACATGTACGTTGCGTGTTCCACGTGTTAACAATTCGGTCGCGGTTACGATGCTATTTAACTGCCCTATCGCTCTGATTACTTCCCGGTGCTTCTGGGCAACTGCGAATCAGGATTTAACGGGATGATCAGCCCTCGAAATAATCGTTCGCGTACATACGTCTGTTCTCAAAATCGCCCAACGGTTATATGAGGAATCGACAGTTCTCTATGGGCTTCGATCGAGTTTCATCAAATAGAGACTGAAATTTACTGTAAAATTCTACACAGGCACATGTACTTCTGTTTTACATTTTTGCTATTTATTTTCAAAACTTTAGAGTACAACAATCTCAATAATGTCATATATCCAGGCAGAACAAGAGTCATCACGATATCAAAATGACTATTAAAAGTCACTTTTCGAATCACGATTCACTTTAATGTCATTTTGATATTATTGTGACTCGTTGTTTTGCTTGAATATATGTCGTTTCTATATACACAAAAAAATATATTCTCATTATTCAAAAATAATTTTCACGAGTTGAGAGCAAAAAAAATGTCGAATAGAAAATAACAATATCTTCAAGAATTTTTCAATACTCGTTATCAAAACAAAAATATTGTATTTGTTAGATAATTATTATAATATTGAAATAGAAGTATTTTGATGAAATTTAAGATTAGCAAATTCTTAAAAAAAAAAAATATTAAATTATATAAGCAAGATATCATTGCTTCATATATAAACAAGAAATTATATTCTTGCTTACGTATAAAATAATGATTGTTAAATAGAATATGTACTGTTTGATACTGTTTTTTCTGTGTAGTGCACAAGTAAGTAATTCCTCACTCTTTCACAAGCAATACCAGCCTTCTCGAGAAAAAGTCAGTTTGCGCGCTTTATTTTGGCGACTGAATACTCGATGTGCCAACGCGTAGACGAGACAAAATTTTATATGCAGATGAGACAAAATGTCAAATGTACGAAACGTAGTAGAATGGTAGGAAGCAAAGAGGTGTAGTAATAAAGGCGAGCATGTTTGTTTAGGCTCTTTACGCGGATCTACATTGCCTCGATCTACCTTTGCTTTGCATTTTCCCTATGTGACGCGTCTATTTCTGACGATTTCGAAGCTATACGATGAATAAGACCTAGCATTCAAAATGATATTGCTCATTACAAAGAAATCTTATAATTTAATATAAGAAACAATATTTACAATGCAGCCAAAAACTTATATTATATTTCAAAATTTCTCAAAATATAAAAAAAAACTTATATCAGTAAAAAAAAAGTTTCTTTCTAATAGAAATTAATTCTAATAGAAAGCCAATTTAAAATTACTCGTTATTAGGACCTTTTATATTTTAATTTTACGCAACATCAGAACTACATTTTCTTGACAAGAAAATAATTTCATCGTTCGCAATGATCTTAAATAAATTGTGTATCCCTTCTCATCGACAGGCAGCCGTTTAAAATAGTAAGTAATTAGGCGTCTAACAGCGTTATAGATAATTTTTAAAAATAACGATTTACGCTCGCGTGAGAGCGATGAGCGACCACCTTCCTTCAAAGATCCGACGAGATGGACGTGCATTGTATTCTCAGAAATGAGATCATCGTTCACACTCTCAATGTCCAAATCTCATTTTCCACTCCTCCAATAAGTCACGGTACGTTTAGCATTCTCCGCAGTTATTCTTGTATTTCTTGCTCCCGGAATCTCAACACCTCGGCGCATCCTCCACCGTCCCTGATGCTGGTCGGTCCATTCAACGTCGTTGTACACTAACATACCCACATGACTCTCTCCATCATCGAAATAGGATTTAATTTAGTAGAAACACTTATATGAGCTACTTGTAACTGCAGTGGTTCTCAAATTCAACAGACCGATATACGTATAATTTCTCGATATAAGCAAATTTACAATACATCGATGCAATATATTACGTTAATTAACGGTATAAATCGTTTCTTTTTTTTTGATTCCAATATCATTTAATATTACTAAAAATTGATCTATTGCACGCTCTCTCAATTTTAATTATAAATATGTACATAAATATCAACGTAATTCTAAATTGCTCGACAAGATTGCCTCTTCTACCTGTTTATTTTTTATAAGTACGTCATTGCGTCATGGATAGATGTTAACGAAGGCTGAGTAAAGCTGTTGGAAGATAAGGAGAAACGAGTCAGGTTCGTACTTCGGTGGTTGTTTTGACACGAATATAGGTTTCTTTTGCGATTTCGATCCGCTTGTTACATCGAGCCAGTAGGTTGGATTACCCGTGACCAACACCTGGAGGTGGGAATGGTCCTTTTCAAGGACGCCGAACAACGGATATGCGCATAGTCATCATCGATTCCTCATCGAGCGTTGATTCTCCCTTCGTCGCGTTTCTTCTTCATCTTCTTCTTCCCTTTCTTCCACTACTCTGTTTCCTTACCACATTGCAATCCGGTTCTGCGCTGTCCGCGCCAGGCCGTTAAGACGGTTCCAAAACCGATTAGACACACACCGCCGGCCATTGATGGTCCGGTGAACGTTCGTTCAGTTATATTATCCAGAAAGTAGAACTCTTGAACGATGGCGTGCAATTTAAGATTTGAATATTACTTCGATTTCTCTTTCGAAATCAATCCGGCTGAGTGAGTCGATACGGTAGTTCAATACGGCCGAGTATGCAAATTGTTTGTTTTAAAATATGATTATTAAAATTTATATGTAAAAATAAGTATTTAAATACACGAATATTTAGATGGGCTGATTAAAAATCTATTTAAATATATCGCTTAAATTTAAAGAAAAGATAATTCAAGATATAAATTGATGTGCGTTTTGAAGTCTAAATAAAGAAAAAAAAAATTGTGTTTTCATGCTTTCAATTAAATTTAAAACGCACGCTTTTAATTATTAAATTCAATACCGAAGCCAAAGCGGTTTGTGAATAGAGTCCCACGACTGGCATAACAATATTGAGGTAGCGCGTGGTTTCCATAGATATACAAATGTATTAGGTAGCGCGGCGTTATTGAATCGTGTAGCATTGAACAAGTGCGACGAAGCCTGTCGCCTCGCGCCATGATACCCACGCTGTCACTTCCGGTCCCTCTCCTCCCCCGGTTCGCCCGCTGGTCACCCAAACCGCTCCGGTATGATGTAAGTGGGCTTCATCCTCGCAACGCATCAGAAGTTCATAATATTTTAATAATGACGGCTACCTGCTGCCGACACCAACCGTCGCCATTATAATGCTAATTTGGTAACGATACGCATCACTACTGCGTCGACGGGCTGCGTCGTGTACCAGATGGCATCTAGATTGTATCCCATTGTTCTCGCGCGCATAACACTTTGCGCGCGCGCTCGGAGAGTGGATATATAAATCTGGAATATTGCGATGCGTGAACGCGCGACTGCGGCCATGCCGGCTCTCTTTGTCTCTCTGCCTCTCTTTTTTTCTTCGTTTTTACGCTTTATTACACTTCACGCACTCTCTGGTTAAAGCTCCGGTTACAACAAACGCGAGAGAAGCTACTGCACTAATATCGCGACTTCTGTGTGCCGAGTTTACTATTCAAAGGTCGAATTTGCACGGTGCAAAAGGTTTTTGATACGCTTTTTTGCGGACGGTAAAATATCGCAGGATGTTGACGAGCGATCTTGTTTAATACGAAACATCTCGATATGATGAAACTTGATCTACCAATTGCCTAGGCAAATTATCTACGCTTTTTCTAGGTTTGGCTCGTACTTGCTAAATTTTGACAAAAAGTTTTCTTATATAACAACTCTTTACCAGACCTTGAAATATTATTCCGTATAATAAATCGCGCGGTATTTAAGAATCCTTTTAGTAACACTGTCGTTTCTCGTACTCTCTCGCACCTTACAGCTCTTTCTGCAAGAATATCCATTCTAGATGAAAGCAAACACACCGACGGCCGATTGTTAGAGTATATTCGGCAAATATGTGCGGTCAGTCGGAGTTTTCCGAATAATAACGACGTGACAATCTTGAAGAAGAGTCCTCGAGGGATTAGGGACGTTTGAGTAAATGCATGATTGGTAGTCGAAGGAGCGGTCTCGAGCGAGATACTTGTGGTCTGGCTCGGTGGATTGGAGAGGTTCCGGTTGATCGGATTGCCGATTACCAAGAGGGGGGGGGGGAGGAGGGGAGCGTTGGTGAGGCAAGGAGGAGAGGGTCACGATTGCACGGCAGGAACCGGTACGTAGGAGAAAAGGGACACGCTAAACTGGTAGGAAGGAGACAGTGAAGATCACTTCCGCTCCACAGAGCATACTAGAATACTGTGTAGTACGTCTGGTCCTACGATCCCTTCGTTAATAGTTTCACGGAGACACATCGTACGTCATTGAACTGAATTTTCAATGAAAAATATAATAACAGATTCATCATACTGGTATTTATGATGTTATACGTAGTCGAGGAAAAAGTGTAGGCGATACTTGAAAGAAGAAGCTATGCGAAAGGACGTTAAAGGAGATCTTTATTACAAACGAAAAAGAAATTAGCGAAGAAAAATACCGTGCCAAAAGTGTCAGCGGTAACGCTTCCGTTCTTCGCGCATCATCGATTCCTCGCTGCGCTCTGAATCCTGCCGCGTTCACACACGCGACGTTCACACACGCATATATCCGCAAACGCGTGCCCCTAGAGATCTTTTGATTCCGAACTATCCGAACAAGCGAACCCGAACAAGGCGAGAAGTAAGAACGAACCCTCTTTCTCTCGGTCTCTACCTCCGCTAAGCTATATAAAGTCGTTCACCCCGATTCAGACAATCTAGTGTCTGCGCACGGCTGCCGGCTAACTCGGGAATGATCCGTGATTGTATTAATATCACAACACGCCCGGGTACGTATTTATACGTCTTTTATCTCTCTCCCTCTCTTTCTCTTTCTCTTTCACTCGCATCCTAAACGAGCTCTATCACCGTGCCGCGAATTTATGCGATCATCGGTGCCCCATCTCGCTCGCTCGTCAGTCTGTCGACGTACCTATGTACCGAGACCGACTGTGCATTTTTGCTGCTAGAAAGGACTCCCTGTCTATGTCGGAACTATAACAATAAGGGAAACTAGTTATTGATCCCGCGAGTATCTGCCCACGCGCGGCTTGACTTACTTTAACTCCCACAATACTGGATACGTTTTTCATTCGCACTTGAAATGAGTGTTTGTAACATACAAATATGAGAATAAATTATTTTATTGAAATGAAATAGTTGTGTAGAATATTTAATTAAATACGAAATTTTATTTTAATATTTTAAAGAATGAAATAAAGAGAATGAATTTGTATTTATATCAATACGAAAAAATTCATTTAATTAATTCATTTAATTTTCCATTTGTAGAGGAAACTTGAGATCAACCAGTTCCAACGTTATCTCCATGTTGCTATCTAGTGAAATGTGTCTTTCTACATGTTTTCTTTTTTTCCAAGTATCTCCGCTTTAGTTTTCCGTCTGGAATCTACTTAAAAATTTCTTAGTATTCAATACACTTTACGCCAAAACCATTTATCTCAAACGAGCGTAAATCTCAGCTAAAATAAACTGTCCGCATTCAAGGGCAACGCAAAACATCAAACACCAAAATGGATTTAATGGGCGCTTTGAGCTCTGTACTTCATTACACTTAGTGAAAACGAGCGCTGCGTTAAAACTTAAAACGCAAACGTATAATAAACCAAAGCTCGTCTGTTAATTAATACTCAATAAATTTCTGCATCATTAGCAACACTGCTAAACTTCGCTTCTTAATTAATAGTTAGAATACCTAATTAACAGACAATGATCGTATGTCTTGCTCCCTTCTTAGTTTCACCTCTCAGGTTCACAACCGTATAGCATTCCAAAAATGTACCTTTTCTGTAATTTATATCGACGCAACGTAATTATACATTCATCCACGACGCCATATCTGCATTACAGATGATGCCGATCGAAGTTAATAATTAAAAGCTGACACTCTAATTGCACGTTGTGCCAAAGTGAAAACACAAAAAGTGAATGGCCTTTATATTCGAACGCAAGTATTCGTAAGTAAAGTTTCGATGAAACAGAAGCGTTGCTGAATGTAGAATTGCAATGTCTATCGGAACGCGGGTCTCTCTCTCCCGAAAGCAGCAAAGCAGCGGTTTTAGGGTTCCCCTTTTCGACGGCGCGCGACGACGAGAAGAGGCGTTGAAAGACAAGAAAGTGAGATGGTGCCTTCGGAGCATCGTGAAATAAGACAGGAAGGAGCGAGAGACGCGATTGTGACTTTTGAACGAGTTCCACTCTGTCTCTTTCTCTTTCTCTCTCTCTCTCTCTTTTCTCGGCTGCTACGCATATTGTTCTATTTATGTAACCATTGTTCATCCATCGTTTAGGATAAATTTAGCTGGCAGACGAAGTGAGAGAGAGAGAGAGAGAGAGAGAGAGAGAGAAAGAGAGCGAGAGAAAAAGAGAGAGAGAGCTGCGCGACTGGCTGCCGGTATGCCGGGTCGACTTTTTAAATGTTTCTTCTCTCGGGCTTCGATCCCTTACTCTTTCTAGCTGGCACCCTCTCTCTTTTCGGGTCTGTCCCTGCGTGTGTGCTATTAATGATACCGATTAATTTAGAACTATTGGGTTTCCCAATTAGCCAATCGGAGCTCGCGATATACGCCGCGGAAAGCCTACCCGTTTTTCGCAGCTTTTGAACCAAACCAAACATGGATAGAATTTGCGAGATAACGTTGCGCGTTTTATACGCACCCCTTTTAGGCTTTTTTAACCATTCTGACTATCAATTCTCGCCCAACAAACGTCGCGCTTTACTTTTTTTCTTTTTACACTCCTTTAATCAAATTTCTATACAAATATCTGTATTTTGTATATCCTAAGAAATTGTATATAAACTAAATAATGCTCTTCACGATGTAATCCCATTGACTTTTTTCTCACTTTGAGTATGTATGTTACAGCTTTGTTATACGATACATGTTTCTCAGTTATACTATACTTGATCTGAATATGAAATTACTAACCATCTTTCAATCGAACGTATCAAAAGCAAAATGTACATTTTAGAAATTTAGATGGCTGTATTACACATACATGTATATTATAAGACACGCGCATTTTTTTATTAAATTGACGACATTAAATATAATGCAAGTATCACGTATTAGAGCTAATTAGAGCATTTTTAAAAAAAAGTCGCAAACGCCAATTGCGCGCACCGATAAAAGAATCATATTACATGTTAGGGAATGTGAATTAAGAAAGTATAGGAAGCCCATAGCGGACCGATCAAATTTCTACTTTCTTACTGCCGTATTTCATCCCATGGTCTGCCAAATCTTATGCATGCTGATCGTGCCAAATACCTCGCTACGTTCCATCTATTTCCTCCTGGCAGAACGTTCGCGGATCCGTATTATTTTTATCTGGTCATTCACAGCCTTCGCTCGAAGAGGAAGCATTCCATTTTTTTCTTCCCTTTCCCCTTCGCGCTTCCTTCTTCTTTTTGTATCGAGCGCGTCTGGGAAAACTATAGATGTGCTATTATTTCGACGTGTTTCCCCGTTTCGCGAACCGCATGTCGGTGCGATTATCGATAATCGTTAGGCTGTCTCGTCCGCCATTCAACTCCGCATCAGTCGGATCAGTCGCTCTGGCCTGTACCGTGCAAAGCTATAATTATTAGAGCGCGTCATCTGCGTAACTACCACGAGCATTTATAAGGGCGTACTCTCGTCCCCCCCCCCCCCCCACTTTCCCCTGTCCTCTGCATTATAACTCACGAATATTCCTGTAGTCCGTACACTTCGGAAGACGCACTTCCCCCCATTTATCGTCACATTGCGATTACGAGCTGAGCGCACAACTACACAGTCAAGATGAAATTCCTTCGTTCTAACGCGTTCTCGGCCTGTCTAGGCATTTCAACGTGCTTTAGGCATTTCAATTAAAACTAGTAACTGATTCGTCACTCTCAGCCTCGCTAAACAATATATCAGTGGAGGCTCCAAAATTATTTATTGCTCGCATTCAAAAATTCTTTTTCGATCCGTACTGTTCGTAGTGCTTCAATTAATCCGGCTAATTCGTCTGGCGCACGAATGCGCGAACGGAATAGGAAGATGGGAGAACAAACGTGTGAGTCAATGCACGTACGTGAACCGAGGGAGAAAGAGAGGCAAAGATACAAGTAACTTCTTACATAGATAAGCAAGTAAAGCACGTATTTTAAGTCGTTCGCTATGTTGACTACGTCGCTGTCATTTATCGTGCGTGCATAAATCAGCGTTAGTCCTGCTCACTGCCTCATTCCGTGTAATCGCAAAAGATGACCCATCTTCCGGCGGATAATATCAAGGAAGTGCACAAGTACTCAAACGATAATTACATTACATAAATGATACTTCGCTTGTAAGCTCACAGAATAACGCTGATTAAAAATTTATCGTTAAATACCGCGAAAGATAATCAATTAAAATTAAAAAAGACAATGGATCAATTAGTGGATGCTAGATTTAATCGTATTGCGAAACGATTTAAATGTCGAGTTATACCGTGATACATGAGCTAACAGTTTAATTACATAAATTCCCAAGATCATGCCTAACCGTCGTCTAAATACAAATATACGAGAATACAGGAAAAGTTTAACTGATCAATTCCACTGAAATTTTTATAATTTTTTAGATTCAAATTTCTTAATTTTAGCGTCAGAGCAAATGATTACCTTATGACTTCATCGATTTTCTTTAATCAATGCATTTATAACTTTATCAATTTCATTTCATGAAATTGAGTTTGACTTTCGAGTTCGCTTATATATTCCGTATTTTCTTCAGAATTTGCACAATTAAAGCGAATAACCGAATTAACGAAAACTGATTAGAAATATAATAGAAATATAATAGATGTTCCTGCTGAGACTTTTATGGAATTAATCTTTTCCTAATTAAAGGATATAAATAAAAAAATTAGAAATTACTTTTAACTTTCCCTATTTTGTTTCATTTATATGCTCAAGAACATGTGAATTCAGTTTTTCATTCTTATTCTTCTTATTATTCCTAAATCGTATCGTATCTTGCTTTCAATTTTCTGCAAATGCTTGCACTATTGCTTACAAAAGTGCGAGTTAAGCAGATGGATGTGCAATGTGTAAGTGTAAACAAGTGTCTCCAATGTATCAAATTCGAATTCGTAGATTCGCTAAATCCAAATAACTGTGCGGATCAGTCATCCCGGCGGGATCTCGCGAATCTCACGAGGAATGCCTATGCTCTGCCATCTCTCGGAGAGTTTTAGGACTTCTTTGACGATTTTACGTATTTCGTACAAAAAAAGGCGCTTTGGGAATTGCAAAAGTTTTCTCTAAGTCGTCAATGCAATCTCGTCAATTGAATGCAACTTATAACCAGAGAAACGCGGGCTGATAAGTGACATACTTTCGCGATTTTCAAATTATGCATTTCTTAAAACTGATGAGCTTTATTTAATAGTTCAAATGAAACTCTCGTTTACCCTCGTTAGTTTGATTCTAATTTAATTCAACGCTTTTCCAAGCACACTCGTTTTATGTATAATAAATAAATAATTTATATTAGCGTAAAAATAACTTAATTTGAAAATAAAAACTATGCTTCTTTTCAACTATCTTTTTAACTAACAACCATACATATAGAAAATGTAAAAAATTAATTCATGTCCACTTTGCTAATATTTATTACACATCAATTTATTATTAGACAGCGGAATTAAAAATCAAATTATTGCATTTTTATCTGAACCAAAATTGAAGATAATGAAATATGAGAGATTGAAATTAATGAAATATATAATTTTGATATGTAATACATTTGTAATTAGTAAATATGATTAATAAACATAAGCCGATTGTAAGCGTATTTCTTGAAACTACGTGATATGGATTATATAACGTGCGATTCATTCATATAATTCAACCGCTATCGTTTCAATTCAAAGAATCGCGCGCAAGAAAGAGGTAAAGCTCCCTTGCAAACTAAAAAGGACGACGGTCGGTTCTCACATTCTCGACGGTCTTTTAAAGAGAAGAGTTCCACGAGTCCTTTCCCATCCTATCCTGGTCTAACTCCCATGAGGAGTCGCTCCCGTACGTAGACCAGATTTATGTGTAAAACTCCCGCGCACCGCCCTCTCTTCGTCCCAGTGACGGTGATGTTAGAAAACGATCCCTCAGGACACAAGAATAAACTTACTCTTAACGGAAGATCTGTATGATCCTCAGGGCAACAATCATAATTTTGATATGACGTTCAATATCAAAATCATTCGCGAAATCGTTCGCTGATATATCGCTTGATGTGGACGGGCATGCCCAAAAGATTGCACTTGCAATAAATACTTCGAGCATGGCAAAATAAGAAATATCTGTCTCAAAAAAATTATTGCATCGCAGCTTCTAATTTAATTTTGTCTTTTTCTTAAAATTAACTTACTCTCTAAATTCTTTGGAGTGGAATCTCACTCTAAAAGTGTGAAAATCCTGCCAGTCTTGATAAAAAGTGGCAGGATTTTCACACTTTTAAAGTGGAATTTTACTCTTTTAGATGAAATTCCACTCCAAAAATTTTAGAGAGTAAGATTTTAAAATTTAATAAGGTGTTAAAATTTTCGATTTTAATACCATTTTTGTTTATAACAAAAAATTTGTTATACATATAAATATATTACTATACAAACATATGATTATCTAGTAGAATAAAATCTAATGTCTAAGTATATTAGTAAAAAATTGAAAAACTGATATAAACAAAAAGACTAGGATTATTGGTGGAATTTCACTACATCTACCGTTGATACGGTTTGTAACAATTTGTACATATTGAGAAATTATATAGAATTATACGGCTGGAGAAATAAGCTTGTTGCCCATCAAGATCTTTGCACAAGCAAAGATCTGTAACCCAACAAAATTCCATGCATACCAGGATCATCCCCAAACCACGTAATAAGTTAATCATGAAGTTATGCAACGTGAAGAAAGTCGTGAGCGTTTTACAATCATAGACACTTGCAGCTTTCCAATGTTTTTCCTAGTTCTTTCATGCACTTTCTCTACAAAACATTTTTATTTTATTTCGTCCTAATTATTTGCTAAAAACTATTTAACGCGTACGACTTTTTCAAATGCATTTTCCAAATATTTAACTACTTTTTTTTCTTCTTCAAGCCCAAGCAACTCCCTCTTTCCGTAATTATCTAGTTTGCAAGTTATATACGGTAGTTCTCAAAATCATAGACCTTGCAATTCTGCGTGAGTACTATCGTTCGAAGCAAACTAATGTTTCCTCAGGCCACTTAATAATTCCGCACGCGGTGCGTAGACGCGTGACCTGGACAGTTCCCACGCACGATGCGGAACACCACGCATCAAAGTGACGTATCACATACGTGATCATGTTCTAATGCATCGTACGTTTCTTCGGAAATAACAATTAGACGGCGAACAAGGCTACTTATAACGCAATCTTAACGACCGCTGTGAAAGCTTAATTTTGCTCTTCGAAGCAGTGTGAATTATATCATTTCGAGAGATTGGAAATTTACTTGTTTGCCAAGAAAATATTATTAAAAAAGTATTCTTTTCTTTTCTATTATAACGTCTATATTCCACATCATAATTTAGAAATGTATTTTCTCTTACTTCATGAAATTTTGAAATTTATGAAACATTATGTTGTCAGTGCGTTCGGTCTAGTATAAAGTTCAGCTATTTCGTACGTACAGAGAACACTTATCGCAATGATCATAATATTGTAATGTAATAAACACAAATATACGAAACGTAATAATCGTAAAGAGCCGATTTTATTCCCGTCATTAAAAGTCAAGTATTCCGATGGGACAGCCAGCGTCTAACATCACTTTATATCTTCATCGTCGGAGCACGCCGCGAAAACCTTTCCCGCGCCATTCGCATTGTGCGTGCGCTATAATCATATTCATATCTGATCCGAATAGCAATTCACAATCTGACCGTACGTATTGTATAAATATCACCATACTGACGAGCATGTAAGTATTATTATGCGACGGCATGATAGAGACCTCTTCGGCATTCCGTCATGTTCGCGTTTCCCAGATCGAAATAATGCTATGCGGACATTATAATCGTAAATATGGGGCCGCACTTGCCCGCGTGAGGTATCTACATGCCGTCCGCCTATTTCAAAAGAGAATTATAATTTATTATTACTACGAATACGCGCGGAATAACAAGCGTAATCGCTGATACACGCGCTTTACTCCTTCACGAACCAGGTCGAGTCCCGATCGATCTTTGAATACTTACGCGCTCTACTCGTTATCCGGTACGTCGGTCATCGTCAAGTTTTTTTTCATCCCTCTGACAAAATTTAATTATGGAAGTTTTCTTTTCGAGAGACAAAAAAAATTTGCTGCTCTTTAAATGCCCATGTTCTTTCGCGCGCGTGTTAACATACAACTAATAAAGAGAGCATTTGTATTTTTTATAAATAATATGAATTATTTTTGAGGCAATTAAGATAGCAAATTAAGAAACTTTGGAATATTAATAGCAAGTGTACATGCATTACAGTATTTGTAATTATAATTTATTTATGTGCAGTCCGAATTTATCAATGTTAATTCGATAGGAAAAGTTCAGAGATTTACAATAATAATTATCTTTACTTTATTATTAATTATTAAATATCCACCACAACGATTTTCAAAATACGCGATTAATATGTACGTACATTTCAAAGTGCTTTAATATTAACATTTCAAATTTATGTATAAATATCAAAATGCAATAGTAATGATTTTTTTTTAAATTAAATTAAGAGGTACCTAATAATTATGCTGTTTATGAATCTTAAACAGTAAAACTTTTTAACATTTTCCAAAAAATTGATAATGTGTGATAATGCTTCGTTAATTGAGACAGATATTTAGCCAGGTTCGACATCCGCTCTACTATTCTGTACATGAGACTTATGGCTGTTATAGGGTCGGTCGATAAATCGAAGAACTCGCGAGTGAGGAATATCAATTCGTGAGGTGGCCTCTACTGAACGTGGCACGACATTGAAAGGAATGTAAATGCGTTATGAGTACCGGCCCAGTTCTACAGTGTCACGAAGCATTCGTCAACGCGTCCGCCTGTGGCTTACAGATTGCCCTATAAATGAATGGTAGTCCCAGAAAACGCATGATACGAACTATAGATGCGTACGTGACGTGCAGACAAGTCGAATTTTGTGGAGAAAGACTCATACGTGACAATAAAAATTCAAAAAATCAATCCAAACATTCCTAAATGTGCCAACTGTTTGCTTGTACAAAATTGAAGATATAACAAGCACGTGAGCCGCGTGTTAATGTACCAAATATATAACTTAACCGGAAACCTTTGCATGGCAACAAGTAAAAGTCCAGAAGATATTGACTTTAAATTAATAACGTGAGAATATTATATATAGAGAAAAAACTTGAAATATGAAATAAAACAGAAATCTAAAATGTTAGTGTTAAATGAAGTATAATCTTAAATTATTTTTAGAAAAAAAAATAAAAGTTTTGATTTATCTGTGACGTTTTCTATAATTTAACTATTATACGAATCCATTATTGCAAATATATAAAACATTTAATAATTATTACAAACGCTATTTATTCTCAGACACGAAGTTTAATATAACGCATAAGTGAAATTATAAACTACGAAATTACGCTTCATTATCATCTCGATCAATCACGCGAGAGCTTCTTTTTTTGCTTTTGTTAGATGAGCGATCGCGATCATCGACGACAACGATCGAAATCGATGAGATTGGCGCGTATCGTTAAAGGCAAGCGGACCACCAAGACCGGCGGGGCAAGTATCACGGTGTCAATTAATGAGCCCCCTACCCGGGCCCAGGATCCTCGAACGTTATGTGGAACGGTCTCCAAAGAGAGCCCCGCGGAGGAGCAAAAGGAGGAGTTCTCGAGGCTCCTGTGGTTTTGTCGCGCGATTCCTGGTAGGCAGCCATAATAAATACATAATATGCACATAAAGGCGAGCCGGCGCGATCAAAATGATCAAGAGAAATCCTCACCCGTTCTACCACCGCTCCGTGGGTGGTTCTTTCAGTTCGCGTCGTGCCGTTCAAGCGCGCGTTCAAGCCGGCAAAGTGGAAATCACATCGTTTTCCTGCTCGGGTGTTCGAACAGCTGGGAGCCCTTGCGAGCGCTCATTGTTGAAAGACGTAATCTACGAGGCCCTAAAGTTTTTATCGCGCCGCCATCTAGAGCGTGACATAAACTTTACTGCTAAAATGTTGCATGCGATTCAATTATGAATCAATCGGCATGCATAATAAAATGGCAAAAACATCACGATTCTTCTCGTATGAATCATTATTACGTACAAATACAATTTAACATTTAGTGTAATTTTCGTTTTTAATTGTTACGTGTTTTTTTTATATTTTTTAATATTTACTTTATATTTACGTAATATTAAGTTCAATGTTTAGCGTATGACGACACGATGCTTGAACTGCGTTAACTACATAAATTAATGTTCTTAGAAGCTCGATAAATTTTTTGCGATAACAACTGCCGTTGAGTAAAACTTCATTCTGGTATCTCTTATTTGGTCACTATATCAATTTTATTGCAATTCCTATAATTCAGATGATTCCAGATTTGGTTTTTTGATGACAGCCTCGTCGTCAACACAGTTTCTTTCTGCAACAGCCTGAATTCTGCTGAAAGCGCGCGTTAGAATTGCACGAAAGAGACTAAACAAATCGCTGCTGTCGAGATCAGAAGCGCGCACAAGAGATGCTAGGTTGAACGAGGAAGGACGACTTCATCTCCGCGGTGGTCCACCCGATGGAGGAGCAAAAACATTATTATGGTAGAGAGAACGTGTAGCCCATAATATACATCTTCGAAAACACAAGACAATATATTTATCTGATAATGAACAATACCAATTTTTACTCTTTCCTATCGGATTAAATAACTGCCGTTAATTTAAACAACGTAATTCCATTATTTTAATCAAATGCAAATTTGCATGACATATGTATGTCGCAGATTCGAATTTTAATTTTTACAGTAAATAAAGAAATTTAACATCAACCGAAAAATCGTATTATTATTTTCCATTAGCATTTATCTCTTCATATTTATCGATTTTTTTTTTTTATTTTTCCGTCAGAAATGTTCAATAAGATATATTTGATGAGGTGGATCAGTGCGACACATGAAATTTTGCAGAGGCATAAACCAAGATGTTTCTTGGTTTTCTTGGGCTTATAAAGAGTATGCACGATTCGAAAAGACGTTTATATTGAATGAGAGCTAATGGGGATTCGAGCGTCGATGAAGCTTCGACGACGATGAACGTTCACGTCCGTCAAGGGAGTCAGATCCCTCGATGTTTTTACACCGACGTGCCAGTAATTTACAGTCGGTCATTCGGCCGTACATGGACGATCGGTAGGCTCGCGATACGTCAAATTAGCCCATATATCATGCCTTTCTTTACCGATCCATCGATTTATGTGCATGCGCATAATATAAATTATTAAATAAGTCTATATATATATACGGTATATGTGTGTATCACATATTTGCACGAGTTGCACATTGTATGCACGTGCGTGTGTGTATGTATATGTGCGTGTACTTCGCGACATACGTCAATTACTTATCATTCGTTATACTTGTAATCGCAAATCGAATCATCAATAACGAGTTTCGAGATCAAAGTGCACTGATAATTGCTCAAAACCGAATAATCATTAGCGGGACAAAAATATCATACTACTTTAAGAAATGAGAGAACGATATGTGGCTTTCTTTTATGGATACACATCTGCGTGCCTCTGCATATTTATCGTATAATCACGTTGTTAACTGGAGGTGTGCTGAAAAAAAATTATTGGAAACCTAGTAAAGGCGCAGTGGAAATATATTGAATGTGTTTCATATGGACTAAAGATGAAAGGTCATTACTTTTTATTTATTTATTTTTTTTTTTATAATAATGATTTGATAATGACGTTACAATTTTCCAAAATAATAATAGTAAGACTAGGATTGGAATAGTCACTTTCGACAATTAACTCGTTTCCATTATGCGTTACTCATTGAAAAATATTAACTTGTAAATTTACTCGTTACGCAACGCGTTATTTTTGCTTATTACGTAACGAGTTAACGAGTTACTTTTTTCAATCAGTAATGACAACGAGTTGCTTGTCAAAAGTGACTGTTCTTCATCCCTGGTGTTATCATTATCATGATAAAAATTATCAAAGTCTAAAAAAAGTAACAAGTAACAAACGTCATTTATTATAACTCGTTACTTCTCATCTCTGATACGGACACATTATGAAATATACGAAACAAGTCGCTAAAGATCAGAAACCTCAAAGCATAACCCAGTTCCTTATTTTTTAAATTAATTATTAAAAATAACGTATACATCCTGTTTAAGAATAATCGTGATTTATAGGATGTTTTCTTAGTCTTATTAATCTTAAATTTATCATTCTTGATATTCCTTTTTGCTTATGAAGCAAGAATCTAAATAAATTTGATATTAATTCCAGCGGAAGAATCCTCATCGCCCAGAGATCGCGAGGTACGACATGATTTCGAAATCCAATCGACATCGGCCAATAAAACTGTCAAACGGTAAATCTTCAGGAGAGAGAGCACCTCCGGCTCTTGGAAGGTTGTAGCGTTGTATTGACGTGAGTTATCAGAGATAGAGAACGCCGGGAGAGAATCGGGGTGGATGACTCCCTCCTGTTCCCCGCTCGCTTACCCTCGTACACCATGATTCTACGTTGTGCAACCCTCAGCACGGGATTGGCTTTACCGACCTCCGCGAAACGAAGGACGGAGAAGCGGAAAGAGAAAGGGAGAGACGAAGAACGAGACAGAGAAAGGGAGGAAGGGAAAAAGAGAGAGACAGAAGCCGTTGGGCTTGTCTCATTTTACTTTACAAGAGGGATTTAAAAACGAGGAAACCGTTTGACAGTTATTGCAGCCTCGCCGACGCACACCACTACATCCAAGCTACCCCTCTGACTTGATCTACCGGAACTTCGAATTAAATCTAATATATACAATAAACAAGGAAACAATCAATAACAAGGGGCAGGGGATCCTTGTTTCGCGTTGGTATTCCTGGCGTCGCCTTAAGTCGGACAGTGATATGTCGATAATTAAACGCCGCTTTTGTGTGCGAAAGTTGATAAGAATATAAATCGTCGCCCGAGACGTTCGAGGCTTACGTTAACTTAAATGGTGAAAAATGACAGCGGTTTATTGACAATATTATGTCAATTACTGAGAAAAGTCCTCGCAATCTTTACGTTTAATCGTATTAAGTGTGACAATTATTTACTCTTTTTTCGTATACGTTCAACACGGTAATATCAAGTGTTAGATATTTTATTTTTAAATAAAATTTAAATCCATTTGAATAAAGTACAATAAAATATATGATTGCAGACAGTAATGGATGTACAGTGTGCTCCAGAAAAATCTACTAAAGCATGATAATAAATAAAAAGAACATTTACACTCCAATTATGCATTACGCGCATAAAGGTTATACATATAAGAAGACCTCTTTTCAGTTTCATAGTGATTTCTCATCCGTTGCTGACACACCGCGTTAGTTCTTCCGGTCATTAAATCCAATCTACTATGTAATTTGCAGAGACATTATACCAACTGATTAAAATAATAATGCCGGGCCGCCATAGTCAATGAGCGTGACGCGACTCCTACCAAACTGCCTTATGAATATTGATCTGCATCCGGTGTTTGGTGATAAATATATAATGCGACATCGTTCTTTTATATATATATATATATATATATATATATATATATATATATAAAATTACAATGGAATTAAAAAAGCGAACAACTTGGATTCGTTAACAATCCATTTCTTTCGCGGTCGCGCGTATTATCTTTCTTTTTAATACAGTACTTTATTCTCTTTCTGATATTTACATATTTACATAATCATAGCGAGTTTGAATAACAATATGTTTTCCTCAATGCAATTTATTAGTTTTGTATTCGATTTCTCGGTCGCGCAAGGTACGCATCTATTTACTTTTAAAGAGTAAATGAAATGTATAACACGAGCGGAGTAATTTATAAATATCTGTATATAGAAAATTGCGATAAAACATTATACAAAGCGGAAGAAGATAAAAGCTGATACTAATGTATTTTTGATTTAAATGGGAAACGAAAGAAGGTAAAAGGAAGGAGCGAAAAAAGGATAACACGTAGAGTTACGGGGAGCCGGCGAATAAGCGCTGCTGGTCTTACTACCGCTAGGCAGCGGAACCCCCGCTGACATTAGGCCCCCCATCGACACCTGACAACCTGTTAGCTGCTGCCAACAAATTGCTTTGCATCCCATTCAACTTGCTAGCTACCATGGGCGAATTATCCACCTTCTTACCTTAAATAGATTCTTATCACTTTCCATTGCCTATTTATCATGTTCTCACTGCCTGTGCGATTTTTTGTCGAATATTTACACGCATTATTATATTTACGATACGATTGTATAGCAATAGAAGCTGCAATTATTAAATTGTAAATTAAAAAATATGTTTATTTAATCATTGCATGTATATTATATAGCATAATATGTACATATATAAAGAGAAAAATTTTCTTAAATAAAAAAATTTAATTTTTAAAAATATTATACTTGGATGCAAGCATTTGTTTAATTAAAAATGTTAACTTTTAAGTAGACATATTACCTCGTATATAATTTTTATTTATTTATCTTTTACATTTTTTAAATAATTTTATAAATAAGCTAATAATACTTATTATTAAACTTAATTAAATTGTTTTCTTAGATTAAAAAATCTAATTATCTCAAATATACATAAAACTATTCTAACAATAAATATTTTCTAAAAGTGCAAGAAAAGATTACTTGATTAAAAATTATTTCTTCATTTTATTTGTATAAATATTTCAATTAAAAAATTTTTAGCTGACTGCAAGTAAATATTTTTTTGTGTTACGTAAAATTTTGTTTTAAAATATTTTTTTTTCAGTGTATAATCATATACATATTATGCTATATAATACATATAATTTTTACTTTTTTCTCCCATTGAAAGAAAAAGTTGTAATAGGAAAAGAAAAATGATAACAAAGTGCGATAAAAAATAAAGAAGTTAATGGAGAATAAGATCAAGAAAAATGATGCATTAAATTTCAAGCGGGACCAAAAGCATACACCCTTTTTCGCTACCAGCGGTCGATGGTGGAAGACGAAAACGCCGGGCGATATAACAGTCCCGTAGGCGCGACGATATAACGCGACAATTTCCCGGTGCATTAGAGGGGACTTACATATTTTATGGGGATTTTTGCATATAATTTTACGGCGCGTTAGAGCGACATTTAAATACGGCAGCTGGATAAACAGAGCGCGACGGTACTATTTCTCTCCCCCGGACGAGTGACGAAGGTGAAGCGGCGAATCGAAAAGAGAGATCGAAAGGACAAAAAGCACGCGGGGGAGTGAAAGGGCGACGGGGGAGGGGGAAGAAATAAAAAGGGGTCCCACAGGAAAAGAAGGAGATGCAGCTTACGCTACCGAGAGAAGAGAGGGTGTGCACCCGCGATCTGTTTGCACAGCATGCGATACATGTGTTCATGCACTGAGTCCAAGGGCGGCAGAAACGATTTGACGATTCACTTAAAGGCTAATCCCCACCTCGTCGGACGATCGTCGCGATGATAACCGCATCTGCATCTTCATAACAAACCATTTCAATTCTTGAGCGCGTGGCTCGACAGAGGATAGGCAAGATAGGTTTAATAACGAGATTGAGTGACGTGCCTATCGTTTCGCAAATTGTACGAAATGATACGAGCGTTTAGAAACTTTAATGTTAAAAGAAATTTAATAAAAATGCGCTAAATGTTTCGTTCATATAAAAATATTTTACTTTAAGCAATTTTCCATCGAATTGAACTAATTTGCATAATATTAATCATTTTATATTATTAATGAGTAAATACGTTTAAATTTATCTATTTTTGACCGCATGAAAAACAGTTGTGTATTTCTAAAAAAAAATACTGAATAAAGATCACATGAACGAACGAACGAACGAACGTGAAGCCATGCTCAGGGTGAAAAACGATTGGTGGAATCAATGGTCCAGAAGTTGACGTTATCCGGAAACAGCCAGTACAGCTCAGCATCATAATATCCGCGTCTATACCGGAAACGTAACAACGCGTGCATTGGGGGAGTCGAATGCAGTCGTGATTCGTGCCAACTAATCGGAACGATCTACCGCTACAGCCCCTGCCGACTTTCCTTTCGTGGACATTTAGCTGAATCCGCACGTTTATCATTAAAATTCATTTCCCACGTCGTATAATAATGCTGCGATCGTTATATGGCGCAGCCACTCTTCAACGTGGCATTGTTACGACGAGATTCTCTCGCCCGTCTGCGAGTTCGCGAGAAATTTATCGCGGAATAACCGACAGTCAACCCCCTCCCGGAAACTTTGTCCGCACATAACACGCCGCGCGGTTTGGACTCCGTATACGTATTGTTGTAGGTTTGAAATTGGCGCACGTCGGACGAAGCGAACGCGCACGAATTCGCCTTGAATGAGTCAAAAGAGGACTCGAGCTAGACGGTTTCCCCGGGGAACATCGCTGCCGTATCCGGGACTTTCGTCCGTCGCTTTGATTTATGTCCTTGTAAGTGACGTCACTCGTGTGCGTCCGCCGTACTCCCGGCGTGGTGCCCCTCGTGTGTGCACAAAGGATCCTCCGTCATATTATCCCGGGCGTAGCGTATATAAATGACCGAAATTGGGACTTATTGTGTTTGTCATCGGCACGGGAAATCTTGCGCGCTGATTTATTATCTTTGCCATTGGCCGCCCCGTCTTTTCTCGGCCGATCGCACCTCATTGTAAAGTATTCGCGCGATCCACACGGCGAAATTTCTTTCGATAATAATGTTAATAATAATTTCTACAAGTTGTCATAGTCGCGATATAATTTATGGACGAATGTTCTCTTTCCAGGAAGTCTTGCAATAATTTCACAGCAACAGCGAAAGAAAATGGATACTCTGCGGCGCGCGCATTTATAATTATAATTTTACAGCTCCGTACATTATCGGAACTTGAGGACACGCCGGGGCACTCGTTTTAATTGCAATTAAAATCTTTTACATAAGTTAAAGGAAGGCTTGTCCATGCGGAATAATTAGCAAAGTGCTTTCAGCGTAGAACGCCAATGGCGCACCGTAATTGGCAATAAAACATTTCATTGAACCGCTAACTTGGCCCCGCGCGCGAACGAACGAACTTGGGGGAGAGCCTATTATCTTATGATAATTCGCGCCCGGGGTGAAATTAATCGAGTAACTACAATTTCATAATGGCTGCGCCCTTAAAGCAGGAGACAGAGCCACACTTACTCACAAATACGGCGTTGCCAGGTCGTAGGAGGAAGAGAAAGGGGGACGCCGTCTCTTCCTGTCTCTTTTCCCCCGTTCGTTCGATCTATTTGCCCTCCGTTCTCGTCGCACCTTCGCGGGCCCGTGCGTATAACTCGAATGACATAATTGAATAATATAACGTGCCACCCTTCGTGAGCAGAACTGAACCGCGCCGGGCTGAGCTGAACTGAGTAATAGTAGAGCGAGTCCGGGGCTCATGGGACCTCTCGTCACGCATATTTCATTACGCGATCTGGCAACCCTGTAACCCCATCTACGTCTACAATCCGACCTCTCCGTGTCCCCAGCATCGCACTGCACGATGTGATGTACATTCGTGTCCGAGCGAATCGACCGATCCGATCGAATCGAATCGAGAAAATAACGCGACGCCTTTTAGATTGGTCCGCGTAATAGAGTAATGAACCCCACTTTCATCTTGAGACCCACCTTGCGAATAAAACGTACGGGGAACAGTCGATTTCTTTCATCGTACGAATCAACATAATTCATTTCGTCAAGTGAAATTTCCTATTTTCAACCACCGAAATTTTATTTTAATATTTTGGGCAATTTCTCGAGATTTATATATGTAGCAATCCGGTCAAAAGAACAAGTCAACTTTCTAAATTTATAAAAACGTGCAAACGGAAGAAGCAATGGTATTCTCTTTGAAATAGAGTACCGTATAAAATTTAAAGTAATAAAACAGTTCTTGATTTTACCGATATCCAAGACAACAGTACAAGAAATCACAAATTCTTCTAGCCCAGCGATTTTATGAATTCATGCGGCATTGCTTGGTATCTGTGACTGGTATCTATAACGAGTACCAGTAATTTTCTTACGCGAGAAATAACGATAACCCTCGCGCTGCTGACTTTTATCGCGATATGGTAATTTCCCAAAGACGCGGCATACGTGTGTACCGTAGCGATCGCGCGAATAAGATATACCGTCGAGATATCTGTATAATCCGAGGTATTAGTAAGCATCCTCGTGACACTAGCATATTCCGCCGGGCTACTCCATTTGCACCAGACCCCTATCCCTGCCAGCTCGATATAATACCCCGGTAATTCTCCGGGGAAACGATTC
The DNA here is from genome assembly GCF_016802725.1 of Solenopsis invicta. NCBI lineage: Eukaryota > Metazoa > Arthropoda > Insecta > Hymenoptera > Formicidae > Solenopsis > Solenopsis invicta. The sequence continues at coordinate 29,801,406 of NC_052664.1, forward strand.
TCCACGGATCCGTTGCGCCTCTCGCTAAAGAAGTCCTCCCCCATCTCCCGGCGCGATTCACATCGATTCACACTCATAAAACAACGCGCGACTACATTTTGACAATTCTATTACGATTATTTCGTCGCGCCGACAGCTGCTGCACGCTCAACGATCGTCGCTCCCGTTCTATCGCGCAATAAAAAGCAGTGCCAAGTGATCGTGTAATTGCGCCTCGAACAGATATGATTTCTCGTTATTGAATAGTATATTATTTTATGGAGTAATATTAAAAATGGAGCAATTTGAACAATATTTATGTCAAATTTATCAGGATAATAACAAGCCTTTTATTTTAATTAAAATGGAATTGATTACTAATTGTTTAAGACTTAAACGTGTTACACAATGAATTTTTTTTTATTTTCTCGCTTTAAGTTTGACTCTAAAAGTCTATTGTTGAAATTGAAATCGTGACTTTTGAAATCCCATGTATATAATGGGGACGGCGGAAGAAGAAAATTGTTTCATTAATATTATCGACCGAAATGTCCATAATGTTTACATAATGTTTTCTACGTTTGGCTGATCAGGAAACGAAATATCTGCGTAATTGATCGCAATGCGTGTAAAAACTGTACGACCGGTACATTGTATCGTACAATAGCAGTATTATAATGTAAATATCACGTATATTCATAGGCGGTGAATAAATGTATGTCTGGTCACACGACAAATATTGTACAAGACGTTTCAGTTACGGTCAAACATTCTGTGAGTCATTATTCTTTCAATATACAATACGTTTCAACAAATATTTTAAAAAATTTTATATTTAAAACGTTAGAAAATTGTACCTTAACAATACGTTATTCATATTATTTTATGTGTATGTATAATATTTGGAGAGAGAAATTATCAATCAGTGTAATTTAGTCCAAGCCTTTTAGACAATCGGCCTCTCTTGCATCGAAATAATTCACGTAAGACCGTAGAACCGTTATTGTTACCGGCAACTACTACTGTTGCAATAAATACGCGAAAGATAGGTGATACTTTATCGTCAATGTACATTTCTCTTCGTTGGACAGGTAAGACTCGTCTACGTGAACAGAGGCTGATCGGATAAGGAATGCAGTATCCACGACAGCCGGAAAAGGTAGTACGGAACGGAAGGAGAAGAACTACTGGGGCCAGAACACATGTATGCCACCGTATATGGGAACGCATTGTGAGCGCAATCGCGTGCCACGTGAGCGGTACATATTGCCTTCACAACTGGTCCATTTAGGGATGTCGCCTTTCATATTGCCACGGTTTAAGCACTCACCTAACGATGGCTGCCCGGTTGCTCACTTTAGCCAAGTGATTTGGACCGTTCTACTAAGAATCACACGTTCGCTGCAATATGTGCAGCAATAATTTTCCAATCAGTTGTTATAATTCGATATAATTAAAAAATATTTATTTTTCATTGATACTTTTAAATATTTTATGTTATATCTGTATTGTCACTGTATCACATAAATCGTCAACATTAATATCAGTATCATAATTAATCCTTGAGCAGGACACATTAGAGAAATTGTGTGTATCGGCCTTAATCATAATCACGATGCAATGATTACTTTTCTATTAAATAATATCATGGATTGTTACTACTGAATATATTAATCAGTCAACAATTAATTTCATGTATGTAATAAAATAATATCAAAAAATATTAAAATACGAGCGCTGTTCTCGTGTAATCTTCTGGCCCATGTGCGGATATTATACAACTTGACGATGCGCGTACGCTATAGCGAACAGTTAAGGTTGTAGACTAAAGGATACGAAGGGGAATGCGGGAGGTAAGAGGCAAGAAGGAGATGGGGTTCGGGGGTGAGGAATTAGAGAAAGTTTTCGAGGGTTGTACTGACCCCTGTTCGCTCATTGTTAATATTTAGGGTAGCTCGGCGCCACGAACAATGCTGAATGTCCCCCAACGTGCAACGGGGAGTGTCTAACGTTAACCTGTTTCAGTTTTAGGCTGCGTACGCTCGCACGCGTACGTAGCGCAGCGTGTCTATTCTCGTACACATTCGAATGAGCTCGCTCGCAGAATCCCCCGGGTTATGATTAATGGATCTGGCGCATATTAGCGCCCACTTGGTGCACCCTCGTTGAACTTCTCCGTTCACCATTTGCATTTGCAATTTAATGATCCTCCCTAGAGGCTGATTGACTTCTGTAATCATGGAGACAGATTTCTCGCGCATAGTCTCGATTACTATCGCTCGCGCGCGAATTCAGATTTTATTATATTGTCACTAACGTAAATTGCTAATACGCTGTGCCATAATGGCAGATTTTATAATTATATTAATAATCTTATAATATTTGCTTTAAATAATCTTTGTGAAAAATATATCGGATTTAAAAATCGGAGATGGAAAATAAATTTATAGGAAAAGATGGATGTATCGCGAGTCATAATAGAAATAAGTTTATGTAAAAGTATAAAAGTTTTGGACATGAATAGCGTATCGGGCACACTAGAAATTTGTTGCAACCGATGCAATTGACGACTACAGTAGTACAGTATAGCAACTATCGCTGGGTCAGCAGATGGACCGAACTGACCGATGCTTTCAAGGGGACAATAAAGCTCATACACATTGTATCCCACTCGAGTATCCCATTGTAGTCGTATGTGAATCCGTGTCGTGCCACGATCCAATAATTGTGATTTCACCCACGAACCATTTCGACGAATCACCAAAGGACCGTAACGAAAGCGAAGCAATATTTTCTGCCTCTGAATCATGCACAGGGCATTTCCTGTGTGTACATATATCTAAACTTTTCAACATTTGATACCAAAGACAGAGAGCAAAGGAAAGAGGAAGACGGAGAGAAGAATAATTAGAAAAAGAAACCTAGTAGTCAGTTTATCTGTGACTTTTGCAAACTTTACTTCTCTCCGAGATTCAAACTCAGCAGTGCGCAGATCAAACTAGACGCGAACGCATAACCACCTGCTATCGCTGGATTGTGCCCGGACAACGTTAGAATGGTGTACTTGTCGGTGTTACCGTAAATACCAAGACCACAGACTACACAAGCCGAAAGGATGCAACGAGAAGGATGTACACGGAGGAGCTCGAACGAGGAAGTAAGAAAAGCACGGCTAATGGTCGAGCATTCGCAAAGTTAGCGTGCAACACCGCGTTTCGAGACACGCAAACCCGGGGCCAGGCCTCGTGGTGGGTAACAACCCACCATCGTGTGTCAGTCGGCTGATTGACAAGTCGAAAGATTTGCCCGCGATTATTATGATTGTCCGTGTTTCGTATCGTTCGCTTACTAAAATTGCCGGTGGGTCGCCAGGAGGTCAGCGTTAATTATAGTGGTACCGGTTAGGCAGGCGGACGGATATCTATCCGTTTATCGGATCACAACGAGTCGCTCCGCCGACCATGCCGGAGCGGCTCGAGAGATCGTTCGCTTCGTTCGACATCGCTATCGGGGCTAACGGATGAACAAAAGAGTAACACGCGAGGGAAACAAAGAGCGGTATGTATGTGTCTACAGCGTTTTCCTCCCGATGGTTTCGCTATGCACTCAAAGGCGGATTTATACACGGATTCTTTCATCCGTCGATTGTACCTTTTATTGAGGTTTATTAAGCCTGCCTTTCTCTATAACTGTGCCAAATCAATTACTCTGGTTTCCTTTTATTTCTCTTTCTTCTTTCTTTTGCTCTTTTCAGATATTTATATTACAAAATTATAGTCTTTTACTTTAAATATCTATCACTCGTAACAATGGTAACGATAAAAGTTACTATTTATTTATTCGACGACACATCTTCGACTTGGAAGTTTCCAAGTTTCTTGGCAACGTTAGATAGCATCAAAACTCACTTTCCAAAATCTATTTCAAACACGCGAGAAATAACGAAGATTGGATCTACTCTTCCCGGAAGATACGCGCGACCGACCATGAAGTTAGAGCAGAACGACGCATCCTTTCTCTGTTAGCTCAATTAGATAATATCAAGCAAAATCTGCCGTTTCCCGAAATCCAACTCTCACACTGACTTCCGCTTGTTATCGTTAAGCTTAGCATTATTCTCAGTCGTGCTTGCACACGGCTACGCAATAATTACAAAACAAACTAAAACAATGTGCAACTGTAACATTATTTTTTTATCCTCACAGAAGAAAAATAGAATATGTAGAACGCGCTGTACTTCGTGATATATCATGGTGCTAATAGAATTTTAACTCTTATTTGCAGAGCTCCAATGAATAGTATTCGTAAATAAATTTTTTCTTAAAAATTTATGTGACTTTCATATATTTCAACATTTGAGTAAAAGTAATCTTAACGAGCATCTCAATTGTTAACGCAACATTGTTTGGTCAAATAATTTGATTAAATTTATAAATTTCAAGCAATGGTTAACATTTCATCGGCCAATACTAAACAATACTAAATCTATAATGAATCAAGCAAACGAAAGTAAAAATCGATCTATCAACACATTGTTAAATTGTAAACTTTAATATTTCAGCGAGGATAAAATATTTGTACAACTTTACGGAACAATTAAATCGTTTCATTAATCATACAATGTACATTTATTTCTCAAGGCAATCAAACTGTATTTAAATAATTTATGACCTTGTGTAATTAGATTCCCTAGTCCATGTGCTAATTTGGAAAATCGCAGTATATGCGACAGATCGAATGAATGAATAGACAGAAACGAACGCGGCATGAACGAGCGGAAGAGTGCATCGCGGTCGGAGATGCAGTTAGGGTAGTGAATAGGAGAGAAGTAATTCTCCGGTATAATACTGCGTCAGCAGCAGTAGCAGCGGCAACAGCAACAGCGGCGGCGCAGCCGCCCGCCGTGGGTTTCCCGGGAGAACAGATACGTATGCTAATGCAACGCGATGCTCGTTATAATAATCTACAAGTCGAATGCGCACGGAACCTCGCTACACACTCTCTTGCAGGTTGCCGGTGACACTGTGCCGGCGCTATCTCGGGCGCGGGATCATGGCCAATGGGGGAGGGAAGGGAGAGGGTGTGAGAGCCCTACGTAAGCCGGTTATCTAAATACCGTAAATAACAACACCCACCCTCTCTTCTCTCTTCTCTCTTCTCCACCATTGTGGAGAAAAGGCCTGCGACCATCTCTCTATGTATCATCCCTTTTCGCGCCTCCCTTGTCTCGTGACGCATCAACCCCTTTCGTACTCTCGGCCGAGCCTGTAACGCTTCGTCGCGTAAAGGAATCTTACCCGAATGGCGTTACATCATGTTAGTACGAATGCATTATCGACGTTTCTAATTAATAGAGTCATCCTGTTTTCAAAACTATCATTAAAAATTTTGCAATTTGCAGTGCCGATAAAATTACTGAAGACTCTTTGTGAACTTTAATCGTAGTTTAAACGATTCTTTATCTCTTTCCGAAAGCAGAATCAAAGTAAAAGGTACAAGATAAATTGAATTACGGTCAAAGTAGTTGCTGATGGTACCAGACATGGAGGGATACGTTTCTTACAGCATACGCCGTAGTTGTGACAATTAATAACTATCTCCGTCGGGTAGTTGCAACGTTTCGCTAGCATCGGAGTTGAACGGCTGTCAGAGGCACCAGCCAATAGACAAATGAATGCATCGTGACGAGCGGCATTTCCCGCTTAGTCTGTCGTGAAAACGGTTGGTGGGTTTCTCCCCTTTGAAGACCGATCGTTAGATGTTATCGTTAAAAACGTTATCGTCATCTCGTAAATAATCTTTAATCTCCGAACGCGCCGTGAAGCGCGCACCCCCCCGTTCTTGTCAACCCTAAAATGACGCTACCTCGTCGTTTATGGATGCGGCTACGCGAGAAGATGCTATCTCTGGATTATTTTCTGGATAGACGGATACATCTCCGGTCCGGCGTCGATATCCGCTTAACACGTGCGCGACGACGTTTGCATTAGTTCGCACGTACGTCGACGCGTTAACGCGACGTTTCTAACAAAAGCAAATATGAAACGAATGGTCACCCTTAGGTAAAATACATATCGATCCACCCTCTGACGCCGTTTTCGGAATGTACGACATCGTTATCGAGGATTATCCTTTACGCGGCTCAACGATGCCGTTACTGCGAAGCGCTAAAAGCGAACGAGGAGAGTGAAGAAAAAAGACATTCGTACCGTACACGAGTGAAAAGGTACGCGCGTTATCTTTATATGCGCGGTACCAAACTTCTAATAAATACGTTGCTTTTATAGATATTATATACTACAATTACATTAGCAAGTATCATAAAAATATTAAGTAATTGAATGTTCTCTCACCGATGAAATATAATAGTTATAATAGTCAAAGTTGGGTAGTAATTAATTAAAAAATTAAAAGTTAAATATAAAAGTTAAAAAACTAACAACTTTTAACTTAACTTGGTTAATTTTTAATAATTTAATTTTTAAATACGTTATTTTAAAAAAAAACTTCAACGTATTAATTTATTTTTTAAAGTTAAAAAATTATTTATATAAAAAAGAAAAAAATTATAAAGATAACAATTATAAAAAAATACATTTTCATATAAAAAACAGTTTTTCTTTGTTATTTTGTAAACTTAATGTACAAATAAAATATTAAATTTATTTAATGATTTATATTAATTGTTTTGAATAATGTAACTTTAAAAAATGTTGGCTTTCTAATTTAATTTAAATATTTTTTCAAAATTAACTTTTTATTTAACTTAATTTAATTTTAATGTAACTTCCAAGTGCGTTAGTTGTTTTGTTTATATAACTTTAAATGTAAATTAATTTCATAAGCAATTAACTTACCCAACCCTGATAAAAATTCAATATAATATAGTAATGTATACGATATATTCAGTGAAAAAATATGGTTTCAGACATTAAAATGTCTAAAAGTTTTGCAAGATACAGATCTGAAAATAATTATGTTGGACGCTTAAATCGATTGCTTAAACCTTTTTGCAGCTAGCTGCTTATCGTACTCGAAAATCTTTCACAATTATTTTAATAATTCAACAAAATTATTTTCAAATCTGTATCAAATCAAAATACATTTTTAAATACTTTAGTAAAACCATTCTTCCTTTTGTATGAATGATATTTCTGTGATTGATGGACTTTAATTACTTTATTATAAGCTTTATTAACAATTTTTTTAAATCTTATTCTGCAGGACAAACAAACTTGACTGTTTACCTTGTATCTATAAAATAATAAATATACAACTTGGAAAACATTTCTCTATCATAAGTTATTTTACACATATGCATACAAAATATTTATCAATAATTCCGCAAATAAAATAATATTAGATAGTTAATAAGAAAGACAAAAAAGATATTCTGCGACATTCGATACAACAAAACGAAAACGGCCTTTCATATGGATCTATGAAGTTGACACGACATTTGGTTAATATGAAAAGAATACATAGAGTTCCATTTCTTATAATTCTGAAGTTCCTTTTAAAAATGACAAAAAGTTCTGCAGTTTTTACCCCCCAAAAAATTAAAAATAAAAATGTGCTAATTTCGTGAATCTAGTACGACACTTCCTTCTTTAAAATAAAAAAAACAATAAATATTAGTATATTTAACAAGAGTTCTAGTTAGTACTATAAGAATTCTATCGCTGATGGCAATCACAAAACAAAATTCACACGATTAACATTTTTTTTTTCTACTTACCGCAGTTCCAGCAACAGTTCTTGCCAGTTCTAATAGAGATCTATGCTACACAATTATTTTTAAAAATAGTTCTGGCAATTGCATATTTTAAAATAATTTTTTAATACGAACCAGCATATTATCTCATATTAGGCAGCACGACACTTTCTGTTCAAGTGTCAAGCTGCCTAATATGAAAACATTTACCATTATAATTCAATATTAAAATATTGAACGGCATACATCGTTGAAATCCAGTGAAAAGGCGTAGTCCGATGACAATCCGTGAAATCCATGAAGCCCATGAAGTTCAATAAAATCCGGTAAAATTCGGTGAAATTTAATGAGCTCCAGCGTAGTCCATGAAGTCTGTGAAATCCGGTGAAGTTCGATCAAGTTTATAATAGTTCGTGTAATCTAGTGAAGTTAGATGACAATCCGTGAAAGCCACAAAGTTTGATCAAATTCAGCGTGGTCCATAAAGTTCGGTGAAATTTGATAAAATCCAGCGTAATTCATGAAGTCCAACGTAGTCCAATAAAATTTATAACAGTTATAATCTAGTAAAGTCCAATGACAGTCCGTGAAGGCGACAAAATTCGATAAAGTCTGGTGAAATCCGATAAAGTCCAGCGTGGTTCATAAAGTCCGTAAATTTCGGTGAAATCTGATGAAGTTTGATGAAGTCCAACATAGTCCGATAAAGTCTAGCGTAGTCCATGAAATCTGTGAAATCCGATGAAATCCAATGAAGTCCGACGAAGTCCATGATAATCTGTGGAGTGCGATGAAGTCTTGAAATCAGAATTCCGGTGTACACCTATTTCTTGAGTGGTTATCCCATCAAATTAAATGTTAAAAGTTTCTTACAAACAAAATGCTGGAAAATAAAAATGCTGAAAAGTAAAAATGCTGGAAAGTTTAGCCTGAAAAAATCCTGAAGTCGGAAGACCTAAAGCCGGAAGTCTTAAAACCGGAAGTTCTAAAGGCATAAATTCTGAAGCCGAAAGTCCTAAAGTCGAAAGTCCTGAAACCGGAAGTCTTGAAGCCGGAAGTCCTGAAACCGGAAGTCCTGAAACCGGAAGTCCTGAGACCGGAAGTCCTAAAACCAAAAGTCTTGAAGCCAGAAATCCTGAAGCCGGAAATCTTGAAGTAGGAAATCCTAAAACCGGAAGTCCTAAAGTCGAAAGTCCTGAAGCCGGAAGTCCTAAAACCGGAAGTCCTGAAGCCGGAAGTCCTGAAGCTGGAAGTCCTAAAGCCGGAAGGTCTAAAATCGAAAGTCCTAAAGTCGGAAATCTCAAAGCTAGAAGGCTTAAAGCCGGAAGTCCTAAAGCCGGAAATCCTAAAGTCGGAAATCTTCAAACCAAGTCTTGAAGCCGGAAGTCTTGAAACCGAAAGTCTTGAAGCCGGAAGTCTTAAAGTTGAAGGTCTTGAGCCGGAAGTTTTGAAGCAAGAAGCCTTGAAGTCAGAAGTCTTAAAGTCTTGTAGTCCGGTGTATACCTATTTTCCCAGTGGTACAGTTCGATAAAAAGTGTCGTGCTGCCTATTTATCACAGTGTCCAAGTATGGCGATTCGTATATTAAAAAAAGTATTTTTAAAAATGTAATCGACAAAACTATTTTTAAAAATAATTGTATAGCGCAGAATTCTGCCAGAACTGGCGAGAACTGTCGCTGGAACTGCAATAAATAAACAGCACGATACTTTTTGTCCAAGTGTCGTGCTAGTTCGTATGTTAAAAAATTATTTTTAAAAATGCAATCGCCAGAATTATTTTTAAAAATGATTGTGTAGCACAGAACTCTGCCAGAACTGACGAAAACTATCGCTGGAACTGCGATAAATAGCACGACCTTTTTATCCAAGTGTCGTGGTATGTTTAATGTTTTAGTGCAGAAAAATATTAATCGTGTGAATATTTTTTAAATTACAATACAATCATCGGTCAAACTCTAATAGTACTAACTGGAACTTGTTAAATGTACCAATATTTATTATTTTCTTGTACTTTAGAAAAGGTGTCGTGCTAGATTCGCAAAGTTAGCACATTTTTTCATTTTTGTTTTTTTAGGATAAAAATTGCAGAACTCTTCGTTATTTTTATAAGAAACTCCGGAATTATAAAAAATGCCATTGAAACTCTATGTATTTTTTAAATGTTATATAAATATATTATATAATAGAACGTCGTGCCTACTTCACAGATTTGAAGGGTCGTTTTCATTTTGCTGTAACGCTGTAAATCAAAATATAGAAAATAAAAATATCTCTTTTGTCTCTCCTATTTTCTATCTAATATTATTCTATTTACAGAATTATAAATATTTTGTATACATATGTGTAAAATAACCCATGATATGATAGATAAATGTTTTTCCAGCCGTATATTTTATTTCGTAATTTTATAGATTTACAATAAACAATCAAGTTTGTTTGTCCTGCAGAATAAAATTTTAGAAAACCATTAATATAAAGCTTATAATAAAAAAATTAAAGTCCATCAATCCCAGAATTACACATATCATTCACACAAAAAGAATATTTGCTAAAGTATCTAAAAATTTAGTTTAAAACAAATCTAAAAATAATTTCGTTGATTCATTAAAATAATTATAAAGGATATTCAAGTACGATGAGCAGTGCTGCAAAAAATTTTAACATTTTAGCAATCGGCTTGAGCGTCTAACATAATTATTTTCAGATCTGTATCTAGCTAAATTTTTAGACATTTTAACGTTTGAAACCATATTTTTTCAATGTGTAGGTATATCGTGTATATATATATATTTTTTTTTTTTTTGTTATAATATATTGTATTAAATTGTTATCAAAGTTGGTACCAACTTTACAGATCCCCTTCAAATATGTTGAAAATGTTGCGCGATATTAGGCACATTTAAGTCAATCCGGTAAATCAGGAGGGTATAAACATCAGTATAATGTAAAAAAAGAGAAAAAGGGGATGTCACCTACTGTCAATATCCCGACTGTGAACTTGCTATTTCACACCCTTATGTTGTCTCGTCGCTTTTTATTGGTATCTTAAACAAACCCGCAAATGTATCCACGCGTGATCGCACTGGCGCATGATGATACTTCATACGCTTTGCGAGATGTCGATAGTGAAGGTAAGATGATGCAGACTTGAATAAACAAATATACGATTGGCATAGACTTACCTGTAACAAACAAAATTATCATGATTGTTATTTTTATGTTCACAACGGACATTTTAATATTGTTGTTATAATAGTTCTTAATATAAAATATGCCTAGGTTTATTTAATGTCATTTAGTGAACTAATTCTTTTTTTTTATAAAAATACAGTACGATGTCTTATTGACACAAGTTTTTCAAATTTTAATATCATTTACAGCAAAAAATATATAAATTGACTCTTAGTCACACTTCAAGAGCAGTAATAGAAAATCTTCTTAACGTGCACATCTGCATCCGCCATCTTCGATTAAATTCCAGAGAACTGGGGAGGGATAAAAACGATGAACTTTATTTTATAGCTGATGTAGGGGAGTTGGGTTCTTTAGAGGTAGAATATGTTTCGTATCATCATAGGGGATTTAGCGCTGTCTCCTTCCTATCCATAACGCTCCCGCCCGCCTGTGGCAGCCATTTTGAATACATTCTCACCCGAGGAGAGTTATCTGCGAAGCGTTTCGATTTCCCATTTAAAGTATCTTATATGTACACGTTCTCTCGGGGAAGGATGCGCAGAAGCATCGAGAATAGACGGAGGAGAAACGGATGTCTGAAAATATTAGCCTATTCGCCGTTATTTTACTGACATCCCAGCTACCCGCATAAATTTCAAAACGATAGCATTACTTTAAATAAAAAAAATATATATAATAATATAATAATACATATTAATAGAAATTTATTCAGAATTAATATTTTGCCTCGATATATTTCCTTGATTTTCAAGAAAAGGGAAAGAGATAAACGACGATCGCTCCGTGTCTTTCAATAAATCGTGTTATCGATCGCAAAGAAACGTGTATTAATGTCATCAAGCTTCAACGGCTGCTTTCGCATTCAGATCTCGACGACACTGAGTAATATACCCAGACGGAGGGATAACTTTTTTTCGATCGTCCTAAGAGCGAGAGAGAGAGAGAGAGAGAGAGAACGCTGATGGGTGGCTGAAAGAAAGAAACAGTGGTCGGTATTGGCTCGCTAGCGGCGTATGCTTATTTTAATTGAAACAGTCGAACACCGCCACCACCTTGCCCCCTGCCATGTCTCTTTCTCTGTTTTCCTTACCCCCCGTGCCCCTCAGTGCCATATAGAAGGCGACAAACTCTCCCTCCACTCCGCTGGCGCCCCTGCCGCGTTAAAACGACCTACCGCCGCGCTCACCCGAGGATATTGTTTCAAACGAATATGCAAATCATGAGCCAACCCAGAACGTGGTCCGCTGTAATTTCTATTGCTTCCACCTAGCGGGCGACACAAATAGATATCCTTAACGCTCCCCAGATCTAAAGGAGAAACGTGCGCCGAATGTGCTCCGCGATCCAACTTCCCTCACTACCGCTCGCTATCAGCTACGTACCAGAATTTCCGCGGACGCGGCGGGGAAAGAGCGAAAGCAATTCTGCTCAAAGATTACCATTAAGGGTGTAAACAATTTTCATTAAGCCGGCATCGCGTACTCACTATTCGCAACGCGCTGTTCGACTTTATCAGTAAACTTCAAGCTAAATCGACTGCGCGCGCCAAAGTTAAAAAATTTACACTCTACGCTGCTCGTATGTTGCTCGAAGTGAATTTCTCTTTCATATTGACGAACGATGCAGTCTAATGCAAGAGAAAAATATTTCCTCTCTGTTATATTTCTATCGTGTATCCATATAAAATTATAAATATGATCATGTTCCCTCAGATCCTATGACGTAATACAAGTCGTCACGTAATACAAGTCGTCTAAAATTTATTTTGTTAGATATTAAATGCAAGATATAAACTAAATAAAATTAAATAAGATTAGACAAGTGAATATACAGAAAAATATAAATGCTCTTAAGTTACGAATATTAATCAGAACTGCATTAAAGGCGTGATAAATTCGGAAATTTTCCAAATTACAGTTACGAGAAGTTTCATGTCTACGAAGAGTAGTCTAGTATTTACGTATCGACTCTCGCGGGTGGCGAGATCGATTGCAAAAGTTGTAGAAAGCGTACCTCAACACATACAGAACGTCGCTATACGTAGTGCTACTAAATATCTGCAAACGGAGCAGCGAAACAAGTATCCACAGTTTTCAAATCTAGTTGTAAAACTTATTCTATCTTACGTACAAATTACGACGCGTCGACCGATTCCTCCTTTTTCTAAAGCAGAATAAAATTTGAAAACAAATAAAAGTAAGAAAAATTTTTCAAAGCGCAATAAAACTGCAGTGACAATTCTATTAATTCGTTCCTGCTAAAGTGTGCAGTAATGCAGTGAGACGACGGAAAAAATAATAGAACGTGTTTCTGAAAATCAGATTCCCTCAACTAAGAAGGAACCGAGATCGATGTCCTCCAGCCAGTCCGGGGACGCTAACCTTCCCCTGCTCCGAAGCCCGGTTAACTAAGTGAGAGAGTGACCCGTACTTTGTTCCCTCGCGCCGCGCCAGCAGGAATATATTGATAGTCAGCTCAAAACTCCATTAGGGCCGGCCAAGTATTCTCTCGTAAATACGAAAATGCTATCCCATTATTTACTGGTTAATTGGATTAATGAGACTCGTTATTCCGTGGAGGGCCGTGACTCGCGACCCACTCCGGAGTCTCTGTCGTAGGCGAGAGGAGAGTTAAGAGGGATGGGTCACCCGGCGGCAGGGTCACGACGGCGAAGGATGAGAATAGGGAATAAAGGGTAAGACCGCCACGTGGACAAATATGTTCCGACACGTCGGCGACACACGCGTGCGCGTGTAAATCGCGTGCGCGTCGGAAATATTTTCTGGCGTAATCGTAGAATTTAGAATTTCGTCGCGATCAATTCTCGGTTTAAGTCCACTACAATTCCGTCGATATAAATTCCCATTATTTTGAAAAGCTTTCAAGATTTCAAGAAACTGACTGAATATTATCATTACGATTGATTTATCATAAAAGAATGTGCAAAAAATATTAATGAATTTTAAGTTTCTTGTTATACATTATATCAAACAAGATTATAAAATTAATCAAGATTTAACCAAAAAGATATATTACTAATAAATATTTTATAATAAAAAAAGGTATATGTAATTTAATAAAAATTTGAATAAAAAAGAGCGTGTGGAAGTACATGCAATTTGCTTATATGCGACATCATTAAGACATCAATCTATCTCCAAGTAAATATTAAATCTTATAAGACGGATTATATACCGTTGGTATTAAAAAGCTTCCCGCCAACTCGCTCGCTTCCGTGTTTCGACTCACCGCACCGTCGCGTTAAGGGCTTCAGCGACAATTAATTATTCCTAATGCCTCCACAAAGTTCGCGGCGCCTCGCGCCGGTTTCGATTATTCGCGTGTTATTGGAACGATAAATCAAAGATTCTCTGAGAAAAGCTGCGCGTCAAACCCGAATTCCGCGGGAGGGATACACTTTTGAAATGGCAAGCCGACTTCATTAATCAGCGGTACCGCCGTGTCAAGGGCGGCCGCACTCTGAATGCCGTATTATATGGAATAAAATTAATGAGATACACAGAAATACACTCCAGTTCCGGCTCAGCGCGGCGCGCGCGATCTCGTAGTTCCAACAGAACGCTCTCCCTTAGACCCAGACCTGTACATATCGCTCAATGCTCCAAGTCTGAATTAGACACTCCCAATTACATACGTGTGCGATCGTGATTCGGAACAAAATTAAATAAATACACCTTTCAAACTGTCTACAGATCATACAGAAATATAATTACCATAAAAATTTGCTTTGGTAAGATAAATTCAAAGAATTAATAAACATTAATTACATGTTAATCTTTGCAATGAGTGTACGATGTTATAAAGCATAACGTCAAAATCTATTAATTTATTTCAATATTTTTCGTTATTTTTCATTAGAAAAATCTTCTAGTCTTTATTGTAAGTGCTTTATCAAAAATGTATTTTCAAGTGGAAAAAATCGTCTCTATTTGCGAAGAATTAAAGAATATCTTTGTTTTAATCGTCTTATTCCTATTTCATTTTAGTCTCGAGCATTTTATCATTTATTGTAAACTAAAATTTTAATCGTTTTCCTCTTTTATTCATAGGCCTTATCACTTGACTTATCATTTTAACGCATTGCCCTGCTTGTTTATATGTAGTTATCGATTTATGATAGTAATCAATAAATTATATATACATATTAATTTCCTACATTTGTATTCTAAAAGACTGATATTGGCTGTAACGAGCTATGCGCAAAAGTATATACGCGTAAAAGCTATACTATGAAAATAGAAAGATTGCGCGCGTTTCTCTGGCAAGTTGTACGTATTGTGTTCTCGACGCAATTTAGGATATACCCAACTAGTCATGCAACTCGCGGTCCGGCGATAGTTGGAGCGCGAGAACGTCGCCCGAAGGACGAAAGGATCCGCCGCGCCGTTGCCGCCGCCGTCGCGTCGTCCAACTTCCACCCTCCGCGCGTCCCCACCATCTCCGTCATCACGCACGCGACCGCTACCCGCAAGCAAGTAAGACAGAACGAGAAACGTGGACAGCGTGCCCGCTGCCGGGAAAGCGTAGGGAAGCGTAGGGAAGCGTGAGGAAGAGACAGGGAGCGAGAGAGCGAAGGCGAGAGGAAGGGAGGAAAACGCGGTGAGAAACGGAGAGTGGGTTGTAGTAGCAGCCTCTGGTTCCCCAACGGGATAGCCCAAGGGGGGTGTAAAGATGGCGGCCGAGGAGGGAGAGAGAGAGAAAGGACGCGCGTCGGTTATGATAAGGCGATGCTTTAATGACAGCGCGTTTCTATGGCAACGGGCGTGTAGGGGCTGGCCGCCGCGACGCCCGGCGTCGGTCAGCTCGGGGGGTGGAGAGTGCATTGAGCGGCCAGCCGCCATACTAGTGGACACACAGCCTCGATTCTCAGGGATGAATTTCTCTGTGTGTGCGCGCGTGTATATACCCGTGCCATTCTCGCGCTCCCCGTTTTACTCTCTACTCTGCCATTCCTCCTCCCTGATGCACACACGCGCGATCGTCCTCTCCTTTCGTCTCGCACGCAGGGGAGGAGGAGGGCTCCGCTCCGCTCCACTCCGCTCCTTCTATTCTATCTGCTCTTACATCTACCGTTTCCACCTCTGCCTTTGTCTTTGTCTTTCCATAGCTGACCCGTACCAAAACCAGTAACAATGCAAGGTTATCTATCTTTCGAATTCGCCACACGAGACACTTCCAAATCTTGTGAATTCGGATCAACGATCTTATCCTCTCTTTAGTTCACTCAAATATTTCTTTTTCGGCTAAAGCTGAGCACGTACTGCTTAATTGACCGTGTCGTGATAAGTGATAGAAATATATAATAAAGAGTATGTTGAAATATTACCTAACCTAAGTAATCAACTTTACAAGATTTGATAACTATAACATTAATTAGCAATTGTACGTATCCTTAAATATGTTTTTAAAAAAATTCTACTATACTTTGTTTTGATAAAAGAAACAAAAGTTTTTGTATTTTATTTTTACTTCGTCGTCACCTTATCAAAATATTTTTTTTTTCCTTAGCAAACGAATTTCTTCAAGCAATAAAAAAAATGTATATAATAATTTTCACGATAATTTCACCTAGTTCGTGGTACCGTGATTTCAATTTACCTCGACATTAAGGCATACATAAGGATTCCTTAAGTTATTAAGCGGGTTCAGAAGTTTCCCCGTAAAGTTCGAATTCCCACAATTAAATGAAGCGTACGACCCCCTGCGTGCGAGAATCTAGAACCTCCTCACCTGCAGAAATTGCTCGGGACACGTTAGCCTTTCAGCGGGAACATTTTAGGAGAACATCAAAGAATCTTTAATCGTTCTGCGTGCGATCCCCTTTGCGCCGTCTCTCGGTGAATATCCTCGATAAGCTGGTTGCCCTCCGTCAGGCTATACATACCTAGAGTAAGTAAATTATACATTTCATCAATTGCCATAATGGGCATGTTAAACGCACATTCACTTTTATGCAATAAATGTTTTTATAAAATATAGGTAGCTTTTATAAAATATATTAGTTTTATCTACAATTTTTTCAGATTTTCTTATATTTATACACGTGCAGCAAGAAATCTTTACGTTCATGTAATTATAGCTTTTTTATGATTTGTTGACAAGATGAGATACAGATAAGAGACAAACGCATATGTAGTTACCTTTGTGACAGTTCTAGTCTTTAATCTGTAATTTCTAGTTAAAATCTGAACATTTGGCTGAATATCTATTCGCCTTCGTGCAATTTTCAACTTGTGACATTCGCGGCACGATCGCACGCCGACTACGAGTGCGAAAGCGCATGCCGGAATAGCTGCCCTCGAAAATTCAAAAGCAAATCTCCGTGGACGACGCGGATATACATACATAAGAGCGATAACGGAATTTCGTAGTAGAAACTCCGGGCAGACAAACCGGGCATCAAGAGTATCCGAAAACACACAAGGGATGTTTAGGGGAACGCAAACACACCGTGTCTCTGCATTATGGATGCAACGGAGTGGACCGCCACCCTAGCTGCACCCCCTCTCCCCCTGATCTCCCGCCCCCTCCCCCTCGCTTGCCTTCTCTTTCCGGTCCTCTCTACCCTCTTTCCATCCCCGTGTGCAGCACGCGAGATGGTTGGTTGGGCTGGCTCCGGGCTTCACCCCCGCTCGCATTTATTTATAATCAAATTCCATGTATACCGGCAGCCGGTGCGGTGGCGGTCTGAATTTCTATCCGAATGTGTACACACTCCGCGAGGAGGTAAGCGCGAGCGCAGGCACGGCGACATACACACGCACGCGCACACCCGTTCCACTCTCGTGTATGCATGCATATACGGGTGAACGGATACATAGATAAATGCGCGCGAGTTCGAGGGTGGATTCTTCCACCTCACTCTTTCGCTTTTTCTCTTTCTCCCCCCCCCTCTCTCTCTCTCTCTCTCTCTTTCTGCCTACCGCGAGAGGGAACGGGAAGGCGCGGATTCGCTCGGCGGTCAATTTAAAAATCAATATTGACCGAGGAGCAGCCAATCCTTTATTTATCGACGCGGATTGTTGGCTGCACGGGAGAGACGCGCCAAGAAGATTGCTGCTTTCCCCCTTCTTACCCCACCCACAGCATCCCCTAGGTCTCCGCTGCCATGTTGTTCCAAACGCGTCCTGAATAATGCGGTCATCCTCGTTACAGTCCCTCTTTAGACTGTCATGTTACAGTTCGCTTCGCTTCAGCAATGAAAGTTATCGAAAAAAAATGTGAATACCTTATCAAGCTTTCCCAAGCATTGACAACAATGAAATTCAAATGGCATTTGCAGATATTATTATTTGTTAATGCAATCACAAAGAAATAAGACTCGAGATTAAGGAGCAACATTCTGTGCTAAAATAATATTTAATAAAAAATGTAATAAGAATTCTTTTAGACACAGCAAAATTACGTGGTCGAAAGGAATTAATTTATAAACTATACTTTCATTGTGATTTATTTTATACTAAAATATTTACACAAGGAATGAGCGAGGCTACTTCAAAAGGGAAACAGCGACGCTAGATTGTGTGCAAGGAAGAGCTCGATAATCATGCTGCGGTAATCGCTTCCTAGGATGAATTACTAGGTCCATTTTTTGGATTGATCGTCCATAATAGTGGGTGTTTGGGATTGTGGGCTGATCAAAGCGGGAACCAAGGCGGAGTCGGGAAGATGTAAGACTCAGCATCGAGGGTCGGACCCTCAGTATCCCTCCAACTCACCCTTCGGCAAGGTACCCTAACAGACATGATCAAGAAAAATGATATCGCCCGCTCAAAAGCAGATGACTTTTTGCGCAATGGCGGACAAAGTTCCTTCCTTTGCCAGACTACCATTTGTTATTAAGAAAAATATAGCTGCATCATTAAAAGACTTGAAAGACATAAATTTTACTTAAATTCTTTGTTAATTTCATATTTATACTTCTTTTTCTATTTTCGCTAAAATTAGTTTCTTATTTTTCACTTTCTTTGTCGTTTATTATTTTACTTTTTACTTAAATAAATATTTTAAATACAGTATGTTTTAATTAAAGATAATTTGATTTAAGGACGTAGGTTTTTTATATGTCGATGCTCTTGAAATACTAGTCATTAAAGTCTTGGTTATGCAATTATTTGTAATTCGAAGATCGCGGGTATCTTCACATTACAGTAATCACCATTCTTCTTAATTTAACTTCTAGCATCCCCATTAAAAGGAAAAGCGATGAATCAGAGACACCCCATGTAGCACTTTCCGGCATTATCAAGATTTATTTTATCAAACCATGCTTATTGGTAAAGTATACGTACGAATTACTTCGCAACATCACATAGAAAAAATGTATTTCTTATTTTTTAAAAATATTTTTTTGCAAAGCAGAAAAAAATGCAATATTAACGTTGTAATCATTTTACTCAATTTACTGTAACGCGAATAACAGCAAAGTACTTTATCATATTTAAATTCAAATTTGCAATAGATAAATTGATAAATTAATTCCACTCACTTTTATTCGTAATCTTCAAAAGGTTCACAATATTGAACTGTAAAACAAAACAATTTTTTTTAATATTCTAATGTGTACTGCTTAATCGTTTATTTATGACATTGCCATTCTTGAAAAGCTTATGTTTATATAAAAACACGTAATAAATACATACTTTTCATAAACGTCTACGTATCATGTTCTAAGCTTTTTTTGTACCGATCATATCAATACTTTTATCTTACTGTATTTAATATCTTACTGTAAAGTTCAGGAGGGTAACTGTCATTGAACATATCTATTTTTATTGTGGCCTGCTCAGTCGTATCGGCCCGTACCGAAAATATCGAAAGTACAAAACCACCCCCCTGACCATACGTACGATATGTCCATCTTCGAGCGCGACGGACACGAGGCGGTCGCCGCGCAAACAGATCAATGCTTCGCGTTCCAATATAAACAGTATTATTGAAACAAAGCGGGCGGGACGGAGGTGTAGCTGGATGAAGCCTGGCGCGCGCGTGTGAGGAGGGGACCGAGGGATGAAGTTGGGGCAGGAAGAGGACAAGAGAGGCGGTCGGGCGCTCTCCGGCAAGGGTGAGGGAGGAGTGAGGACAGGGGGAGCGAGCGAGCAGGGGGTCGTGCGGGTGGAACGAGGGAGCAGGGGGAAGCGACCCGGCGAGGAGGATGAGGGTTGATGTTTCTGCCGTTCCGCTGGGTTGCGGGGAATGAACGAGGGGAGAAGAGTTATGTTGCCGCGATATTGTGCTGCGCGGCACGAGCGAACCTCGAGGGGGTGGCTTCCTGTTCCACCACCCTCTCCTCCTCTACCTCCGGCCAGGATCCCCCGCCCGCCCCCCTCACCATCACCCCGCCGGATTCTACGCCGCGCCATCTCGTCGTATCCTCCTGTTACCCCCCTTCCCCCCCGTCTCCCGCCGACCGCGCTCTTGCTCCCCCTTGTCAGACTCACGAACCCATCGACTGTCGATTCTGTATTATATGTCAGGACCCAAACTCCTTGATGCACGTCCCACTCCGCCGCCACCTTACTCCCTCCCCCTCGTCCTTTTCTTATATTTGCCGGTAACTTATAGCGCTGTCAGTGTTTTCTTCAATAACGAAAGAAACGTATCCTCCACCTCGGATTCGTTTACGACAAAAAACGACTTCCCGCAATCAGACACAAGAATCGATGCTGCACAAAATAATAGTCCATGATATCAGGAAGAATCTTGATACGATAACATTTTATCTTTACTTTATTATTATTATTATTATTATTATTATTACTTGTCATCTCACTTGAATTAAGTAAGGTCGTAATCTTGCAATACCAAAGCCTAATATTTGTGTTAGATACTTTAATGAGAGAGAGAGAGAGAGAGAGAAAAGATATAAAAAAACATTAAAGAAAAATATATTTTAATTGTCTAATAATTTATATATAAAAAATACTTGTTACGTAATCAATTTACAAATAATCCACGTTATATTATGATTACACATTGAAATTAAAAACTGTTATAAAGCTATATAAAGCGATAATTTTATATTTAATGAATTATGATTTAATGAATTATGATTATGATTAGAATGAATATTTTTAATGATTATGATTAGAATGAATATTTTTATCTTTTATCTGTGGTTCCTATTGAAATTTATTAAAATTAGAAGTAATAAAAATACGGAAAGTTTTATTTTTGCGTGAAATTATGTGACAATCAAATAACGACGAGAATATGAGATGACATATGCAAATTAAATTTTTCACGATAAATATTACGCAACGCAAGTAAATCATCTGTTAATATAAGATAATACGATGAATATAATTAGCGGAATAAAGCATGTCTCGACGATCGTTTTAACGAGAATCGTAATAACGTTGCGGTAAAGTCAATAATTTGAAACAAAGGTTTCCAATCCAGATGGACATTGCGTGCAGCGGATCTCTTGCCTAATTATTAGTGCTACTACCGTGGCGAAGCAAGCAGTCAATCAGGATAGCGGACTATTCGGGTAGGTGGGTAGCTCGCTGGACGCAGTCAGCTTGGTGTGAAATTAGCGCAGATGTCGCGGCGATGGTTCATGCTACAACTTCTCTGTTCATTTTCCACGAGAATGGCTCGAGAAGGGGTCGTCGGCCCTACCTCCTACTACCCGGATTTTCAGTTCCTAGCATTAAGCAATCGTTGACCCAATTAATCCACCCACCTCTACAATATCCTACAAGATAACTCTTTGAAGAAACGTAATCCCGCGGTATTATTGCTATTAATCAGCGAAACTAATTAGCCTTTCAGATGGTTCGAGCAGCCGGGTAGCTAATTTCAGTTTCGACAACTCACGACAACTCGGAAAATCGTCACGTACCGCGATTTATTAGATATAAATCTTTGTAAAGCGACTACTGGAGCTTTCATCCTCTCGCGTACATACAAAAAGACAAAACAATAGTCGTATTTAGTCGTGAGAAAGGGATTTTTCATTAGGACAACCTAAGCCCCGATGCGAAAGGATTAATAGAAGTTATAAAGTAGAGCCCGAAGAGGTGGAGGAACATTACGTGACCTGACTCCGATCGAGTCTTTCTTCAGGTTATATTGCAGGTTGCCGTCGTTTCTCATTCACCCCCCACGGCTCATGCGCATCACATCTGACCAATAGAATCGCGTGGTCCATCTCTGCTGCTGACCAAACCCCTTGACTCGTACCACTCTTGCCCCCGAGATACATTCCCCCGCGAAGAAAAAAAAAAGAAACTTTGAGACTGGTCCTCCCCTTACCCCTGGCAACCCCGCCATCCAGCGTACCCACGTCGAGTGTGTATTTTCTAGAGGAAACCTCATCAACTCCATCGAAACTCCATTTCTAAGAACGAAATTGGAAAAGACGGAGAAATACGTTCGATTCGACGCGAACGATATATGTATAAACCCGAAAAAATATCAACAGATATAAAAATAAATTTCTCAGTAATGATATGTCAACACGAAATACTTCTGTTCCTTTACTTTCTAATTATTTAATAATGTAAAAAAATCAAATGTAATTATATTCTATAAATTACATATTTTTCTAAAATGCAAAAAAAATAATGAATTCTTATCGCGATTATATGATAAAAGTTATTTGATTAGTATTATTTTTCCCAAATGATCAAAGTAATTTTAGAGAGTCAAATATTGGGATAATATTAGATAACAAATGCATAAAAAATAAAATCTATTTTAAGCGAATAAAAATCGAGATGATCATAAATAAATTCAAGAATCAAGTAGAAATGCATCGAGCGATAAAAATAGGTTTAGCGAAGAGACACGTAATCGCAGTTGAAAAGAAATGAAGAATGTCTGCAAAGAAACTAGCTTTAACGACTCGACAATTCGCTCTTATCCGCCAATCTGGCGTTAACCATAGCGCAAGCTTTCTCGCGAAACTGTCTGGTCGGGCGCGTCGAGCATGACTGGAGTGCGACGTGAATAACTTAGTAGCTCAATTCTGCTCATCCAGCGCCAGCGAGATCCGGTTCGGCCTTCAACCAGCGCAGTAGCTACATCCATTCTTCGCTACTCCGCAGTAATATAATATTATCCAAGCATTGTACCCGACTAATTAGTTGTACTAACGCTGTGCGACCTGATTACACATTCGGCTCGGCTATCCCGGACTTACAGAGCTACGAAACGTATAAAGCTTTACAATTCCTTACAAGTTAAGTGTATACCTTCTGAGTTGGCACAAATAATTCTTACATCTTACAAAGATGTTATTAAAACTAAATATTTTATATAAAACATTTATGTATGTATTTATATCATTCTTTATAAATTTCTATTTAATTTCTCTAATAATAATATAAATTTTGACTTGACAAAATTTTGTCCAAATCTTTTAGGATTTAAATTATTTAATAAATGACACAGAAGGTCAAGAACAGAAGTACGTGCTTTTTAATAAATAATTTTGTTAAATTAGATTATATCTCAAATGTATGCGCGCATATGTATATAAATAAATATTAATATTTTAATTTCTTTTATAAAGCTAAATGATAATAACATTCCAAAAGTAGCTAAATAGCATTACTAAACTCTTTAATCTCTACTTGTATTTTATTAAATAAAGAAATACAACTGATAAATAAAAGTAGCAAACAAAATGATTTTAAAATAGATTTTTTATAAAATAAATCTCTTATTCTGTTTCTGGTAAAAAAAATGTAAGAGTTATTTATAAATAAATTTCCTAAAGTTCACAGTTTTACAGTGACGATAAAAGTCCTGACGTAGTTCGTCTAGTAATGTTACAAGAGAAAAGACTAAAAAACGGCACATTTTAAAAAGGAACATCGAACGATTAGATTTTAGCACGAAATAAAAAATCAATCAATAGCACCGACTATACGAGCTGGTTCCATTTCCATCGACAAATATTTGGTCAAAACTAACGTCACGCCACACTAGCTCGAATCGATACAATGTTTCGCTGCTATTTCGAAAAACTTGGAAAGAATTGAATCGCCATGTGACAATGACAGCGCTGTGTAATTTACTAACTCTTTTTTGTTTTATCGTATATTGTAGATAGGTAATAGAGCGAATAACAATTTCCTATAGTCAGATTCAAACAAACTCTATCCAATTCTTTTGAAAATTTAAATGACAATTGCCGAACGTTATTGATTGATTAATTGAAAACGTTTGAAGTTTAGACCTGTATTTATATTTGTTACATAACTGTCGTATCAAAAAGTATTAGATAAAATATTTATAATAAAGTTTTATATCTTAAAAAACATAAACAATAGTTCTATTTTTATTAGATATCAATTAAAAGTACTCGATTGATTGTAAAAAGTGGAAAAATTATTCTCATAAAAAATGATATTAAAATATTGAATAATTATAAAATCAAAAATAAGGATAAATAAGCTAAAAATATAAAATCTTTGATTTATTTATAAGAATAATTAATTATTATTTGTTAATACATATGTTCATTAAATAATTTTAGTAAAGTATGCTATTAAACTGTAAATCATTTCTTCACATTTTAAAATAGCAAAAAAGATCTTTAAAATTTCTCATTTTTGTACCAACTTACATAATTAATTTAATCTTGAAACCATATAAAAAGACCAAGATCAAATTATATTAAAAAAAGGAGTTTTAGGAAAATAAAATAACACTCAATAATTTTTTCCTGTATATAAATATCTCGTTCTCCAATTTTTATCACGAGATATATTTTATAAAGAAATTTAAGCAAAAATTATGTATTTAAAAAATGTCAGTATTCTATTTGTTATAGTTTTATTATTTACATCTTCATTCATCACATTTTTCCCTCTCTTTCCTATTTCCTGATTTCACTAATTATCTGAACAATTGTCTTGAAAAGTGACAAGTTGTACATAAAATGGTCAATCGATTAATGACTCTACTATAATTCGTACCAATTCCAAGATTAAATATTTGCGCTAATTTGTTTTAGTTCATTCATTGCTAGGTAATAGGTCTCTATGAAATGCTGTATTTACTCACTCCAGAACGACATCGTCCAATGCCTTCCAAGCCTACGCCTTTCGCCTCCTTCTCTCAGATTTGTTCCAGGCATTTGCAACACAATTCGCGAAAACAAGATTAATTATGATAGCGCGTACCAATCATCAAAATAAGATAATTGCATGGTATTTTACATGGCACTTCCAATATCAATCAATGCTTATTGTACATTGTGATAAAAGAATAATGCAAAAAAAAATAAATTTCTATGATACCCGTTTGCGACTTGCAAATCTTACAAATTAATTCGAAAGTGTCGGGCAAAATGTTTAAATCAGGGAAAATTTTAAGATGCAATGCGAGATACATTTAAATCAAAATATCGTTAAAAAAATTATTAATGTATCATTTGCGTGCATATAATTATTGTTTCTAAAACAATTTATATTTAGGATTTCCCATTGCTTTAATTTTTAAAAATTAATAAATCGAGTGAAATATTTGCTGCAATTCATAACTAGTACAATTACAATCGTTATCACAAAAGTTAATTAATCGCGCATACCGATAAGTAATTGTTCGTAGGAAATAATCAAATTCAATCTGATACTTGACGCGATTGCGTCTTGATGGGTAATGTGGCGACACACAAAGCGGTTCTCGCCACTACCTGCCAGCTCCAGTCTTGCACAAATGGTTACGCGACTTTGTGTAAACCACGTTGCGTTACGCCAAAAAAAACTTAAATACGTGAAGAAATAATTCACTGTTAATCATCTAACTAATCTCGTCGTATCATGAATTACACAATATTATAATGCATTATGATGCATAATTACAATACGTAAATTACTATAATTACTATATATAAACCAAATATTTTATAAATTAATAAACGAGTTAATAATCGTTTCTTGTTATAATTCTGAGGTATTAGATATTCTCTAATATTTGTCACGACTGCATTTCAAGAAGTAATGCGCTTGCCATTATCTGTCGACTCAAACTTTGCCATGTGAATGGCAATAGAGTGGTCTCTTTCTCTCTCTGTTCTATCTCCCTTTTCGCTCTCTTTTTTTCTTCTTTTCCAATTTTACAAAATATTGAAAGATTTAGAGAAAAAATTTGCCAAGTCAAAAATTGTAATTTTATTAGAACAATCAGAAATGTTTCTAAGTATAACATACAAAATATTTGTAGAAAATATTTATAAATTTGAAATTACAAAGTATAAATGTTATAACATAATTATCCATTAAAAGTCAATTCACGAGCCAACATTATTTTCCTGAATTTTATAATCCGAGCTAGTAAACATACCTAGCAATTTTATGATATCGAAAGAGATTACACACTGTTTATATAGTTACGCATAAAACTTCGTTCTAGACATCGATTTCATATTACAACAACCCCTATGCAATCGGGACGGTAACAAGTAACACCCGAGACGAGGGTCGAAGGGAGGGATTGTGCTCACACCCGATACCCTCTCTTTCTTCTGTTCGCGCTCTTTTTCACCCTTTCTATCTCTCTCTCTTCCTCATTCGCTCTCTATGGAGCAATTTATCTACATTATACCCTCAGTTGGTTTCACTGTATGTTTTGACAGGAACAGCATTATTAAATGCCCTGGCTATCTGATCCTCGACACCCCTAATATACATAATACGCCTTTTCCTTACGCGTGGCCAGTTATCCCCCGATGACTATGCACCCCCCTTAGAGCGCTCAAATGGTCAATCGAACATGACGATTCATCGTAGAGAGATAAAAAATTATTTCTCTTGCAGAGAGAATTTTTATTTTGAAAAATATGTGAAATTTATTTCACGCAAACCGTTTAGATTTTCTTATGAAAAGACCGAAACTTTTGGCTCCGTCTATAATTAAGGTAATTAAGCGATATATCTATCCAGAATATAAAATGTAAAAGAACAATACATACACGACAGTTAATTGTACCTCAGAATCTTTATTCTGAACGTTTCCAATGGTGTAACGACGCAGAAAAACGAGCAATCCGCCACGCAAATGTGAGAAGAGCTATCTGCTTATCCCTTCTAACGGCTGTCTTGTCATAATATATCTTTAATACAACTTAATGATCTATTGTCGAAATGCAGCGGGGATGTACCATAATTCTCGACACGTTTCCTGTCACGTGGATCGGCCATTTGATACGTTCTACTGCCATTCAATGGGATTACAAGCGCACGTACATCGCTAATTTTTCTCATGCCCACTGTCACCCTGTTATCTGTGGATGATCCGGCTTCCATCCGAGCCACAACACACCGATATCCCATAAAAAATGTGGGATTTCAGCTATTCTCATCGAAATAAATATGAGACTGATAAGCAATGACGCGATCTCAAAATCATCAATTCAAATCCACTGCAGTGACACATATGTCGAACGAACTATATCATCACAATGCAATTAAAAGCTATTCGAGTTCATGAATGACGGAAGATGTATCATTTACCAATTTTTAGAATTAATTTTCTTAGACACGCAATCTCGTATAAAAACATTTTATTCTACGTTCCTGTTCATATTTTTAAAAATTGTGATTGTTGTGACTTACCCTTCGATCCGTCGCCTTTTCATTGTCCTCTCGACAGCACCATCAGTAGTGGGGCCACACTGTACACCCTGTAAAGGAAAAAAATTAAATATTAATTTAAAATTCGTAGCATATATCGCATTCATATAATTACATATATTGAGCTAAGATATACTTTTTGTATATAAAATAAATCAATCAATAAGACATCTCTTTAGATCTTTGCTCTTAATTATTGAAAACAATATTGCCAAGTGAAATTATGCCATTTGCAGAAATGCTAAGAAAGTAACGATTGGAGAAGCTAATCTCACGCTCGTTTTTACGTGTAATAATAAGAGACAGGCAATAATTGCGGTACAAGTACGTGCTCGCACCGGATAGAGTTTAATTCTGAGCGATATTATAATTAAGTGGTTCCCAACGTAATGGTTGGCGTCACGTCAAGCAGTAACACCGAGGTTGGCGCTCATCATACTGCTTAGTTCAAACAATCAGCGACCCGATGGTGGCCGTCACGCGAACCCATCTTTTGCCTCAACTTGCGTCCTAATATATTCAAAAGATTTCATATTAAAGCTATAAAAGTATAAATGTGTAAGACCAAATCTGCTTCCGTATTTTAAATTTATCCACGAAATGCAAAATAAATTAATAAAATCATTAGTATAAAAAAACAATATATCTTGCTTATTTATTGATCTACAAAGTTATATATATATATATATATTAGTAATAATTATTCCGTTATTAAAATAACTGAATAATTATCACTAATAATTTTTAAAAGCATAATAAATAAGATTAAACGTGTAATTCTTTCCTATGTTCTGAAAATTTTGGTATTTGCTTGTATAAAGGTAAAGATATACATATACTATATATAACGTGTGCACGATACAGTAACAGCAATTCTCTGAAGTCGCAGTCAATGTATGTATTCAATCAATCAGCATTCACGATGACGAGAAACACGTCTTCCGCCATGCGAATTAGCGTACGTCAATCTGGATCAGACTTAACACGCCGTTGAGTCGAGTACTCTACCAATCGCCGAACCGCAACCGGAAATTGGCCGCTTGGTTATCAAAGTTTGCGGTTTGCGTGTCTGCCGAGCTGAGCGGTAAATAGGCGAAAAGGGAGGAAGAGGTATAGACGGATGGGGTGGGATATCCCCATTAATAAGCGAGCAAGAGATAGCTGACTCGTTGAATTAGGGTGGCGAAAGTAAATATTCATTTCACGATGGAATTGACGCCAGGTAATCTTTCTTTTTTCTTAAAAACGTAGACGTTCTTCGTTTCTATGTTATTATTAAAAAAAAAAAGCACTTATTACTAGAATCTGAATAAATTTTTCCTTATTTTCACATTCAAAGGAAAATTACTATAGTATTAACATAAGTATCATAATAATATTATTTTAATTTTTAAATTTCCATTTATATATTAGTATAAAAGATTTAGAGAATTATATACTTCAACAAAACAATTGTAGAGAATACATTTCAAAAAAGTTATACACGAAAGAATGATCTGTCCGTTTGTTAAGGATTGATTTTGTAATAAAAACAAATATGTGATTTACGAGACACAAAATTGTTCCACGCGTAATATATTAAACTGGCGCCGGCTACAGAGATATACGTTATATTCCGACAGACAAATAAACGTATTTCCAATTTGCATTTGCACTCGACCCGCGCGCGCGATTGTTCGTCCACGATGGCGCGCACTCGGAATCAACGCGCCGACCGCGATGCGGATGTCGTCGCGAGTTGAATAATAAATTGCGCCGTTAATTGAAACAATTAATTAATAATTCATGATAGGCAAGGAGAATTTGCCAGGCGGATAGTGAGCGAGCGAGCGAATCGGGCTGGGAGGGAGCGCCTGGTCGGGAGGATGCAGCGAGGCGGTCGTCGCGGAAGCTTGTAATTTGCGTCACGAGTAATGCGCAAAAGCGAGACAGTGAGAAAAGTTGCGGGCGCGTGGGACGCAGACGGATGTATATACGTCTACCATCCTGAATATAATTTACTTGAACAAACTAAAATCCCCATCGAGAGCGCGCCACTTCGTCGCGCCTTCTGCCGCCGTAGCTTGGCATCCTCTTCGAGGACCTGTCGCGTCTCGTCGCCTCAGTAACCCTCGGCGCTCCCCGTACTCCGCGACCTACGAAAACCGCCCCGTTCGGTCCCGCGCTCAACCCCATCGTTCCGCGATTCACTCCTTTACGAATACTTTATAAGCCAGAAGATGCGACCCGATGCCGCTCAAACTTTATTCTTTATTTATGTTTAGTCGCTGCAAAAAAAAGCACAGTCTTCCCCCTTCGAAAAGTTTCTTGTTTTTTTAAATCAAGCTCATACTGAACGAATTATGACCCCGAAATAAAAGATACGGATGCTGCAGTAGCAACGGGTGTTGCGTTGCATACGTTATACACGGATCGTTCCTTATAATTTTGTCAAATATTTTTCAACATTAATTCTATCTTGATAAACTTCAGATTTAATTTCTGATATCTTCTTTGTGAAATAAATCGAATAAAACTTTATTTATTTCTTTAAAAATTTAGTCAACATTTTTTCAATCTCTAATACTAAATTCGTTATTGTAAAACAATGTTTTGACATTAAAATAGTCGCCTTTCTTCAGTGGTGACTATATATTGTAATATCTATCGTCAAAAAAAATATCCAGCAATCTTCGAGTTCTTTACATGCGCGTAATATATCCGATGATAATAAACGTCAATGTTAAAATTTGCAAATCGGTAAAATTCTATCTTCGACTAATGGAAAACACGTGTCGATCAGCGAAAGATTCTAATCAGATCGACTTAGAGCCAGCTCAATCGACCTCTTTGGTGAGATGCGGTTCAATCCCTGTGTGCGGACGATAAAAATCCAAAAGGATAGAAAGCTGCAGGTTCATTTCATAGGGAAGAGCAAGAGACGCGCGGGGCGTGGAAAGGGGAAATGGGTACAATCAGTAGGAACGGCGAGGGGGCGGCGGGTGGCACAAGCGAACGGAGAGGGATGAACCGTCGTTCATAAATCTCGATAGATTACTAAATCCCGGGTTTGATGAAACTCTGGGCTGGAAGCGTACATACACGTATGTCACCGCGCGACGGTTACGCGTACACGCACGCACCTAAGTCGGTGTTGGTATCGCGCTAGCTCATCGGGAGCCGGGCGCTGATAACATTATCATAAAACGGCAATATCGCGCGGATATTGACTCGACAGAGGAGCGCGCCCGCTACGCCGTCCGCTGCTTACCGTCGAACTGAGCTTAAGAAGTAATCTAGAACGTGGCTCACAACTTTTTCATATGCAAATAACTGAGGGAAATAAATCGGAATTTTGAAAACTATGTGGACTTTTCAGATGAATCCTGTGTCTTCCATTATTCGCTTTATTACTGTGACGTGAAGAAAATAAGAAGAAACAAAAACATTACGCAATCGTAATCATAATAATCATCGGCAGCAAATGTGTAATATTTCATTCGTGTAATTATAACGACCGCGCGCCTCTTGAAGTTTAGATAGAAAAGGAGAGAAAATATATACATGTATGTAGTTTTAGAAAATAAGAAAATTAATTCTATTTCTTAGAAAAAAATCCGAATGAGTGTTATTTGTTGCGAGTTTTAGTATTCTGCAATCGTCATATCTGTGATACTTTCCATTAAAAACGAGCGAAAGAATTAAAAGTGCTGTTTAACATTAAGATTAGGATATTTAAAAAAGGGCCTGCATATAAATTATCAAAATTTCTTTGGCAAACTATGCCAAATCCTTTCAGACCTTAATTGAAAAAAACCCTGTATGGGATATTAAGATATCACGTCAAAGTGCGGTTTGACAAAAGGGTGAATGCAATCGAATTCGGCATAAGAATACTTCAGAGACGCGCATCGTCTTCTCTCTCTCTCTTTCTCTCATTCCCTCCGGCAGTAAGAGACTTCGCCTCGCCAATAATGTCTAATATAGCAGAAGGCCTAGATGATGAGACTTCGTCCCGCCTCAGTTCAGTTCAGTTCAGGTATTAGATTATGAATATTCATGGCGGTGTGTCTGCACGGTGCTTCATTACACCTTCCCACCCCCCCGCGGCCCTGTCGCCTGCTCAGTCTCCGCCTCGGTTCTCCGTCTCGTCCTCTTCTTCTTCTCCGCCCTCGCCTCCTGATCCCGGCAGCAGGCGCGTCAATCAATATGCAACACCACACCGCGCTTTGCTTATCTTCCGCAGTTCTCTAACCCACGCGAATATATTCGCCGACCGACCCGCGCGCGAATATCTTTTTCGATTCATGCCGCATCTCGCGACGATAATGGTCCGCGGGGTGGATCGATACGATGACGAGACCGATCAGAACCGATTAGAACCCATTAGAACCGTCTCTCTCAGTTTCGATATTAGCGTTGCGCACTGCGATAAACGAGATCGACTGGTTGGTTAAATACGGTGACAAGTCCATTAGCGTGGACGGCGATAGAGTAAATTCGATGCACGACGGACAAGCGCGTCTTTGAAATATGCAACTCTGAGATTCACTAATTCCATGAAAGTTTAATGTGATCGATCAAGAACAACGTGTTTGATAGCTGAATTTTTTTTAAATTTTAATACGGTTAGCTTAAAACGGAAATTTTTAATGCGATTAAGAAGGATACAGCACACGAGTGAATACACGAGACATAATATACTGGATTTATATACCGGATTCCAACATTGATTTTCAATAACAAAATGCTTGAAATCACGCTTTAAATAAAATGTCGAGATAGTTATTGCGAATACATGATTAAATGACAAATGGATGATTAAATATCATTAATTATTTGATCTTTTAAATATTGGTAAAACTATTACATATAATTAATAAGATCTACCATCGGTAGTCGACACGTCGCTAATAGCAGTATATTGAACTATTCATATCGCGTACAATTCGAACGAGTAACTTTTTTTCGCGTCTAAATGTTCCTCTAAATGTGTTTGCATGTCAAAAATAAACATTTATCCGTCCGTGCATAAAATCGATGGAAAGACAGAGTTTAACTCGTGAAAGAAACGTAACATGATCTGACATAAACTTCGTATAGGCTCTTTCATCAAAATTAGAAAGCTGCTGAGAGCTTAATAAGCTCTCCGATAAAAATCTATTGTGAATTATAAATCACACGAAACGAGCTTAAGGAGTTAAAGTTGCGATTAGCGGAAGCTATTAGTGGCGGCGCGGTGCGGCGGGGTGCGGCGCAGCGCGGCGCGTATCAGCCGTGATTGCTGGCGCGCGCTCGTTCATTCAGTCGCCAGACGGCAGACGCGTCCTATTAGTCACTTGGCCGGCGATCGGGCACAATTTGACACCCCACCGTCGATGGAATTAATAAAGCGCGGCCGGGCAATCTGCTCGTACACACCAGGCTGGACGACGATGGGGATACCAGCGGCGCGTTGGCGGCGGCGGTATATAGAAAAGTGGGGAGCCGGAGACCCCGGAATCAACGTGGTGGAGAATCCCCCGTGGCGACGACGACTACCGACTACTACGGACTCGGTCGGAACCTGCATGATTTGATTAGCCTCAGATTGACCCCACGAGCCATCCCCGTTACACTCTCGCTTTCCATGCGCGCTCCGCACCATGCGGGGCTCTAATCACTCACGAGACGATCCTTTTTACTCGGTTATCCACCTCCCTCCACCCCGCGCGCTCCTTTATGCTGCGCAACCGCACCCGCCGCGCGCAGCGGCAGCGCGGATAGCGCCGGCGACTACGCACCCTTGCCCTCCCTTCCGCGGCACCCTCGGCCCTCCGCACCATTAGTCTTATGCCGGGCACTTTATGTCGGGAAATTTGCAATCTTTCCATTTAATATATCGACGGTGCGCAGTGGCTGGAGGCATACGATTTGAATACATTAGCTCGACAGGAAGGCGCTTCTCGCTTCTGTCTCCTCGGCACGAATACCATGGTCGATATACGTCAGGACAGCAGAATGCGAAGCAACGTCACGTAAAGAAGTTCGCCAACTTACGACCAGCGATTTTTTTTCAGAAATAAACGATATCTATTTCAAAAGGGAGAAACTTTCAAATTTGTCAACTGATAATAAAATCTATTGCAATCTTTATCATCGAGAAATTAATAAATCGTTAATCAATAACACTTCTTTTATTTAAGATAAAAATGATAATAAAAAAAAGTTACTTCTTTATCTAAATAATTGTCTAAATAATTTTGTACAGATAATGGCATACTGCTGTTAAATTTTAATATTGTACCTTTGCAATTTTTAATAACATTGTGCTACTCAACTTGAAGTTTTATTACAAATAATAAAATCTTATACTGCACCTTGATCTGTTTCTATACTTAGTAAATTTAACATTTTATTTTATTATAGTAGTAATACGCAGTAGACGTGAAGTGACAATCTTTGTTAAAACAGTAACTGAGCTAGGGGTGCGAACAAAATGAATGAAAGAAAGAGTACTGAATTAATCTGAGACAACGCGTATAAATGTAGTTAATATTAGACATAAGGGGACAGGATATTAGTCAGGGTGCTACCCTCTCGAATTATGTTCACCAGCCACACCCCGAAAATGAACGTAGTTGCTGCTCATATTTGGCATCTGGCTCGATTTCTTCGAATACAATTTCTTCGGTTAATTATCCTTACATGAAAAAAAAAATTCCGAGTTTGTTAAAAACTGTAATCAGTGTCAATTAAAAATTAATAGCAATTATTGTCGATACGAATACCCGTATTGAATCGCCGCAGATCAATAGTTAATGATCGCTCGAGCAAGATTAGATGTGCTACTACCTATAATTCGATTAGACCTTAACCTTAGGCGAAGGTTGAAAGAAGAAAAGGTGGCGGACGCGCGCAGGTTGCAGAAAGAAGTTCCATGAACTTTCATTTTGTTACTCATTATGTTCATTACCTTGTAATGCTCACTTGTTTGCATTAATATTAAGCGTAACAACTTCGTCTGTCAAATTAAGAGAGTTAAGCAGAAAGTTTTAAGATAATAAATTTAACACATTTTTAAGATAATTTTAAGATAAAATTTTTAAAATATTTGTAAGATGAATAGAAAGAAAATAGATACATCATGAATTTTAATTCATTGATGATTTTATTCGGAGATAAACTATAAATATATTCTTCGTGTAACGTAGTTTAACCTAATAAAATATAATTTAATTTATACAGTTAGCTACATTACATAAATAAAATATATAATATAACAAAAAAGTGCTTAATTCTACATAGAACTAATTTGACAAAAGTATAGATATAAAAATAGATATAAAAATAGAAAAGTGAAAATATTAATATGAATAAAATAAAGAAAAAGATTTGTTAAAAAGAGAAAAGACAAAGTTATGCCTTAAAATGAATTTCCATTCATATATATAATAATATAATATATTTTTAAACTAACAATTATTTGAATTATTGCACTTTATCAATTATTGAGAGAATATTTTTAATTCAAATATTTTTAATGTTAATTTATTTGTTGAAAAAGAACAATGAAATAAATAAAATCACCTAACAAATAATACAATGCTCTCGTTAACGACAACAGAATTTCATGGGCGATAATGATCCAAAGCAGCCCGTAAGAAATAGAGAGGGTTTTGATGAAAAATGGAGATGTTTGCACGAAGGGAAACACTGGTTCGTTCGCAACATATACTATTGCAAACACGGGAGAAAAAGACTGAAGGAGCGTAAGCAATAGACGAATCATTCATTCCAAGGACAAGATGGCTATCGTGGACAAGATATAAAAAAAAAGACAACGTCGCCAAAGGCGCAAGATTTGTTGCCATAAAGAAAATTGCTTGGCGCTAATGAAGAAACATTACCTCGGCAATATTGCGTCCTTATTCACTACACTGTCTTGCATTTATGGATGAGGAGATAAAAAGGATCGATCGATCCGAACAAATGGGTTAACGCGCGTACCGACTTTAACATTAACATATTAAAAACTTTTTAAAATATTTACATTACGTATGTATTAAAAATATATCACACATACAACCCTGCGAAGTAAATTGAAATTGCAAATGTGTTAATTTTATACTTTGAATAAACTATATACACATAAAAGTTGTGTGAATAACATAATATTTTTATTATATTTACCATCACATCTTTATAGTTTACTTCAATCGTTATTATAAATTAAATTATTTTAAAAAATAATTATAAAGAGCTCGTTTTTGTTACAAATACTTTAAGTAATTTATGCAAAGTTTTATTGCGATTCCAAGTTCAATTGTTCTGCAAATAAATAAATAAATTTTATCTATTTATAGAATATCTAACCTCTGCATCGCTATGAAACTTTATATAAATCGTATTTTGAATACTTAAAGTACTTGTATAAAAAAATCCAAATTTTTTAATTAAATTTCTATTTGAGCACATTTCTACTTTTTATTAATGTTGGATCCAAGTATTCAAGTATAAAATCGCCGCCAAATTTTTTGAAGTACTTTCAAATGCAATATAGAATAATTTTGTCATTATTTTGAAAATAAGTGCAATATAGTTTTAAGAATTAGTTAAGAATATTACATTTTATGTACCAAATATAATACATACAGTATATAGTATATATATGCAGTGTACGTTAATGCAATTAACAAAATACGATACGGATAATACAATCGTGTATATTACAAGTAATAGTATTTAACGAAACTCTAAGAGAGCATCGTAAGCATTTTCTTGTAATTGTCTTTTTACTTGTAATTGTCTCATTGTTTATTTGTCTATTTGTAATTCAAAAAATCTGAAATAGAAATAAATCATAGAGAAATGTGAAATATTCCGCATCGTATCGCTTCTAATGTCATGCTGTGATATTGTCGTATGCATGGCAGTGTACGGTGTTGCTATGATCATTCAACGGTCCCATCTTTCTCTCTCGCATTCATTAAAACCTTCCTGACATCTGTCGCGTTTCCATCCGTTAGATCGATCGGCGTTTCTCCTCCTATGGTCAGTCTGACAAAGAGATACAGTCAGTAACACGCCGATGATTTGTGAAACTGTCCGGTCAGCAAGTATGCCAGAATGTATATGGCTTCGCGCAAGCGCAACCCCTTTTTCCGGCGACCCCATGTATTGACGCGGTGGTCACTAGCAGAACTAGAGAACCCTCACTGACCAGCACCCCTCTATTCCGTTCGGGCGTCCATGGAGAAGGCTGTATGTCTTACGGAATGCCTATGATGCTTTCTCGCAACCCCTCCAAAATGCTCCTCCGACATCCCTTCCGTCCCGCCGCACGCCCGTGCATCCTCAACTTCCAAGCACTCTCCAGCACCCCGATTCCCCGAGTCACCCTCTCTATCTCTGTTTCTCTCTGGACCCGACCCCATCTCCTCTGACGGCCACACGCTCGTGACAAGTGCGAGGCGGCCATCCAATAACCCGCACCGGCCACTGGCCTCCTCGGACTCCCACCTTCGACGCCGCCATAACCAGCCAAGTTATTGAGGACACGGAGGAATTAAGAAATGGAAGGGGATGCATTCGTCTGTCTATTCCTCGTATCCTTATTCTCTTTCGACAGATGATGAATGTAAAAATACCAAGTATTTTACATAACATTTAACAAATTTTTTTCTTTCAATTTATCCATAGAGCGATCTTGTTATAAACTTTGTAATTACGATGTGTCTAATTCTTTGAAGAAATGCAAAAAATAAACATTTAATGACATTTAGTGATGTAACTTACGAATATCTATCTGTGTTATTCACTGAAAAATCTATTATTATAATTAATTATATTTTTATTTTACTATATATTATGCACCTTCTTTTTGATGATCATGAGACTTTATTAAGTCTGTGACAAAAATTTATTTTAAAACTAAATCTAATCTACATATAATATGATATTAAACAGACAAAGTAATCTTCAATAATTAGTCAAATTAAAACGGAAAATAATCTATAGAATCGGGGAAGTAATAATTAATTGAAATAAAGAAGAAATAGTGTCAAGGAAAATTGAATAATCAAATATTCTTTCGATCTTTTTCTATTAACAATCTATCCACAAAATACAAAATAAATGAACTTGATTTTCATTACACACACGTATAATTTAATATACGTTTCGATAGTACTTCAAAAAGTATATTTAGTCGTAATATTTATTCTGAAAATCAAACTTAGAAAATCTTTAAATAATAATATAGCAATATTGCACAAGATTATGTATCTTCTGATGTCTAAAAATACATAATCAAATGTCCAATAAAGATCGGCTCATCTAAAACTTTTAAGAGTCGAGCTATTATTAGGCAAGATTCGTTGTAAACAGTAATACGTAAAGAACAATCAATCCTGCACAATGTACGCCGCGAAATAACAGGTGCCCAAATGCTGTATGTACAACGTTCATCCTGTATTCAGACGAATGGATGAACATCGTGTGCTGACGGTTATAGTCCGAAACGTTGGAGATGAGGCACATTTATATAGGCACGCACACGCGCAAGCAAGTCCAGTAGTCGGTCCAGTGGCCGTAGCTGCGGCCGGCAGCTGCGGGGGTGGCGATCGGGGCTTTCCCCCCTCGGCCGTAGGAGGGTGGCGAGGCGTTGATCAATACGTGAAGATAGAATCCGATGCTACCCATCCAGCCATTCCGCCTCCCCCTGCCGCCTTCCCTCTTTGTCCCCTTGGTTCCTCTCCACCATACGCCAGCTCGACAACGCTACAACCGCCGCTGCCCGGTCCGGCTGAGGGTATCGCGGCTCAATCGACTGATTTGTCACCCACGCATCATTTTCTTCGAAGGAGGGTGGATTTCTCGAAGCTTACTGTAGAGAGCGTTCAAACCTTGTGGCCGTTCCATTAGTGGTAAAACGTTTAATTTTACTTCAGTGTGATTTTGCGCAATTTATCATTGATATCGTTGCACAATTAAATATAATAATTGTATTTATATGTTATTTTATTTGCAACACTCGAACAAATCGTCGAAAGTTTATTCTAGCTTCGTATATGTTCCATATCTATGAATTTTAATAAAAGCTTCGTATTCAATTCAATAATGATAACGATATTTACAATATTTAAAAGAAAGTAAAACACATTTTATAATTGATCAAGTAAATAATTAAAAATATTTCGAAACTTTTTGTTAACGTAGCTAAATCAACTCGCCTTACGCTTCGATTTGGCTTTAATCGCTATTTTTTTTTTTTTTTTTTTTTTTAGCAACAAAGCCTCTCGCTCAGAATACGAAAAACAAAATTACTAATGCGATATTAGCATAGAGAAAATAACAGGTAATTTAACACGGAAGGATTAGTGCGTTAGGAGGGTCTAGAATTTTGCAGGCAGGCAGAGGGAAAATGCCAGTCCGGTAACGGGGCTCGCTCTGAAAGGAAAGTTAAATCCCTTTACAGTTTATACGACGAACGCTGGTGTTCCCAACTTAGCTGGTTTAGGGTCATAAACCTTGCCCGAGCATGCAGAGGAAAACGCATTTATAACTAACGTAACTCGTATCCCGCTTAGCTAAATAATTAAAAGATACGAGAGAAGAGGGGGTTGCGTTCCACCTCCGCGCCGCCGTGAACATTACTACCATTACCGCCGAGCCTCAATTCCCTTCAGCTGTCAACTGTATTATGTACCTTCATTAGATCGTTATCATTATTTCCGCTTCACATCAGCAAAAAAGTATTCTTGCATTGTATTTCACTTTTATTAATAACATACGTTCTACTTAAAACGTGGAAGGAAAAAAAGCTAAAAATAGTCGTTTATATGTCTATGTTTATATATCTGAGCGATAGAAATAAATGAATTTATTTCCAAAGCAGCGTTATATTAATTGTTACACAAATTTTTCTTTTTACAAGTAAAAAAATCGATTATAAAAAGATAAAAGGCAAAAAGAAGGAAGGAAAGCTGGAAACTTTAAATTCTACGATTTTCATATTAATTATATTAAGTAATTTATATTTCACTATTCCCATGTAGATCATGTTATTATTCGATTAAAGAATCGCAGCAAAAGACGAAATGTACGAGATCTACGTGACGGTAGTTAGATAAAACGTGTGTATGTACATACAGGGATGATAAGAGCGAGCGGTCATTGGACCGTTGACGAGAATCGGTTTAGCGTGCCGCAGTGTAAGAGGCAGGGACCAACGTTAGCTTTATGTTAATCTCGGCTAGCGGCGCTGCGGCTGACAACGATGCTGTCGCTGTTAATATCGCCCGGTGACGTAGTAGTAACTAGTTGCCAGTATACCTGCCGGCCAAACTGCATTGCGTCGACACAGTCTGGGAGCGTACGTGTGGAGTATGCAGCCTGCCGCTACGTACTCTCCTATGGTGTACGCTTCGGGGGTGGTATCGCACGATATGGTGTGGCTGTACCACCGAGAGGGTGGCGACAGGGGTGGCAATCAATATGGGCCTCAACGCAAACACGGCGCCGCTGTTGTACTAACATCAAATAGGCGGATAGCGACCGGTCGCTCGCCTCGTGTGCATTGTCTACTCTACTGCTCTGTATAAACCGACCGCTTTTCGATATTTTTCGCCTGGCTGATCGAGTCCGGGTTAACCGTCGCCGATAGTGAAGCCGATCTCGATACAACTTTTACGCCTTCACATGAAGACGTTACTAAAAATATTTATCATTTTATTATACGAATGTAATCGATACGTATCAGAGTGGAAATCCAATTAACTCTTTCCTATCGACGTAACATATTTTCTTGAAAAATTATCATTTGATATTGAAGATACAT
The DNA here is from genome assembly GCF_016802725.1 of Solenopsis invicta. Taxonomy (NCBI): domain Eukaryota; kingdom Metazoa; phylum Arthropoda; class Insecta; order Hymenoptera; family Formicidae; genus Solenopsis; species Solenopsis invicta. Next base: position 29,841,704 of record NC_052664.1, read on the forward strand.
ATAAAAAGAATACGATTCTATGCATAAAAAAGAATTTTACGTAAACAGTAGAATATAATTTATTATTATGTAGACTTACTGTTATATATTATTACGTATGTATGACACGAAATAATTTTTGAAATCAAAACCAATGGTAATATTTTTCAATTGCGACTTGTATAACGTAGATAAATATGTACGAACGAAAGCAATCTGCCGTAGGTACGCTTTTAAAAGAAAGAACGAGTAGTGTGCAGTGAAATTCCGGAAAGCATCGCACAATAAATTCGAGGATTGCCGAGAACAAGGAGGCTACGAAATTCCGCAATTGGAATTTTCTTCAACGAAGAGCAGAATCACGCGGTCCGCGAGTCGCCGCCGCTGCGCCGCGCCGCGTTGCTCTACCCTCTTCTCCCTCGACAAGGCGGAGCAAAAATTCGATGGCGGGAACAATAGCGAGAAATAAATTATGCAAGATTACAAAGAAGGCAGCACGGGTCGGGGAGGGACACTTTATATTATCCGGAGACAGCGGTAGCATAATTGCCACCCGGGCCACCGTCACCCCTCCAACTCCCCGCGACCGTCCTCTTCCACCCCCGCCACCCTCTCGTTTCATGCTCCTCGATAACGCCCCCGGAAAATAGAAGAAGACGAAGACGTCCCTCGTTATGAGATGCGAGCTGGTTTCTTGCCCAACTGTTTTCCACCCCGCACCACCATTCTTTAGTAAGATTTCCCCAACGTAAACATCCCGGCTCTGGTTCCAGCACACCACTCCACTCACCTCGCTCCATTCCACTCGATTCGGCCTACCCATCCACACTCTTTCAATCCCACGGAATGAGCTTTGCTTTGCGCGTCCATCAAAGAGCACGCGTAAAACTGCATTTAATGCGTTTATCTCAGTGACGATCGATAATTAATCAAAATTTCAATTTTTGCTTCAGCAACATGTTTTTTAAATCATTATTAATTTTTCAATATACGGATAATATTTCAATATTTATGTATAAAAATTATTTTTTTCCAATAAAATTGTAATTATCACAATACATAAATTTCTCTTTCGTGAATAAATACATAAATTAATAATCATAAAAATTCATATTAAATTACAATTTTATTTGTTCATACGGATCTCTTTGCGTAATTAAAATTCATGTTCCTTTTGCCTCAATATCCGTCAGTCTTTTAGCTAATTTAAATGTTCAAGTCCTTTCTCTGAATTTGATAACGAGTCCTCCGATTGAAGACTCATCTGTTGCCACTCTTATTTTAACTGGCACAATAAGAACTTCTTATCAAAATCTCTTGCAGTTAACATACTAAGTTGCTAATGTATAACATTTTTGCTTAACGTTTGACTTCCAAGAGTATCACAATTCATCATTATTGACAGAATTGTGTTCGATGATAATATTTCGATATTTTAATGTAAAAACTAACAAAGGAAACAAAACTACATTACGTTGGAATATTAAAGCCGGTTGTAACGATGAAGATGGTCTTAGGAGGACAAGGTTGAGGGTGATGGAAACGCAAGATGTTAATGAGGCTGGAGGGTTGGCATTCCTAGCGGCCTCCAAGACTTCCAAAGATTTCTCTCTGGTGACGTCAAGATTCTGATCTTCCACGAGTCTTCGTTCAATCTCGACGCACATGTTTATACTGAATCTAGTTTTTCTTAAGCATGACAAATTTATAATAATTCGCAAAAAACATGTATGACGTTATATGATTGAGAGATTCTTTAACAATACACCAATAGTATTCTTGAGCTTTTACGTAATTTTCGTGGACAATGTATATAATGCAGATTCTCGAGATAAAATGTTTAACAAGAACAACTGCAATTAATAATATTTAGTAATATAAATAGCTTAAAAAAGTGAAATGTTATCAATTTCGATTAAGTCTTATCAAAATTAATCCATTATTTTACTATCGTGAGTAGAGATTGAATCATGAAAAATGCCTCAAAAATACGTCAAAAACATTCAAAAATATCTTCAACCATTTCCTCGGTTAAAATCGCGTCCCTTCATTTTTTTGCTTTTTTCGACGTACAACGGCGCAGGCTACCCCTCGTGCTCTTAAATTATTGTTGTTCGGGGTGGAGCGTACAGCGAGGGCGTATCATCCAACAGATATGATAACCCCAGGCTATGGGTTGGTTCGATTCAACGGACCAATAACACACTCCATGGTTGCTCCATTCATAACCAGATATCATAAAGTACCGCCCACCAAAATTCTCTTATCGGTTACGAGACTGCGCATATGTATTAAACTTACAGTCAGTAAGTTACGATATTATATTTATTTTCTTAATATCATAATCTTAATTTGTTTTCCACAGCGTGTTAATATATGAATACTATTAAAAGGAAATCATTTTGATAATTTAAATATAAACTTGTAACAAGAGCTTTGTCTAAACTCGCTGAGATTTTGTTTTGCGAAAAAGAAAGAAAAAAACCTCGTCTAATCGTGATCGATGTAGTAGGATTCTCCGTATTATAATTTTCTGAGAGTTCAAGAAGATTGCAAATGTCAGGTACAGCGGAGCGCTTAAGACGTTTGAGCAGCAATGAGGGGGTGAATTGCGGTGAAAACGTTAGGTCGAAGCAAAGGGGGTATTCGCGGGAAAGAAGAGAAGGGAGGCGGCGAGGGGGTTAAACCAAGAGATAGAGGGTTGCTGTCACAACCACGCCAGCCGTTACTTCTGCTCTGGTAAATTCTGCGCTCGCTAGAACATCGGATGATGTTCCGCCCGTTCGTCTGCCTGCGATCGGTTTCTTCGATGCTTCAACGAACGCGTTGTCCTCTCTTTTTTTTTCTCTTTTCGCAGCGAAATCATTGCCCGAATGACACTTCATAGGTGATGTTACTCAAATAATAACGCATCAAATATACAAATGATTGGTAACTTACAATCGGTAAATTACAATTCTACGAATTCTATAATGCATAAAATAATAAATTTGCTAAATATAAGTGAAAAAGTATATATTTACAATTACCAATTTTATGCATTATTAGGGTATAAAGACATATGCATAGAAACAAATATAGTAGAAAACTATGTAGAGATAACTTTAAAGTATACAAAAAAACAAAAACAGAAGAAATTCGACGTGTGCGTATAAGCACGATTAGGTATGAAATCTTGATTGAGCGCATCGAGTTTTCCGCTGAAAGCAAAAACATCGGAGAAAAGAGAAGCAGGCAGAGCGCGGAAATTGCGGTGCGATCTGTTTCAACCTTGAATATCAGCCCCCGCATCGTCGCCCACAAGAGCGTTCAGCCGCATCTCGCGTGGAATATCGCCCGTTTAAAAAGGGAAACGCCGCCAAGCGCACGAGAGCTTTTCCCTCCTCCCATACAGCGCATCAATTTATACGCAGCGTTGAGAAATCAAGCGAAGGAAGCCACCCCAGACGCGAGCTGCTCGCTGCTCGCGTTCTCGGTAAGCGGCTCCGTTTATGCGCCGCCGATAGGGATGAAACTGAGGGGTAGAAGCTTTGTTTTATACTTATACGAGTTTGGGCTCGTGATGTATTCCGACAAGGAGCACGAGCGTGTCTCGATCGCGAAAACGAGAGAGACGGAAAATACGGACACGTTGGTAGGGAATGGCAGGGCGATTGTATAGCAAACCGAAAATGGTAGGGGCGAATAGATATCAAACCGCGATTGCCATTTTTACTTTCGCGATCCGGCACGCGCGGATTTCTCCCCCTTACCGGTCCGACAGCGATTTTAATCCGTATCGAACGTCGAGCACGCCTGAGAGAGAGAGAAAAGGACAGAAAGAAAAGAGAAAGAGAGGAAATAGAAAAAAGGATGTTGAGAGGGAAAGTGACAAGGAAAGTGACGAGGACCGTTGCTTTTTCCTGTGATAAACTCGCATTTTCAATTCTGTTAATGGCGTAAGTTAAATCGCGATAATATTTCGCGCGTTGCGACGGATATTTCGCATTGATCATCAATGGAGATGGAAGGGAATGCTATGCCAATGGTAGAATGATCGCGCAGAAACTTTCCCTCTTTCATGCCTCGTTCGCACTTATCGTGGGGATAACTCACTCCCTGTCACCTCGCATAGCGCTCCTCTAGCACAGCTCTCGAGATTGAAAAAACTTGTTCACATATTTCTCGCACTTGTATTATGTGTATTACATTTTAACATGCATAAATATATTAAAAAATATTATTGCTGTTTCGTTCAAAGATTTTTTTTCGTTTTTTGTTTTTTGTAAATATCCATAAAAACTTATAGTGCGTATAAATAACGAATAATTATTCAAAATATAAATATTGTGTGGAATTAAAAAAGAATTGAAATAAATATCTTTATTCGAAAATACTTCTTTCGTTGAAATGAAAATAATCTGGTCGGCAACGGTGTTGGCGCGGCGTATCGTTCGGCAAATATTTCGATAAATCAGCGCGACCGTGGCGAAAAGCGGCACGGCGTAGTAGCAAGGTATACAACACATATCTTAACGTCGTATAAATCTCCCACTGGAAAATTACACCAATGCGAGATAGACGAAGAGATCGCGAAAGAAAGGATGAGAAGGAAAGTTTGCATCGAAGGTGGGCAAGCAGAAGCAAGGGTAGGGGGAGGATAGAAAGCACGAGACTTCCCTCGATCGGTAAAGGTGAGGTGGCTCTGAGAGTAGAGGGCGAGGCGAGGCTCGAAGATCCCGGGTTGGGGTAAAGAGTATACTTCCCCTCTCCTTTTGCCATCCGCCACCCTTGCTGTTGCCGCCTTCTCCTCTACCAATACCGCCGTCACCATCACCACCAGCGGCACTATCCCAAATCTAGTAGTAGTAGTAGTAGTAGTAGTAGTAGTAGTAATAGTAGTAGTAGTAGTAGTAATAACTGCGACAACAGCAGTAGCAGTAGCAGTAGCAGTAGTAGTAGCAGTAGCAGTAGCAGCAGCAGCAGCGCCGGCGACAGCGGTGGTGGCGATAGCGACAACAGAGAACGCAGTAGCAACAGCAGCAACAGCGGAGGCAGAGCAGCGACAGCAACGGCGGCGGTGGCGGTGGTAGCAGCGGAGGTGGCGGCAGTAGTAGTAGTAGTAGTAGCAGCAGCAGCAGCAGCAGCAGCAGGAGCAGCAGCAGCTTTCCCCACTTCAGAAGAAAAGCACTTTCATAAATCTGCCAGCAGATATATGTGCGCACAATTTCCGAGATCCGGCCATTAAAGAGCCGCTCCTCGGCTATACCTCCCCTCCCCCTCCACCTCGTCCGTTTCTGCCTCTTCTATCGCCCTGAACCAACCGGTCCACCCTCCTCCTCTGCCACCCGTTACCCACCCCCGCCTAGCCGCCGAAGCGGCGTGGATATAATGCGGCCGGGAGCCTGAAAGTAATTCTCTCCGTGGTTATATCTTGATCTCATCCCCCACTCCGTTACCTCTTCCTCCGCCGCCTCCTCTTTCTCGCACAACCACCCTCAGAGAGAAACCCTCGAAACCATTGCTATGAAGAATAAACGGCTAAGCAATGCCAGCGAGCCCGCGATCACCCTCCCCTTCCCGCCCACCTCATCTACCATTCCGCTCCTTTCCACCTGAACCCTCCCCGGCTCACCCTCCCCCCGAGTCGAAAACTCAACGCGTTTAGATAACGTACTGAAATGCCTCACGGCACACTCCTCCGCCTACCCCACCTTCTTGCCCCCTTCCCACCTTCGTTTCCATCTCTGTGCGCCACGTGGAATTCACCCTTTTCTCGACGTTCACACAACGAGGGTGGGGAGGAGGGGAGGGTAAGGGCGCGCGGGATGAGTATGCCCCGGATATCCCGCGGCGTGGAGTAACACGCTGTAAACAGTTTACTTCTAAATCGGCGAGTTTGCTATATATTTTCAGATAGGGGCTGACTTATGCCCGCCGACGCCCCTAGTAAGCGTCGACCGTTTTTAAAGATTTATCTTGGCGCAATACGCCGACACGAGGGGCTGCGCCATTGCACCGAGCCACAAGCTTTCGCTTTGAAAACGTTCTTCCAGAAAAATCTCAAGAGCAGTTTCATTAAGCTCCACAATCGTCCAGAAAAAAGATATAAACAAATATTATCACGACTTCTTTCACGCAAGATTTCGAGATTTAAAAATAAAATAATCTCTATTCTTGTTTATATTGTTATTTGTTATTGTATCTATTATTATTAATGTATTTATTATTTATTATATGTTCTTACTGTTTGTCCATTTCAAAATTACAAACGAACAGACTGTATAGATTTTTATATGTAAAATTAATTGATTATTATTATATAGAATTTATTATAAAAAAAGCGTTTGATAAGTATAGATAATTTATCAAAATTATTTTATTTTATTGATATTATTTAATGTATTTTGTTTTTATAACTATTAGATTAGACAGGCGTTTTATAACAATGATGTGGCAAAATCGATAATAGTCTCCTTCATCTACGTTCGTGATGGGACGAAGTTCGTCCTGCGAAGAAACAAATGAGCGTCTCAACTACGGCATATTATACAGATTAGTTACCTCTCTCGTCTCTGGAAAGGGGATATTATTTATCTGCAAATCCCTCCTTACCCTTAAGAAACATCCGACTGTACCCCAGAGGAATAATGTCCCTCTCCTCTTCTATATATATATTATTATAATTTATAGTAACATTATTTTCGATCTATTCTGAATCAAGGATCTATTTCTGCGTGCTGTGCTGTACAAAATATAATAAAATTTATTACAATAACTTTTGTTCAATGTTTTATCAAAGCGAGTAAAAGATATAAGCCAGTAAAAGATCAATACAATAATAACAAATGCTAAAAAGAAGAGCTAAAGGCATATAGAAAGGAAACATCGACGCGAAGTGGCTATTCGCCTTTCAGCTTAACAATAAAATTTGATAAAGAAGGACAAAGTTTGCAATACAGCACTCTCGGCTCTCGTTCTCAACGCGGCTATGGAGCTTCTGGACGTAGCAAAATAGAAGGAGAAAGCGGGAGTGAAAAAGGAGAACGCGCTCCTATAAGCGCGCAGCGAGACACCGTTATCTCTAGTCGCAACTTTCAACACAGAAAAGGAAGTTTAGTCAGACCTAAATCATATTATTTGTCGTTAGATTCATCACAATAGCACAAAATAGATCAACGGCTCACTCATACCAATTTCAAAAACTAATATTTCACAATTTCGTATATAATTTGCATGTAACAAATTTTAGTAATTGAAAAATAACTGAAAAGTTTTACAGATTATAGATACAATAATTATATTAATTATAACAAAACAACTATATGTAATATATACACAATGTATTCGTAAGATATTACAATTAATGCAAAATATACGAAATATTCTCTTAATAAATTTTTTTAATTTGAATAGTTAAATATTTATCAAAATTCATTTATTAATATAGTAACAAAAAGAAATTTAATCAAGCATATTTTCGTATTAAAATAAAAAAAATAAAAAAACAAAATATAAATATGTATAAAAAATTTTATTTATGTATATATAAATATCTTTACTACTTAAAAAAAAAAATTTGTTACATTTGACATCCTTACTCACGAGCCACTCCAACCTTGTAAAGAAAAACCAGACAGAACTGACCCAAAGTGCTAAAGACTATCTACGGGTGGGTAAATATGACTCTACCGCATACGACCCTCACCTGTTTTGCTGTCTGATCTCGGAATCTAATTCAGGGGAAAGCGAGGGATGGTAAGGAAACGGAGAAATACGGAAATGACGAAAATGAGAGAGAAAGAGAAAGATGAAGGGAAGCATAAAGCGAGAATAAGGGGAAGCAGAGAGAGAGAGAGAGAGAAAGGGAGAATGGGAGAGAGAGATGGAAAGAGAGAGATGAGGAGAAGGTGAAATACATCAAGATTGCATCCCCACTCAACATCGCGGAGGACGGGAGAGGACGTTCTCCCCTTCTCGTGGTCGCTGCAGGGGAACGTGAGGGAGATTGTAGGTGGATGAGGAGGTAAAGGACGACGAGAGGGTGGGTGACGGTGGTGGTTGTGGCTGAATTCAACGGGGTGTACCGTCTCTGTTGCCAGCCCCGCCCGTCATATTCCGCGAGGGCCAATCCCGCGAGCTCTTTTTATTAGATCCATAAATCCATCATATCGGCCTCACCCCATGGACCGTACGCCCTCGCGTACTCATTGGTCGGCATTATGATCTCACACCTACGAGATCGCGAGGGTTTATGGCGGTGCGCGATCCGGATCCGCCGCGCCTTTGGCGCATTGCGGACTTTTCTTCACTCCGCCTCGTTATTAATATTGAATTTTTCCTCCGTGAGAAGAGCGATCGGGACGAGAAGGCCGAGAAGCACCCTTCGAGGTGCGCCAAGAACTTGCTCGCGGTGGTGCTCGCGGAGGAGTGGTACGCTCTCGTGTGTAGGTGGGCTCAAAGGGGCACCTATGTTGGTGGGGCACACGAGATGCGCGCGCAAATCTTCCGTGCCAGCCTTACCGTGCAGACCACTGTCCACTCTTCGCCACCCGACGTTCTTTCCTCATCGCGCGCCCTACGTTCCGGCGGGACTGACGAGACGTTTCTGTCGGAGGGATCGGAAACTTGCCCGGTAATGCAACCAACACTACGACACATGTGCCCTTAGCGATACTTCAAACGTATTATAGGATATTGGAAAAAAAAACTTTTTAGTCCACTTCAAAAAATTTTTAATCGATTTAGTTAATCTATATCAGTATTGAAAATAAATTTGGATTTTTTTTTACGTTTGACAATCTTAAGAAGGGTTTATCGCAAAATAAAAAAAATTAAACAGAAATGAGCACAATATGATCATGGCGGAAGTATTCATAACTCAAACACGATCACATTGTGTAAACAGGGGTGTTTCTGTTCCCAGAGGGCTAGTTCTCTTGTCCCCGAGGAGCCGCAGGACCGAAAGAAACCGACGATGAGCGGGAAGCGCAGGAGCAGGGGAAGACTCGAAGACCATCAGACTGCTTGACGGACGCGAGGATCAATATCCTCCGATACCATACTCCGAAAGCTATATACGAACCCATTTCCACCGCCAATAAAACGCCATACCTACGTGTATTGCGCTATTCGGGCGATTCTCTTCCTGGCCTCCTATTGGCCGTAAAACACTGGTCGGCTGAAAGGTTGAATTTTATCGCGGGGAAAGAAATATCGATGTAAAGGAGAGCAACTCAGGGCGGTACGGTATATACGTATATACAAACAGTCGCTATGTCTGTTGTGCGTTACGGTAAATGTGTCGGTGAAACGTTTCGCGTTTTCCATGATCTCAAAATGAGAAAACGTAGAACAATGTGTATATATCCTTAAAAGTGTACTTATGTTTCTAATTTAAACAGCAAGACTGGAGCATACAGGCTAGTCTGTAAACGTTTACACGATCAGTATTTAATAAATATGGTTAAATATTTTAAAATAAGTACGATAAAAAAGATTTATATCATTTCCAACTAATATGATCTAATAGTAAATATTTGATATTATTTAAAAAAAAAGAATTAATAAAATGTTTTAATAAACAGACTATTATATCAGTAACCGATAAAATATCATCAATAAAATGTCATCAGTTACTAATATAATTATCAGTATAGTAAATGTTTATTAAAACACTTTATCAGTTCTTTTTTTTTTCAAGAAATCATAAGGTAAAATACATTTCACATATATTGTGAAACTGCAAGTAACTATTTCCGGAAAATCAATGCGGGTTAAAGCACACTAAAAACTCATTTGAATTCATAAATTGCATAATATGATATTTATAAAATTTCTTGTGGTCTACGTTTAAATTATCATATTTAAATCAAATGGGAGATAACATAATACTTAATTATTCAATCTCTTTCTAACTCAATATATTCGTGAAATCTAGTTTTAACCGCAAATACCACCTAGATATTTCGGAAACGGAACGCCGAGATAGAAGAATCCCGTGAATATGGATAAGACACTCTGGCGCAATCTCATTGGAAGATCCGCGGCTCCAATCATAACGGCTCCAATCATAAGACGTACCGATATCGCGTTACGCTATGATATGACATTATCATAACGCGGCCGGTTTATTATTGGTCGCGGGTGCGCCCTACTCTGCCTCCTTCGCTCCTTCCTTTCTTCCGTTCTTCCAGCCACCCCCGAGCCGTGCCACGACGCATACGTTTCTCGGTTGGTGAGGTGGGGCTCAAAGCCCCCCTATCCGCTACCACCCCGCTGCCAACTGCCGCTTCCCCTTCTAGCCCCAACCGCTCTGCCGCCATCTCCCCGCCGTCCTGGCCACCCTCCACCCCCGCCGAATTATGAGGATCAATACACGAGGAAGCTTGCAAGGGCAGCGCCGACGCTACTCGTTTGTCGACCTTCTTTGAGCGTGGATCTTCTTCGCTGGACATCCGTAGGAATGACGGCATCTCGGTCGCCAGCTTCCTCGCACGCACCATTTTTTTTATCTCAACATTCCATTCTTTTGTGTAACCGGCTACGTACAACTATACGCTCTTGCAATATAATATGTAATACAGTACTCGTGTAAATATCTTTTTTTAATTACATATTTTTCTTTATAATTGATAAAATTTTAAGAGAGAATTTATAAAAAAAGATTATCAAATACTTTTACAAAATCTAAAAAGATTTTTAACCAAATTAATCTACTACATTACATTTATCGACCTTCTCGTCTCAATAAATATTCGAGTGATGTCACTGCCTTCACCAGCTTCTTCCCAGTAGTCAATCATTGTTATTTTGACATTCTGTCTTCTTTACATACATAAACATACTGTCATATGTATCTTAAAATAAATTATTATTATATAAATTGTATCGATTTTGACTTTATTACATTATATATTATTTTCATTATAAAAGACTTTTTGGCTATGATACATCTAAGTCCATTCAAATTTCAATAATATTCCCATTTTACACGTGATTTATGCCTCATTTATAGCGCAAAAAAAATGTTTAGGTTTTGTTGCATTTTTTCTTGCATATACATACACAAAAATTTAAGACTTTTACACTTAAATATTTTGACACAATTGTCGAATTAGACATCTCTTTCTGCTACTTTTTAACCAAAAATGATAATGATGATCATATTACAAGTATCCGATACCTGATACTTTACGTACGTAAATTGTTTTAATTGAATTAGTAGTAATTAAGTAGATGTAAATGATACAAATGCTTGTACATACGTAAACATTTTTGCGCATGATTTCACAAATATTTTTATCTCAAATATAATAAAATTTATATCACCCTCCCAAAAACTTGTAAAAGTATTGTTCACATTTAATTTTTTTAAAGATAAATGAATAAGCCATCTTTTTTATGGATAAAAATGCTAGTTAATCAGCAATTTCTTATTATTCAATTAATAATATCTGATTTAAATAATATAAATTAAACATAATAAATAAATAAATATTAATATTTCTTATTAAAATTCTATTCTAATATTTAAATATATATTAAAGTTCCAAAATCTAAATTTGTGTGTGTATATATATATCTTGTTTACAAAATTATTTTTATTAATAACATTCTTTTATCGATGATTTCAATATAATCTTTTTTCAAAAAAAATTTAGAAGCAATTAATTTCAGTTAATAAATAAATATTGAAAATTAGATGCTTTTAAATAAACGAAATAAAGGTCAAAAAAGAAAATAGACATAAAGCTAAATTTTTCAATTGGTTTTGGTTTGAATTTAATTGGAGAATTCGCCAGCTTTAGAGGTAAAAATAATATTTACTTTTGTATTCTGGCTTTAATTGACTCTCCTCTTTCTATTGTGCGACAATATTAAATTAATTATACAAATCAATTATAAAAACAATCTTTGAAAATCAAAATGACTAATCATAATTTTTCATCAAATGGTAAAATTCGCAAACGCTATCGTTTATATTGTAACAATTATAAGTGCTTTCCTGCAATGAAACCTATTGTGTAAAATGCCTACGCAAGGATGTCTATGTGCAACAACAATAAGAGAGAATCGGATAGACAAACTCGGCACGAAGCACCCGCATGGTCTCATATGTGCGTGGCTAGCATTATATCGCAGAACAATCGATACATACCGTCAGCACACGATAGAGCTCGAATTCCCGGCCCCTGTTGGCCGAACTAAGCCAACCAACCCCGCACTGCTGCCGTTCGACAACCACAAACTGCCTAGTTCTCCAACATTCGCGTGTCACTTTGCATATCTTACAAGACGACGACCACGATCTCAAAACCGTTTGAGCCACTTCTCTGTTCTCTATAAATCGTAGAGTCTCCGCAAAAATATTTGAATTTCTACTTCTAAAGACTGCTCTATACAAATTTCTTTTCATATGATATTATTTATGTAATTCTAACAAAGAAAAGTCCCAAAACTCGAAATTTAAGAAATGATGAAATTTTGGCAGTACATAAAGGATAGTCTGACACGTGATAAACAATTTTTTTTGCTATCCGAATTCACCCTCAAGGGGTAAAATTAATCTCTGAAGATTAGCCTATTTTTTGTTTTTATTTTATTATTCATCAACATAAGGAGATAGAATAAAATTTTAAAGAAAAAAATTATTCCTTTTAATAAGATTTATCGATTAGAAAACTTATCAATTGTTTAAAAAGTTATAAAAAATATAAATAAAAATATAAACAAGAGAAATATATCATATTTTCAATATTTTGATATTTTCATGATAAAAATAGATTAATAATGAAAATAGATTTGTCTGTTTTTTATTTTTATTTTATTATTCATCAATAAAAAAAGAGAACAAAATTTTACAGAGAAAATGTTTTTTTAATAAGATTTACTGATTAGGATTATCAACAACAACTTATCAAATATTATCGATACTTATCAATAAATTTTATTACAAGAAATAAATGTCCTCTCAAAAATTTTGTTCTGTCTCCTTTTATTGGTGAATAATAAAATAAAAATAGACTAAATTTTCAGATGTTGATTTTACCCCTTCAGAGTGAATTCGGGCAGCAAAAAAAGACAGATATACTCTATGTACTGATCAAGTTTCATAATCTTTTCTATTTCCAAACTGAAGGCCTTTTCATGTAAAATACTTTAAAAATCGCTTATTTATTTATTTTGACTATAAACTTTAACGAATTTTAACAATCAAATTAGAGAAATGATTGCATCATATTATGTATTAAAAATAATCGTAAACCCACAGGCTTATTACGTATGTTGACATGTATTAGCATGTACAATGCAATTATCGAAAGCATTTTCTCAGCTACGGATATTTTATCCTTTATGATGCTCTGTTTAGTATCCTCAGTCAAATGCAATAGCCGCGTCGTAACTCGGAAATGTCGCGAAGAAAGCTTCGTCTCATAGGCAGCGTTTGGAAGGTGCTAGAGGATGGTGGTGGTCCGTCAGTCGAGCGAATGGGCGTAGGTGTTCGCTGGTGGTAGTAAAGTAGAGGAGGAAACGGGTAGGAACCGTCCGCGGGAAAAAGGAGAAAAGGGAGTGAATTTTTTATCGGTAAAAACTCCATTAGAGAGAGAGAAGCGACGGTGTTTGTTATTGGTCATCCTCGGGGAGAAGATGGAAGGGTAGGGTAGAGGGCCTTGTCCGGCGCAGAGATATCCATCGATCCGAAGGACGGTAGATCCGCCACCATCCTCAATTCTACCCCCTTCTTACATTCTATATCCTAGGGAGGATCCTCCTCTCTTTACCCACTGTCGGCTCCTATGAGGGTGAAACGGAGAGAGAAAGAGAGAGAGAGAGAAAGAGAGAAAGGGAGAGAAGCGTTCGTCCCTTCCTACAGGAGCTCTACGTACGTACGCAGGCAAGCATCTACAATGTTCCTTTGGCGCGGGTGGTATCAAAGAAATCAATTACCCAGCAACACACACGTGAGTCCTACAGCCGATCTCCACACGGTCCACCCAACCTAGCCCGTTCTCCGCTCTTCCCCACTACGGAGGCAGTACCGAGCACTCACGCCCTCTCTCCAGGCGTCCATCTTTTCTGGAGTGCCACCCCCTGCGTCTCACATATTTATTTTATACTGCCCGCACCTCGTACGACCATTCCACAGCCCCGGGATGGAATTCTTTATCAAGCCTCTCTCCTAACGTAGAACCTTCGTCTATCGTTTCGACCGTATGCGCTCTCGATTGAATCGAGGTGATATTGAATTGTCGAACGCGTTTATTTTCACAAAAGCTATGCAGCATTTTGATTCCACTATGTCTTGAAATTATTTATCATTGAATAGATGACAAAAATGTTATATAATCAAGTACATAAAATATATCCTTTTCTTTGATTTATTTGCAAGCCCAAACGTCACGACATATCAATCGAAAACTTCGTGACACACTTGAAATCGGCATCTGTTTATCAAATTGCGTAACTAAAGCCAAATCTTATAGCAATGCATGGTATTAGTCTAAACTAAAAATGGTTCTTCGTAGTAGCGTCGCCTTCGAGAGACAGGCTCGGAATCAAATGGATTGCGAATGGACGGAGAACAGTGAGATCTAGGAGCGAACGAGAGGAGACAATGGTAATGGTATAAGAGAAGAAAAAAGAGAGAAAGAGACCGGAAGAGGGAGAGAGGGAGAGAGAGAGAAAGAAGCGGAGAAAGCAGGAAAGAGAGAGAAGATAGGGTAGACAACAAAAAAGAGAAAGAAGAGAGGAACGGAGAAAAACAGAGCCTCAATGTGGCATGGGAGGATAGAGGACGGCAGTCGGAATAGCCTCAACTGGACAGCACGTGGACGACTGGACTACCTACTTTTATATCGCTCGGGAAATAATGGGATTCCCATCATGAAGTGGATTTCCCTTGGGAGCCAGTGGACATCGATGCACCCGTCAAGAGATCCAACACCATCCGACGCCCGTATCCTCTATCGGTCTCCCGCACCCCCGACGTTCATCATTCGTGCCCTCCCGTACTCATTCACCTGTTCGGAGCTCGCGTCGTCCCGCGTTACACTTCGTTGCGTTAGAAAAATGACCGGGGCTAAGTTTGAAGGATCGTAATGGTATCCCAATTAATTTAATTAATTAAATTTCTCGTATAATAAGTTCTTTTTCTTTTACATGTACGATTGTTGAAATTTAAATTACTGACAAATTAAAGAGACCTATCTAATGAAAGTGCAAGTTACCTAAATATTTGCTAAGCAAATCATTCGTAGCCTTTAATTCGAGATTTAATTTATCGTTAGTCAAAGAGACCTCTGTAGATAAATCTAAAAATTATAATTGATTTTAAATTTTACTTATAACAATTCATAAATTCTATAAAATTTACTAAGCAGTTTATGTTAAATTATTTTAAGTTTTAACGATTATTATAAAGAAAAAACGGGGTCGTGTAGGACTGATACGATACCATGGTATCTTCTATAATTTGCGTTAAAATTTAATGTAATCGTTAAAATTATTTTGTTACTGTCTATTTAGATATTGTAGGATGGTTACTGGATCACTAAGTTTTTATAAAAACTGAATTTCAGTTTTGCAAGTAACAGAGATTTTCACAGATATATGGTCTCTACGTAATTTTAAGAAGTATGTTGCATATTACTTCTTTAACTTTAGTCTAGTTTGAAGGCCTTAAATGTAATCTTCAAATAATGTAATTAAATTTAATGTATGTATAAATTTTGCATATAAAATTATATCATGTGACATGTAATAAGAGATCGTGAGAAAATCGTGAACAATTTGCGGACGTAAGACCACATTTACGACTTTGCAATCTCATAGCGAACGTTACATAATACTTATTAGCAGTAAAAATAATTATTCTTTTAAACCCAAAAAATTACTTCAAAAAAATATCTTTTTATCCAAATAAAATATATTTTATAAAATGTTCATAAAACTTTTAATTGTTTTATTGCACATATTAGTGTGTAAGATTTACGAAGAATTAATTATTAGTATTAATTTATGATTTTTTTTAAATAATTAAAAGGCCTTTTATGACATTAATTGTTAGTATTCCACGACCCCCTAGAAAATATTTAGGTAACTTGCTATCTCACAAACGCATCCTTTTTTCCCTCTTCAATAAATTATAAATTACGTTTATTCTATATACTCAAAGAACTTTTACCTATAAGGTAATTGGTAGAACTCTATGATTAATCCAATTGGTGTTGATAAGTTGTGTTGCGTCAATATTTACTGAGTTATTTTAAAAAAAGCAAAAATAGTATTCTATCATTACCTTCCTTTTTCTATACACTTTTTAATCATTTTCATAATTAACTAGTTTTATATTGCATAAACGCGATCACTTGGGGTGATTTTTATACTCTAATTAAAAGTTACTATTATTAATTGCATATTATTGATTATTCTACTTTATTCAAGTAACTCATACTGATTTTATACATTTCCTAAATGCTTATACAATAATAGATACATTTAAGAAACATGTAAAATATTTATGAACATATATAAAACGTATATGAACCAACAAATGCTATTTAGGTTAATATATCAGATTTTTATGTATTCAGATTTACTCAATATTTTCTTAAAAAAAGTAAGAAAAAATTTTTAAAATAAAAATGGATTCTTCATCAGTAAAGACAACTGCAACTAAACTTTTATTTTCTTGTTGCTGAATGTAAAAGTCATTCCAAATAATTATTTTCGAATTAAAAGATATGTTACAAGAAAACATGCACTAATATCCCTCCCCAAGTATAATTGTATATAAAATATATTTAAACATATGTTTGCTTTTCCTTGCACAATCTTTATTCATATATATGAAACCCCTAATAAAAAAATAAAAGACAATAATAAAAAAATAAAAAATAATTAAAAAATAATTTTCACATTATTTTTTTTAATAAAAAGTAAAGTTTAAAAAAATGCAAAAAAAAACATTGCTCAAATGCATACATAATTATATTTAAAAAATGTTTAAATATATATATATCGAGGGGGAATTCACAACCCAAAATTTTGTACACCAATGCCGATTTTTGGCATTGCTGTAAAACACTGCCGACATTTTTGTACACTGCCGACAATGCTTATTGTTAGTCAATGCCTACAATGCCGTCAATCCTATATTAAAATTAAGGCAATGCCATGCAATTATGAACACTACCGCGTGCCCATTATCATACGCCAATGCCTGCACAAGAATTCTAAAGCTTTCCCAAAGTATTCAAAAATTTTTGTGCTCAACCCCATGATCGAAAAACCGACTCTGAAGTGAGCTCACCACTCCCCAACCACTGACGACAATGCCGTCAATATTATAGGTCACTGCTTACTTTTTTCGGCAGTCCACTGCCGAAATTTTGTACACCAATGCCGGCTGTGAATTTCCCCTCGATATATATAATAAATATGTAATAATCATAAATAAAATATTGTACAATATAATCGCAATTTTACTTTTTGTAAAAAAACAGTAAATAAAAGTTTTTTTCTAATTATTTTTCAATAAACCTTTTTATTATTTTTTCTATTTACGAATAGACATTATAAAGGAGAAAGAAAACATAACATATTATATATACATATAATGTTTATATATGTATGTTTATAATAATGTATAATCATACATGTGTATTTTATACTAAAAATTTTTTTATCAAATTTTGATTTTAATAAGCACAATGAATAAAATATAGATTTGTGCGGTATAGAAAAATAGTGTTCTTATTATTAAATAATCTTATAAACGTTAATGAGCAAAATACCCAATTAAAAAAAAATTAACTTTAATATTTCGAAATGTATGTGTTTATTATATATATCATTAAACGACAAGAAATATAGAAAGATGTTGTAAAGGTTTCCTAGAGAAAAGTTTCTAAGACTTGACAAAAGCCTGTGTTTATATTTCGAAAATATATTTTTTAATTAAAGTGAGTAAAGGTGCGATTTCAGGTAGCTATAATATTCAGATATTTACCCCAATTCTACCGAAATTTCCCATAATTTTCCATAATTCCCCATAAATCCCCATAATTTCGGTAGAGTGGGGGTAAATATTTGGATATTATATCTACGTGAAATCGCACCTTAAGTGAGTGAAGTGACCTGAGCATCCTGAATATAATTTTTCTTAAATATTTCATATTTCTAGATACACAACAGAGATTCGTTAATTTTATTAATGTTGAAATTTTTAAATATATTATTTTTATATACTTCTATCTCATAAAAATACAACTTATATAAATTTAATTATAACATAATATACTACATAATATACATAATATAACACATACCTACTTAAACTAACCATTTTTTGCAATTTAAAAAAAGTTTTTATTATAAAATTAAAACTTACTTCAAGACAAATTTAGATGTGAATAAAGAAATTAAATATTAAAATATACATATATGTATATAAGTATTAACTTTTTAAGTTATTAGAAAACGATAGTAAATACTAAAGACATTTTGAAAAATGTCACATTTTTTCTATATTTCATGTATATGTTACATATATAATTTTTTAAACCTACGTTACATATAAAAGATTACAGTTTCAATATAGAATCATTATTGTATATTAGAACCATCTCTTCGCACTGTTTATTTTCTTGAAAAATATGATAGCAATTAATGTAAAAAAGATCTAAGAGAGAAACTTCCTAACAGAAAGTTTGAAAATCTCAATTCATCTTTCAGTTTGATTCTAAAAATAATACAAATTTGATTTATTAATTGTGGCAAGACCGTCAAATAACATTTATATATATATATAAATATATATATATATAAAATTTTATATATATAAGCTTTTATATATATATTATTAATTTATTTATAATTTGTCATTTATAATTTGCCATTAATTTCATAATTTACAGTTTATCTCAACAGATAAGTAACTGTATTTCCATTGATATTTCTTGGTTAATTAACTATTTTTATTATAAACTCTGAAATGTTTGTCAGAGGCAGACAGACAGAGAAGGTTGTCACAAAAAGATCTGTTTTTATTATGTTTGGAGAAAATAAAATATACATCATTTCTTATAACTTTATAGTTATAGTTGTTAATTAAAATGACATCAGATTACAAGAACACATTAAAAATTAAATTACTAATTTATAATCAATATAGTTTGATTGTAAGTTCTTAAAATAACTGTGATTCATTACGTAGAAAATAATGCAGCATATAACTGAATATTTAGTATAAGTAAAATAATTTAGTAATGTTAAGATTTCTATATTGAAAATAGCAATAAACACTACAAAAAATTAACAGAAAGGTAATGACTCCGTTACTTTTTAAGTAACTATAATTGCAACACGTTATTTTTCAGAGATGATAACTTTTAACATGATAACTCATTACTTTTTGAGAGAGAAAAACTATAATTGTAACTATTTGCTGTTATAAAGTAGCTCTTCCTATTCTGATAAACCATATAAGACAAAATAACAGACAGCATTAGCAAAGATTTATATATTAAATTAGTAACTTAATAGTTACTAATCCTTCGTGGTTCAACATTTTTTTCATTGCTTTTCTCAACCAAGTAACTAGTTCCTGATACAGTGTTTTTCAATGGATTTTTGGGCTCTAAAAAGACTGAAGAAATTTTTATACACTCTTCCAATACGTTTTCATAACTGTTTAACCTAAAATGTTTTTCATTTTTTCTGTCCAAATTTGACGCAATAATAATTTAAATTGAAAATTATCTGGGTTTTCAAATTCCCCCCCCCCCCTCCCCCTCCCTCTCGGTTGGATCACGAAAGATTAACATGTAACATGCTTCCGAAAATATTGCTGCACATTGTTAGTATTATTGTTTCAATATTATTCAGTATTATTGATCATGTATTAGGACCTGTGTTATGTTTAAAGTACAACGTGCACGTACTTGGAAACTGATTGTTGCACCTTCCCGGTGTAAGAACGGCAAACGGCGAAGACGAGATCAGTGAAGAGAAGACTCGACTGCAGGAGCATAGAGGTTAATTGTACTGGCACACACTAATCGTACATTTCACGCGCTACGAACGGTCTCTTGCAGAACACTCTCGCGCGACAATCTTTCACACATAAAATGTACTTTTGAAAGTTAATCGGCGGTGCGGATTGCGAGATACGCGAAACAACAAGATCACGGCGTGGCGCCTTCCGTACCGTCCACAATACGAAATGTATCGAACGGGGAAATTGCGATTCTCGAAGTGTCGGAACGATCGAGACATCGAAGTGTCGGCCCGACCGTGGCCGACCGTAATGATTATTTTTGTTAGGTTAGGAGATAACTCCACTTGAAAATGTTCAAACAAATTTTCCGACCGTTCGGGTCGTACGGATCAAATCAAGTTTTATCAGGTAGGCAGAAATAATTGCTTTTTTTCACTCTTTTTTATTTGAAAATCAGAAAACGATCATTTAAAAAAGCGGTAATTGTTTCCAGCTGTATATTATTATCCAGGTGAAAATTTTTCTCAGAATTTTTATACGAATTTGAATATTTTTCAAAAACACTGAGAAAAGTTTACATCTTTTCTTAGAATTTTTCATATATGTGAATTCTGAGATATTCTTAGATTTCTCATTCTTTGAAAAAACTTTAAACTTTGTTAAAACTTAAATTTTATTAAAAATTATAGGCATTTCTGAAGTGTTACAATTTGTATGAAAAATATGAGACAAATATAAATTTATAAACAAATTATAAAATTATAAACCGAGAAATTCTGAAAAATGATATCAAATATTCTAAGAAAAATTTTTATCAGGGTAACCTTCAGTTTGATTACAGCAATTTAATATCATTTAATTACAATAACATAATATCATTTTTAATTGCATATTAGTATCTTTTCTGTATAGGTACATCAAAAAAAGCTGTCGCAATATATCCCAATGTGATTCAACATCAGGATGCACAAACGTTTTGTACTGCTACAGCTACAAAAAAATGGGACTTATACAGCGCTGTCTGTTTAGAACGTCATCCAGTTATAGTACAGCCAATGGAAGAGATCGAATTGAAATTTCATAATATGTTAAGGAAAATTGAATATGAAAAAAGTCTAAAGTCTAATCATGAATTGCGGAAAGAAAATGAACAGAAAAAGAAACCAAGCAGCGACATGGATGATGACACAAATGTCAATATTTTGCAAACTGCACAGGATATTGAGGAGAGCTATCAAGAGGAACTTGACAATTTTAAATTTGCACCAACAATTACAAGTATGCATTAATCTTTCTTCCTTAATATAGAGCACAAGATAAAATTTTTGTGCAAAAACAAAGTATCACACTTATAAAATAAATTAGTTAAAATACAGTATCAAATATTTATAAAAAAATGTTAGGAAAACTTTTACATTATATGATTTATATTTTTATATATTTTTAACACAAATAATTTATTTCCATTGTTTTTAGAATTTGATGAACAAAATATAACGTCATCCTTGAAACGTAAATTGGACAAAAATTTGATGTTATTAGTACAACAAAAAATAGGTAACTCGCATTATTGGATACCTCCCCAAGGTATTCGAAAAGAAGGAGAAACCATGAGACAAGTACAGTTACAAACTATTTTTTTCTATAACTAATTTTACTTGTGTGAATTCTATAGCAAAGACTAAGAATCATCTGACTGGTAATTTGAAAATTACTTAAGTTATATTTAAAATGATCAATTAATTCTTTTGCAGACTGCAGAGAGAGTATTACAAGAAGCATGTGGTGCGGAAATAAAAGTGAAATTTTATGGAAATGCACCGATTGGGTTCTATAAATATAAATACCCCAAAAAGCTTTGCGAACAAGGAATTTACGGTGCTAAAATATTCTATTTTTTGGCAAAACATATAGACGGCGATGTCACCAATAATGTAAAGTACCAGTGGTTGGATCATGATGAAGTAGAAAAAGCGTTACCTAGTGGAATGCAACAAAGCATTTCACAATTTATGTTATTTACTTAAAAAATAATATATATAAATATTAAACTCACATTCTTTCATTTATTATTATTATTTATAACCATCTTAATATCTCTTAACAAAATTACAAAGGATTTGTAATATTAAGAGGAACCTAAATACCGATCGCATTACAGAATCAATTAATTTTTTAATTGGTTTGACACATCACAAAATCCTTTTGCAAGATAAAACTACGCGGAAAAAACTTTAGGATAGATTTTACGAGAAAATCAAAAAGAAAAAGTCTGAGAATGGCCGTGCCCACAATTTAAATTTTAGCTCATGCAATTTTTCGAGACGCCATCTCTACAACGTGGACATGCACTACAATACCAATGTATAGGCATCGACGAGAGACCGCGACTGTTGGCACACCTGGCAAAAGGAGCGCCGAGCTCGCGTACACAAACTTCAAATTTTTCCCAACGGCTTTCGCGCAATTCGTTGATTCGTCTTGTCGCAATTTATGCGAGCGCAATCGAAACGAGGCGCAAATACTGAAATGTGGGGGGCAAATAAACAGTAGATATAAATGAATTGACTTACCGTTCGCTGCTGGTCGCTCCGTCCAGCTCCGTCTCGACCGCACTTCTCGAACTTTCGATCCAAGATCCTCATGACGATCCCCCTACTCTTGATTCACACTTGGTACATACGAACGCGCGATACTTCGCTTTCAACGACTTTCCCGATACTCACACCCGTCAAACACTCGAGATACGCGAGATACGAGATACGAGTCAACGAAGAAGACGCGATTAAACACGCGACACGACCTACCCCCCAACGATTGCCGTCTGACCGGCACGGATGTGGTTTCAAGATCCTTCTTACGACGATTCGTCTTGATTCACACTTGGCACGAACGCGCTACCCTTCGTTTTCGGCACTCTTGAAACACTCCCGGGCCAGTATTATCACACGTGTCTGAAACTATGCAACGAAGAAGATACGAAACACGATTGAATGCGATATGACTTCGCACCATACATCGTATCCGACATCCGACACGACGGATGTTGACACGAACGTCCGACACTTTACTTCACTTCTCGACACACTAGCTCGCATCAAAAATTCGAACGGAACGACGAGGATACGAGTTGAAATGCGCCGCGACGCGTCGCGACCTTCCGCGTCCTGCCTAACCGACCGACTGCTGCTACTGCGTAGCGGCGGTAGCGGCGCACAGACGCGGCCTTGAGCCAGTCACGTGATCAGACGTCACGCCGCTACGCAGTGCTACGCAGTCAGTGGCAGCAGTCGGTCGGTTAGGCAGGACGGCAGAAGATTGCGGCACGTCGTACCGCATTTCAACTCGCATCCTCATCATCCCGTACGAGTTTTTGAAGCAAGCGAGTGTTTCGAGAGTGCTGTGTGAAGTGTCGAGCATTCGTGCCGACATCCGTCGTGTCTTGCGTCGAATACGATACATGGTGCGAAGTCGTATTGCATTCAATCGTGTTTGGCATCTTTCGTTGCTTCGTATCTCGAGTTTCCGATGCCCGTGAGTATGCCAAGAAAAAACGAAGGGTCACGCGTTCGTGTCAGGTGTGAATCGAGACGAATTGTCGTAAGGAGAATCTTGGCTGTCGAATGTTTGACAGCTACGGCCGAGACGGAGCTGGACGGAGCGACCAGCGGCGAACGGTGAGTCAATTTGTACTCGTATCTACTATTTATCCAATTCCGTATTCGCATCTCGTCTTCATTGCGTACATGTAAGTTATCGCCAGTACAGTGCGATGAATCAGTTAGTCGCGCGAAAGCGATTAGGATAGGAGTGAACACGAACGATTTGAAGTTCGTGTACGTGCACCGGCGCTCTCTTCGTCAGGTGTACCAACAGTCGCGGGTAACATGCTTTTCGAAATCTAACCTGTACATTAGAATTTGCGTATTTAAAATAAAAAAAAAAATTGTAGTATATATCCACGTTGTAGAGACGGTGTCTCGAAAAATCGTATCAACTAAAATCTTGGGCATGGCTACTCTCAGGCTTCTTTTCTTTCTTTTGATTTTTTTATAAAATCTATTAGTTTTTTTTTAGTATGTGTATATACTTTTATTCTACAAAAAGATTTTGTGATCCGTCAAACCAATTTCAAAATTAATTTATTCTGTAATGCGATCGGTATTTAGGGTCTTTTTAAAGGAGCGTACATATCCTTTGTATATACATAATTATGATTATTAAATTTTGCTTTATGTAAATATTCTTTAATAAAATGGATATTTCAAATATCTTTCAAGTTAATATAAAAGCGGAGAATATAATTAAGATTTTATAAACTTTATTATTTATAATTTAGAAATTATTGAAAATAAATTTTTATATTAACGAAGTACATTTCAGAATCGCCCGGATCTCTTTCGACCAGTATATTTGGAATCACCTCTAACTTCTCTTCCTTGTCGTCGCCGCCTTTCTTTCTTCTCTAAAATCCAATCCCTGCTTTTCTTTAATGATTTACCCTTGGCTTTTTTTATGTACTCCCTATAATATAAAATGAGAAAAAAAATTATAACTATTTTTAAAAAACAAAATATGTAGTTATGAAATATTAAAAACGATTGTAAATTACAAAATAGAGTTAAATTGCAAAATTGCAGAATGGATTACAGGAGGATCAAACCTTTTTGAATTAGCAATGGTTTGTCTGTCTTCGTTTTCTACTCCCAGTGCTTTTGGAAGCGGAGCAGCTCCTCCAGTCATTAAAACCAAAAACATCTTTTTTGCTTTTGTACTATTTGGGAAATCAACAACCACACCACCGAAAAATCCAGCTTTTGTAGCTTGTGCTGTGATTAATTCAACCTGTTCACTGTTTTCTGGATAAAACTGTAATACTGCTCTTGCACTCCTTGACAGGCATGCGTACAATGTTGAGAAGAAACGATATAAACGTTTCGTAGGATTGTGCGTAACTTTGTTTGCATAGCACAACCATTGAAGAGCAGAGATACTAACAGCTCCATCAAACGCACCAGCTTTAAATGGTAATCCTTGACCTATATCTCCCAAGATCAAGTCACCATCTGTTTCTCTTTCAGCAGCTACCTCTAAAAAATAATTATGTCTAATTATATATATATATATATATCACTCATTTGCAAGGTTGAAAGTTAATTTACTTTTTCAACTTTGGCTAAAGTTAATAGCTTGATTTAACAAATGAAAAACGAAAAACTAACTCGGGTAGGAATTGCATTAAGATTAAATTAATTTAATAACAAATAACAAATTAAAAGTTAATTTTAAAAAGTATTATTTATATTAAATTAAAATGCTGTAATTTTTTAAAAATTAGCTTATTCTAACAAAACAATTCTAATATAAATCATTAAATTTATTTTATTTGTAAATTAAATTTATATGAAATAAAAAAGAATTATTATTTTTTATGTAGAAATGTGTTCCTTTTGCAATTTTTTTCTTTTAAATAGGTACAATTTTAGCTTAGAAAAAAAATTAATGAGATAAAGTTTATGTTTTAAAAATAACTAGTTAAAGTAAAAAATTAACTTATTTAAAATTAATTAAGTCAAAATAAAAGTTAACTTTAACTAGTTACTATGTAATTCTACTCATTTGTAACGACATAAAAATAAAGTTTGCTAATTTAAATGTTTTAAATCATTAAAATTTTATATCATTTTTATTATGATTCTAATATAACAATTTGGACTACTGATCGTGGAGGAAGAAAACTAACACTAGAGTTTTCTATTCAGTATTGAATTCTTTTTTTTTATGCAGATAACTTAAAATAATTTCCCAGTTATGTGATAAATAATATGCATATATTTAATGTTACATAAAAAATATTCTTAAAATATAGCTGTATACCACGATAATTAAAGTACTTACTAAGCATTGCTGAAGAAATGTCAACACCAATCCATACATGTCCCTGATCTTCTAAGACGCTGCCACTAAGGCCTGATCCGCAACCAATATCCAAAAGTAAGCAACTCTTATCCTCGGGTAGTAAAAGAAGTTCTATAGCACGTTCGCACATCTGTACTTGAATTTCTATCATACGAGAGCTGTAAAAATATGGATTTTATTGCGAAATTACAAATAAAATAAATTTATACAATTTGTACAAAAATCTCATAGACATACCTTTGTGTATATTTCTTAGCTTCTGTTTCATCATAATACTGTCAGAGAAAAATAGAATAATCAATCCTTTTGATTTTTAAATATTTACTAATTATAAGTAAACAATTGTAAGGCGATAAAGTTTACAACTTACCACCTCAGGAGGTGCCATGTGCTCTGGTCGCTTAGACATTTTCTTTCTTTCTGTCTTTCACAGGCCTCTGGATTTTTAATTCATATAAATCAAAGTACCATAGTTTAAACAACGTCAAGTACTGGATTAGAAAGCCAATAAAATCCAGTCGTATTATCAGTATAAGTCGAGCAAACTTCTAATTAAGAAGTAGGTAGAACTATCAGTGATTTATACTTGCTTAGATATTTTAAATACTGATTTTATTCGTCTTTCAATACAGTTTTTATTTTCTTTTATATCTGTTTTAAACTATTTTGTTTGTCCCATTAATTCGTTATTCTGAACATGCCAAAAGTATCTAATAAACACACGTGTCTTACAAATAGAACCTAACCTAAATCTCCAAAGGGTTGGCCATGGCCATGTCTGGTCACGTGTCCGTTCTTTTTACAAGTATTCTTCAAACGCATAAAGTGCTATTTTCTCCTTAAAAGATAAAAATAATTGAAAACGAGAAAGGTTCATTTTAGTCATTCTAAATAGAAATAGTAAAAATGTCGATTTGTAAAATTAAAGTAATCAATTATAAAATTTGGAAATCAATACAATTTGCAATTGTATGCTTTGCACAATTGGAATAAATCAAAATCAGAATTTGTATACAGCGATTTAGTGATATAACTATAAAAAGTTATCTAAAAAACACATTTTAAAAAATTCGTTATAAATAATGTGTAAGCGGTATAAAATTCTCGAAATAAAGAAATCATTACTTAATGTCATACAGTAAATTTTGTTATGAATTCGAATTATATGATAAATACTTACGATCCAAACGTTTTATTTTCAGAAATCCATTGTTTTAAATTTATGAACTTAATCCTCAGTTATGTAGTACATTATAATTATACCATAAAATATTTTCATCAAAATGCATTTGCAATTATATACTTATATTTATAGTTTATAAATAATGTATAGTAATCTTGCCCGTTTTGCGACCAATCGATAAATGATTATATAAAACTCTTTTCATAATTTTATAAGTATAATTTTATACATAAACTTATTCAAATAATAGCATTTTAATACATTTAATGGTATTGATAATACAAGTATAAATAAAGGATTCACATTCACGTTTATTGTATTCAGTTTATACGTTCAATCATAAATAGTATTTATATGATGTATAAATACAATAGACACACATGGTCCATTCCCTCAAAGTCCATTTATATAATATTTACAGTATTTTTAAAGAACTAGTTTTCGGAAATTTAAGGTGATTTTGCATTAACATAAGCCGCATTTGTATGCGCGAGTAAGAGTAATTAGTGTTAATGCATCCACAAATCAGTAGCTATAAAATGTTACTCACTCAAATTTTCGAAAACTATCATTAACACTTTTGCAAATTTACGATTAATGACGACAATAGAGTATGATATCGCAATATTTTTAATAATTTTGTAAAGACACGATACAAAAGTTCTCACAAGGCAGATAATATTTCAATTTAATATTTAATATTGATAAGTGCACAGGAACTTATGAATATGCGATAAAGAATATTTGCAAAGAATTTTATTGACAAATATAAAAAAATCTAAGAACTCATCTTCTATTATCAATAAGAATGTAAAAGTATAAAAAAGCAAAAGAGAAAATATACATATACTATTGTGTCCTACGCGAAAGGCAGGAGTTTAGAGAGGTAATCGATTTACAAAACTTCGATTTTGAATCAGGAAATCTGGTCTTTATTTCCAAAAATATGTCGCCCACATCTGGACTGTCCAAAACTGCCTGCAAATACAAATAAAAGAAAATTGTGAGAACTTTTTCGGCATATAAACCGTAAAACTTATTCCCAACGCAGAAGTACTTCAGAATTTGAGACTCTCATTCATAACACACGTTTGTCCATTCAGGGTTTTCATTGTGAAATTGGATAAAATTTGACAAGACAATAAAAAGACTTGTAATAACAAAGACGACATTTTCTTAAAAGGTCAAACATTTTATTTAATAATAAAGGTGTGCGCCTGGGATTTAGGATATACAAAAATTCATATCGTCTAAGCTTCAATATATGTCTCCTCCGGCAACGCTTGTGATTAAAGTACCCCTTCCAATACCCAACTAAACCTCTGCCTAGACAAACAAGTTGCAATCGCGGTGATAGAAGCATATAATATGGACTATTAAACACAACAGATTTAATCATCCAGTTAGAAATATTTTGGGGAAAAATAAGCGGGACGAGAAATCGCGCTAGAAAGCAAGACTTAAAAATTTCTACGATGGTCATTGGATTTGCGACAGAATAAGAATATGGACACATTCTGGACGATATAAAACTTGTTGCGATAATAGAAATAAAATATAATCAAATTGCGCCGAGCTGCGCTTTTCGTATTTTTCTAATTCTATTTACCACTCTGTGGTGTGATATCTTAGTTGTGGTAATATAATATCACTATATTACTGTTAAAAATTAAAATAAAAAATAATCTTGATATCAATCAATACCAGAATAATACCAATAATAGTGTAGTATTTATAGTAATATTAATAGCGGTAATGGTAAGAATAGAGTAGTAATAGTAGCAGCAGCGGTGACAATATCGGTAGCGGCAACAGTAGTGATAATTACACTAATAGTAATAATAGATCGTACTACTATCTCCTGTAGCGCAACAGATAACTATTTCCGTAACCTACTATTATAAATTGAAACGAATATGAAAACGTTGGAATATTTTGGTTTAGATCGCGTTTACATAAGCGATATAGTTCACCAACTCACTCAATATATATACTCACACACCATGAGAGATCGATCAGCTGAGAGCTTCTGTCACTTACTTTTTATTATTTTTTATTATAATGGATTATAGCCAATAGTCGGACTTAAATCAGATCAGCGACATTCATTGGCATTTCATCGATGTGAGTGTTGTAAAATTGCTCAATATCTTTTAAGGTTCGTTTATCTTCTTCCGTCACAAAGTTAATGGCCACACCTTTACGGCCAAAACGACCACCACGACCAATTCTGTAAATAAAAAAGTAACAAAGTTATAAATTTCTGTATTAAATTTTTGTTTAGATATGTGCAATACATATATATACATATACACACATACATATATATATATATATATAAATTAATTGCAAAATTCCATAATTAAATTCTTTTAATGGATATAAAATTTAAAGTTATTTTTTTGCAACATAATCTTCAAATTGTTGATGCCTTTTATTGTTCTACAAATGTATTTATGGTTAAATTTTAATAAAATAAAATGTTATATTTAAATTTTACAAAAAACCATAATTGATTATCGACAAAAGTATTAAACAACTTACCGATGAATATAGTTTTCTCGGTTGGAAGGTAAATCATAGTTAATAACAAGAGAAACTTGTTGTACATCAATACCACGTGCCAGAAGATCAGTGGTAATCAAAACTCGAGATGATCCAGTTCGGAATTGACGCATGATAAGATCGCGCTCCTTCTGTTCCATATCACCATGCATAGCGGAAACAGTGAAGTCGCGTTTATGCATACTCTCTGTTAGCCAATCTACCTTACGTCGCGTATTGCAGAAGATAACGGCCTGGGTAATGCTCAATGTATCGTATAAATCACAAAGAGTCTCCAATTTCCAATCTTCGCGTTCGACGTAAACGAAAAATTGCTTTATACCCTCTAATGTTAGCTCTTCTTTTTTAACCAAAATTCGAATGGGATTACGCATAAAACATTTGGATACATCCAACACGTCAGATGGCATTGTTGCAGATAATAATATAACCTGGAAACAATAAATTGCATTGTGTTAGAAATACAAAGGCTGAAACTGTATACAAGAAACCATGTCCCGATATAATGTGATGACCAATATTATATGTCGATGAAAAAAATAAACTGCATTTACAGAGATGTTACTACACACGTGTGTGCAATATAATAGCATCATGCTGTAATAGGTATTGTAAATTGTTTTTGCTATTATAAAAATATTGAAAGTGACCAATCGATATTTAGAACATTATTATTAGGAGTGCTATGCCACAATAATTGTTTGCATTTAGGTTGCTATTATTTCCAGATAACACATTTCATGATACAGAGCACATGTCTTAATCCAGTGTACATTTGTCAAAAAATGACACTATTACGACGCACCTGTATTTTATAATATATTTGTTAACTTGACTATTATAAGGTACACTGCAACTT
This sequence comes from Solenopsis invicta, assembly GCF_016802725.1. Lineage (NCBI taxonomy): Eukaryota > Metazoa > Arthropoda > Insecta > Hymenoptera > Formicidae > Solenopsis > Solenopsis invicta. Next base: position 29,872,190 of record NC_052664.1, read on the forward strand.
TTTCGTCTTGTATGATTTGTGGACTTGTCCAAAAAAGATACTTTCTAATAATTAAAATAAAATTATCTATTAGATAGTAATTGTAATAAAACTCTACAACACTCAAAAATATTTTTCATATTTACCTGAACTTCGTTAGGTAATAGCTTGAATACATCATGGATTTGATCCTTAAATCCTCGAGATAACATTTCATCGGCCTCATCCAGCACGAAAAGTTTGATGCTACTTGCTCGAAGTGCTCGTCGGCTGATCATGTCATAAACTCTACCGGGCGTACCAACAACCACGTGAACACCCTGATCCAGTTTTCGCATATCTTCACGAACGTTGGTGCCACCAATGCACGCGTGACATTCCGCGTGCATGAAATCTCCTAGAGCGATAACGACTTTCTGGATCTAAACAAAGATAATAACATTAGAATTTATCATATTAAATATAACTTTTCATCAAAACATTTCTAATAAGTTACTTACTTGTTGAGCTAATTCACGGGTTGGTGCAAGGATCAAGGCCTGGCATTCTTTAATAGTAGTGTCTATTTGTTGAAGAATTGATATTGAGAACGTTGCAGTTTTTCCAGTACCTGTAAGTAATTGGAAACATCGATTAGTATAATACAAAATAAACTTTACATAAGAAATTTATATTTTAATTTTTATTAATTATTAATCTAAAATTTTCTTACCAGACTGGGCCTGAGCAATAACATCGAGCCCCCTTATACATGGTAGGATGGCACGTTGTTGAATTGCGGATGGTTTCTCAAACCCGTAAGCATAAATACCACGTAAAAGTTCTTCTTTCAGGTTCATTTCATCAAAGTTTTCCACAACCTATTTTCATGAAATATAAAATATTAGTAAGATATATTATTTTAAAACGAGAGATATATTATTTTAAAAAGAGATTCCCAAAGTATAAATCATGACCCACTAATGAGCCTTTTCTTAATTCCTAAAGCTAGATCAGTCGCGATTCATATAAATTTGGAAAACATTGTTTTAATATATTTAGTTTTATTATTGTCATAATTAAAAATATTATATTTAATCTTTACAGATATATTTGTTATATATATTATATAATATGTAAGCACAGTTTCTTGATCATAAAGCACATTTAATTTATTGCATTTTTTGAAAAGGTGGTAATAAAAGCCAAGAAGACACAAAATTGCTATAAAAATAAATATTTTTCAAACTGTTTTTAATATATTTTTTATTAGATATAGAACATATTTTGTAGAGGTGCTTTATATTTATGATGAAGGTTGTACATATATATCAATAAAAAATGATTAAGGGGCATATACATCTAGACAAATTAAAATAAAACTAATTTTGTGAATTTTTTATAGAAAAATTGAAAGAGATAGAGAAGTTTTATTTATCTCATTATAAAGCTTATACTTTTTTCTGACATAAATTTTTTTTTTTTTTTTTAATAATATAAAATGGCATTGCAGCCCAAGTTTTCTTAAAATTATCTTTTTAAAAACAGTGTTTGTGGTGACTACTGTTACTTCCACAGGACTCATTAGAAAACAAATAACTTCCCTTTTTCCACAAAAAATTCGCTAAGGCTTCGTCTTGATGTATATACCTGCTTAAATATGTAATACTTTTAATACCACAATCCTACAAAATTAAAATATATTATAATTCAAAAAATTTCTAGAAAAAACCAAAATTGCACTTTTCTAAGACAATGGGTGCATCCAGATGCGCAACCGCTCACTGAAAGCGCAACTAGCAATTAAAGATTATTGGCTGGATCCAAAGGTAAGAACCAATCGTCTTTAATTGCTACTTGCGCTTTCAGTGAGCGGTTGCGCATCTGGATGCACCCAATCTTTACTTAGAAATTTTTATATAATTAATTTAAAATAAGTAAATAGTAGTTATAATTATGTTAAACAGTTTTCTATAAAAAAAAATAATAATGACAAATTGTCTCTGTGCTAATATTACATATGTATCTATATAAATTGATTAAAGCTTTTCTTAACTCCAAATTGTTCAAAAATCATTCTCAGAAGAAGATTAAAATATCCTCAATTCAAAATATATCAATTCAATAATCAAATTTAAAAATTAAATCAACTTAAATTAGAACTTTGGTATTTTTATTATTTCATGTACTACATGAAATATCCTTTTATTTTTAAACACCTGTAAAATCAAATCTGAGTATCAAAAATCTTTATTTAAAAAAAAATAAAAAAAAAATAATATTATGTTACACAAAATTGTTGCATTTCCTTTGAAAGTACTTTCTTTTACATTTGTATGGATAAACTAAAAAGTAAGTATCCCGATAATCTTTGGGTTGCTTTCCCTTCAGTAATATATAAATATTGTTCTATCATTAGGTTTGTCCACACAAGAATCGTTCTATCATTAGGTTTGTTCTTTTTCCCTATCCTAGAACTGAACACTTCAGTTTACTTTTTCTCTTTTTTTCTCCAATGTAAAAAGAAAAAGATGTATTGCATGAGAAATTCAGTTCTGGAATATGGAAAAAAAACAAATTACCTTTTGCAAGTTGCCTTTTGTTACTTATTGAATACAAAAAAAAAAAGGATAGAATGTTTGTGTGACTTGTGTCATTAAATGAAAACTACTGTGAAAAAAAAAATATATATATATACACGCACATGCACATACATACATACATACATACATACATACACACACACATACACACACACACACACACACACACACACACACACACACACACACACACACACACACACATACATGCACATACGCATACACATCAGTTATGTTAATGTTCTCAATAACAAATGTGTGTGTGTGTGTGTGTACACACGCACACGCACACACACACATCATATATAAGCTTTATTTAAATATCTGCATACTTAAGTATACAGAAATTACATCGATTAACACTAATGTAAAATATCAGATAAAGGGCTATGTCTTCCAGTAGTTAAAAGAAAACAAAATTTTATTGTATATCAGAATGATAGCAAAATACTCACAACATCCCAATTGGACTCGATGATGCCATCGGGGTCCATTCCAGGTGGTCCATCATATGTGGGTTGTTCACTTTCACTAGGACCATTTTTTGAATCCCCTGACCATTGATCATCATTTCTGAAATGCATAGATAAGATATTAAAGCACGCAATAGGAACACGTAGATAAGATTAGTCGTATTAAATGTTAAATCACGAGCTATATTGCATTTTTACAAGATAATAAGATTTTTTTTATAAGGTAAATTGATTATAAAATATATTTAATATCAACGTTATACACGATTTCATTTTATTGCAATTAAATGTTATTTCCGATAGAGAGAATTCAAAGAGACTCTTATTTAGTGCAAAATATAAAAAAAAGAGCATAAAATCCTATTAAATTTTCCTACACCTTTAATTCTGGAATTCTTTAACGGAATTCTGTGCGGTACGTGTTTATTAAAAGTAAATTAATAAAACACCGGTGCACAAATCGGCGTTCCGCACCCGTGTGGAATAGATAATATCGATCACGGCGTTTCAAGCGATGACAAATCACTTTAAATCCACGTGACCTTGAGAGCCGAACTTTTAATTCGATCTCGCGAAGTACATCGTCTATCGAAACTAGGCGGCACGATGGCCATTTTTATACGTTTCGCACAGTATGAACGGGTCGGCAAAATCGTAGAAGCAGCACGAGGCGACCATCGTTAGCCGCCACGATAATCGCTCTGACAATGACTCACGCGAAAGCGTGTCCCGAGACGTGAGACATGTTGCTTCGCCGAAGGCCGAGGGAGCGTGCGGTGGCGGTGACGACGACGACGACGACGACGACGATGACTATGCGTCCGACAATGCGCGAGAAGCTTCGCGAGTCTCGGGTCAGCACGATTGATTTTTTTTTTCTCTTCCCCGGTACGGGAATCGCGCGAAAAACCGATTTTTTATTACGTAATTTCGCGTGCGGAAAAAACGCTCTCGGAGAAAACGTGCTCGCTTGTCCGAGCTCGCATGCATGCATGCACGCACGCACGCACGCACGCACGGGCGAACGGCAGAGAGAGCGCGCTTCACCCACGCCAACGGCGTCGGGGCACATGCATTGCATGCCGTCGGATCGGCGTGCCGCGCTCCAACCGTGCCACGCGGCTCTCCGCCGCGGCGTTGCGGCGAGGAGGTTAAGCGGCGGGCCGACGGGACGGCGTGGAGCACGGCCGTTAGTCGACCGCGAGGGCAATGTGACAAAAACGACCGCACGCCATGTTGTCAGTCTCGTGTCCCCCGTGCATCCGTCCGATTGCGGCACACTGTTCACCGTGGCCGTATTTTAACCCGCGTACGCGCGAATTTCGCGGCGCGCGCGACCCACGACGGCGTCGGCATTACGGTGATCGCGCCGCGCCGTCAGAACGCGAGCGCGGTACGCCGTTACGTTGAAAAACGATCAACTTACCTTCTCTCAGCAGTATGCGACATGTTCAACTCGCGAGAGTTCGGCGGAAAGGAAGAGCTCGTGTGGCGTCACGAGGAGTATTCTTGAGACTGCCGCTGTGGCGCTGCACGTTGCGCACCGAAAAGCACCGGTGTGACTAATTTCTACGTGAAGGAGGGGGTGCAAGGACCTTCTGTCGATGCCGATAGTAGCAGGCCGATTGATCTGATTATACCATTGTAAATTATCTCAATCACATTGAAATTTTCCTCGCTGGTGTCATGATTTTTCACGTTTTTCTGCTTGTCATCGATTACCGCGCATGACGGAAGTGACGTGGGGCCATTTCGACGCCTCCTTTTGCTTCGCGGTCGTACGTGGGAAATATGAACGATGCAGGTCTTTACAAATTTTTACAAAATTAAATGATGAAAAATTGCAATTATTGTAAGGTCACGTTAGTCATAATTATACATACAGTCGTTGAAAAATATATATTTTATTATCTTACAATTAATGTTCATGTATGTACATACATGTGACTAACAATATAAACGTTTATTTGCATCATATTTATAAATTAGATTGTATGTTGTACATAGTTTAAAATAGTTTTATAAATTTTATTTAGCTGCCCTTATATAATTTAGGTTTTGAATACACATTTGTATCATAGAACATTCCAAAATGTTCCAGACAAATGTCCCAGAACTGTCAAGAATACATTCAATTTTATAATCACGTTTAGTTTTTTTGTTCTATTTGAAAATTACTTTTTTAATAAAATTAATTAACCTTTATAAACAAAATTGTAGGTAAAAAAATATTAATATAGAAACAATAGCTTGAAATTACTTGAAAAATGTAATTTTATTACCAATTTTCTTTTTTAATAGACCTTAATTATTTTTAACTATTCGAAAGCTATAAACATAATTAACTTAATTAAAAAAACAAAACCGATTTCGTGAACGGATCAATAAATCTGTGGAGAAAAGAATATTTGATATTTTGGAAGATTATGTACATGCATATTATACTGAACTTATAGTTCTATCTACATATATATTTATAACTACAATGATCAAAGTAATTATAAATAAAAGCACATTAAGAAAATAAGTAATGAAATTACATTTTTCAAATTGGTACATCTTAATTATTCGTTATATCTCATCAAAAGCATAATTTTTTCAATCTGTTACATATTGAATCAATTCATATCTTCATAAATATGAATTTCTATTAAAAGAATTTGTACTGTCATTTTTTAAATAATAATTTCATAATGTTACTTATGTCTGCAAGTACTTTTAGGTAGTCGATCTATTTATATAAAAGCACAACCAAGAATTAAAAGCAATGTTGCAATTGGGAAAATCATATACGCACCCATTCGTGGCTGACAGATAGAAATTAACATGTCAACGTCGTCCATTTCGTTATGATCTATACCGTCCTTAGTTGGTATTTCAACAATTACTCTATCCGCTGACAGCGGTTTTATATGAAATGAGCATTCAGTTTGATTGATACATGATTTAGTCACATTTTCATATTGAAAAGTTGGCTTATATATATCGAAAATGGTGTAAATATCATTGGATACAATATCGTTATCGCTATAAAAAATGTAATAATAGTAACCATCTTGTTCTACATGGTGATTTGCCTGTATATGTTTACCATTGAGTAGATAGGAAATATTAGTACACTGAGTCGAAGGTTTAAATTCATGAGCTAATAGTATGTCTCCATTGTAGCAATTTAGTAAACTATTTTCAAAACTAGAAATGGATGACATTTCGCTAGAATCGGATGTGTAATTTTTATCGGCATTTCCACCATGCCTGATACCTTGATCTAATAAAGATGGTGACATTATGAATTCTCTACTTCTTTTAAATCTCTTGGTATAAATCTCTATCTCGTCTATGCTATAAATTTCTTTTTCATTTGTTTTCTGTTTCTTTCTCTCTTTGATTCTATCAGAATGCAATGTTTGTTTTAATTTTTCTAAATGCATTTTTTTATCATAATTGTAAACGCTTTTCTTTCTTTGTTTCATTCTTTCATTTTTATTCTTCTTCATCTTGCGGCGTTTAATATTTCTTCCTTTTCTAGTATTATTTACATTTTCTTGAAGACCATCTATATATTTAGAAATATAAGATGTTGCAGTGTGATACAACGTTTCTAAACTTTTCATTGATTTTTCATCCGTAGTCTGAAAAATTGATGAAGTGTTATTAACTGGATTTTTCTCAACATTTTTTTCCAAAGAATTTTCAGAGTTTACCTGCATGACTAATTCATCCATCTTGTCGATATTGTGCACAGTTGTAATAGGTTCGATCGTAGTTGTTTCCTCAGAATCAATTTCTTGTGCATTTGATTGATATGTTATTTTAACTTGTCTATTTGCATCTGGTGCAAAAATATCTTGCATTTGTTTATTAATATTATGTTCTAGTAGGTCACAAGTGCGTAGGTTCTTATCTCCTTTTACCACAAATATAGAAGCTCCCTCAAATCTGAAAATATTTTTTTATTTATATATGTCTTATTTATATATATTTATATATGCCTATCTATAAATAGAATCAGGAGAATAACATCGATACATTGTATCTCTATAATCACAAGAAAAATATTTCTTTTTTTTTACCTCGAACATACAGAAAGTGCTACAGTCGCATTTTTCAATAAATAAAATCCCCAATATTCAAATGTATCATCTGGTAAATTCATGCTCTTTTTAAGCCTTATATGTTTTCGTTTTGATGTTATTTCTGGTCGATGAGACATTTGGAAAGCATTAAAAGTGCCATTCATCTTTAAAGTATGTTCCTATTATTAAAAAAAAAATATAGATTTTTTAATTAATATACAATCCATTCATAAACCATGATACTGAAAACAGTATATTAGATTAGATCATATTTTTTTTAACATTACAGTGAACATTATAATGATCCATATGCATTCTTTTTTTATATAATAAATATATAATTTTTATTTAAAATTTTAGATCAAATTCTTTATATTAGATAATAATTAGTGTAATTATAATATATTATACATAATTCTAGAAATAATATGAAATATTAAATATTCATTCTCTTCTTACCGAACAAAATATTGTTGAAATCCCATCGTTGATTTCTATAATATCAGAGTCTGTGACAGCATATGCTACATCAGCATAAAATTTATGTCGTAGATATAGAGGAGCTATTATAAGTACAAATGGCAGAATAGCTATTAATACACACAAAATTATCAGTCTCCTTACAATATCCATTTTTGTTACGCCTATTGAAGAAAATTGATAATGTTACTATTAATGTTAATAGGAATGATAATAAGTTAAAATTATTCATATGTATGTTACATTATGTCTTTTTGGAGAAAATAACCTATTTTTTTTAATTTATATATTTTCAGATAATTCTTAAAATATCTTCAAGTTTATATGTATATATAAACAATACTAACATTGAAGTTATATATTAAATAAAAAAAGAAAAACAATCATATCTAATAATAATGAATTATATGTAGGTATATATATAAAATTTAAAAATAACCGAAAAACATTCAGAAAGTTTTGTTTTTGTTTCTTATTAAGATTATGATATTTAATAACATTAGTATTAAAAAATTTATACATAGTTGAATATACATTTTTTTATATATGATATAAATTATGAAATAAAATTTATAACAAAATTTATATGTATATCCAAAACACAAAAAATTGATGTGTTTAGCATCAGAACAATTATTACGTTATATTGAGTAAAATAGTAAATAAAATGGTTTATAAAGAAAATCATTTTCTCTCACGCTCCGAATTATTAGATTATAAATGAATAAATACATTTGTTTACTTTAGAGGTTATGTCTTTTAATTTATTTAATAAAATCAGTTTTGTTCATATATAAATACAAACATCAACATGTGTAATATTTATAATCTTAGCATATACGTCGCGCTCAGACTGTACGTGCTTACAAATTAAAAATGATAAAAATATATGTCTCTTTTATTGTTCGTGTCTTTTTCCAGAAAAAACAATTATCCGTATCCACTGCTTCATTATTTATATAGCTTCGAGATTCCAGCTTTGCGATACTTATTTCAAGCAAATATTAATTAGATTTATTTAACAAAACAGGTTAGGCGCTAATGAAAACTGAGCAGATAGGAAACTGAACTCTATTGACAGTCTGATAAGGAAAATATAACGTGATTAAGATTCAACCAATGTCGTAGCTGATACACTTATTATATTTTGAAACATGTGTACATTCTTTAAATGTCATAGATAACTATAATACATTTTGAAACCAATGAAATAGACGCTTTTAAAGACATATTTCTTTTAGCCAACTCGGAGTCACTGTTTTTCAACGACAAGCAAGTTGAGGAAAGACAATTATTTATTCAAATTACTATTAAATATTTCTGTAATTACATTACATATAAATTAACTTTATTAATCCTTATCTGGGCAAGTAGAATCTGCTAAATCCAGAAGCAGTTTCTCTTGTGCATTTAAAGAAATTTAATTTTTATTTCTAATAACAAAAATTTAACAAATTAAACAAAATAAATCTCATAAATGTTAAACTGACAAATTTTATTTAAGCTGCTTCTGGAGCTAGTGAGTCCTGTTTGTGCCCGTGTGACTCTTATGTACATTAAGGCCATTCTATAATAGTGTAAATGTATACATATCTATAACTATAGTTATAATTGGTTGTAAAATATTGCAAGATTTAGTTATATGTCCATTTCTCATAAACGTAAATTAACTTTAATCTCGATTTTTTTCATTTTTAAAACAGAGAAAAGATAAATAGAAAATTACACTGAAATTAAAGTTAATTAATAAAGTTAATTAATATTGATAGAAGTAAACTTACAACAGACTAACGCCATTTGCAATTACCATTTATGCTATTATAGAACAGTTCTAAGAGTTAAAATAAAAAATTGAGATAAAATTTACCTCTTTTTCTCCTACCCTTTTTTTCTAAATTTCTTGTTAAAGATGCAATATCGCCATTGATATCTATACTTTTTACATGAATTTGATTTTCACACACATCTTCATTAATACAGTGATTTAATTTTACAACTTCTCTTCTAATATAAGAAATTAATAAATTGCCGCTATTTTTATGAACATGTGCCTAATACGTTGTTTTTTTCGAGAACCTTCTTCCTATTCCGAATCCTATCTTGGCCCTTGGATTTCCAATTTGCCGAGAACCTTCTTAGTTCTAAGTTTCACTAATACTCTTCCCCTTCCTACATTTCCCTCTCCCTCAGACTTCTCTGCTCAAAGACTTTTCCAATTCAACAGTTTTCAAATTATCTGAACCAATAGTGTTTGAATCATCTGCTAACTAACCTTCCGGAAATTCGTGACCGTTATAAACGATAAATTTGAGACATTAATCTCAATTCTAGAATATTCCTATGAAAAAAATGAAAAAATGTTCAGAAATAGTCAGGTTAAATATCATGATTATAAAAATAAAACTATATAAAATAAAAATGTTAAAACAATCATATTTTTTTAAATTTATTAGATCTAAATTATAATATTTAAAACTTTTAGTACGTACGGTTGAGACATTCGTATCCTGCACATGTTTCGTTCTTTTTAATATTAGGCGTACTGTAATTAGTTAGAACATTTATATAAAAATATAAACATTTATATAATTTTTTTTTAATACAAATACTTACAAATACTTTTTAAAGATGTTAAAAAAGATTTAAAATATATTTAAGAATTATTTAATAATTTTTATATACTTGTGATGAAAATTAATCCAAACAAACGACACAATCAAGTGTAATAAAAAATCGGAGAATTATCGCATATACCAAGTATTGATTTAAAGATATTTGTGTATAAAACATTACAATAAAAATAAAATATAAACAAAACAATTAAAATATTACTATTTTATGTACATACAATATACATAATAAATTCTTCTGGCTTACTTGTTTGCTTATAAAAATATTGCTATAATTATAGCACATATCCTTGTACTTAAAAAGTAATACTACCTATTGATTTATAATAACTATCTTTGGTAGCAGTATGAAGTTCAGATATATCAATCTGATTAAATATTGTTTCTCCAAACAATGTTTTACTATATGCCTAAAACGTAAATTCAAATTATTATTTATTTCTATTATTAATTTTATATTGAATTATAAATAAATCTAGAGTTTAGAAAAATAAATTGTATTACTTTTATTATTTCACTTGCATCATATTTGTCTCTAAATTTTGCTGGGTAATCATTTTTGAATGATGTATTCATCAGAGTAGCATGTAATTTTACATTTTCGTATTCTTTCGTCATTAAACCTAAAAGTAAAAATTATATAATATAAATAAAATATTAAAATAATTTATATTAAAAACATGTATTTTAGAAAATTATATATTAAAAGAAATTAATATACCTACCTTGTTATTTACATAAAATGTACATTTTTGAATGATATTTAATATTATGTAATATAAATGTTATTTACCTATATCGACAAAGTATTCAGCAATTGTATTAACAAGTTCTTGCAATTTTTCATTACGTGCAATTTGTGCAAATAAAACTTTAACTTCAGTAGGATCATCATTCATACACTCAACTCCTTCTAAGTGTATATTTAATGGCCCAGTTTCTTTAACAAATGGACTGTAACAGATTATATAATTATTCAAAAATCCTTCAAAACATTACAAATTCATCATAATTTATGTAAATAATTATAAAATTAAATTATATGATAAATTAATATTATCTTACTCTATAATGTTTTCTTTACAATTCGTGAGAGCGTCGATAGCATTCTTTTTATCATCATCATCAAATAACTTAAGCATTCCAATGGTAAGGTGTAATTTCGATGGTGTTTGAAAAAGTGATTCATCAATATTATATGTAGGTTTGTCATACTTCTCCAATACATCATTTTTAAAAGAAATATATTTATCAATTATCTCCTTTTTATTCAATGGAATTGACAAAAAATGTGTAAAACCCATCTTTTTTTTTGAAGCTTCTACTAGCAAATCAATTCTATGTCTTGCAGATATTACATCCTTACGTTCTCGTCCAGTAATAACTATAAATAAATGGATAATATTTAAAAATTAATTACATTAATATTTGTAAATAATTGTGATATAACTGTAATATACACAATTCAAATCGAAAGAAAGCCAATAAATACTCATAACAGGATATTACTATTCTGGTTCAATTAAAGAACTGTGTTTCAAGACCAAAAATAACAATACATAGTTTGAAAAACTAGAAAATGTATTTAAAATTATATAAAAAAATATTATTGAGCACTAAGATCCTGCTATAACTGTTTGTTGGCCTTCTCTTGATTTTAATTGTATCAAATTAATTTTGTTCTTAAATAAGACAATATAATATCAAATCAATTCTACCAATATTTCCATCCTTTCCTTTCTTTGGTATATCAATAGTGGTTCTTGTCTCATTTTCCAATTTTCTGCGTGTAACACCTTTTGTGCCAATGATATGTGAATAAAAGATTCTAAAACATTATAACAAAATTATAAAATATAAATTATTACTACACAAGTTTCCTTCAAACTATGTTATTATATTACACAATCCTTACATTATTGAATTCTAATATTTATAATCGTGATAAAATAATATTTAAAAAGATTCTCACTTGGGTACATGAAAGGTATGTTTAAAAGATGTATCATGAGCTACTATTTCTAAATCAGTTTCAGATTCTTCATTTGAACAGACTGATTCTTTATCCTCCATATATGGGGCTGACATTTGAATGTTTTTCCAAGCAGTACTTTCGTAAAATCTATAACATCGTCCTTGAACCCAAATTAATTCTGGTTCTAACACATCCATTACATAAAGTGCAATATGTTTATATTTTAGATAAACACTCCTAAAATTTATGTTCAATTATTGATATGTTTAGTTTTTACAGATAAAGATATTTACATAAATTCTTGTGTATTTAACTTTTACAACTTATAAATAAAAGTAATTATTTAATATTAATTTTAAAAGTAAATAAAAATATCTAGAATATCACTTCCAATTTTGACAATTTTTTTGTTGGATTCTTTCATTTCATGTAAAAACACATCAAATGAAATTAATTTTAACAAAATTGGAGTCGGTTTTGGTGTTCTGAATAATTATTTAAATAAAATACAAAAATATAATTGTATAAAGCGCTTTTCGATATGTCACGTAGAAATTGTATCATATAATATATAAAACATAATGTTCAACAATTTAAATATTAATATTATATAGATCTAAAACTAAAACGTAATTCAAATAATTGATAAAATTAAAGATGAAAATGTGTTCACAAGTTATTATGCACGTATTTATACTGTATTTTATTTATTACAAAAACTATGTAGCATTTAAAAATTTTTGTAACATAGCTTAACAAACTAATTTTAACTGACTTAGCAAATGTATTGTACATTTATTACTGTATTAAATAAAAAATGTAATTGAACTACATTTTAATCTTGTGATTAATTGTAAACTTGAAATGTGTTTTTAGGTTAAAGGTTGCTGCGATACGCTGATAATACGCAACATGTCACACCAAATATTAATCGTCGCATACTGTTACTTATGACAACATTTTAAAACAATACCCACCTTCTCAATACTTTTAACATTAAATTGCTTTTAACACAAGTATCAGACGTTACTTTTTGTAAGTTACACGCACACAAATTGTTCCTCTTTTGACGTATTTTGATCGACCAATCCATGGATACACTCAGATACACTACACTTTTACGAGAGGTGTTTAGCAAAGAAGACCTATCGGAATGGATTTATATATCGCACAAGAAGATCGGCCAATCACGTTAACTTAAAATATGTTATATTAAAAAAAATTCCAGAGCAATTTGAAAAAATCAAGATAACTGTTTCCAAGAATCCGACAGGAAATACCTTTTTCCTTCGTCATCATTTCAGATTATTTTTTAAAAATAATTTAAAAAATCATTGTATATAGAACGAGTTGATTGATATCATTTATAGTAAATTGTGTACACAAACATTTCCTAATTAATTTAGAAGAAACGTTGCATGATACAAGATATGAGATATAAATAAAATAAAAAATCGATTGCTAATCCCACAAAAAATAATTATTATAAATAAATGTAGAATTCATTTTATTTAATGATTTACATTGCTTTCATTTCGAAAATCACGCATCACATTTTATGTGTAAAGACAAAACGTCAGTAATACAAAACTAAATTTATAAATGCAAGATTTATGTTTCTATCTTTTGTCCAGTTATTATAAGCATCAGACAGTCATGAATCAACAAGCACAATAGTAACCCAGGGAAGCAGTTGTAATTTCATTTACAGTATTATTTACAGAAGTTATTGCATAATGTATACAAATAAATATTTCTTGAGTATTAACTTTAAGACACTGATACCGAAAGGTAGGTTTAAATCTTATACAACTATCAGAGTATATATTTTTTACACTGTGTGTGTGCATGTGTATTGGCATATAAGTTACAATATTTATAAAAGATACAACATGCCTAATTGGTATGTCTAATGAACATGTGTCAAATTTATACATAACACATGGAAAAATTAAAAATTTGCTAAAATTTTATTAACTGCTAAATTATGAAAACACGTTTATCACGCATATACAAACTTGTCTCTATTTTACAATAATACAATTACAAATATGTATCTACATACGAGCTTAAATATATATTTATCTAAATATATTTCGCAATAGCCGAAGTGCACGCGTAATAAATAACAATTTTTCATTTTTTATAAATTACAGCTAATCTTCGTCTGTACCTTTCTGATACACTGCCCCAAACTTGCTCATGTACTTACGTACAAAATCTCTTGCTTTATGTTTAACATTATCATTACATTGTAATTCGTCAACGCTTTTACAATGTTTTAATTCCTTTGCAAGTACAAAATGTGTTAACTGTAACAGAATATACAAAATCATAAAGAGCACTGTTGTATACGCTGAATCTATCTACTTAAATTAAACATACCTTTCTAGCTAGATGCTTAAAGTCTTCGGTATTGGTTATTCTACCTTGCTTACAGTCAATTTTCCTATATGGATTTAAGAAGTGAACCATCACATTAGCCATGTTTATTCTAAATGTATCCTTAATTTTCCTTTCGGACATAGGAGACATTTCGGCTGATGTTGGTTGTTGCACCTTGCTTAATCCATGTCGCGAATGAGACTTTGATTTATTACTTCGTCTATGTTTTCTCATCTTGTCAACATGATCTTTCAGCTTTGTTCTTTCCTTCTGTCGTCGTAATTTATCCTTTATTTCTTTATACGTTTTATGATCAATACGATCTTCTTCTCTACGTGGCTGTAATATGAATAACGAATCGATTAAAACCGCGCGAAGTATAAAAGCTCAAGTCATATTAGTATCAACAAATTTAACATAATGATATAGAAAATGGAGTAGCTTCTTTTTTTAACGATTAAACATTTTGTATATATTTTCAAGAACTTATTTTAATATTGATATAAGATAGATATAAAAAATAAATTATACTTACACTAATAATTCTTTCTTGAACTAATCCATCTCTTCTCTTCTTGGATTCAGGGAACGGCAGTGAACTTCCAATTAGATTATGACCACCTAATTTTTTAGATACATTTGGCCTAGATATGCTCAAAGGACTGTCTGTTAGAACGCTACTTGCCTCCACGTCGTCGCTTCTTTGATCATCGTTGTGATCATCATCAATATCTTCGTCATCCTCGTTCGATGAACTGGATTCTTCACTAGATTCCGAGGTAGACGAAGAGTCTGGCTGTACTCCGATATGATCGGGCGGTGGAGGTAACCATTGCGATATTCTTTCCTTCACATGGTAATAGTATGTTCTACCTCTGCTATCCGTCGCACTCTTCCATTTTGGTGGCAAATCTATTGCCGGAATTTCAGGTTGTGGTCGACTCGTGACATTTTCCGCGGGCGTTAGATTAGAAAATTGCTGATCTGCGGGATTTTCGATGTTATAAAGAGACGTTTGAATTGATGTAGAAGGGATGCCACCATGAACAGACACTAAACTATTTGGAAGAGGTAGTTGCCCTTCATTATATGGTTGTGGATGTGATATCAAAGAGTAGGAAGATGTTTGATTGAACACAGGCGTTTGACTTAATGAGTAAGCTACTGGTGGTACACCAGGTGGAATACCAGTCGTAATTCCAGACGACATATCGGTTGTCACTCCTGATGATAGTACGTGAGAATTCTGACCAATTATACTAGTAGATTGAGTGTTTCCCACGTATACAGGAGTGCATTGTTGCGTCGCTTCTCCTCCATCTATAAAAATAATATTTTATTGCCCATATTAGATATTTAAATTTTATATAGAAATTTGATTATAAAATTAACATCTTCAAACATAAAATATATTAATATGACCTTGAGTAGAATAATGCTGCCATTGGCCTAAAGTTGGATTATAAAAAACAGGGTAACCAGTCTGAGGATCAACCATGGCAGTAGTATGGGGATCTATACCCAATGCCAAACATCTGTTCTCATGTTCTTGCCATGATTCTTGTTGTTGACGACGTTGTCTCTCCTCCTCTTCTTTCGCAACTTTCAGTGCGAATAATTGCCTACGCTCATACTTTGTCATTCGTGGTATAGGAACTAGACTTCGTTCTTCTATTCTTTTATCTTTCGTTCTACTATGATCAGTTTCTGGAGATTCTCGCCCTCGTCTCCTATCGCCACGTTTATCTATTTCATTTCGACTATATCTATCAGATCTATGCCTAAAACGTTTGTGAAATTAATAAATTACAATGTTAAACTTAACGTGTTTATTTGCAATTGTACATTATGAAGCATCATAAAGAGTTGTATAATTATAGTGATACATTAAGCACACAAATACATACCTATCATAAGAAGTGCCTCTTTTTTCTTCTTTCTCCAATTCTTCTCTATATCCCCGATCTACAACAAAAATCAAAGTAATGTTACATAAATGTTAATAACTTTTGACCTTCGATGTCATTAATATATTCTCGAAAATAACCTGCTTCTCTTTCATGCTCCTTCATCTGCTCAATTCTTTCTTTTTTCGGTATTCTAAAAACTTCTTTCAGATTGGACCATTCAGCAAGAAGACTTGAAGCTAAATCAGGGATAAGGTTTTGGTCTGTATTTTCGGATTTAACTTCACTGACTGCCAAACAACTTTCGATATTATTATTACTTTTATCTGGAATGTCATTCAGATGTTCATCAGAACTTTTTTTCTCGTTGCTGTCAGAATTACTATTCAATTCTTCACAGCTCATCTTTGATTTAATTTGATCATCTTCTGGGGAATCAGTATTTGGAGAAAGATATAATCTCTTCGCCCATCTTTCAACTACACTATAAATTTTGCTATCCATTAACATCGTCTTGTTTGGTATTGGCAGTGTATTTAGAGTTTTCAGCACTTCCAAACGAAATTGTTGAGCTTCTTCCGATTCGTTTGTGGCGATGTCCATGACGTAACTCCAAATCAAACGTAAACCATGATAATCCAAGAATAATCTTCGACATGGTTGTTCGCCACTTTGAATAACACGTAACAAACGTGTTCTGTGTTCTAATTCTCTGCTACGAACCATCAATCTACTTAATGTTAATGTGTGCGCACGGTTTTTCAATCCACTTGAACACAACTTATCTATTTCTTCCTCCAACTAAAATGAAATATAAAAAAACAATGTAATGAAGAAGTCAGCTTAACAAACCATGTTAACTCGTATAATATTACTAATTACACTACTATACTTACATCCTCATCCTCCATATAATCAGCAGGTTTCTTTTCTTCCTTCTTTTTCTTCGTATCTCTTTCATAGCGCTTTTCTTTCTTTTCAATTTTCTCCTTCTCTTCTTCAGGTGTTTCGCCTATCCAACCTCGACAGTTCGGTGCCTCACAATAACACTTTTGAGCTTCTTTGCTATTATTTAAACAAATAATAAATTGCACTAAATTGCAATTAAAAATAAATATAGGATTTTCTTTTTTTTCTATTTATATCCACACAAATAAATAACTACTTAATAACTATGTAATAAAATGTAAAAAAAAACATACCCATAACGTTGAAAATGATAATCAAATGTAATTTCTTCGCCAGCCGCTATAAATTTTTTATTAAAAAAACCTATTCGTAATTCCCCATTTACTGTCCACTAAAAGTATTTAATCATCAGTAAAATGTAAAATGTGTATTATCGTTTTTGTTTTCTTAAAGATTATTTTCGGCAATTGTAGGACAAAGCATCCTCACCTTTTGCGTTTCCGCATTTGGATCACAGCTATGATTAATGAATCGAGATATATTTCCTTTCATAGTAGCATCTATAATTTGATCAGATTTCAATGCCATAAAATAGTAATGTCTGTTTTTATCTTTGGAATATTCTTTTGCTCGACGTCTAAAATCCTTTGGATCTACAACTTCACCTACATACTCCATTATAAATTCACCCCTGAAATATAAAAGAATAATATGAAAGAATAACAATATAAAAGAAATGTTGTTTTTTATTGCGTTTTTTTGAGCGGTCATACACATGTGTGTGTGTGTGTGTGTGTGTATTTTTTATTGCTCGCTTAAAATTTTACTTACACCGTTATGTTGACAACTGCACGTAATCCAAAACCTTTTTTCTCTGTTCGAAAAACTTCGCATTTAGCATAGTCACAATTTTGAAATCTTCTATTTGTACATCTATCACCTACTACACATCTAGGTCCACTAATAAATAGAAAATATTTAATATTATATGAATTATTTAATATTACTTTTGTTTATACAATTAATTTCTATTCTGCTATATACATTTATATTCTATTATATATTTTAAATTTAAGGAAAATATTATTTTATTTCATTATTACATTGTTTATTTGTATCATGTACAAACATAAATTGAAAAATTAAAATCTTATTAAAATTGTATACTTACCATTCTATCATGAGAAGTCTATTAAGGCAATCTTCCCCACAACCAAGTTCTCCTCTCTCAATTTCTTCTTCCGTTAAAAAACAATCACATACCATTCTTTTAGTTTCCTTGTTTGTATATCTAATACAACAAATGTTATAAAGATTTAGTATCTTATAAATATGTAAAAAATAATTGTACTATATATTATTAGGAAAACCATTCATATATATTAAAAAGAACATTAACGTTTCAATTCCGCGTACCTTTCTGTAAGATACAAATTTTCTTGCAAGTGCTCAAATTGACTCAATCTTTCTTCCATTTCTCTATCTTCTGTTTCGAGAACCATCGGCAACGAAATCTTTGCTCCTATAGTTTTTGGAAATTGTGCTACTGTTGAAATAGTAGAAATATTACTGGATATCACTGGTTCATTTTTAATTTGCTCTGTTTCTGTACAAACTTTAATATTTGTACTAATAACATTATATTTCGATTCTGATGACGTAGATTCTCCTATATTTACTGGTGCATTACGTTCAGGTGGAGGCGCAATAGATGATCCAAGCATTGATACAGGGGCAATGATAGATCCAAATCCTGCGTTTGATCCACCCATTTCAAGCTCACTTGATCTTCGCCAACGAGATTTTACTTTAACTGGCTTTGAAGAGTCAGAATCATATCCTGTCGCATTATAACTAGTACTTAGAGGTGTCAAAGTATCAATCGATGTTGATATTTTGTTAGAATTATTTTCCTTATCACATTGAGTCTCAAAATTATCCATTTTTACTTCTTGAATAATTGAAGAATTTGTATTATTAATTACTTTTTCTTGCTGAATAGCTTTTGAGATATCTATATTAGGTTTTGTAACCAAACCACGGCCACGAGATCTGAAAGTAAATTGATTTCTTTATATCAAAATCTGTAAATAGATAATTCTAGAGAATTAAAAAAAAATTGTTCTCCATATACAAAAAATTTTTAATGTAATATGTAAAAAATCATATATTAAAAATTGTTTAAAAAATATTTTATTTATTAAAAAATTATTTTTAAAAGTTATTAAAAATATACATAAATTTTCATCACACTAAAACAATACAAACATATGCTCTACACAATACAAACATATGCTCTACATTTTTTATATATTAAGATTAAACTCCATTTTATTTCATACCTTTGTTTCATCAATCCAATAGATCGAATTCTACTACTTCGTCTGACACCTGAACTATTTGAACCATTTTCAGAGCTTGTTGTATCAATGCTTCCACTACGATCTCTGAATTCAACTTTTTTATCGACATCACTTGTATTGTTAATTGCGTTTTTTATATCAAATTCCCTTCCTTTGTAATTAGTTAATGACAATAATGTATCATTACTATTTTCACTGCTGCTGCTCAACTTGATATCCTCATTATCAACTTTGTTGTTATCTCCTTCACTATCTTGATATTCATCAGTAGGTGTTAGATGCTCTGAATTCTTTGGCTGACCTTTCTTGTCTTGTGTAACTTTTGATTTTAATGAAACTCGATCTGTACATTGAAGTTTATCAATGCAAGAATTGGATTCTAAAATATTTCGTTCTTGATTTTTAATAATATTGTTGGGTTCCATAGTTTTCAACGATATTTCTTTAACGTGAGAACTAACAGAATTATTTGAACAATGTAATTGTTCCATTTTATCTAATATTGACGAACTACTTTCATCATCGATATTTAATTGGACTGGGGACAGTTTCTCCATATTTAAAGGAGTTTGTATTGGAGAATCGATGCTTTCCACACTAGAGAGATCATTCACCAACTTTTGTATCTCTTGTGAAGATTCGCTTATCTGCATATTCGCCAGTTTATTATCTATTTTATTAAATGGATCTTCCTTTGACGTATCTACATGCATATTTTTTGCTGGTAAGTATTTGCTCTCTCGCTTGCAACTATCTTCCTCGGTAGAAGAACCAGAATCATCCTTGATAGAACACAAACAAACTTTTTCAGATATCGATTCTGAAATTTCCTTTCTAATTTTATCATAAATTGTCTTGTTCTTTTGTTTTTTACTATTCCTTTCTTCCAATACCATTTTCTTTTTGTTAATATAAGGTTTATCTGTGTTAGAATCCGTAGTATTACTATTTCCACTACTGCACGAAGTTACTGATTCATCTGTATGCATGGCTGATATGGAACTTTCTGATTTGTTCATATGTACACTATTAACATCTTTTCCAACAGCATGATATTCATTACTCGGAATCTTTTCTGACTCAGATGTCATTGCCATAGATTCATCAACCTCTTCATTCTGTATCACAGTAAATTCTACAAAATTTTTGTTTTCTAGATTAGGTTCATTTACAAGTAATACTTCTTCAACTACAACTGTGTCCTGCGTCAAGGAATAACTATTGTCTCCATCTCCCTCCATTTGCATTTCTTCACAGATTATCATTTCCTCTACAACATCTTCCGACCATGTTCCTACCTTGGTTGACACAGGTGCAAGCTCACTGCTTGGACTTGGATTACCAACAACAACCTGCTGTACATCCTCTGGGCTAAGTTTTTCTGAATTTTTAATCATATTATCTATACCATCTTGACTGTCACTCTCACTTACATCCTGCTTATATTGAGTAGCATTGTATACAGCATTATCATTATTTACAATTACACTGTTACTAGAAATAGCTCTATGTTTGTGTTTCTTCTGAGAATTTTGATTCTTTTTGGAAAAAACTTGACTATGACCTTCACTAGTAAACTTAGAGTCTTCCGAACTGTTTGAGCAAGATGTCTGTGTAATATATCCATTTATCTTTTTTTCTTCCAATTGCTTCTTAGCTATTTGTCGGCTAGATTTGCGTACAGGTACATATTTATGAGATGATTTCTCAGATGCTTTTACTTCAGTTTTACGTCTGCGTGCCATTTTGATTCCATATATCCTCTCTCAGTCTGGAATAATTAAGATTAATTATATAATTTATTGTTAAAATCATTATTTAAATAATATATAACATATTTTCCATATAAAACAATCTGATGTAGATATTACCATAATATATATATATGAATATCTCTAATGGTATTCCTTTATTACATTCTTTATACATTATAGATTGCAAAATAATTTTGCAATCATTTTATATCATAACAAATTTTGAACAATTATTGAAAAATTTAATTCTACAAAAATATATAGATAATTCAAGAATATTATCCTATCATATCCTATCTCAATTAAAGACAAGAGAATTTTTATATAAAATAAAATATTAGAAAAAGTTATTAATTTATATCAGTCTAAATAAATATCATAACATTGAATGATTATCAGTTATAAAGAAAACTCAATTTTAAAACAAATAACAGATAATTTAATTATTGCTATTACATATCCATCTTAATTAAATATGAGGAAAAGAATTTTTATACAAAGTAAAATTTCAAGAAAAGTTACTAATTTATATCAATTTAAATAAATATTACAACTAATTTTTAATGACTATCAAAAAATTCCATTTTAAAACAAATAACAGTATATGTATGTACAAAACTCAATTATTGCTCTGCTATATTCATTTCAATTAAAGACAAGGAAAACAATTTTTATATAAATCAAAATATCAGAAAAGATTGTATCAATTTAAATAAAATATAATTACATAAAAAAATCCTTTGAGTAAAATAAACAGCAACTATAAACAGAGATTGAAGAAACAAATAAATATATACCTTTTAAGATCAAGCAAGGCAATTTGTTTTGTATTTAAAGCTGGTATTTATAATTAAAAAATTGCCATTACATCTATGTACTTAAAATATATTTTTTTTATCTCAGACTTTTTCTCTTAAAACAGATATGAATTAAAAATCTATAAACAATAATCTATGACATGTATAAATGAGGAAAGTTTTCAAGAATTCGTTGATTGTCAAAGTCAACTGTACAGAATCTCAAAGCGAACATTCATAGTCACTCTTGCAGAGATCAGTCGTCTACGTCCGTGCGTCCGCTTTGAATAAATAATAACAGCTTACTTACTGTATGCTACTAAAATTGCGTCCAGCAATCCTAGGAAGAAACTCATTGTTCAGGATACTCAACAAATGCTTCCAAACAAACGTTGTATCGCATTCCTCCAATTTATCGACATAATCGGAGTAGTGCGGGACCTTGCTGAAAACGTGAATAATACTGCTAGGACGGTCGCGTGTAGGGTGGCGGTTTGGCGTCACGACGCGTGCACAGTCACCACACGTCGCGTATCGACGGACTCCTTCTCGCTGATCTTCGGGACTTCTCTCTGCGCTCTGCCTATGAACCGTATCGCTCAGCGTTCGTCACGTTTGGCACTGAACGAGTCTCGGCTCCGCGATCCTGGCGGGGACCCCCCTCCGATGCCTTCTCGCGCTTGGCTCGTGACGATCTTAGTTTTCCTCGGCAGGCGTTAAACGCGCCGAGGGAAGCCCATTGCGTTTGGAGAAGCGTTAAAGAATCGTGAAGGAAAATATGTACCGTCGATGTACAGCATTCTAAACATGTATATACCCTTGTCGCTATCGAGAGTACCGCCTCTCCTTTTGCTCCGTGCAAACTCACTGTCGCAAAGCAAAACCAGCGTTAGCAGCGACCTACAGCGGCAGCAGCACGAACTTGTAAACGAGAAAACTGGAGGAAACGACCGAAACGGGAAAGATTATTTTTGAGGTTACTTGCAAACAAAAAGTAGACAGCGGAATTGGAATTCAATTGGTTGCGTTATGTTATCGCTACATTTTCGAATACATTTTGGCCATAATTTTTATGTATATACGCCGATGATTATCAACAATACGGTATATTTTAGATGATCTTTTCCTCTCTTCTATCAAAATTAAAAAAGCGGGAAAAGGTGCATGTTCAAAGCATTTACGAATAAAGCATTTACGAATTAGACGAGAAATACTTTACATATTTTTATAAAATATTTAATTATATATTTATTTTTCGTAATATTATTAAAAGAAAACTTATAAATTTATATCTCATAATATATAAATTTTTTTTTTAAATTATCAGGTTCTATTATATTTAGCAAATATATAATATATATTGCTAAATCTCTCATCACATAGAAATATTAACATTATAAATATATACACGTATATTGATTAATACAATTGGCATCTCTCCTCTTTTCATACTCAATTCACAGAAGTGAGTACGAAACGTATACTTTTAATATTTTTGATATAAGGTATAAAATAAGAGAATATGCAGAAGTATATGCACATCTCATAGATATCTTCTATTTTTTAAAAGTAATTTTATAGCTTCTCTATTTTACAAATTATACATTTTCTAAAAATCGTTCATGTTTAGAATGTTACGCTGTCAGTCTTAATTTCATGTACTCATAACACGATATTTTAATGTGTTTAATTTTATGCTTAAATTTATTAGAATGTTTCAATTTTTAATTTGAACACGATAGTCATAATTTGATAGTTATAATTCATTGGAATATTTCGTCCATTTATAATCAATAATAAACCAATAATCATTTCATTTCTATAAATGCAATTATTTCTCTAACAAAATATAAAATTAAAAAAGTTTATGTATAAACTTTTTAAAAATTATAAGATATAAAAAAATTGTATATTTATTGTAATATTTTATCTTGTTATAGTTAGCCTTGTTATAGTTAGCGCAATCCAGATAATGTATTGATTGCGGTTTATCTTGTTAGATAGATATCTGTGGGTTTAATATTTTATTAGGATTTTAACTATGGCTGCCTCAATAAAGATATTCCACATCTATGTTCACACTACACACTCATATTTGAGAATGTAGTGTGAACATTGACGTGGAATGCGTGGAAAGTTAAAATCCCATAGTTAAAATCCCAATGACTCTTGTAATATTAAAAAATAATGTATAGTTCTCTTTTATCTCTTTCTTTCTTGAATTATTCACAGTAAAAGTATGACCGCACTACTTGTTATAGCAATCGTGCGCGTATATTGATTAAGATAAAAATGTATTTATATGTCAATGTTCAAAAATGGTCCCACATTGAGAATATCCTATTTTATAACTATTCCCCATAAAAAATCAAATATAATAGTATATATCTTTAAATAAGTAAACAATAAAATTATACATATAAAACACTTTCTGTCAAGGACTTTGTAATTGCTTATTATCAGATTTTGTCTTTGTAAGTGACACATTAGGTACAGTTAAACTGTCACTTGGATCTTGAATGCTTTCAGATGTATTTGTAGTACTAGACCTTTCACTATTGGAATTCGAATTTTGGAATTTAGGCGTGGAAGTCCTTCCTTTTAAGAGCACAGCTTGCTCGGTACTTTTACTAGCTTCTTTAATCGATATCGATGATACGTCACTGATATCCGGAAAGCCATTCGAATCATGATGTTTTTTAGTGGGAGAAATCATCCTTCTCGCTGTATTTATTGGTGTAACATCCGAATTTGAAGAGGAACTAAGAGCACTTGCTTCTCGAGTTTTCTTTAGCGTCGTAACTGCCCAACCTAAACCCAGTTTTTTCAAAGCAGTTTCCATTTCTTCTGGAGATGAAGTATGCTTTAACATGTCTGATGATGGAGAACTCGTTATTTCGGAAATACCAGATAACCCAGAAAAACTGTACGCACTAGTAGACGTCGTTTTATGTTTACTGTCCTTAAGTGGATTATTAAGATCAGTACTCATAGAAGAACCAAGTTTATCCTTTGCTTGAGAAACGGGTTCTTCGATTGTTGTATTACATTGTAACTGTTTATTACTTTTTTCGAGCATGTACTCCCGTTCAGCCTCAATTTTTGTTTCCGTAATACAATCAGTCATACTTTTTAACTTTTCAGGAGAATTGTAAATCGTAGTTTCTTGTGATTTCTGTGCAAAATTTAACTTTTCAGTGGAATGTTTTATACCAGATGACGAATCTGCTGATATCTTTGAGATATGTTGGTTCTGTTGAAAGGGTAAAGGAGCCACGTGAACAGATGGTTTACATTTTGCTGGACTTTTGCTGCTTTTATTAGCTGTATCTGTTGTATCAAATTCCACTATTGTTGATAATTCATGTCCTGATGATTCTAATTCTGGTCTGTTTGGATTAAAATAAAATATAGTTAGAATAGTTCGCAAAATATAAAAATTTTAAACAAAAATATAAATAAAATATTCATACTAAACAGAACTATTAATTTTACCTGTACAGTCCATTTAACAATGTAATGGGAGGTTTAGGCCTTGTGTTTATTGACATTACATTTCCATGATTGCGCAATATTTTTGGAATGCCCGTTAATATAGGAATAAAATCATTTTCTTTCGCCGTCTAAAAATATGTATACCATGTAAATATTACTCTTATACATAGAAATTGTTTTGTCATAAACAGTATTATTTTGTCATACTTTTAATATGTCACAAAAAATCTTTATATATTTATATATAATATATATACATATATCTTACTTTTTTCACATTTATATTTTTTAAATATACAAATATTCAACATATACAAATGAAAATATGCTATTTACCTCTGGAATAGAACTAAAGTCCTTTGTTATGCTATTATCCTTTTCATGTTCTAAGGCACTCTGTTTTAGATTAAAATCGTTAAAAGACGACACTTTATGCTGTATTTCATCATTTTCTTTCAAAGCTGCCAAGGCGGTGTTTGTTTTGTCCAAGTTTTTACTCTGCTCCAAAATTTCTTTCGACAATTTCTCTATGATCTCTTCTTCGTGAAGAGAAAGTGTACACGGGGGCCAAGAGTTACGCTCCATTGTTTTCGTTGCTGGCGTTGCTTGAGGTTTTTGCTGCATTTTAAATCGGTTAAGCTGTATATTAACTTTTTCATTGTTTATAATTTTTGGCTTAGCTTTGCCTTCTACTACTTTGGATCCCTGTGCCTTAACAGTATCTACTAATTTACTTCTGGGTGTAGAAGTGATCGCCTGGATTTCCGCATCACACGAAGTTTCATCCTTTGAAACTGCTTCGTTTCCTCGTATTCTTTGCGACTCAAGAAGAGTTTTTGCAAGTTGGGCATGAATCGCTTCTATACTATCAATCATTCTACGTACTGCTTGCGCATCGTTACGTGCTGGTTTCGGTGTAGATAATTGCATTAAGCTAGTTTCATCGCTTGGACTAATTAGCGAAAAATCAATATCTGTAATAAATATATATTATTTTTAAGTTTTTTGTGCTATTTGTACAAAATGTTCTATCAACATAATCAATCAGATTCAATGTATTATTTCATCAAATATAGCAGTAAATCATACAAAATTACATACAATCGCAAGAATTCAAAAATATATTATGTTACAAATAATTAAAGTTAAATTGTACATATTAAATAAATAATTATACTTTACCTTTTTGTTCATTTCGTACTTTTTCAATGAGGTCAGTTAAAGATGCTATTCTTTCCGAACACAAGTTTTGTAGCTCTTCGTATTTTTGCAATATTTCGGGACAATTTTTCAAAGCATAATCGTGAATATCATCAAGTTTCATATGTAATAATTTACATTCGGGATTTTTGCACATACAGAATTCGGATTGCTGTTGTGAAGCAGCAGATATACGTCTCGACGTTTCAGATTTCTGACAAATATCTGATGGATCTGTTAACGTAGACTGGTCTTGCGTCGATATCACAGCGCTGTCATTAGTTTGAGAATCATTGAAGCTAAATCTAAGCATCCTGCTAATCCTCTCACGGTGTGGAATGTTCGATGGCATCCTCATCGTACGCGGCGAAGGAGTTTCCGGTGTGGAAACAGGACTGACATCCCGTTGTAATCTTCTTAATTCTTCAAGTCTTGGAGTGTCTAACAATTCTAAAATCGGCGTGACGTTAGGCAGAGCTTCAAACGCTGATCTAGGTTTTATCGGCGGTGGACTTGCAAATGACGTTGATGTGTCCGAAGTGTCTTTCATTCGAATCCACCTTTTCATTTTGCTCCGAACCCGATATGGTTTACCCGAAGCTTGATCTTCATCATTCACGCCTGAAAGGGTTTGTGAGCTTTCCGCGCTGGCATCTATCGATACTCTCGTTTCCTGTGACGGATCCGACTCATCGCCGACTTGAGCAGATCTGCTCACGTGTACATCAATTCTTCTAGTAACTGTATCCGGCGCATCCGAACACCTCGTCTTTTTTTGAGGAGTCAGACGAGTGCCTGACTGAGATTTTGAGAATCTTTTCATGGGCGACGTCCCTTTAGAACTAACGGACGTTGAGCGGATCTTTTGATAAATTCGAGGTGATGGTCGTTTAGATACTCTCACGCTATTTTTCCTTCTTTTAGGTGTTACAATTACTTCTTTCTTGCCAACTTCAATAATCATGTCACTAATTTCAGAGCTTGTTGAATCATTGCTACCATTGCTGTTATTGTTATTATTATTACCATTGTTATTACTGTTGCTATCGTTTGCCTCTGGTGTAATGATAGTAACTATTGGTTCAATCGGATGAGGTACTCGTGTAGTTGTGTCTCTTGTATTGGAATGTAGCATATGCACGTCCTTTTGAGGTAATTCCACTTGTATACCTTTATTCTCTGCTGAACCAGTTTTCTCTTCTGGTGCTGTCTGTACAGCAATCTCAATTTTTTTTACAGGTGATTTTTCGTAATTTTTCGCCTTGCAATTCTTTCTGACGCATTCTTCGCTGCTAGACATATTTATAACTTTAATTTCAGGTGACAAGGGCTTGGTGGTACAAGCGACTTTCGTCGGCGTTTTAGACTCAAAGAGCGGTTTCATGCTGACATTAAATATATTATCTGGTAAACTGGCGCCAAACTCTTGTAATAACAATCTTTTTTGTCTTTCAACTTTTTTCAACATATCCAATATTTGTTCTTCGCGGGATGGAATCTCGCTATCTTTATCCTGAGGTGTATAACAAACATCTGCCCGCTCCTCAGTGAGATGAGGATCTTGCCATGTGGAATGAGGTACATCACTTTCTCTTTTCTGCATAGGTAAAGTAATAACTCTTTCTGTGAGACGAGTGCACCGAGTCGGTGCACCGTCTGTACAGAGAACCTTTTTAACTGTACGGTTCAACTTCTTTTGATGTTCCTCTTGGCACTTAGTTCTCTGATGCAATCGCATATACGTGTCTTCCTCCGCGGATGGAATTTGACTAGCTTTCAGCTTGCGTTCTTCCTGCGCAAGATGATCTAAATTTTGCAGAAGCACCTGATAATCTCTTCGTACTTTCTCCCGCAAAAGCGCATCTTCACCACGACGTCGGGCATTCGATTTAAGACTTTTGGATACATGTGTTTTTACATTCTCTGCGGTTTTCATCGCTTGCGCCACTTCCATTGCACTTGGCTCATTTCTAATATCGACTCTTTCAACCATAACAAGAGGTCGCTCAGAGATACGTTTTTGATGCATATTGTGACCATATTGCGAGCGTACTTTATTTTCTATTAAAACTGAAGTTCTCGGAGTCTTACTACAATTTGTAATTTGTTCTACAGCATCGGAAAAATATGACGAATCGTCGCTACTTGAACTAGAACTACTACTGACACTGCTTGTGTTATCAGATGTTTCTTGCGTGTAATCTTCCGGATTGTACCCTGCTGTTTTGTCAGGTATAATTGGTACAGTGCTCATGGTTGGCACTGTCCTACGTGGCATCTGATCATCACTTGTATCATCATGTTCTATACGATCAGATATGTATTGATCTGCTTTCTTCCTCGAAGACAACTTGTGAAATTGTTCAGTAGATTTCATTTGTAATCCTGAAGGACCTGGTTTTGGTGATGATGCTTTCTGATGTTCCTTTAGATTAGGCTTTCTTGCCCTTCTGGGTGTTTTTTTTGGAAAAACTTTTTTGTTTTTTCTCTTCGGAGTTAATGCTTCGTGCATAGATTCTTTATTTGCACTTTGAGAAGGATTTCTTTCCGCTTCGTCGTTTTCCTCAGAGAACGGTGGCTTCGGAAGTTTGGCTATCATCGCGGCCCTTACATTTTCTGTTTCCCGTACTTTACGTAATCTTTCTTGATGAGCTGCTTCTGCATCTTCTATCTGCTTTGCTTCCTTCATGCGCTCCGCAGCATCCTTCCCTCTTTTGAAAGCCATAATTCTATTTTTCCTTGCCTCTTCTTCTATTATCGCGTCTGCGTCTGTTTGCAAAGCAGCAGAGATGTGAGCTTGACCGATGTCTTCCAAATCTTCCTGATACTTTCGCTGTATGTCCATAATTTTTCTATTGTGCATTTGCCTGAGTTCTGACTTCCCATCTTTCTCCAATTTGCTAAGTTCTTCCCTCTTTATCTTATTAGCGCGCTCTAAAATTCGATTTGATATTTCCTTTGACTGCTGCCGAACCTGTAATGCAATATGTCACTTTATAATTTGACTAATGAAGTCTGTTCTTTGTAGCTGAACCAGTTGTACATTTGTTGCGATTAAAATGCAACAGATATATATTTGAAGTTTGGCGAAAGCAAGATAAAAAGTTTTACTGGCGCCTCGTGCAGTGACAAAGAACAGGCCTGTGTTTACATTGTCAAAACACGCATGATGCAATCAGATACAACCGATACAACACGGGAAATTGACAATTCGGTTAGTTTATGTAAACTTTAATTGAAATAGATCGGAGACTCGAGAATCTCTTACTGCTTTGAACCGGACCAAATCTGAAAATTTTCGACGAACCGACATACCTGTTCCTGGCGTAACCTTCGTCGACGATCACGTTCGTTTTTCTTGATCTGATCTAGATCGGACAGTACCATTCTCCCACGGCGTACGTTTACAGAATTCCCGATCATGGTAGCGTGTGATGTTGACACATTCCATTGAGAAAGATCGCGTTAAACTTGCACGAACTCCTATCGATGCAGCTGTCGTGCAATACAGTTTAACTCAAATTTAAAATGACAGGAACGGCCATATGTCGGATCCGAGGAATGGCTAGGATCACAAGACGCGTTCTCGCTCGTCAGAAACGGCACTCACAATCCGATCTTCGTTTGAAATCGTTAAAACGGCTAAGTACACCCAAGGACTTTGATTCTGTCCATGGGGAAATTTTCCAAACTGAGAAGTCAACACTTTCTACATACTCGCAGTTCATGATTAATGAAACAACTAGAGCTTATTGGTTGTTACGTTAATCATGAACTGTAAGTATGTAGAAAGATAGCTACTTTTCAGTTTGAAAAATTTCCCCATGGACAGAATCAAAGTCCTTGGGTGTACACGCATCTCACGATCTTAAATATAAAATCGTATTATGAATACTGCTGAATTGACTTTTCTTTCCAATTTTTACATCGTAATTTTCTTTCTTCTCTGAAGACTAAGTTTAACATGATTGGTTTATACATTCAGGTCTGGTGGAAATTAAGAGCAAGAACCAATCGTATTAAAGAACCTCACACAGTTACAAAGCTGCTATTTCTGCTGAACACAGCCAATGAACTTGCTGTCTTCTGGACAGGCCGGTGGCACCGATTGACGTCACCGACAGGCGGCCAAGATGGTTGCCAATGTTGATAAGTGGTTTGATTACACGGCGGAGCGGTAACGATAAACGCCCGGACAGGGGTATCAAGCGTGGTCGACGTTATGCTCGTGAAGTGAAATTCCGTACCGATGAGAATCCGCGCGTTGGGTTGGCCGTCGCGCGAGGAATGGCAGCCTATGGAGATGTGGAGAAAGTACGACGTACTATGGACGTCGCGCAGACCATGATCAATTTCACCGCCGATCAACTCGACGATTTGCGGACACAGTGCTCCGTTGCCGCGGAGGTCACCCAGCAAGAGATACGGAGGCTGGAGGTGAGGGGGCCCCTCGAAAATCGAAGCCCGGCCGTACCTCGCGCGCGAATGTCAGGACCGGGTCTGCCCGTCGACGTCTGATCATCGCGGGCCCCCGGCGTCTCCGTTGATCGTCAACGAGTTGCAACTATGCTGCTTCGGCGTCGTTTAGAACCTCGAGAATCTCTGGACCTCCGTCACGTCGGCAGGAACGCCGACAAATCTCGCTCCCCCACCGTGCCCCGCGATACAGCAGCGTCAGCTGTTTATATTTGTTTACATTGTTCTTGAGAATATCTTCCTGCCGTTTCCAATCTGTGAATGAGAAATTTGTGATATCACTTCATTAAAAGACACAGATAATATCGCTTAGAACTTATTTGCAATTTTTGGAATTATATTTATGATCGTAACTCCAAAATCACTCGAGATTTTTTATGGTGAAAATTTATGGTCTTAAGAGAATTATTATATTTGATATTTAATATACACGATTTTTATTCTTAGTATAAAATGTGCAATACGTCGTGTTCGAGCGTTGTATGCTTATTTTGAATAAATACCTTGTTTCCAGTCTGTGATTGAAAAACTTGTGATGTCATTCCATTGAGAGATATAGACAATATTACTTAAAACTTGTTCCCAATGTTTAAGATTACAATGTATCAATTATTTAAGATGTTTTAGTAGTAGAAATTTAAAAAAATCTTGAAAGTTACATTTGTTAAAAGTAACTATTATTTTTGACACATGTGTTTAAAAATATTATATTTTTATTTTTAATAACATAGAATTATAGAAAAATAACAAATGATTAAAATTGATACATATACCTAAATTATTTAGCTTTGTAGGGATTAATAATATTAATAAGCGTCATAATTGCTTTATAATAAATAAGCTCTATATTTAAACTATCTATATATTTAAATATTTTTATAGGGGAAATTAATAAAATTGTACTCCAAACAACTTGCGGCAAAGTCTAAATTGGTCAATCCATTACCACCAGACATGATAGAATATCCATCGTTACAACTATGGTTGCGGGTAGTCGGTCTCACCCAGGACTCAATTGAGGTAACAATACAATATATGAATATGAGCAATTTGTTAGAAGTTTTATACGTTATTTTACTTTAATCTAAAAATAAGTTTAAATAACATCAAGTCTTAATTTGTTTTCCTTTAATCTGCTATAATATTTTAGTTGGTTTGTTCTCAAGTTAATACTCTTGAGGATCTGAGAGAGAAGTCTGAAGATGAATTAAACAGTATGTTAGATGAACATGATACATACTACAAGGAAGAATGTCGTAGGCTTTGTAAAGCATTGGAAAATTTATGGCGATATACGGGTGATTATAAAATTTATTATTGTAGAAAAAATGATTTTATTTGTATAAATGAATAACAAAACAGCACATATATGTATATTTTACCATTATGTTTTCATCAGATGTTCTGATAAATGGAGGTATGGAGAATAATGATTTGGACTTATACTGGGATTCTTGGGACAGTTATCATTTGCGCAAGGAACTTTCTAAGCCAGATTTATCTACTGCTGCAGAGTGTTCCATTCCATCAGAGAATAGCATTCCATATCATAATAACAACAATGATCCATTATCACCAGCTTCCGCATCTTTTAATGAAATTGAAGTGATATTAAATGATCCTCCTTATAGCCCTTTATTACCAAAACAAGAATGCGGTAAGTTTGAAGAAAAAAATGTTTTTTTAATTATTTTTTGTATTTTGTTATATATCAGATTGTATGAATTGCTTTTTAATATGATAAAAATTCAGCTGAAGATATATATTTGATATAATGTTATTTTAATGTTATTACAATATTCTTATATTATAATATTTATATTATTAGTCTACTCACAATGTATAACTTATCTACAAATGTATAAATTTTTCTTGGTTATAGAAGTTAAATCTGTAGAAGTTAAATCTCCATCAACTCCTCCTCCACGTAAAAAACATCTGATTTTACAAAATAGCGCATTGCAATCTGAAGTGCTTCCGTTAGTTAAGTCAAAATCACATGAATCACAATTGATAAGTCGTCCTGATAATATACAACTTGATAATGATGATACATTATTTAGGTAACACCACTCAGAATGGTTTATTATGTAATGTGTTTTTATCATATGTTATTTTAATTATATTACAATTTTATAAACTTAATTTTAATAAAATATTTATTTTTTAAATATATTAACAATATACGTTTTTAGTTTTAGAATTAATTCTTCTACAGAGAAAAAAAGTGATTCTCTTGTAAAAAAGGATCTACCGCCAGAACAAAGTTTAGATTGTAGTGCAACAGACTCTGGAAAAGAAGAAAGTTTTTTGTCCAATAGTAATAGTCCCATTAAATCACCTATTAAGTCAGCAGTCATATCGCCTATTAAATCTCCTTTAAAATCTCCTTTAAAATCTCCTCTAAAATCTCCTCTAAAATCACCTCTCAAATCACCAATTAAATCGCCTGTTAAATCGCCTATAAAATCCCCGGTAAAATCCCCTGTAAAATTCCCTGGTAAATCACCCGTTAAAACATCTGTTAAATTTTTTAAATCACTACCACCACCACCAATCTGTACCGCAAATATAGCAGGAAGTGATGCCAGCCATGCGAGATCAGGTGTGTAAGAAAGATAAGCTTTTTAATATTATATTTCATAAAAAATTAATATTATTTTGTTCTATTTTTTAGAACCAAATCTCCAAGTGCCAAAATCTCCATCTACTCCTACTGTGACTCGCGGCATAGGTCATGCAATTGCTCATCGTTTTACCAGATCTTTTAACGTGATGACAGATTGTGACTATTGTGAGAAACCAATGTTTATGAACGTTTTAAAATGCAAGGAGTGTAAATATCGATGCCACCGAGAATGTGCAACCAAAGTAGCCCTTTGTTGTGGCCTACCTCATCAACTCTTTGCTGAGTTTCAACGAACTATACAATCTGAGAGTGCGTAAAAGCTTTACAACTTTACAATGCTAATCATTGTGTCTAAACTTTCTTTTTATATTTTCTTTAAGTTATACTACAAAGTTTCTTTAAAAGCAACAAACATTTAATGACTTCTGCACACTGGAGGCGGTAACGCTTACTGCACGGCAAGAAGCGGCGCGATAGCTAACCAAATCTCCTATTGTACAGAAAAATAAAAAAAAAACTTTGGTGCGCCAATTTCCGTCATGCAGCAACCGTTACCGCGTTCAGTGTGCAGAAGCCATAAGTCATAAAAACAAATTATTATAGATTCATTGAATGTTTCCCCAGTATTGAAGAGGCCTGGCACATCGTATGTGGCATCTTTGAATAATATAGATTTATTACCTTCTTTAAGTCGCAGAGACAGAAGACGGTCATATACACAATCTTCTATGAATATACCTTTTCACGTATGTTACAATTGAATATTTTTTAGTAAACTTTTTAAAATATATCACAAGTAATATGTAAGTAGATTTTTAATATACGACTTAAATGTGCTGATGTTTTATATTGCACAATACATATTTGATGATTTGATACAAACAGGACGATGCACAAATAATTGTTATTTGCATTTATTAGGGTGAGTCTAGTTTAAATTCATTGAGTTGTAACCGCTCAACACCTTCTAGTCCAGCATTGCTATCAGCCAGTATTAGCCACAGTACACATTCGTTTCTAAAACAGTTTCATTTTCCAGGTAAAGGCATTTGTTATCATGATTTATAGCTTTATTTTTGAGATATTGATAATTGACATATTATTTATTTTGTTTTTAGATGTCCTGATTAAAAAAGAGGCATTATCTGAACTGCTTGACAAGAAATATAGATCTGAATCAGCAATTGTGAATGAAAAGAGAAGAAAAAGTGATATACAAGATGATAAACAAGAAGATGAAAGTGTTTTGAAAAATAATATCGCAGAATCAGGGGTGCAAAAGAGAATTGATTCCCAGGAATCTCTAAGTTCTGACAGCGAAATCGCTGTAGATGCATGCCATCGGCCTCGACAAAATAGTGTATGTATTTACTTTAATATTTTGATAAAAATATAAAATGTTTTATAAAATAACTTGATTATAAATATTTTGTATTATATTATATTATATTATATTATATTATATTATATTATATTATATTTTATCAGATAATGATGCAAGAATGGGATATTTTATATGATGAATTAAAAATTAGAACTATAATTGGAAAAGGAAGATTTGCTTCAGTATATAGAGGGTATTGGCATGGAGATGTTGCAATTAAAATTTTAAATATGAATTATTACTCGGAAGATGAGAAGACATTAGAAACATTCAGAGTAGAGGTAAGAATGATTATGATGATTATATAAAAATATGAAATTATTACTAATAAAAGATATTTTATCATTAAATAATGATAGATATTTTATATTTTTTATTATTATAGGTAGCTACATTCCGAATAACACGACACGACAATCTAATATTATTTTTGGGTGTTTGTACAAAGCCTCCTCAACTGGCTCTAGTGACTAGTTTGTCTAGAGGCATATCACTTTATACTTGTCTTCATTTACGAAAAGACAGATTTACTTTGGCTCAACTTAATTCTATAGCTCAACAGATTTGTCAGGTAAATATACATTTCGTGTGTAAATATGTAAACATTTTTAAAATCATTTTTTAAGTCAAGTTATCCGTATGCATATAATTATACTATTAATTGAATAAAATTAATATATTAAAAATGGTATTAAGTATAAATAAAATGTAAATTTTAAGGTATTAAAAATTTTATTAAGAAGTTAGAAATATTTAAATAATTGATTACATCCAAGATAGCACAAATCTCTTAAAAACATCCATAGGACATTGTAAAAATGTACATTCGACATTAGAACATCTTATAGACGTTCGTTAGATCGTGTGCTATCTGGAAATGATGTAATTGTAACAATTTTATTTTATAGGGTATGAAATATCTCCATTCTCGTGACATAATACACAAGGATCTTAGAAGCAGAAACGTATTTGTAGAAAATGGAAAAATTTTGATATCAGATTTCGGTCTGTTTAATATTACCAAATTGTGCCATGGAAATAGGTAAAATTATGTCTTACAGAATAAAATTTATTTAGCAAGAATAAATTTTATTCTAATATTTAAGCTCATTTTATATAAATATTTAGGAAAGGAGAAGCATTGCATATCCCTCCGGGTTGGTTATGTTACTTATCACCAGAAATTGTTCGACGACTAAAACCACTAAATCGAGGTCAGGATAAGTTACCATATTCAGTTGCTTCTGATATTTATGCATTTGGGTTAGTACTTTTTAATATTTAAATATGCAATTTTAAGATTAGTTTGAAAGTTATAAAATATATTTAAACATTTATATATTATATAACAAAAAAAATTATAAAATAATTGTGTTACTTATTGCTTATTACAATAGCGTACTATTGTAATAAGCGACGATTTTAAAAAGATATACATATACATACAAAATTAAAAAAAATATATATAACAAATTTCATATTTAAAATATAAATATATAAAATCAATGGAAAATAAAAAAAAATGCTTTTTGTTAGGACTGTCTGGTATGAATTATTATGTGGTGAGTGGCCCTTTAGAGGTCAACCCACCGAAGCTATTATTTGGCAAGTTGGAAAAGGAATGAAACAATCTTTAGCCTATTTGCAAGCTTCCCGTGATGTAAAGGTATATATGAAAATTTAGAACAAATGTATATTTATACAATCTGTATATTTGTTTGTTCTATTTTATGCATTATTTGCAAAAATTATGGAAATTTCCAATTTTTTATAGGATGTTTTAATGTATTGTTGGTCATATAATCCAAGAAACCGTGTTGACTTTATGGAGATAATAACTCTACTCAAAAAGCTGCCTCGCAAAAAGTTAGCGCGTAGTTCCTCCAATCCTACAAATTGTTCTCGTTCTGCAGAATCCATGTTTTGAACATATTTATTTAAATATACTGTTGTTCTTATAATGTAAATAAAGGATTATTGACCGATCTTTGTTCAGAAGAAGCAAAATAAAAATTACTAAAAGATTCGCGCTTGTTTGTACTATTAATTTATTAAAATGTGCAAAAAAGCATTTTAATACAATAATTGTAAAAATGTTAAATTGTTGCGAATTAAATACATATCTTTTTTGTGAATAAAATCATAATACTAAAGTCTCTTTAAGAAGAGATATGTATATATTTGTGGCTTATATTTATTAAATATATGTAAATATCTTTTGTATTATATAAAATCTACAAACATCTGTAAATAAGTAATATATATATATATATTTTTCAAAACAAGCATTTTTATATATGTATTATAAAACAACTCTTCAGCACATATTTTAAAAAATTGAACTTTCGTTTTCTCAGGTAATATATCTTATTGAAAATAATAGATGATATAGACAAATTGTTTTAAATAAATTCTCTATATTATAAATAAAATTGTCAGATAGTTACATATTTATATCTATTATAATTATATTGATAAAATAAATATAAATTTTTTGCAAATTTGCATTCAAATCAATATTTATATCGTTGCCTATTCTCTGTAATTTTCTTTATTTGATATTCAATGAGAGACAAATAACTTGATCCTATATTATTATTTCATAAAAATCTCTTGTGTTCATTTTCACTAATGCAAATTAACTTTGATCTTGGCTTAACTAACTTTTTAAGTTAATTTTTTTTACCTTTTTTTAGTTTTAAAAATTAGAAAAAAATATACAGTAAGTTAAATTGAGATCAAAGTTAATCTACATTGATGAAAATTGACATTATAGTATTGGTCAAATTGGTGCACACTAAATACAGAAATTCAGCTCCAATAAACTAACCGATATAATATAAAGTTAATCTTATTTGGATGATATAAATATTATTAATAATTTCTATTCCTTATTCTAAATAATTGAGGAAATACAAATGACAGAACATATATGTATAGTACTCAACAAAACTTTTAATATATTGTGTCCTTGATATACAATGCAATTTTTTCTTATTTTAATAATATTTAAAAATTATATATTCATATATTTATATACAACATACACAATGTGTGTGTCCGTATATGTATATATTGTATATGTATGTATTGTGCAATATGAATATTTCATTATTAGTTCACAGTTTTCACTATTATTTCATTAAATTTATATATTAAACATATTGAATTTATAAAATATGCCAAATTATGAAAAATATAGTCAATTTCAATTCAGTAAATATTTTTTTTCATCTAAAGTTTCATTTTTATTATGTAAAAGTTTATTAAGAAAAACAAATTATTTATTTATCATTAGTGACTCTGAAAAAATTTTTATCCATTACACATTTTTTGTAGTTCTTGCAGTTGTCTTCGGAGATGTACAGTACGCAACTTATTTAATGCTATTCTCTTTTCAAATGTTTGTACCAAAGGTTTTGTAATAATATCTGTTATATGAACCAATGCACGTGTCCTTACTGCAAATAAAAATAATCTCTATTCATGAATTTGTTATATACTTTTACCAGACATTAAAAGCTATGTAAATTGTACTTTTATACATAAAATTTATAATAAATAGTTATACATACCAGCATTATTGTGAATACTAGCGAGAACATCTGGATGATCTTTACAGGCTTCAGCCATATCTTCTTCTTCTTGTACCAAAATTTTTGACAAGTCTGTCATTGTCTGCAAAATTATTTAATTTCTAATAGCGAGTCTTTTTTACTCCAAATTTATAATATAAATTTAGTATAAATAAATTTATAGTATAAAGAATTATAAAATCTTACTCTTAAACATCTATCTGAAATATCCGGGGTATGTACTATCTCTAATGGTATCTCTGTAGCTTCACCATTGTCCGATTGGAAACAATTTAAGAAGATTTCGTGCTCCTTAAAAAAATAAAAAAAAGCATTATATCAAAAATAGCAAATAATTTGTTATTATTACATCATTTTTTATTATCTTTTCTAATTTATCTTTATCAACAAATTTAAATTTCCACAGACTATTTGCTACACAAGTTAGATGCATGGAAAGTTTTTTTTACATTTAAAAATTCATAGGCAATATTAATTTACTTAGATAAAGATAAAAGAACTTTTTGATCACTAGTTGTAAATTTTATCTACTGATGTAGAAATTGAAATAAGAAAAATATACATACTTTTGATTCTTTGCCTTCTGAAAATACTGAAAATATTAAGCCTACAAAACTGTGATCCATTGTTTGATAAGTAGCTTGAGTTCTGACGTCTGCAAAACAAATTAATTAGAAAATTAATTCAATGTAAAAATTTTGAAATACATTATTCAAAAATGTTTTGATAAGTTAGAGTTGTGATACACACCAACGTGTGATGGGCAAACTGTAATATGTGGATGCGAATGATACCAGCCAAGGACACGCATAGGTCGATTTAATTCTACCGTTAATCGTTCAGCTTCGTTAGCAGCTTTCAATAATTGTTCTGACGAAATCTCAACTCTGTCTTTCTTCTTATCTAGACGTCGCAAAATAATAACAGCTGATATTTTTGCTACTCCACAAGCAAACTAAAAAAAGGGGATAATTAATGCTTTGATTGCCTTGTCAATTGTACGAGAAATAACAAAGAAATACTGAACATAAAGTATTGCAAGTTCCACGTACATTACCAATAAGCAAGCCCATTACTTCAAAGTTCTCTGTGGATAAAGCATGCTGCAAACACACCATATAGACATCTGTTTGCAGCTCTACTTTTTGCAGTGGAGAGTCATCCATTGTTTACGTCGATATTAATCCTACAGAAATAAAATACATGAATGAGTGTAAATAAAATTGCAACTGCTGAATTTGACAATTGTATTCGAGATATTGCAAGTAACGCTCTGATCGCTTATGCTTTCACAGTGAAAAATGAAAAGTTAAATGATAATGGGCTCTGGTGCAGCTTCAAAATTCACAGCTCTCTTACTAAAATGGGAGACACGTCACTAATGCATTTGTCTATTCCTCTGGGATTAGACAAATGTATTAGTGAAGTGTCTCCCATTTTAGTAAGAGAGCTGTTCTTAGAAGAAGCTCCTTCTAAGTTAATCCCCCCTTAATAAGACAATTACAACAGGCAGTGTGACGTGAGACGGTAATTTATGTATAACCTACGCCGCTTCTGAATTGACGCCCACGTACACACGCTGGTTCGTCCAACGTTAAATTAGGATCGTTACGTATGGGCCCATTTTGTGTTACATTTTTTCGTGCGGACTGATGTCAGTTGAACCTAGTGTACCTAGCGCGTTACTTGCATTGCCTTTAAAACACCGTCTTTTTCTCCGGCAAACAGTACCAGCGATCTGACGATCTGGAATCCAGGTAAACGGTGTGCACCTGTTAAGGCGCGTTGCAGCCGAGAGGTCAAGGTTAGACTCTTTCTCGTCGAGTCGACTTCCCGAAATTCCTTGCTTCCCCGGTTCAACGATCTCCTTGATTGCTCCGCTCCTTGATCTTTCTCTGCGATGCGATTCACCTCATTCACCTCCTCCTCACTCCTCCTCCCGCGCGGTACCGAACGCCGAGCGAGGCGCTGTGAATCCGCTGTGAATCGGATCGAGCCGATCAGGATTGATCAGCGATTTAACGAGCTGGCAAAACGTGCGGTATTTCGCGGAAGCGAGCGTCGCGATATTCGAGAAGTGCCAGCCCGAAGAGTTCAAGGGTGAATTACACGGAGTCGTGTTATGCAGACGAATCAAGCTCCCGTTATCTCGCCTCGCCTTGCCACGCGCGCGACGCGAGTCAGCTGGTGGAGATCAATTCCGATTGATCTCGCTTGATCTATGTTGTTTGTATCTTGCTGTTTATATTTTGCGACTTGTGCAGCGTAGTTAGCATCACGCCGAGACAGCGTTTGACGCGGTGACGCGTTTCGATAAGGATTTTACGCGTGAGAACGGTACATTTGGCGCGCGCCACCGTGTACGTGTCAGTACGTGTGCAGTTACCGCAGTTGCATACAGTTGCATATACGCGCTCGCGTTTACACACACGCGTACACAAACAGGCACACACGCGCGCGTATTCTCGATTTGTTTGCACAATCCCACTTTTGCCCACTTTGAAGTTCAATCAGAGGTGGTGTGATGTGTGTACTGTGACGTCCGAAGATGATCGCAGTTTTTTGTCATCGCGCGGCGGTGCAACGTCGGCAGACTTTGAGGTTATGTTTCGTCGTAGAGTAACTGGTCGTCAGATTGAGGTAGCTTAAATCGAAGATAATTTGGGTAC
Organism: Solenopsis invicta; assembly: GCF_016802725.1. NCBI lineage: Eukaryota > Metazoa > Arthropoda > Insecta > Hymenoptera > Formicidae > Solenopsis > Solenopsis invicta. The sequence continues at coordinate 29,913,949 of NC_052664.1, forward strand.
TCATGAATTAAATTATCTCCAACAGTGCGACGCGATTAACGACGGCAGTGCTGAGGAATTTGTCATCGCGCCATGGTAGACAATCGGGCGCCCACTAACACGGAAAATAAGTATCGTACGGTAAATGCGGATCAGGACAACCCGAGGGAGACGCGCGTGAAAGCAACGATGCCTTCGGAATTGCGGTCGATTAGTGCGGCCGACTGGATCACAGTCGCAATTCTCTGCTTTGTAAATCTAATCAATTATATGGATCGTTTTACGATCGCTGGTGAGTCTTGCTTTGCTATACGAATAATGTTGAATTGATGGGAAATTGAAAAATATTTTTCAATTAATGTGATATGACAATAAATTTCCCAAATAGAGAATATCTTTCATCTCAGCTTATTTATTTAAAAAATTCAATTTCTTATTTTAGGTATGCTGTCAGATATCCAGCATGATTTTGATATTGGCAATGATAAGTCTGGTCTACTGCAAACGGCATTTATTCTGAGCTACATGGTGTTTGCGCCGTTATTTGGGTACCTAGGAGATCGTTATAATAGAAAACTTATTATGAGTGGTGGAGTATTTCTATGGTGTCTAACAACATTTATTGGTTCTTATATGAAAGTAAGTATACTTTAATAATTTAAACTAGCCTGTTTAAGTGAATTAAGTGAGTAGAGAAGAATTGCAACTGAATCTTTGATGCCTAATATTATTATTTTATATATAAATTTTTAATATATTTTTAATTTATAATTATAATTTTGTAAATTGCACACCTAACATAGTTGGACTTGAAATGCAATTGTAAACCGAAATTAGAAATAATATTGCAAACTAAATTAATCATTAATTTTAATGATGCTACAAGTGTCTTAGAATATTATAAATAATTTGTTATGAAAAATGTTACTCCAATGCAAGTTTAAATCTAGAATTATTCTTGTAATATGCATTGTATAATTTGACCAGGGTATGTAATAATATTTATCACAATGACCAGTATTATTATTAAATATGTATATTAAGGAAAAACATATTAAAAGATTAATGTGTATTATACAATAATGATTTAAACTAAACCACTTAAGTCAAAAGTTTCAGTTTACAATTGTGTTTCAAAATCAACTATGTTCAGAGTGCAGTTTGTAAAACTGAAAATGTGTATTTAAGATTTACAAGATTTATAAAATAATATTAAACACCAAGATTCAGCCTCAATCACAGTTGGTGCTCTTTTACTAATTTGTGTAAGTACAATTTTTTCATTTAGAATGAATCTTGTATTTCAAGTAATGATCAAATATAAGAATATAAGAATTGTCAAATATAAAAATCTTATATTTAATTTGGTTTATTAATATGGAGAAATGCATTGATACATCTAATTTTGTCATGTGTAATAAAATATGAATATACAATATATATTTTTTTTACTTGTAATTTTTTATTTATTTCAGACATTTGGATGGTTCCTATTCTTTAGAACACTTGTTGGCATAGGAGAAGCTAGTTACTCTACAATTGCGCCAACAATTATTAGCGATCTATTCATAAAAGATGTGCGATCTAAAATGCTCGCCTTATTTTACTTTGCTATTCCAGTTGGAAGGTACATTGATTATATGCTATATTAGAACAGGGTTGAAGAATAACACGATACTTGTAACACCGTTATCATTATAGTTATTTTTTTGACGATTATTATTTATTTTTGTCTGTGACAATAACGGTAACATCGTTACATTTTTACAGTACGAATTCGGCCATTACTTTTATCGTTCTTTGTTATTTTTATACTTATTCAATGAGTCATGCACCTCGTTAGTGCGCAAATATGCAAATACATGCAGTAAACCAGGCGCCAGTAAAGATTACATTATAACTGAAGTTATATATGAATTTTATTTATTTTTGTATTTTATAAAATATAATAAAAAATTTAAAAATTTTGCATTTTTGTATTTTAGGTTGCATTTCATTATCAGTACTGAAAATCTATAGTACATATGCAACGTAAATTATAAATTTTCTGACTGACAATGAATACTAGAATGTTCTTAATATTGATGTTTAAAAATAATAAAAATGTTTGATAAAATTTGCATTTGTAAATTACATTTTAAATTTTGATAAAGATCAGTATACTAAAAAATAAAAATATTAATATAATTATAAACAAATGTTATTAGATAAGTTTATAACACAAAGAAAAACTTACTATGTAAAAATGTAATTTTTAAATTAATATCTTATTTTTTAGCATTATAAAAGTAATGAACCGTTACTTTTTAACAAAAACAGTAACGCGTTACTTTTTAAAATTAGTAATGAATAAAATTAGTAACAAGTTTCTCTTATAAAATAACATTCTCAACCCTGAATTAAAGTATATATTTTTTAATACTTATTACATATATATGCTATTTTAGTGGTTTAGGATATATCACGGGAGGTGAAACGGCTCGTATTACTGGCAATTGGCAATGGGGATTACGTATTACTCCTATGTTAGGAATTGTAGCGATTCTTCTGTTGCTTACTTTACTGAGAGATCCTATCAGAGGCGAACGAGAAGGAGGAGTTCATTTGACGAGTACCACATGGACATATGATATCAAGGAGTTATTAAAAAAGTAATCACCAGCAATATTATTATTATTTTTTTTTATTGAAGTATGATAACTTATATAGGATTTATACTTCATGTATTAATATTTATTATAACAATGATCTATATCGTATTAGTTTAAAAATAAAATGAAACATACAAACTTTGGACAGTAGAATTTTAATTATCTGTCAGAGTGGACCAAGACTATGATGGATAATTAAACAGACAAATAATAGGACATCTAAAATAGAGCAAAAAAATTATATAAATTTATCGGGTTATCTAATTTATTTTATTATATAATACATAATCTAATAAAATTTAATTCAACTTTAATTATTACTTATTTTTGATTGAGTCAGTGAATTGTATACAAAGACTGAGTGATATACATATAACATAATTGTAACAATGCAGTGTTAAATAGAGATAGGTAATATAAAACTGGTAGTAAATTGAGTGACAGATAATAAAAATTCTATCATGTTACATCTTCTTCATAACTTGTAGTTAACATTACATTTCCTATATGTATACTGATATGATTTTTAGTTCGAGTTTTATGCTGTCTACTGCAGGATTTACTTGCGTAGCATTTGTTACTGGTGCACTGGCATGGTGGGCGCCAAGATATCTACAATTAGGTTTCCAATTACTTCCTCATGGAGCGAATGTTGATCCAGATGAGTATGTTCTTTTTATTATTTATTGTAGTTGTTTTATGTTTATTATATAAGTATCTTTCTACTTAGGACAAGGTTATCTTTTGAGATTTCGGTAAATTGAATTTATTCTAAGTTGAATAGCATGTTTCATATAAATAAAACATTATTTATGCAAAATAATTATTATTTAGACTTGGAAATGACAGAACTAAAATTTTGTTTTATCATAACTCTTAATATATCTGCTGTTATAAAATTAGATAATATTTAGCTTAAACATAGATTAACTTTAAATGATTAAAGAACAATTATTTTTTCTTAAAAATAAATTTTAATATAATTTATTTAATATATTTAGTATTACAAAATTAATATTTAATGTGGATCACTAGTTAACGAGTGCTTAATCAACTTTGTTATAGCCAACTAATTAATTTTTAGTCAATAGTCTACCGTAAATCTGAAAATTTGTAAGTTAATGTAGTCGTAAATAGAGGGATACTTATATTTTAAAAAATATATAATTATATAATTATTATTATTTCAGTGTTGCATATAAGTTTGGATTGATTGGTATGGCCTCTGGTCTAATAGGTGTGCCCTTAGGTTCTGCTATAGCACAAAAATTACGAACTTATTGGCAACAAGCTGATCCTTTGATATGCGCCATAGGTCTCCTAATAAGTGTTCCTTTACTATTCTTCGCTATGATTACTGCCAATACAAATCCTGCTCTTTGTTATACATTAATATTCTTTGGTCAGTTATCATTAAATTTGAATTGGGCTATTGTAGCAGATATATTATTGGTAAGTAACAATATTTAATATATATATATCTTTATTATTTATATTTTAATAAATTCAATTATCTTTTATTATATTACAGTATGTAGTAATGCCCACAAGAAGATCCACAGCAGAGGCATTTCAAATACTCATTGCACATGCTCTTGGAGATGCGGGCAGTCCTTACCTTATTGGACTTGTATGTAAAAACTTGTATGTAATAAACTCATTACTAATGTCACAAATAATTGATTATTAATTTTTTTTTAGATCTCAGAAGGATTAAAGTCTTCTTTCTTGCCGGATTTAAGCGTAGGAGGAGGATCTAATATTCATGACAAACAAAACATACCTGTCGAATTCCGTAGCTTACAATATGCAATGTTTCTTACAATGTTTGTAGAGGTTCTCGGTGCTTTATTCTTCTTCCTCACAGCATTGCACATACAGAAGGACAAGGCATTAGTCGACCTTGCTATCGCGGGTAAGTAAAAAATATTTAATTGATAAAATTAATGTTTAGATAACGCACTGTATTTGCATGTCCACATTGTTATTAACAGCTTGATGTTTGACATATGTATACTAATATTATCATGAATAATGTCGTAAATTTCTTATATACGTTACACATTACAGTAAGATATATTAGCACAAGTATAAATATGATTTTTGCAAGAGTAATTATTTTCTAATAGTTATTCCCAAATATTATATACATTATTATTAAGTAAAACATTGAAGCTGTGTTCACATTTTAATCGGTAAGTGCAACATATACATTAAGAGCTTGAATCAGAGATGGTTAATACCGCAGTACCACATTAATAAATTAACATAAATCACACATTACCCCTGCAGTCTAGGTCTTATTGGAATGTAAAATAAAAATTTGCAACTCTACTAAAACATTCTATTTTTGCACAGTGCATGAATTGTTCTCAACTTTGGACTTACAAGCTTTGGGACCAAAAAGAAGGTAGTATATCTACCTTTACTAATTATGGTACAGTTTAACACGTTAAGCGCCAAAAACTTTTATTTTTTATATAGAAATATGTCATACAATATAAAATAATAATTAAAAAGAAAGAGAAACATGTATTATATAAAAAATATTTGAATATTTAAATGTAATGCAATAAAATATTAATAAGATTGCAAGGATAATGGAAAAGAAATTAATTTTTATTTATATATTTAATTTAGTTATTATAGTAATTTTTCCATTAATTTTTTATTTAAAATTGTTATTTTAATTAAAAAATTAATAAAAATATATATTGGGGTTATTTCCCAAAATTTATTAAATTTATAATTATTTTAATTATAATTGTAACTTTTGTAAACCAATAATATAAAGTATAAATATGACTTTCCGAAATACATTTTTAATTTTTTTTCAATTTTATATATCTTTAACACCGTGGCGCTTAACTTGTTAAAATTTAAGATATTTTTATATTCATTTTTTATTATGATCAATTGTTTTATCAAAGATTTTGTTTGAATCAAAAAATGTTTGTAATGTAGTCTTGAATTTTTATTTTATATTCCACCAAAATATAGATATTAAAAAGTAAAATATCTATACATTTATCTCTTTTAATATTAAATATATGTAATGTTTTTTAAAAGCTGATAGTTTAATCATATTAATTTTGTTATAATTTTCCCTATTTACATTTACGATATTGAGCTATTTAACAATGGTGCTTAACGTGTTAAAGAATACGTGGATCAGATTAATGTTAATATAATAAATTTATTATAACAATTTTCAAACCACAAATAACATATTTAAATTTATAGTACACTGATCAATATATTTCATATTGATAAATCATCACTTTCTTATCATCTATTATTAACTTTTTTGTATACGTTTTTAGCTTTTCATATATTATTTTCCATACATAAATTAGTGCATTTATTCATTATTATTTATAACAAAAATAGCACTTGTATTAAAGATAACAATATCTTATTTATCTTTCTATAATTAATAATCATATTATTCTGTCTTAAAAATATATTGAATTTATCTCTTTTCCTAAGCATGACTTTTATAGGATAGTTGAAACATTCCACATACGTTGTTATAGGCATAAGAAAAGCTTTATATTTTTCTGTTTTGTTTTTAATATAAATTATATAAGAAATAATACATAATAATAATTATATTAAGAATTATATAATCCTCTTTGAAATAACAAAATTGCATTTTGTCTAAAAATTTTGTTTAAATTTAGAAACATATTATATGTTAAAATTTTTTCAATAATTTTTACAATTATTTATGCAATGTATTTGTTTTTGTATTTCAGTATTTATTTTATGTAAAATAATTAATACTTTATTATTTTTTTTATTTAAACATTTTTCAAAATGGGCTATATTTGTCATAAATACGTGATGATTTCACATGGTTCAGTCTGGAATGTGCATGTAGTTATTTTTATATAACATACAAACATCTTTCTTACAGACAAATATCTAGATACTAAGAATAATGGGCAAGCTGAATCTACGCATTTATAGATCATCACTGGGCCTCCCCTGATAATATGCTGTTTATCTGGTATATAATTTATTTTCATGATTTCATTATTCTTTTTTTTTTTTAGTTTTGATAATCAATTTAATCTAATTTCGTATAAATAATGATTTTTTTGGTAACATTTTATTATTTTTCTTGTATGTGTTGTACATATAAATAAGTTAAACAATGTTTTAAGAAGAGGAGATATTTATTGATATATATTTCAAAAAAGATATAAATATTAATTAGATTATTTTAAATAGACATAATACACAAATTGAATTTTTTAATGATTAGTTAACATGATATATTTAAATCATTTATTACATATGTTATATTTTTATATCATGCATAAATTAATAATTATTGTTTCTGTTTTTAATTTTACACGTTTATAATTATTTATTTTGAATTCTTAAAGAATTTAATTGATTTGATATTTACAAAAACAATATCTTTTTATCAAATAAGATTTAAATTTTAATATTGATTTATTAGTATTAAATTTTTGAAAAGAATTAAATTTATTTATGAAATATATGTTGACTAATCTTCCAAAAAAATTATGTATTTTTACATAATTTAATTACATTTAAAATTTAATTAAATAATTAAATTGATTATCAATTATCATTTCATACTATTTTTTTACATTGGCTTTTATAAATTATTAAATTTTTTGTTTATAATTTCTAAGACCTTTTTTATCTTTCCTATTTTTATTATTTATACTTTATAAGAATGCATGAAGAGTTTTAAATCCAGGAATATGAAGCTTTTTTTTGTTATTTATATTGTTTTGATTTTATGTTTTGCTCGTGGATGTCACAAACGGAAAATATAATTTATTAGATAATTAAGATCCATCATTATTATTACCTGTATTTAGTCATTTTTAATAATGACAAAATTTATACAAGAGTGCAATTTGAATAAAATTGTCTTTAAATAGTTACAATATGAACAGAATATAGCTCTGGCTTGATATTCCTATTATTAGATATAACATTAACACTTAAAAAATTATTTTTTACAAGTGTTTATTGAGTAGAAGAAATTATATTATGCAAATACAACAAAATTTAATGTCAAAACGATGTGATATCATTGGTGAGACTGATGAAGCTTGCCTATAAATCTATGTGTGTAATGTAACACAACTAATAGACTTTAGTTTATGTATATTTGTGGATGTATGTTATATGGATATGATACAACAATGCATGTTTTTAAAGAATTCTAATTAGAATAGAATGAACGAATCGATTTTGTTAATACAAGTTAGTTACATGATTTGTTTTATAAATGTATAATTTTATTTGTCTAGATATTTATGCTTTGCAAATTTGTCAATATGTATGTACATTTATGTTGAAAACTAAATAGATGGGATTTGCACAATTTATGCTTGGTGTTATACAATATTATTGTTGCTATATTTTTATCACATAACAGATGGATTTTAGCTTAGCTTCACACAGATGCTTGAATATTGCTTATGTATATTTGTTGTCTTTGAACATATATTGGTTGTGTGTGTACTCCACTGCTTTATTCTACTTTAGAAATTTTGTTACATCCTGTTATATCTTGTTATTACATAGGAACAAGGGTTTTCTTTATGTTTAATATTAATTATCTAAATACTATTGTTATTTAAATACTACTTGTTTATAATTGGAGAAATATAGAACATACTTCATTTAGGAGAAATATAGAATAGACTTCATCTAGGAATTTATTAACTTAGAAACTTAGAAGGAATTTTTTAAATAAAAAAATAATATACAATCTTAACACGGTAGCGCATATTTATATGTAATATTTATATATATTAATACGTAAATTAGTGTAACATGTTTAGATTTTTTTTCTGTCTGGACCTGCATATCATGTAACATGGTACGTTAATAATTTATGTTATTTTCAGGTGGAAGTCTTTCAGATTCAGTATGTATTTGCAGCGACGCAGTTAACAGCGAATTACAAAATGATGCAAATACGATAATAGAATATAATAGGCATCAAGGGGAATCGTCTGATTAGATTTTTGTAGGATCTTAATACTTTGAATAAGAGCTATTATTACGAATATGTATAGTTTGGTTCTATCAAACGTAGATATTGCTTTGATTTTATAATATAAAATTATTATTGATACAAAAAGATGTATTATATACAGATCGTATTTGCAAAGAAAGTTTTCATCTAATTATAATGAAGAGTATTCTCAGAAAGATAATTACAAGTTACCACTGTTAATAATGTACAATACATTAGATTTGCAATTAACACAGTTCTTAGAATTTGAATGCGAACATGCATATATAAATTGTACAATATTTTGAAATATTATATTTTTATAATCGCTCATATTACAAATTCATGTAATGTATTATGAAATCATCACATAATAGGTATAATTTGTACGAATAATCTTTGCGTCTAGGTTGTATTAGTAACAATTTGCATGTAAGATATTTAAATATTTTATTTAAATTTAGATGTTTGATTAATTTATTAGTACAATATTTGTATTGTTTCAGCATTATAAAATGTAAAAGATAATTACATGATTTTTCAAAAGAAATTTTCAATAATTACTGTATGAATCTAATCTTTTTTTACATAAAAACTGTAGCAATTAATTATTACTATTAAGTGTTTGGATATGTCAGAGACGTGTAGATAAAAATATTTCAATAAGTATAAATATATTGCATTTTTTTCAGAACATTAAAATATTTTTGGACTTTTTTTAGAAAAATATATTACAATGATAAAATTATTATATAATAATATTATTAATCTCAGATATTATGTATGTATATGTATGTGTATGCGTGCGCGCACCTGGGTATGTATGTATACTGGTTCGACCGTCCAGCGATCATTGTTGCTAAGCGTACAAGAAAATATTTGGAGATGTTCTCTTTGCATTGTTCCAATACCGTTTACAAACAACTTCTGTGCGTTTAGCACAGACTTTGATCGCTGGGCTGTGTTCCAAAACTGAACTACTGTAACTATAATTAACGTTAGATTTTTAATTACTTACAAGTACGATTTTGGAACCAGCATTTTGACGCATGCTTAAATTTTACAGTAAGCCGGGTAAATTCAACTATCTTTATAAATTAATAATTCGTTAACTATTGCACAAATTATAAATTTGTACAGAACTTTTTGAATTATTGTTGGTTTAGTCCGCTCTATCTGCATACGCTTTTTATGGGATATCCTGTATATGTATACACATATACGTACATATATACATACATACATACATACATACATAAATTTTAAATAATATAAATATTATAGATTATCTCAGAATTAATTATTTCTTTCTTCCAGTGATATATAAGATATTAATAAGTGATATTGATTCTTTAAAAATTTTATAATATATGAATTCTTTTTCAATATTTATATTTAATCAAATAGAAATACTGTTATATAAAATGCACATTGGGACATTATTAAAAGTTAAATAAAATCTATAAAAAGGTCTATTTTATATTAAAATTAAATAATAAATTTATATATCTATATAAAAAAAGTGCACAAAATTTATATAAAACTACTTAAGTAAAGTTTGTGATTAACTAAAATTATAAAATCTATGAAACTTTGATTTAAAAGAAAAATGTGAAATTCATTACACGTGGCCGAGAAAATACAATTATTGCAAACTTTTATTCAAACATGTATTTGATAACACTTAGCTAAGTAAACCGATAAAAGTAGTTGAATCATACACATTTTAGCACAAGATGATAGTACTTGTATAAAATATAATGTATAAAATAATAAGAAATTTGTCGAATTAATATGCATTTGATGATACTTTAATTATAGGAGAGGAATTGTATATTACGTCTTGAATTACAAATAAATCTTTTTATATACATATATGCGTAATAATGTAATAATTGTGTCAGATAACTGTATGTATCCAATATGGCCTGATATCTATATAACTTACTTGCTGTTTCTAAGTATCATAGTTATATGGTGAATTGAATTTGTTTGTAACAATTGACTGCTTAGTTTGTGTATCATCATTGACAGTGAAGACAAAAATAGGATTTTCGTAATTGTATTTCTCGTAATGTATGAGTATATTTCATGTTTCGCAGGTAAATTACTGCTTTCTATAACTATGGCTATTAATTTTTGCAGCTCATATTACTGTGATTATATATTTATATTTTATAAAACACATTTAATTTAATAAAAATAATATTGGATTACTTTATTATCTATTTTTTTAACACTTTTTGAAAAAGCGGAAAATATAAAATATTAAATATGTATGTACCTAATATGATTTAAACAATATTTTTATTTATAAAATCGTTACTGCATCCATGTAAATATTTGAAATTATTTCATTTTAAATTAATATTTAAAAATGTTTTCTTCTTCTCATCTGGCTTATCTTAGCCTTTAATTTTAACAAAAAATCAGAAAAAATCATAAAGAGCTTAGATAGACCACATATGATACAGTTATCTTATTTCTTACATATGATCTTTACGAAGAAGAAAAAAAATTATCTCGCGAATAATTCTAATCATATACATATTATATAAGTTAATCTTTCTATCGTATTATTTTATTTTTGTAGAGAATGAAGATGAATATACGTAGTAGAAAGCGCGATTAAAAACAAATTCAAAAATTTCAAAATCAATTTTCTGCTTTTAAAAATTAACAATATATTTTAAATAAAAAATGTATCTTTGTAGGATCTTCATGATATGTATTTTGCTTTATATTTTCGTGTTGATTTATGGATTTATACTAATGATGTATTTTTAATCATATGATGTTAATTTGAACTTCGTTTTCTTAGATCACCCTATATACACAGACCACCGCAGCATCGTGTAGCGTGTACCTGCAGATCGCGGTTGCGTCACAAATAAGCAGGCGAAGCCGGTATTTTTAATGGAAAGTCGAAGACGGTCTGAATAGAATGAGCTATCGGAGAGGGAAGCGACACTCGGTTTCTTTGATCAATAATGAAACTTCTCTTCGTCTTCTCACTGTCTCTCTTCCCCCGTTTTCTTTCTCTCTCTTTTTCTCATTCTCATTGTCTCTGCCCTTTTTCCATCGGTTTCTCGTTCGATCCTTAATTTCCTCTTTTCTCCTCGCATCTCCCTTGCCTCTGTCTTATCTTATACATTTTTAACCCTTATTTTGGGGGCCCCCACGTAGACACGAAGAAAGGCTCAAAGCGAGAGAGCCAAGTTTTAACAACCCTTAAGGTGTACCCCCCAAGGCCATCGGTTCTTTTTCCTCTAAATAATCCACTCGGCGATCCATTCGTGCGTGAGTCTATGGAAAAGGACTAGCCTGCATCCTTCAAGGAGCGCCATCGAATATCCATAAAGAATTTGGGTCTCCGCGAGAGGCTTCTTTAGAAGTCAATAAGAATATTAAGATTTTATTTAATACATGGTATATCGCATCGAAAATCTTTCTAAACAGAGAATCCCTGATACAGTCACAATCAATTTAATCTTAACCATTCGCAGGGCTATGTGGGGATTTAAATTTCCCACAGATAATATTTCAATTTTGAATTATTTGGTAGACGGTAATAGTACAGGAAGGATTGATCCGGTTCTTAAAAGAATTAATAGACTTCATCACTAATAATAAGTGACGCTGTATTTTATTAATCGTGTTTTGTACAATACATATAGCGATAGATGAAAGTCGAATGTAGTATGCTCTTAGCAGTTTAGGTAACATTTCTGACGAATGTTGTTTTTTGTTAAAGTAAATGAATCATGTTTTTTTTATTTTTATTTTAGTATATATAGTATTGAAATAAAATATGATTTTTTAATATGTAATATATTTAAGTAAAAAATTATTTTTGTCATAATAGAGGTATAGAAATTCAAAGCAGATGTATGTTCAAGATGAAAGAGCACTTTGCAGAGAAAATTATGTGTTCTTTGTGCAAGTGATATTAAAATTTATTTGAGTCTTCTGACAATATGAAACTGAGTAAGAAGATGACGAGAAAGATGCAGATGATGGTTTGACTCATATGCAGTAACTCGATACAATTTACCTAAAAACACTAAAATCGATCGTACGTAAAGTCTTAAAATTTGAAAAGAATCCAGACAACAGCGTATGTCTAAAAGACGCGTAAAAGATATCTTTTAGATGTCTTTTAGACATACGTGTTGTGATAAGTAATCGCCTTCTGATAAGTTAGAAAAAGGAAAATAATATGCCTTTTGCGATTGGAAATGTAATAAAAAATACTTTTTATTGCTGTGTTTCATAGCTACAAAGCAGTTTGCGAAGAGCACTCACATTGCACACATTATTTTTATAAAAATGTCTAATTTTACACATGTAATAATGCGTTATAAATATATAATTTTTTTTTAATTACTCTTGAGTGGCCATTTATAAAAAAATAGTATTAATTTTTTTACCAAAAATAATTTTCTTTTTTCTGCTATCATTTTTTCCTATTTTCTAAAAAAAAAATTACTAATTTTGAGATTGCCAAATTATTATACTTTTTCGAAGCAGACACCATTACATTATTTTTGCTCTTAAATAATAATCTTAAACTGTTTGAAACTAACAGGATTCTTTTTTATACGATTTTTTTGTATAAAAAAAAAGTTACGAATTTTTTATTGCAATAATGCATTTTCTGATTCTGCCTCAAATATAGATGTAAAAAAAAATATATTTCAGGTGATGTAATTGTACATATTCCGTTGAAAAAGTTTAAGAGAATTTTTTCAGATTTTAGAGTTTGAATATCCTTTGTAAAATCGTCTTTCTACAACCCAGGTGATCTGGCTACGCAATAAAAAACAAGGTAATCTGTGAAGGATTAAGAACAATTTTGTAAACAAATGTTATTTTTTTACATAACTTTCAATTTTCAAATTATGTTAGCAAATAATATTTACAAAAAGTAATATTACACAGTTTTAAGATCAATCTTTTAGTATTAAAAAATATAATTTTGTTGTTTATTAATCTATTTACATTCATAAAACACAATTTTTCAAATCTTTCATTTCCTACGTTGAAGACTCCGCAATTTCAAGAGGAAATCGATTTTAAATTGATTAAAGAACTTCTCAATTAAAATCTGACGAGATTAAAGTAGAATATCATGGATATTTAATAACAGTGGTAATTTTTATTCGTTTAAATATTTTTTGCTATTTTCTTAATTATGGAAATTTGTAGCTAAATATATTTAATTATAGCCCTTTTGGAAATTGTTTCAGTTTGTACATACAAAAATTTACATTTAATGTATCAACAGATTTATTTTCGAATTTTTTAATCAAAAGATAGCAAGGAAAAGAAGCATACTAACAATATAGTTAATAAACATCAATATAAATTGATATGTATTATAAAATACAGAAATATATCCAATGTACAAAATAATGATATTTGTGACGCCTCCTCAATTTTTCAAACGTAGCTTCGTAGCGAGCGAAGCTATCGAGTAAGATCGACTTTTTGTCGTCCCTCCGCAATTTTTTCGAACAGCCCTGTGTCCAATGATGGGAACAGTGGAACATGAAGCAACGCCAAGAGGGGGGAACGTCAGGGTGAGGCTGGCACAAAGAAAAGCGCGGGGGCGAGGGATGAGGAGAGATTGCCGCGGTGCGGGATAATGCTTAACAAGCCGACTTGAAAGGACAGCCGCCATTTTGAGTCAATACTTGAAAGTCTTTGCTCATTAAGAATATTTTACATCTACCTTCCACACGCGACCGACGTCGCTGTTGCCTCCCTATAACCGACGCCATCTCCGCTCCTCTTTCTCGCCTCCGCGCTCGGACTTTCTTTTTCTTTTCGTCCTCTCTTGCCCTCGGCTTCGAGAGTCGTTCTCTTCCTCCTCTTCCTCCTCCTCCTCCTCCTCCTCCTCCTCCTCCTCCTCCTCCTCCTCCTCTTTCTCGTCTTCCTCCTCCGCCTCGCGCAGGGGTGGCTGCACCCTCGAAGATGGAACTTATTTACGCGGCACTCGGAGCACGCTCCACCGTCGCGACCCCGTAGCCGACCCTCACCCCTAGCGTTTCGATCTGGTCTCCCCTTTGCCACGCTAACACGGTGCCCCCGCCTCATCGCCCTCGCCCTCATCCTCATCGGGCATGCAGCAGCCACTGGGTAAGGTAGGGTGGCCAGTGCCAACCCCGTATCCCCGTTCTCTCGACGAGGGATGGAGAAATCTCCGACTTCACCATGGGGGCCCACCTTCGCGCGCCCTTCCAGCAACGACGGGTAAACACCGTCCCATCTCGCGGCGTTTTTCCTAATTCCTACCCAATTTCGCTTTTAGCATTTCAATTTCTACCTTCCTCCCTCCCCTACCTCCGATTTCCCCTGCTCGCCGCGTCGGAATGACGGATTATCGTCGGACGAGCGAAGACTCGATAGGAAAGAACCCTGTGGGCGAATAGATGAGCGAAAATGACGAATAGCTGCACACGATGGATGAATGTTTATCGTGAATCTGCGACAAGTTTCTTTGAATCTAATGTAATAGCAAATTTTGTTTGTTTCGTTGACGATGCGCATTATTATGTCATATTTATATTATAAGATTTTTACTGTTTTATAAATTCTAAATTTCAAATTTGAAATAGTCACTTAAAAACGATTTTTATAATATAAAGATATAAGATTAGGATCTGCTATTTATTATGAATCTAGAGAACCAGTTTAAGGTTCTTCAAGTATAAATAAAAATATTTATACATTTTTGTAAACTTTATATAAGATATTTATTATTTGCCACTTTATATAAGATACTTATTATTTGCACTTTCGTTCTTTATTTTAATCATTCATTTGAATTTAAATGAACATTAGAGCAAAAAAATTTTTGTTTGTAAAACTGACCTTATGCTTAAAACAGATTTTGAACAATTAAATTTTATTCTCTTAACATCTATTTAATGTATGTACGAATAAAATTCTAGAAGCCAAATAATTTTTTAAAATATTAATTATTTTGAGCGCTGCTATAATTTTTCTTTTACTTGTATGTTACAGATTAAATCTGCAGAATCTAAGAGGATGTAGAAACCATCGGGAGGCATCGGCACCTCAGCAGAGGAACCTTTGGGTGAGTTATTTATTTTTTGTTTATTATTTGCTATTAATTATCTTATTCTTTTTTCTTTATTTTAATCGTCGATTCGAATTTTGTATAAAGAAGTTTTAAAAAATTATATTTTATTAATATCTATTTAAAGTATGAATAAAATTCAATAAGCTACACAATTATTCTTTAGAATGTTAAGCTTTTTGAGCGCTGCTATAACTTTTTTTATACTTGTATGTTACAGATTTACAGGATCTGAGAGGAGGAGGAAGCCTGGATGAGGCATCTGGCCTCGGCGGAGCAATCTTGAAGTAAATATTTTTTATTTATATAAAATTAATAGTCTTTTTTTATTCAATTTTGTTTCCATAAATTAAAAAATACTTAAAGAAAGAAGAATCATACACACTTGTATAGAAATTGAATTTTGTGAAGGTATTTTTTGGATATAATGATTAAATTACTAAATATCTAATTGAAAGTTAAATTTTAAAAGTTTGATGTGATTGTCAGAATTAACTTTTAAAATATTGATTATCTTGAGCGCAATTTTAATTTTTAAATCTTGTTTGTGTTACAGTATCATCGCAGCTTCGTGGTTGAGTAACTCCGCTGGTTGCGCATCGGGTCGGTGAGTCAAAAAACAATTTTTATTTTCTTATTTTAATGCTTAAATATCCTGCGCAGGACAAAAGAGGATAATGAAAGAAAGAGTTTGGTAATAACTATCAAATGTTGGGTGAAATAAATTGAAATAATTATATATTTGATTAATATAATAAGAAATAATTTTACTTTTCTAAATTTTTTGTAAACATTATTAAATTGGATAATACTTGCTAAATGTTTAGAAAAGTAAAATTATTTTTTGAAACATTTTTATATTAATCAAATGTTTAATTGGCATTATTTCATTCAACATTTGATAGATATTACAAACTTTTTTCTTCAGTAGACCTAAATAATTTTTTCGAAGGGGAAACCGAATACCCAATCGCGTGCGATCGGTTTGGGAGTGCCACGTAAAATGAATAAATAACCAAATGCCATCGCGCGATCGTAATTTTCGCGAGTGAGTGAGTGCAAGGAATCCTGGTGATTCGAGAGGAAGAGGAGACCTTGGGGTAATATTTGCAACATGAACAGGATGTGTAACTAATTTATCTATCCAACTAATTTCAATTGTATATTACATAATATTCCTCGGTGTGAAAATTGACGAGTCATCATCCCTTATTGCACATACATCTCGTCGTGTTTCACATTCATACGTGTCAAATAATTCACCGTGACCAGGACGAAATAATTTCCTCGTCACAAAACGTTTCCGCTAGTTACGGGCAATGATTCATATCCGTAACCGTGCCTCGTGCAGAGCGCTTTTTAAATCGTCACGAGGTTTTTTTCGATTTTGCCTCCCCGCGAGTGCCGGAAAAACAATGGAGCGCGATGTTCCCGCGCGTGAAGACGAGAGAGGGAAGGGGGGGGAGGGGGTTAGCGTGGAACGGGGGCAAAGGGGTGTCTGCGAAAATAAATCAGGCCTGTACCGACGACGCGGCGACGTTTCTCGTTCAATTGTATCAACTTTAACCCCTTCATTGTCTCATTTTTTTCTCGGCTATCGTTCTGTTCTCGCGCCGTTTGACCGGATTCGTCCGACCCTCTTCGCTCCTTTCTCCGCGGCGCTCGCAGCGAACCCGGTTCGAAATTTGCCCGTGCGAACAATCGACGTGCACAAATGGAACGCTCGAAAGCGCATATATATATAATAAGCCGTAAAGAGACAGAGAGCGCGAAAGAGAAGGAGAGGACGGCAGAATGAAACAAAAACTGGTCTCGCTATATAAAACAATAGGGGGTTCCTCCAACGGGGATGTGAGAACGTGAGCGGAAGATCGGAAGAGAGTGATTGGGAGAGAGAGAGAGAGAGAATGAGAGAGACCAGAGAGAGGAGCAGCAACCCTATCGTGCGCGGCGCGATGTGTGTGAAATTCAAGAACCTGTAGCGTCAAGAAGAACAAAACGCGCCGGTGCCAGCTGTGCGGTGCATACGTTATTAGTGCGCGCTGCTCTGTCCTCCTTAGATCGAGCTGCACCAGCACACAGTCCGGATTAACTAACTTTGGGTTAGCAACCGGTCGCTTCGATAAATATAATTCGGGGCCATCGAGGCTTGCTTGGCTTTCATATCTCTCTTTCACGAGACCACGAATGCGCGGTGCTCGTCGAGAGGTGAATCAAATAACAAGTTACTTGCTTACCCTTTCATTACGTTTGATTGATGAAGGTATGTAGGTAATTTGTTACTTGAGACACTCGCCTGCCTACATGCTCCGTGTAAGTTTGGCACAAAGGGTGAAGTCGCCTCCTTTAAATAACTTCAAAAAGTGTTATTAAAAAATATATATTGATGTTAATTGCACTAATTAGGATCTTTGGAGAATTGAAGAGTATGAAGAAGCGTAGTAACTTTTTCTACAATTTGTTTATAAATTAAAACCATTGTAGGCTGCATAAATTTGCGTTAAAATTGCCGTATATTTTATTTATAATTTTATATATTGTATTCTGATATGTAAAAAAAAATTTATATATCTAAATTCTATTTTACATATCTAAAATATATGTCTTCATTTTTTAAAGATTTTTCGCATTACAGCGTATAAAAGTCTTATAGATAGACTAGTTATAAAAAAATTTGTGCCATAACGGATGCTCTGTTATGTTTTACTTATAAAGCAAAAAAACATGGCAAACAGGAATTTCGCGTACAAATTTAATATTCAACAGGGTTGGCATTAATCAACGTTGATTCTCGACGAATCTTCGTATACGTGGCATGAATACATGTCCATTGGAAGTTCGTCAGAACCGGTGAGACTTCACGCACCCATGTGAACGGTATCGGTAATAAGAAGCTTGTTTTTCTCAGCTTTGCATTTCCTCCGCCCGGTGGTTTCTTCCCTTCGTCTCTACCCTCCTGTCTGCCGCTTCGCGAAACAGGTTCTTCTCTATTCGGGCCGTCTGCCATGTAACTTATTGTTTTCATCGAAAGGCGAGGGCCGCGTCAGAAGTGGTGGTCCTTCGTCAAGTGAGAAAAACGAGAACTGCGGAGCGCGTTCTCATAGGCGACGTCGTTGCGATTATCATACGGACGCCGGTTTTATTGTGCTCCCGTTTCTTTCGCAGTTTCGTCGCGACGACGAGAAGCGGGATCTCCGGCGACGTTCTTTTTGCGAGGAACGAATTAAACCTTTCATTCAGCGACAGCGTGCGATGGCACGTCAGCGGAGACTGTTTTTGCAAGAAAATGAGTACGCGGTACGCAATGAGCTTGCCATTGCTTTTGATCCAGCATTGTGATATTTGCATTTATGTATGCTTGGTAATTGTCAATCTTTCTCTACAGTGTTTCGGAAAAAATCATATCTAGTTTTAATTATTTAATATTTAGTATTTACATTTTCTTAATAAAATCTTAAATCGGAATATTGAAGAAATAAGATTCTCTTGAATTTACGCTCAAAGAAAAAAGTCGTATCAGCAATTTAAGGATAAATAACGCCTCAATGTATTATAAGGTAATAAGAATAAATAAGTTGCATGAACTAAGAAAATATAATACAACCATTCGTTAGATAACTACAAAAAAATATTAATACCAGTGTAGGTGACGAAAAAATTGAGCCTGCTCAGATTAAAAAAAAAACTCGGGATTCTTCGTTCTTCTCTCCTAATTTTTTCTCCCAGGATGCTGCGCCATCATTGCTGTCATAATTATTTTGGTCATATATGAATACTTAATTGGTCCTATCATCCTACACAAAACAGTCTCAATAAAAAATATTTATATTCTTGATGCCAAATGTATTGCAGTAAATAATTAGTTATTATGGCATTATGCTTCATTAAAAAAAAATAGTTGTCTTAACTAGAAAAATGTAATAGTCGTAACTGTAATTGTCATTTATGTATATGAAGTCTATATAACTGTGTAATGTAGTTGAGTCGCTATTTCACTATTAATTGATAGTGAACATAAATTGCACTAACTATATGTTTTTAATATTTAGTATGATTGGTACTTATTACTTCGTAAAGTAGTGATAAATATTTAAATTTCCGAGTTGTCAAATTTATAATTGCCAAATATTTCGTTTTCTTTCAGTGTAAATTTCTTTATATATTAGTAATTTAAAAACTTAGATTCCGAAAAATTTTTTATTGACAATCTTTTACAATTTAGAAATATTATTGACGGCTTAACATATTAGATAAAAAAATAATTGTTGTTTATTAAGATTTTAATTTTTAGGTAGCTTCAAATCAGTTTTCTGAAATTTGTTGCAAAATATATCTAAATTATATTTTATCCATAATGACGCATTATTTATTCGAAAAGTGATTCATTACGTTGCTTATCTTTCCGTTCGCAATAGGATGGCCATCGACGGCAGATGTCCAAACGCAACGAGAAAGGATTGTCTTTTTTCTTTTTTTCTTCCGTGCAACTTTTCCTGGGCACCGCCCAGGTGTCCATTGTTGGTCCGAGCAACAATTCTCAACCCTTAATCCTTAACCCTTTGGTCGCGCGTATCCGCCGGCAAACGCCCATTTACCGATTCTGAAACAATGGTGACCGGACCGCACCCCGGATGCGCACGTTTATTAAGTAATGTCCCCCTCTGATTTGGCGCCCGGCAGCTGCCCGAGCAAAAAAGCCACTGTAGCTATTGTCTATCGTTTCTCTTCTGGATCGACGACGGTTTCGTAACGACGACTTTGAACAATCATTACCTAAGAAGAACGAAGAATGAAGGGCGACCTGTCTTACAGGTACTGAAACGTTACAGCTTCTAATTTCTAACTTCCTAACTTCGAACTTCATCGCTCTCTTCTTCTTTTCAACCAATATAGTAAGAAAAAGAGATCACGCATTTATTTAAAAAATAATTTTTGTTGTTTTATTATCAATTACAAATAATAATTATTTAATGAAATAATTTTTACAAATAATAAAATTAAATTAAAATAAAATCTAGTATTACTTGTCTTTTCTTTATATCTATTAATCGTTTATAAATTGGATTTTAAAATCAAAATTAAAGAAGAGCAGCCTTACATCCGCACATCTGTGTGTTTCAATATTAATTCATTAATGCTCGATTTAATCAAGATAATGCTGTCAAAAAAATAATGCTTTTATAATTTTTTTATCGCATATACAATTCTAAGAATAAAAGGTGACTCAAATTTTTATTAAAAAATTTAAAATTATATTTTTTGTTCCACATTGCATAAACATAATTATTGTTTTAAATTATACAGAGCTTTTAGTGAGAATATAACCTGTTATTAAATTAAAATCACTCACCCTGTACCGTTATGCATCGGCTGACATTGACACAACTGAGTCCAGAAAATATTTGAAAGTCCAGTTTTTCTGTGACGAGTGTGTCCAGGGGGAGTCCCCGTGGTGTTCTTAAGGGGTCACGTGAAACTCGAGCGGGTCCACCCCACTACGTGGTCGACGAAAGGGTGGCCCTTGGAACGGGTCTTCCATTCACACAAAATGCAAGAGGCCAGTTTGAAAACGACCGGCCATCAAATCTCTACGTTGCCTATTGCGTCTAAATTATTTCGGCAATCGTGCAATTATCAGTGCGACAGACATGGAAAGGAAGTATCGCTAAAAATGGTGAGATCAAAAAGAAGACTTGTAGAACAATACTATTAGACTCGTAAAAAAAAGTATTAGAAATGATTGAAAAATTATTTGAACCCAATATTACACACTATTACTAATTTTAATAATTTTTTTGCGAGCTTAATTGTAATTTTTCACACAAGGGGATGGTCAACTTTTACGATTAGATAATGATTGTCGTTTTTTATCTGATCTAAACTCAGTCAATTAATAATTTTCATTCTTTATTGTAAAGAGAAGTAAATAAATAAAAGTCACAATTTGTGACTAGCGTTTAAATATCGACAATCGCGATTTTTTTAAATAAATGAACGTCATATTACGAAATATAAGACATAAATTTTATGAGTTTTAGTTATTTATATTAATGTATATAAAAATAATGTAGTTTCGAACATTGAGTAAAACGTAAATTTTTAATAATTTAACAAATAATGCTCTTTCAATATTTTATGATTCTTTCTCTTAAAATTCTGTCATTAAATAATTTAATAAATTGTGTAAATTATTTTTATCAGTGTGTTTTTAATTTTCAATATTAATATATGTATTACTTTTTTATATAAATTATTTATACAAAATATATACTGATAAATAAAAAGATATTGGAAACTTGGAACTCTCTTACATTTAATCTTCAAAGTGCACATTCCATCTTCGTAACCGTACAGTGCATAGAACGCGAATTTGGCTTTTAAATTTTCAATTATTAATTTTGTTATGAAATGTAAAGAAATATTAAGTTGTTATATACTTTTTCTGTGAGAAATGTTGTGAATAATCTAATAATGATATGCAAATAATAAAAAATTTTTTTTGATAATGAGAATTAAGGTTCTTTAAAAATATTTTAGACTTTGAAATGATGGTAGTTTGAAATTTTTAATGATGCGAATTTGCATACTGTACACTTTGAGGGTTAAATATAGTCTTTAAATTAATATATAAAATAATTAATTAGTAAATTATTAACGATTTGATATATATAACCTATACATTTTGAATTATTATAAAATAGCAATTATCAAATATTAACTAATAAATTTGTATAATTTTCTTAAGTATGTCATTAGATAAGTTGCTTATTAAAATATTTAAATTATGATGTCATTTATGTTTCTCTATAAAGACGCATACAATAATAATGATTCGCATAGGCTATCATATGTTTTTAGAGAAATTCAGTCTTTGTCATTTCGTTCATCATCGGTATTCTACTTTATTCAGTTAAATTTAACTTAGCAGTCGGTCGTCTGAAAATAATGTCGTTAATCTCAGAAAGATCAATTAGTTGCCAGTTAATTCTCACGAAATACGCCTTCGACCATTTCCTTCTTGATTATCCGTGAAATTATCGCGCATAATTCAACCGTCATAATGATCGAGCGGATTTTATACTCTACGACCTTTATAAAGCTGCACCTGATTTTCTGTCGTAATTACAGTTAATTAGCGAGAGATTGGGAGAAGAAGTCTTTATATCAAATAACATCGAATCCTAATTCATTATAATTTTCTTCATCTATATGTTTTTTTATAACCGTAATTTGTTAAAAATGATTGATATTTAAAAAATGCATAGACAAATAAAACACAGATGTTCAAAGTATATTTCAAAAAAATTATTTTTAAGAAATATATGTCATATATTATAAAACATTTTGTTATAAAATGAATTATCAATTTTTAATGTATCAACATTAATACTTGATTTGGTTCTTTACTGCTAATGCAGTTATCAAATCAGTTTTAATATATTAATGAGCATAATTAATGAGGTTGATATTAGTATAATTAATGAGGTTGATTATTTTAAATAAACAAAGCGTTATTATTAATTTTAATTTGATAAAAGTTGCACAAAACTACTTGTGATAAAAACTGTACGGAAGAATTTCACAAGTTAGTTGTAGACTTTTTCAAGTTTTTACATTGTCACTGGGAAATGTACGCATATTTGTAAATTTTAGAAAATTATATATTTTTATTTAAAAAAGAGTTTTATTTATGTCTATAGAATTGCAATTAATCTTTTGCTTTCAAAATTAATATTCTTTGCTGTATAAGGAAAAAAATATTTTTTTTTTTTAAGGTAAGATGGTGTAAACACGATAAAGATTTAATAATATACATATATGTATACAAAATAATGTTTTTCATGTTAAAGTAAATATATTTATATTAATATTATTTTCTTGATTTAAATAAATATTAGTATAAAACATTAAAAAATATTTTTTTTAATCACGGAAATAATATTAAAATAAATATATTTACTAAACATAAAAAATTTTTTTATGTATAAATATATATATTAATTTTCTATATACAAATTGCAAAATTTGGTAATTCCATAATTTATGCAAGATTTCTCCAAAATCTCGGCTTCGCGGATGAATAGTGCTATTCGTAGATAAGAGCCTTGCCATGCCTTTGCTCTTCGAAGCTGACGTCCCTTTAACTTTAAGAAGAAGGTCGAAATCCCTCGAAATCGCGAGACGTGCCGTAGAAATAAAAGAGACGTCCAAGAAGAGAGAATTAATTGGTAACGACAATGCGGTTGCTTAAAATGTCGGCCGCGAAATTTTCCCCGTCCATAGCTTTCATCCACCCTCCACCCCGGCGTGCAAAGCCGGGGGTCCGAGTCTGATGTGGAAGGAGGTAGATCCCACCCACTCCGGTTCGTACGTCGAAGGTACGGAGCCATTGATTTTGAATATGTAATCCGAGGCATTTTATTATTCCATCGTACTTGGCAAAGGGAGGAGGAGGAGGTGGAGGAGGTGGACGGGGGGAGAGAGGGTAGTGGAACGGGGCGGTTCGACCTCCACCGCCATCGACCTTCGTCCCCCATCGGTAAGGGGGATGGCGGTCGTGAGGGGGCGATTCGATTCTTTTTCTCTCTCCCTCTTTCTCCTCCACTACCACCACCGTCACCGGCCGGGTTCTTGACGCGTGATTGAATATTTTTTCGCTATGTGCGATTGGTTCGTCGTAACGGTGGCAGGCAGAATGGACGAAGGAGGTGGGGAGAGTAGAGAGGGTGGCCGGCGGCGACGGCAGCGGCGGCGGTGGCGGCGGTAGTGGTGGTTGCAGCCACCTGTCAAGCAAAAGAATCGCCATGGTAACCAGGCCCCGCCGCCATCGGCCGAAGGGGCTCGTTCGCCGGGGGTGGCGACCCGGACTCGTAGGGATGCCCGCAAGGTTCATATTGAATTTTAAGAAAGTTTCCATCGGCGCGGAGAGACGAGCGGGCTATACCCGGATACAAAGCGAGAAAAAGGTCGCGGAGGTTGCGCTAGCAAGTATCTTCACATCTTTGCAACTTATTTCGCAAAAAGAACAAATTTATCATTCGCGATAGAATTTTAAACGCTAGCGATCTTACACCGAGATATTATTTTTTAAAGTTTTATTCAATAACTGATGTTGCTTTTTTATATTAGAGTTGTTAGAACGAGAAGAAAACATAGATTCATCTTATTCGATTGAATGAGTTATGGGAGAGGATATATAGAAGAAGAGCAATTATAAATTTCTTCAAATCTTCATACAATGCGATGTGTAATTAAAAACCTGTGATAAACAACTTTCTTTATTGATAAATTTTTACTCATTTTTCTATGTAATGTTGCGTGTCATTAACATTGAATTAATTTTATGTTGGATCAATACAAAAATCAAGATCCTTGGCGTTGTTCTTAATTGCTATCCACACTGGCAAATACTACGACGATTATATTTAGGACAGGTATATTGGGAGAAAAATTTTTTTTAATGAAAAGTGTACATTTTCTCAAAATCATATATTTTGATGGAAGCATTTGTTTGTCCTATTTAAGTAAAATATTTATTCTTAAGTAAATATACATGTTATGAAAAGTATATAATATTTGTACTTTTTAATTTTTTATATTTAAATCTTTTACATTTCACAAATAAATTAATAATATTATTAAACTTAATTAAATTGTTTTTTTAGACTAAAAGATCTGATTATATTAAATATAAAAATAATCTAACAATAAATATTTTCTAAAATTGGAAGAAAAAAATATTTAATTCAAACTTATTAACATAAATATTTTAATTAAAAATTTTTTAACTTGGCTGCAAGTAATTAAGTTATTAAGACTCATCGAGTAAATAATTTTTTTTGCACTCAGTAAAATTTTTTGTTTTAAAATATTTTTTCTCCCTGTGACATCAAGATTATAACGAGAGTTAGTGCTATCATTAAATTATTTTGAGTTACAATTCTATTTTGCCAGAGAAAATAAGTTTACATAAAAAATATTTGTCTTCAATTATGATATACAAATTTCAGGAAGGAATAAAAATGATAGAAAAGATTTGTGAAGAATTTGGAAAATTCTTAATGTTTTGCAACGTCCACAATTTTTGTTCCTTTCCAAAACTTGGTAATCAAACGCAAATATTCTTTATTTAGATTCTTGCTCATACTAATACATTATAATCACACGCAAACATTTTTTTTAGATTTATTTTCATTAATATAAAATATCACTGTAAATAACTTAAATGGCATCAATTATTATTTTTTTACAACTTAATCTTTCCATAAATATATAATCTGCCAATGTTGACGCACTGCAACAAGACTAATACCATTTTTTAAAAAGAGTCAAGTCTTTTATATTTATTCGATACTATAAATTTAAAATATTTATTAATAAGGAATAATAGATTAATATTTCTTATTACTTTGAGATTCTTCATCTTCAATAAAATAATACAGAAAATTGATTTCTAATCTCTTTTTATATAATAAAAAAAATTTTTTTAATTTATTGCTATTCATATTTTTAGCGATCAAAGATAATTGTATTTATAACATATCTCTACAATTTAATTGATATGCAACAAAAAGATGATATAAATATATAACAAATAAATTTTATATTATTATTTATTATGTCTTACAATTAGTAGCTTTACATTTGTGTCTTTAAAATTATCTAAAATATATTTTAATCTCTTGTTTTAAACAAATGCAAAAAATGCGAGATTTATTATTTATACAATAAATATACTTTATAAATAAATTCAAGAAATAATTCTATCAATAGATCTGGATAAACTTGAAACCTTATATCGTATTTATAAACATTGTTCCTTTATTGTTAGAAGAGCAATATTTATGTTCTTTAGTTGATTAGAAAGATTTGTTTTAAGATTATATTTTAAAATACTTATTCTGTAACATTCGCAAAATTTTATTATAAATATGTTTTTTTTCTAGAGATATACAAAAACGCAAATATTAATTACAGCGTGAAGCATGAATATTTATGCTAGGTTGCTTGGAACAATATGTGGTTTTCAACAATACTTAAAAGTGAAGAAGCGTTCATAGGATCGTGTTTGTAAGAACATCCAAGTCATGATGCGATTACAACTATCCGCATTAGTCTGCATAATGAAGGAAATGAATAGGGGTAACTGCGATCGTCCATAAGTTTCCCTCCTTTAGAAATTTTCAAGAGGTCAAATTAGAGGAACTTGCTCAAGAGTTAAAATGCGAAAAAATCTTTCACAATGCTTTCGGAATATTATTTCATTTAAACATCTTCATGTTGATAGATCAAACGGCATACACATTGAAGCTTTATTGATATTTTTGATTAAATTAATTTAAAATTTCAGTATATTTTTAGCATTCGATTATAATTCCTTCTTTAATTATTTATTAATTTAATATTTTAATTTTTTAATTATGGACACAGATCTGAAAATAATTTTGTTAGATAATGAAAATAATTATGTACGACGTTCAAGCTGGTTGTTAGAATATCAAAACTTTTTGCAGCATTACTTATTATGCTTGAACGTCATTCATAATTATTTTGATGGTCTATATAACAAAATTATTTTCAGATCTGTATCTAGTTAAATTTTTTTATATGCTTCAGCAAGACTGTTCAGTAAAATTTCTTTCCGTGTACCGATCTTTGAATCAAAGCATTTAAACGCTTTATTTTTTCTTTTTTCATTTGTTTCTCATAAATTGAATTTACATGATAGTCAATACAAAATTTATGTTTATATTTATTGATGTTTGATACTGTGTATAATACATATGCTAACAGGTATTTAAAAATTATTGTAACATTAATTAAAATCTTTACAGGAAAAATGATATGAATGTCTTGTTACAAATGTGAGTTAAATTAAAATTCTGTGATCTAATTATCATGCCATAAAACGGAACATTTTTTCTGATTTTTGCCTCAATGTGCCAAGCCTCAATTAAATGACGTATCCTATTTTATATGTTTTCGATATGCATTAAATTACATAAAGAAAAAAAATAATTTTTCAAGTGAAAGTTAGTCGTTAAGAATCTTTTCTTCTTCAACGTCCAATTGTACATTTCGTAATGCTATTTATCTTGATATTTTTCTGTACTCTTGTCAGACTTTCGCTCTCACGCTGGTAACGACGGAGTCTTGTTTTGTCGTATAAAAATTTATGTATTCAAGGGTTAAACAACTTTGCGCGCGAGGATGACGCGACGGCAGAACTAATGGAGACAACGAGACGACCGGTCGACTTTCTCCGTCTGCGGGCTCTCCGTGGGGCGGAAAAACACGGCGTCTGAATTCACCGGGCGAACCGCGCGCGCGGGAAGAGGCCGCAACCCCCCGAGGGTCGAGAGCGAGCGAGCGAGCGAGGGAAAGTGAGGAGCGAACCTCGGCCCCCGCGGAGGGCAGCGGGAGAGATCGGAGGCCCTGTAATGATCTTACGGCCATGGTAACTTTTTTAATCAGCGCCCGGTTTAATTATACGGTCGATGAGGAGGTACTCGCTTTCCCTCCCTCCCTCCCTCCCTCCCACCCTTCCATCCGGCCGCTCTTCTGGTGCTTCAATCTCCCCGTCGACTCGTTTCGGTTCACCCTCTCTTCTAACCTCCCGACGAGCCATCTCCTCGCGTCGAGCCCTCGACGCAGCAGACCCGGTCAGTCGTCCTAACTAGGCACCGACTCGCAAACAAGATTTGACTTATTGCGCCCGAGCGATTTCTCCGGCGTTTTCTCTCCGTCTCTCAGTTCCTCGCGGACGGATAGCTACGAGAGACAGCGTGGCGGCAGCAGCGGCGGCGGCGGCGGCGCGGCGGGTGACCGCCTCGGGAAATTCCGAAATGCTTTTAATTGGAAGACCGTGGCTGTGAGCCGATACCGCGATGATCAGGGTGTGCAAAATGGACGCGGATCCGCGCCTCTCTCTCGATGGAATTTGCCGAAGAAGTGCATTATCGTTAATTAGCGGGCGCACCCGGGAACGTTCTCTCCCGCTTTTCCTCTTCTCCTTCTTATGTAAAATATATATATTTACCTTCGATGATCATTCTATTTGATACGCTTTCAATATGCACATGTTGCGAACTTTTATTATCATTTTCAAGGGAAACCTCTTCTCTCATTTATCTCATTTACATAACATTTACGGACTAGGTGCTATGAGCTGTCACAATTTTCAATGAGAAAGAATAAGATGACCAAGCATTCTTATTAT
Source organism: Solenopsis invicta (assembly GCF_016802725.1). NCBI lineage: Eukaryota > Metazoa > Arthropoda > Insecta > Hymenoptera > Formicidae > Solenopsis > Solenopsis invicta. Next base: position 29,942,916 of record NC_052664.1, read on the forward strand.
ATTTGAGTGGCAAATGAAGTCCATTACCAGAAGCAGGATAAAAAACACGTAATCGTTCTTTGTCTTTTATTCATAAATAGAAGGAATAGAATGGAATTTCATTGTTTCTTGGAATATAATCGTATTAATAAACATTTAAAATTTATAAGAATAGAATTGACTATTGCTTATATAAGTTTTATTACTTTTTCGTTGAATGGTACAATTCACTTGATTTCTTAACATTTGTACTATATCCGAAATGTTTATAAAAACTCTATTAATAAAATTTTCAATTGTCCTTTTACTTCCATGATACCTTTATTATTTTTATTACACTTTATTGTTTATGTACTCTGTATTATGTTAATTCGCAAGTAATGTAGTGCTTTTTATCAAATATGTGTGTGTGTTAAGACAAATCATACTTCTTCTTATTTTATCAAGTAAAATTCATCAAACGCAATACTGCTACCTATATTATTTACTAAATTAGGTTATATATAAATCTTTGCTGATCTTGGAGTAATAGGATATGTATAACGTAGCTTGTCGTACATTAAATAAGGACGGTAGGGGTGGAGTTTAGAGGGTGGTCCCTCGACCAGCGACACAATTCGCATTTCCCTTTCGTGCAATGGCGTCTCGTGCTTTTGCATTGCTCCAATGCTTCTATTAAATATAAGTAACTTTGTGCCAAATTTAAAAATTCACAACTAATTAATTATTAGACTTAATTCCAAGAAATAAATCAAAGTCAATTATATTTTAAAATATTTAATTATAATTAATATGTTTTATTTTATTTTATTGCTTACATTACTTCAATTTACAGCGTGTTATTTGACAGTTTATAAACACAATAGTATAAAAATTATTTATTACTGTTTGAAGATGTTTTTTTTCTCATGTTTGAGATCTCATGCTGAATAAGCCTCTTTAGCCTAGTCACGCTTTTGAATGCGAAGGCCTAAGAAATGGTGCATAAAGTTACCGATTGTTGACGTTTTGAGTGCGGCACGAGCACCATTGCATTGGAAATCGATGTCTACCTGCAGTGATTTTTTACCTGAGCGCGTGCCATGTACCTGCCACGCGTGAGAGTTAGGTCCAATCGATTCGATGGAGTGAGAATAATAGGGTATCAATACCTGTTGCTGAAAACGCTTTTTGTTACCTGTTTCAGTTGGCCTGTTAGCAATACCGCAAGTATTGAGACATCTATAAGTCACCAATGACGTTCATTTTGGTATTTTAGCCGTAATGACAGATTAAACTTTACTTTTTGGTATATTTTATATAATTAGATAGACATAAGAAGTTATTTCATTATCAATAAATTTCCATTTATAATTGGAAAGATAAAATGAATTTAAAAAAATTAATTAAATAAATATCTAAAGAGTTAGATTTTATATAGCTTTTATAGACGACTCAAGTCCAAAATTATTCTTTTATTAAGATATTGAATCAAAATGTACTCTTATAATATTAAATATTAATTTAAGAAAAAGAAAAAGTTTATTTTATATTTGTTAAAGAATTTATCATGATAATTAGAAGAATAAAATTATATTATTGAAGTATACAAGATTTCATTTTTTATTTGATTTTGAGAGTGGATATTATTTTAATAAACTGTTATAAAATTTATTATTTAATTTTAATGTTTTACGTATATGAGTTTATAAGAAAAAATATTATTTTATAAAAATCTTATATCTAGAATATAAAAAAATAAAATTTTGTCTACTTTAATAACATAATTGTATTCTTTATGTTATTATGATAAATTCCTTAACAAATATGAAATTAATTTTTTCTTAATAATTACATTTAATATTACAAGAGAAAGTTTTGATGCAAAATCTTAAAAGAAAGATCTTGAGCTTAAACAACCTATAAGATCTTTTATATACTTTGAAAACTTCGTTCTTGGAAGGCTCTTTGTTTCCAATCGCTTACAATAACTTGGAAATAAACACTCTAAATTTGCAAAAGAATTTATAATCCCAATTATGATGACGAATTTGTCGAAATTGCTGCGCATCAGAATCTGACATGGCCCGTTTATCGGGGTCGTTAAAAGTACGGGCGAGTAACGAGCATGAAATGAAGTTTTAATGGCGCCGAGTTGGAACCAGCAACGTCGTATTTTGTTGCGTCTTTTTTGGGGGTTGCGGGGTTGGATGTAGGAGGGTCGATAAACGCCATCGTCACCTTTTATTCCACGTCGATGGCGGCGATCCGGGCTTTACGAAAGATTCGGCTTTAAGAAAGCCAAATCACGATCCATCAACCTTCTCAGTACTTAGCCTCACATTCGATGGCACCGAGGAGAGGACAACGAGAGTTAATTACTGCGTAATTAACGTGTAAGGTAATCTGGGACTTATGTTTCAACTGAACAAGAGAACAAGGACTCGTAATTAGCGTCCTGCTTGAAAGACTTACGCCCTCGAGCATGTCATGTCAAAAAATATTCTTAAAGTACATTCTTTAAATTAATTTTTACTTAATTAATTTAATTTTTTGTATTAATTGTTCCTAAATAATTAATATTATAAATACTCTGCAATTAATGTGAAATTATATAATAATTGTAATATATCTAATTCTTTATACTTTTTTCTCTATTTTACAAACATGTCACTTATTAATACCTAATGTGATGGAAGATTAATTTGAAAAATAAAGTTTCATAACTTTATATTTTTTAAATTGCATTTAGATTAAATAAAATTAAATTGTGATTCCTAAACCCAAAAATTATGGTGCAAAATTAAGTATAAATCATAAAAATCACAAGTTACCTATTTATAATTTTAATACGTTTTTCTGTACAAGAATAAATTATACTCCTATAGAATTTATAAACAATTATTTTTTTACTCTTTACACATCTAATTTCTATTTTAAGTAACAAAATTCAAGAAATTGTATTTATTTAGATTAAATAAAATTGAAATTTGTGATTTTTAAAACAAAAAAGTTATTAGACCAAATTACTGTGCGGGTACTGTAAAATTGTATTTTTTTTTAACTTTCAGATGCTTAAAATTCGTATTTTTCTTAATTAAATATATAATTTTCTAAACTAAAAATATCTTAACAATATGTACATTTCAAAAAAATAACACAGATGTTTCATAAACAGTATTTGCGTTACACCCTATATATTCCTCACGTACAAGTATTACCGACTACAAATGATAAACAGGTTTCAAACGTTTCTTGATAGAGGGTACACATTTCGTTCAGCCGTGAATTACGTTCCCCAACCCCTATTTTTTTTACAGTTCTCCCTGTTATCGAAGGGAGTAAAACAGATATCTGACTTGCCGCACGCAGTGATTCTCAAAGCTTGTGTGAGAGAATTAATGTTCACATTAGAAAATATCTCACGTTCTCGATTACGCCGCGTTAAGCTTCCAAAAGAGATTTATAACGCGATAAAATGAATTTCCATGCCAATATGTGGCGGCGACGATCAAATTGCTGGGATAAATTAGAATTTAGTATTATGCCCGGCTGATTGCTTTCGTATATTTTCCGTGAAAAAAAACGTTAAGGATAAATGATCCTTCCTCCCCTCCTAATTGCAGGGCGCATAAATGTAAAGTCATTTAAAAATGTACACTTTATATGAAATTTATACATGAGTATATTTTTTATACATATTTATTATCTTTTTCTCTCTCATTTATTATATGTTTTATAAAATAATGTGTGTCAAGTATCCCCGCATATAATTGTAACTTAATATTATTCCCACCCTTGTTATATATCAGTTATATTACTGAGTGGGAAATTATTACTTGGTGTTTACTGGGATAACATTATGATTTAAAAAACAGAATTAATTTTTTAAGTTAAATAGAGAACATTCCTGGCTGGAGTATTATTTTTCGCGACAAATTCTTTACAGCTTTTTAGGGGTTGGAAAGGTTTTCACGTTTAGGTGCTTGTTAGCATTAATTATTATTAAATTGATTTTCAATTTAATATCGGGATATTATTAATTCTTGTTCAACTTAGAACTGTGTTAATATTTTAAGACAGAAAAGTTATTCAGCGCTCAGTTTCATGAAAATTTGAAAAGGTATACAAACTCACAAAATAAATATCAGCTCTAAGATCTAGCTGTGACTTGTTTTCGTTTATTATTGAAAATTAATTTTTCCTTACAATTAGTGATAAGTGATAAATAATTTGCACACGATATTATTGACAGCTCGGTTTACTCAAAGAAATAAAATTTCTAGCGAACACTTGCTTCGCGAAGTCAGTCCATCTCAGCGTAGAATAAAGGGTTAACGAACTTTCGAATTCGTCAAGAGGGCTCGTAGAGGTACTCGAAACTTTCCGATCGACCTTGCAGCGTGAAGCCGGTTCTGATGCCCGGCCATGTATTCTCTCTCTTGTAAAAACAGTTATTATTTTTCCGACGATTGTTCGCGCCGCGGCAGATGTATACTGAAAGAATCTCTCCTCGTTCGGTTTCCGCCCCGCGCGGCCGTCTCTTTCTCCCGTCGTATCGACGCGATCGGATTTGCATACGCGGGAACGAATCGGTCCGGGTCCGGAAGGCCGGCAGGTAGGACGACGACGTGCGATGTGCAGTCGTCCTAACGCCGCGTCGTGCACCGGCGCGCCATAGGGTGAAAATGAAGTGGCCCGGGCGCATTAATAACTGCACAAAGGGGGCCTCGAAGATCGGAGTGGGGCGCAACGTTTGGGCCGCGATAATGCATAAATTAAACCGAAACGAGTTTCGCGGGCCAACGGCTTCTCGCCGTGACGACCGGACGCCGTTTGCGCCGCTTTGTTCTCCTCTCCGGTTCTCTCGCCGCGAGAGTTTCTCACCCGAAGACGTCGTGCGAGAATTAAAGTTCCTCTCTCGAACTGAACTAAACGAATATTTCGAATAAATGACTTTTTCGAATCCCGTATTTTCTTAGTGCATATTTTTTACATATCAGTCTTCTGTCAATTTATGATAATGAGTAAAATCGTTAGATACATGAGATCGTTTAGAAAATCAACATGCTGTGTGAGGAAAACTATAATGAGTCTATTCTTTCATCGTAATAAAATGTTATGTTAAACATCACATATAATTAGTTGCTATTGTTTAATTATTAAAAACTTTTAAGCTCGGTTAAACCGATTAATATAGATGTTTATTAGTATTTCAGTAAATGCGCTGACGTGTATCAGCCAGCAAAATTTGATAAAATTCGCAGATAGAATTGATTTACAATTTGCATTTTTTTATAATTAACTTGGCACTGCTATAATCTGTTGAACTGAGTATACGTATGAAAAGTATGCAGGTTTTGTATAACGAAAAAAATTAATATTGTAGAAGTAATAGCTTTTTATATCAAATATGTAAATACATATCTATAAACAGATAATTTATAATTTAACGAGCATTTGCGAACGTTTAGAGATTTTTGTAACAGTATGGTTTCGAGAAAGAATGTCTTTTGCTTTTTGTCCGTCGAACAAAGTAACACCGTTGGATTCTTGAGACATCGCGGTAGCTCATCTTGCGCTTTTCAGCCGACCTGCCTACGCCACTCCAGACAGCTTTGTTCCTTTCTGCAGTACGAAAAGCAATTGTTTCGTGTTAGCAGCCTGCGAGAGAGAAAGAATGCAGGACAAAGAATGGCTGAGGGGTGGATTGGGGACAGAAATTATAAATGCGCGACTGCCGGCGACACCCCATTACTCGGTTAGGACTCTCTTCCTGTCGACGTCACTGCATCGAGAATTCTTCGTACGATCAAAAACAAAAGGCAGACATTTTTTATGAAAGAGAAATTTCATTTATGCTGTAAATATGGCCCGTAATGTGGTCGACTTTTTAAAGAACTTTTGCAGATTTCGGTTACAGTTTCCTTTTATTAATTTATATTAGAGAAAAGAAACGGTTATATTTAAATATTTTTATTTATAGATAGGATTATTCTCTACATAAATACTTTTATTTGTATTTAGTTTTCTTAAATGCCACATTTATCTCTTTTTAGTAATTTTTTCTGTAACATCATCACAAAATGTTTGACAAAATTTTAAAAATTAAGAGAAAGAAATAGCGACAGAACAAAAAACTTAAGATACATAAAACTCTTATAATTTTATCTTTTTATAATACTATTATAACAATTTATTTTTCTCACAGAAAACTTTGAAGAATTTTGAAGAAATGAAGAAGTTTATTTAGGACATCTAAAAGTTTAACGTATAGATTGAGGATGCTTTAATGCTAGAGTGAATTGTAAATTGTGGAGTTGTAAGTTGTAAAATGTTTTTAAACTTTCAATTATAATAAATTGCGGATTCACATATTTTATCTAGCATAATTATTTTATATGCTTATAAGAAAATTTTGGGTAATAATAAAAATTTGTAGATAAAAATTACTCGCTTCTTTCATAACATTTACGAGCAAAACATCATTTTGGTAGTGCACATGTTTGGTAAAAGAGTCTGATATTTCCTGAGCTAATATGGCTCTGTTGAATTTACGCGCATAGCTGGACACCGGCATGTTCGCGTAAACAAGTTTATAGGGCGAAACTCGTATTTTTTTTTCCTTTTTTTTTACCGTGTTCTCGTTTTTCCACTCAATTCAGCCCCGTAAATCCGGGTCCATGTTGGTCTGGAGTTGAGCGCGCACTCCGATCGATCCAAGGCGTCGCGACGCCTACCTCTCTTTCGGATTCTCCGCATATGTTTCCCTTCAAATCTGTCGACGAAGAGTACTTTCCATCAGTTATCCTTCAGATCGAGACGCAGGCATAAAGAAGATCGTAAGGACAAAACTGACAGGATAAAATTGAATTGGCCAAGTTACAGCGTTGCAGCGATTGATTGTATGACGAGCGATTGATTGATAAATAAACTTTGATATGAAACTTTATATAGTTCCTCTAAAAAATTTAGAATAATTATTGGAAGCAAATTTTTTATCTGTATAAAAAAAATGTTACAATACTTGTACAACGTGTAATAAATATTTTGCAACGAAAACTAGGAAACACGTTGAAAAGTTGCATTTCTCCAGCAATTTATTATCAGTAACCTAATGCTGGGTAAAGATAAGGTACGATTTTCTCGGCTTCGTCAAAGCGTAATGTTCTAAAACAGTTTTGCGTAAGTGGCACTTTCCCCGTCTGGCGGTTCTCTCCACATTTCCCATATCGCGTTTCAAGACGCGCACGAAGGTAAATGAGAGTCTCGCGGAAAAGATGTTATTGATGACAGTGTTAATAATGGATCGGGTTCTCAGCCGATAGATATCATTAACGATCATCTGCCTGAGCTACAGTGGCTTCGATCAATCATACGAAATGCCGACGTCGTCGGCAGACTTCTCTCCCGCTCCTTCCGGCCCAACCACCCGCCCCCGACCGCTCGTGTTGTCGTTTCTTCTTTCGGCCCAACCCCCTCACCCCCACAACGTCATCGTCTTCGAGTAATTCCTGCATGGGCTGGGATATCTTTTTTCCATCCACCATCCTGGAGATTCGCCAAGATTCATTCATCACCGGCATCCGAGGGTGCGAAAGGAACGCCGCAAAAACCTGCTCGCAGGAAGAGAAAGGAGCGCGCGAGGAAGCGAGCTGAAGCGAACCAAGGTGGAGGGATGGTCGTTATCGTTGTAGCGCGAATGCGTGGCGCCGGTTAGAATTATTATCGATGTGACGTGAGAGAAGAAGACCGGAGAGCATGGCCGTATGTGGTTAAAACAAATGTAAAATAATTATTAACTGAAAGCTCGGCAGAATCGTTATTGCCGGCAACTTAATAATTTAGACGTGACAGCAAATAATGTCACATATTTATTTGTAATATTATATACGGAGAATTAGTCGAGATGATATAAAAAGTGATGTAAATCGTAGCATAGCGTGTAGAAAAAAAATCTAAACACGAGTTTCATTGTAAAACCGGAAAAACATTGTAACACATAAATGCGCATAATCGTGCGTGTGCGCGGTGTAAAAATGAAACCCCCCCCCCCCTGCGCGATTTCCATCTCGCGCTTTCGTCAGCAGAGGGCAAGCGTATAAGAGCTGGGAAGCTGGAAAAAGCTTTCGGTTCGGTGTCGGTTGGGTAAAAGTCCCCGCTATAGCTCCTTGTCCTCGCTTTTCTATTCGTGTTGATTTTCCTCCCTTTCCCTCCCGCATTCCCTCCCTCTTCGCGTACGTTTTATCCTCGCCTCTCCGATTTTCGTTTACTGTCGCGCGAGAATGCTAAGCGAGGATAAGAATCGAACCTTACTCTCTAATTGCATCCGTATTACGTGCATATATCCTTTTTACATTCATTGCTTTCGCATGCAACACGAATACGCGTGTAAGGGACTTAATATTCTCTCATCGATGCGCCAAAGAATATATTTTTAAATCATTTTTGAGGAAATCTGAAACCAGAGATCTCATGTAAAATTAATGATCTATGAAATATATAATTGAAAACACAGACTGCTATTTCTTGTGATTCTTCTTAAAAAAAAAAATAAAAATAAAAAAAAATTAAACGGTAATACACATTTGACTTTGTATCTGTTAAATGATAAGTCTACTATTAAATAATTGCGAACAAGATAGAGAAAAGTAGCGATATTTAATTAAATTTTGATTGACAAGATTCAAATTTCAAAAAAAAAAAAAACGTTCATCAAATGTGTTGTAAATATGCATGATCGTTATTTCGCGTAATTAGAGCTGAGATTATCTTAAGGCTATCGTGAGATTACCTGTTGGCAAAATTGGCGACCGAAATATTTCCGATCGCCGGCGTTACACCGGCGTATTCGTGCACGCGCGTACGCGTGTCCGTATCCTCTTTGGATACAATGTGTGCGCGTCAAGAATACACACTATTGATCGTGGGTGGATGCGAGAGAAAGAGAGGGAGGGAAAGGAAAAAAAAAGAGGGAGAGGAAGGACGTGGAAACGGCGGGGGCGGGAGGAAAGAGAGACGGCGAGCGCCAGGAAATACAAGGAACCAGACCGAGCAAGGAATTTTTCTCCTTTCCATATTTTTCATGCAGAGAATACGACACCCTCTAATAAAGTTCGACTAAGGATCTTACTCTTTTGCAAATTGAATTCTAAACGAAAGCTAATGACATTCTTCAACGACACGATAGTTCATGAATTATTTTACTAGCAACTTAGATTAATTATGCGTCAATTATATAAACATCTACGTAAGTTGTAACATTTTAGTATTTTATAAATATAATTTTATACCGAGAGAGAGGAAGATTAGTACAACTTACTAATTTGCTCAAAGCATTAACGTAATATTCATGTATTAAAATAATGCGTAGAACAAGTTAAAGATTTGAAGACATTTCGACTCTGAAGCGATAAGATAAAATTTAATTATACTCACAATAAAATGGCATTATTTTCTATACTTTATTGTTATATAAATTTTGTTATTATTCAATACCTTTATAAACCTAAATTTAACGTAAATCAATCTTTATATCAATTTACTTTCAAGTAAAAACATGACTACTACGAAGAGTAATTTAGGAATTCAGTAACGTATGAAGCATAAGGAAACTAACACTCAAATTAAATACATGAATTAACGAATTTGTACAGCTTTTAAATTTTCAGAGATAAAACGATATTTAACTTCAATTTACGAAGATTGAATTTTACAGCGCTTAACGGTTAAAAATTTTATTTAAGCAGTTTTGGTTCAAACCGACAGCTCTTCCCCTTTCTTAGCATACGCCATTTATAAGACCATTAAGTCGTAATGCACAAGTGGCGGTGGGAGCCGGTTTGTTTACCGATCTCGGACATTGACAAAGTATCAATGATCTATAAATTTGCCTAAAGATCGAGTGCTTTCGCAGAGAGGGGCTAGCGTTATTATGCGTAACGTCGGTATCCCTTACCGCACACGCAGTCGGCGCAGCCAGTGTCGCGTCGTCCCTTTATGCGAATATTAATGGCCATCGATACGTGTCACCTCTTCACTACCGTCCCCCCGCACATCGTTAAACACCTGCCCCACCTTGACGCGGGTAAGGTAGACCTTTCATGCAATACCGAACGTGGGAAAGCCCCGGGCACTGTGCTTTCTTCGGTTGCCCCTTTCGTCTGCGCGCGCGAGGAAGACCGCATAAATCTGCATACATGCATTCGCCGAAGTAAAAACTTTGACGCCCCGCGTACAGACACAAAGGCTGTTTTTCCACGGGGAAGTTTTCGAGAAGCATCAGCGGGAACGGGGGACGCGGGCGGGAAAGGCGCAACGATGACGCTCGGCGGCTAGGAAATCTCGTTTGGATTTTGTATTCGCGACTTTTTCCCGGTCACCTCGCAACTTTCTCAAAAATCCCTATGAAATTCTCCATTAAATATTACTACTAAGTGCGTGAGAGTGGAATAAAGAACATTCACGCATTTGTTTGCCGCAAGCTGTATCCAGCAAGATTTTTTTTTATTAAGATTCATCTCCCAATATTTCTGATTATTATAAATATTTAATGTTTAATAACACCTTCTTTGTTGTACCTTGACAAATTTTTGTTATATCGACAAGACAAGAAGACTTACAGACTTATAGACTTATAGACTTATAAACTTATCAAATTGCAATTCACGATCAACATTTTTAATTACATAATTTTTGTTATTACAAATATTTAATTGTATACATTTTTTGTTATATATTATTGACAAATTCTTTTATTACATCGATAAGACAAGAGCTCATAGACTTCAAACTGCAATTACTGATGATATGATATTTAGGGTGCGATTATATTGGAGCAGTGATAAACGGTGATAATAACGGCGAAGCAGAAAATCAATGCATTGATTTATGTGTGAGCATTTATATCGAAGCAGCTAGCAGTCGACCAACGATTGAGAATTAAAAAAAATTTGGATTTTTATCACCGGTCTCATCGAGATACGAAAAACACGGAAGTTAAAAAGTTAATTAGTAAAATATTTGTGAGGCTATCTGTGTGATCACAAAGATAGGAATCAGATTTGTGATTAGCTGAGTTTGTGATTTGATTAGCTTTTATCGTCCGCTCTTATCGTCCCTCTTATAGCTTTTATCACTGCTTCAACATAAACTCACCCTAATTCGAGATAATTAACAATGATAAAGATGATAGTGTAGCTTAATTAGAATTTCAACATCTCTAAAAGCGTTCTGAATATGGGCCAAAGTATCGAGCCTCGTTTTCCGGCGCGGGTTCTTCTTACCAGCAAGAGAGAGAGAGAGAGAGAGAGAGAGAGAGAGAGAGAGAGAGAAGACGAACAGCGGGGCGGAGGGGAAGATTAAAGACGCCTACACCCACCTGTTGAGACGTTCTCATAATTAATTTCATTTCACACCGCCACGCGCTCGCCTTTCTCGGACAACGATGAAAAGAACGAGACTGGGATGGGAAACAAGAACAGATAAATTAAAAGAATACATATTCTTTCGTAGAATTTCTCTTGGAAAACCATCCGGCGATTTCAGGAGGTAAATTTTCTCTGATATTCCGCCTCTCTCTCTTTCTCTCTCAATTAACAAGGGAGCTTTTTAAAAAAACATAATTCTAAAACTTGCTATTTTTACATTTACTGACATATTTCGTTTCAATTTTACAGTAAATTAATTTTATGGTAAATATGTTATATGCTTACTTATATAATACAACTTGCATAAAATGCTGTTTCAAATCATTTTAAATAAATAAAAACTTTCTACATTTTATCTCATCAGTCTTCAGTTTGCTAAAAATAATTGAAAAGAGTAATCAATCGTCGAGGCAGTATTATTCAAATAACATTAGTAGAATAACATCAACGATAGTTCTTCAAGAGTTTTCCATTCGAGAAAGCGGCTGTATCCTTCACATTATACGTAGTCACTACCTAAAAACGTATCATCCCAACCTCGTGGCGGAAACCTTTCAGATACTCTGAAATCGGTACCCTCCACCCATTTCGACCGGGACATAGTTCGGGTAGCGTAGGGGGAGGCAGTAGGGTAAAACTTTCCTTCGCATCCATTCGGTCGCGTTTTAATCTTTCGCCGGGTTTGGAAACCCGCGGGGCCGTCTGTTCCTTCGGGTAGTTCCATTTCAATTTCATCCGTTCCCCCCTCCCTCCCGCCCGCCCGCAGATTCCCGCGTATTCCAGGAGGCCAACCATCCCCCTTCTTCCCCCTCACCCCCCCTCCTCCCTCTTTCCACCAAAACCTCGAAACTCTCGGAAGAAGCAAGGAGTTTGGTATCTACATATGCTGATACGAACCAACTACGTTTCATCCGCCTTCCCGATGTGAAGTCACCCCTCTTCCGCTGCCACCCCGTCCCCCCTTCGCACGTCCACCCTCCAATGTCTCTTCCCAGCGCCATGCGTTTCTCCCTCTTGACTTTTCATCCACCGCATTCGTGCCGCGCTCCTTCGCTGGTCTTCCCTCTCACTTATGACGTCATGCATTGATGCAGGAGAGACGCGCGCGAGATAATGGAAGAGATTCTCTCTCGCGAGGCGCGTCGTTGCGAGGGAACGAACGCAGGTCGCCGCCGCCGCCGCCGCCGCCGTCGCCGTCGCGAATCAGGCAGAGCCTTCTTTGTTTGCAGAAATGTGTTTGCAGAATGTTCTCTCTAGAGATGAATGTTTCATCCAGGAGATTAATTTCTCCTGCATGTGAATGATGCAGAGCTTGACTGAATGTAAAAAACCATGTATAGAAATTAGCGTGCTGAATGATAATGAAAGAGCTATTTATTTTAATAAAATACGTGCCGTGTCACAAAAGTGAAGCACGCGGGAGACACCTATCATCCAGATCACCCAGAGTGGCATGGTGAAAATAATAATATTAATAACGAAGATGGAAAAAGACTGCAGAATATTATTACGTCGCGAATAATTGTTGTTAAGAACGTACAACTGACAGTAACAGTGGATGCAACAGTATTAAAATCTGAATTTAATTGCGGACGGAAAATTCATTTATTAGTCTACCACGCTTTATCTTTTAATTTCAATAACCAGGAAATAATTATCTTCATATAATTATAATGCTTCTTTATCATTAATCCTCGACTGGTAAATTGATTTATTCTTTCATTCAAATTATGAAAAAGTAATCATCGTACGATGATACGATAACGATGTTCCGAAAATGGATGATTATTACACGAGAGATAAAATTATTTAAATTTTAATAAATATTCGTTTAAGTATAGTTGTAATAAAAAATTTACTTACGCCACATAAATATTTACCAAATAAAAAAAATAATAATTAAATTAGTGGTTTTTGTCCTAAATAAAATACTTACATTTCCATTACAAAGAAATATTTATTAAAATTCAGTAATTTTTTCTTTCTGTGTACATGTCTCTGTATTGCATTTTAATGAATAAATAAAATTTAGTGACATGAACAATTTCATAAAATAAATGTAACAAATGTGCAATGCTATGCTTACTTCTTAAAATAATATCCTTTTATAGTTGAATAGTAAAAAATATACAGTAATGTAATTTATCCAGTATGAGAGTGCGCTTGCTTGATTTATATAACACAAAACCGCACGAATGAAGACGAAGCTGAGCCACGCGGAAAATTGATACAACGGAAGCCATTGCATGAGGGTGCCGTCCTTTTTCCGCGAGAATTCACACAAAATATCGATTCGCCGTTTCGGCATGAAGCGCATAAATAAACGCGTTTTATTGCTTACGTTGCCTCCGCGCCTCGCCTCGACGACACGATTTCACAATTTATGCCATGCTCTTGTAACGCGCGGATTTATTCGAAAACGTAATTTACGCAAGTCCTTTTGTAAAACAACGCAGCGTATGTGAACGAATCAGAATGTAAACACGCATACGTATCACTCCTCCATATTTTTAAGAATAAAATTGATGCGACAGATTTTATTTTAATTTAAATATAACATTGCAAAATACAGTAAAATATTATATGTACAGACAATATAAACTCCATACTGCCAAATGTGAAATATTTAAATTTTTTACGAATATAAATGTGTTTCTATAAATTGGAGATCAGATTTTTGATACAATTAATGTAAACCTAATTTTTATTCCGATAGAATTCGATGTACGTAAATTAGTCAAGTTGAAATAATCGAAATCTAACTGAAAGGCAAAAATTTTTCTGCATCATTTCGTGCAACAAAAGTCGCGAAACGTGCGCCGCCGTCAACGTCGCCGTTGCGCGTCGCCGGGAAAACGCGAAAAAAGGACTTCTCCTGCCTCCTTCCGTTCCTCCTTCGCCTCCTTCTCCTCCTGCTATTCCTCATCCTGCATCGCGCACGTCGGGAGAATTCACGCGCGATATCGATTCCGTGGCAGCATGGAGCATATAAATAAGAAGAGTTTTCCTGCGTGCACACGCGTCACTGCCCACGCCACGTCTTTGCAGCCCCTCCAGCCCATTTTTCCGGCGTTAACGTCACGAGAGGTAGGGTAGCGCGCGGGGGTTGTACGCGGCCGAGCGTACGAGGGGGATGGCGGAGAGAGCGGGGTGGATCAGGGCGAACACGAGCGAGTTTCGCGAAGAGAGAGGGGTCGACGCGAGAAAGAGAGAGAGATAAAGATAGAGAAAGAAAAAGAGAGAGAGAGAAAGAGCTAGAGGGATGGAGATTATCCTGCGGAAGTATCTCGGGTGGGGGAAAACCTACTGCCAACGGACGAAACATCTCCCTCAAAAAGTGCCCCCTCCCCCTCTTCCCATCCTCCGTACACCATCGGCCTGGTTGGACCCCGCACATCCACCTCCCGTATCGATTCACTCACGGACGGCGCGGATGTGCCTTCTTTTCCGCGGGAAACGGGAAATTCTAGTAATAGCCGTAGGTGAAGCTACAGCTAAATATCGCCTCGCGGCTTATCCGAAATCAGTAAATTAATCGTAGAACGCGGATTCACCTTTGCCGTAATGAGTTAATAGCAAAAAGATAATGAATTCGATTTTTAAAATAGACGGAAATTGGTCGAGGCTTGAATCTTGAAGAATATCATATTTTGTGCTGATAATTCGAATGAAACGAAAAGTGCAAGAAATGTTAATTATTTAATTATTTTATTGTAATAGTGAGAAATTGACTTGAAACATTATCGATTTTTTAAATATTATGTTAATTTATGCATTAAGTAATATTATGTTTATTAATATCAGAACTTTTTTATACTTTCTCTCTCTCTCTCTCCTTCTTTATAAAAAGGATGTATCCTTTTTTAAAATAAAACACACGTTTCTCGACTTGTATAAGTTAAAGATAATTTAAGTTGTAAATTTAGAAGTCGTTTTTCAGCTTTGTTTAGAAACTCATAAAACGATTGCGATAACCATTGAGTAATTTTCGTAGAAAAAAACTTTCTTGTTCCTTATCGTCTATTAGATATAATTGCGCAGTCACTTTTTTAAATACAAGTTTGGTAGTTTTTCTTTTACTTCGTTCTTTGTTATCTAGGTAGTTATGTCGTTTTACACTTGTATTATATTACGAGAAGCTGTAAGATCAGATCTGTGAACTTGCACGTTGCGTGACAAAAGAGCATTACGTCATTAGTTATTTACATACGTACGGGAGGAAATAGAAATTGCTCACTGAAGAACAAGAAAAACTTCCCCTCTTTTTCGTAATTTGAATTTTTAACATTTATGTTACTAATGATGTTTAAATTTCTACCAACACCATTATTGTGAATATAATTTATTATATTTAATTTTTCATAAAAAAGAATCGTGACAGTTTGCAAACTTAATAAAATTATTTGCTCCTTGCAGCTGAGAAAATAATCACCGTCACGAAGAAACGAGCAAGTTTGAGACCGATCTTACAATTTGATCTGACAAGTATGGCAACATAAGAAGGAGAAGAAAAGGGGGGATAAGGGGGAAGTATTCGCGTGGCCGGTCGGAAGTTCGTCGGACGGAAGTATAATGTTCCCAATTAATCGGCAAACTCAAATTAAAACTTTGAAATTGTCGGTAGTCACCAAATGCGACACTCGATTTCGTAACAATGCAAAGTTCGCCTCGTTCGGTGGTGGCCTTTTCGCAAAAGGAGCGCGGAGAGTGGTACCTCGAAGAAATTATCGACTGTCTCCTTCGCAGTTGTAGGTCGTGTACTGGCGACTGCAAAAAGAAATCGCCAAGTTTCCACCCCGTGATTTGTTTCATCTATACTGCTACTTGAGAAACTTTTCGTTTCGTCAATTATTCCCCCTAAAGATTTAATCGAGGAGATTTAAACGAAGTATACACTGATTTTTCATTTTGTCGAGTCGCTATCGACACAATAAAGAAAATTAACCTGATTATATTGGCCTGATTATATTATTTTGTATGGCTTTTAAAACTTTAATATTGTTTAAAATCTTTCGTACTTTTGATAAAAAATTGACAAAGAGTTCATACGGACGTATATTCAGAAGTGACATAAAACTTAAAACTGGTAAATTGATTACTTTTTACGCACATGTGCGCGTAAATTGTTGAAAAGAAAAGACGAACAATGTGATACAAAAACGTTATAATTTCTTTTAACGCGATTATCGTGGTGCGGGAAGACGTCAGCGGCGACGACGCGACGTCGGCCTAACTCCAACGAGTCGCGCTAAGGAAAAAGATAAACGATTACCTTTTAGCGACAAATCCGCGGGCCAAGTTTGTGTGTAATTTTCCGCAGGAAATTTACCGCGGTACATCATTACCTGCCGCAGTCCCTTCGTCGGTGTCTCCTCTCTCGCGCGCGGCGCGAGTGCGACCGGCTTCTGCCTTCCTCTTTCCATTTTTTCCACCCATCCGCCCGCCACCCCCTACCGCTCCTCCCCGCCGCACCCTCCTCCTCTCGAGAAGCGAAAGAACGTCGTTAGTTCGCGTACCGTTGCCGGCTTGCCATCCTCCATCCCTCTATAGACGACGCGAAAGCTAAAGGAGAAAGGGGTGGCTGACGGTGGGGGCTGGTTGCCGAGGGTCGTCGTCGACCTTCTCTCCACCCTCTCTCCCTCAACTCCTACGTTCGCCCCTCTCTCTCTCTCTCTCTTTCTCTCCCCTCGCCCCTACTCCCGGTGATGGGGAATGAGTAGCCAAAACGGGAGGGAGAGAGACACGCAAAGAGAGAAAGAGAGAGAGAGAGAGAGAGAGAGAGAGAGAGAAAGGGAGGGTGGGATTGTGTGTTTGAGATAAACCACCCTCCCCGTCGTCGACGCGCTGCCACGTGTGCGCCGACCATTTTGCTGAAACATAATGTAACTCGGAACGATGTTAAAATATGGCGCGGCCTTGGAATTACACGCGGCCCCGCGTGTATTAGAGATGCGGACCACTCTTCCACCCTCCCTCCCCTCTCCCGCTCCCTCTCTTTCTTTCCGCCCCCGCGGCTCCTCTTATCGAGAATAAATTCTGGCAGTTTCGCCGGGCGCGATTGAATACTATGGGCGACGTGACAGCCGGAATGAAGAATAAAAAAAAAAAAAAAAAAGTAGGAGAACAGCGCGATGGCAGTTTTCGCGATTTTTTTTTCTCTCGCTCCGATGCGCGCCACGCGGCAAAATTCCGCGGCTTGCGTTTCCAGCAGCCGACTTGTGTCGTAGGATAACAAGAAAATAAGCTACGCGGGAGCCGTCGCGTGTCAACGACAGACCACGATAAAGCGAGCCCGATTGTGCTCCGTTTCAACTCATGCTCGTGTTCTTCTCGTCGCACGATATTTTTTTCCGACGTGCGAACGATATTTGTATATGAAATGAGAAGATGCACGTTGCTGAAATATAAAATTTACTTTGGAAGAAGCTATCCGCAAGAACTGATGAAAGAACGAGACTGCAAATGTAGAGTCGCGTTTTTTTATTCATTTCTATTATGTACAATAAATATTGATTAATTTCACTGACATTCTTAATTTAATTAATTTAAGATACCTCAGTGAAGAATAGTCTAACATAATTTCGTAATCAATTCTGATGTATTTATAATTATTATTAATGACCAAGGTTTGATAATAACCAAAAAAGTTTTATTACTTAATTATTAATTTTTCGTTTTGTTTTTAAATATTTTCTTAACTACGATATTTTTCCTATTATTTGCTTAAACATACGAGATAGCAAGCTAAAACTAAAAAATTAGATTTTTTAGTTAAAATTTAGTTTAGTTATTATTTAGAAATCCATCCGACAAGCACACACCTGAAAAATTGAGTTTATTACTCTTTCTGCCTCAGATGGCACCGCCCGCCGTTGGAAAATGCCACGCATTTACGATTAAATATTTATAACGAGCCGCGTTATATTCGTCATATCGAATCTCTCGGCCAGGAAACTCGCCGCGAGGAAACTCTATTATAACGTCGTCTTTATTTATGTGTTATTAAAACTTATGGCATAACTTCCGATTCCTTTCTTAATCTGTCCGCGAGGAAACTGTCACGGCGTCTCATGTTGTCCTGTCCGCATTCGCAAGTATTTTCCGCTCCAAAAATTAATTTACATCCGTATTCTGCCGCACGTAGGAAAGTTTCTTGGAAAATTTGACAATGAGAGATGAAAGCAGCGATTTTAACCCTCTTGTTTCTTATCGCAGGGGATACCAGTTTGCAAACCCCTTATATGAAAAATTGAAAACAATGCAGGAAATCATGTAAGTTTATATCATAATACAATTCATATTGTTTTGTAATAAGAATTGTCTTTATTATACAAAAACACAATATAAAATGTACTTTTTTTTTATTAAACATGAAAATTTTCACATTTTTATGCAACTTATAATTCACTGTGTCTTAGTAGGCGACGATCACATCACGATAGGGCCGACTTGATTTTCTCTAAAGTTAATCTCACTGGATGTTATATCTATTTTGATTTACATCTATCGTCTGACGTTTACAATTCACATAAATTTACTGTTGTCACAACATTTGTACGTTCGAAAAGGTCCATCTGTCTCTGATAAATTTTTACTCGAGGAGCATTTCGAGCGCGAAATGCAATTAAAAAAGTTCACGACGCGGCGAAAACTGGTTTTATTTTTTTTTTCCTCTCGCGCGCCACTTTCACGTCACGGGACACAGCAAGAGAGAGCGGTCACTCGGTTTGCGAGCTACTGACCACTCGCAGTTGCATCCGCTGCACGAGATGCATTCACATACACACACACCGGGCCATCTCGTCGCACACTGCACCAACGAGCACGCGAAGTTTCCCCACCGACGGGACGAACGCATTTTCGCAATTGGATGTTCGAATCCGGTCGGCCCACCTTCAGCTACGTGCCAAGCTTATTCTCCCAAACTTATCCAAGCACAAAAAAAAAATACCGCGATTTAAAAAAGACACGATGCGATCAACATAATTAATTTCATCGATTTCACAGCAAAAATATCTAAAAGCGTTAAACATGCAAGTCAAATCTAAGATTTTCGATAAAACTGCTTCATTAAAAGTTGTTTCTGTTATCGATGTCCAAGGTAGATTACGTCGGTCGGAGGTGTTTTAATATCAACTCCTTGGTCTCTAAACGCATGATTAATCACTGTTTTAGTTTTATCATATCTTGCAATCTTCGCAATACATTGCGATAATAAACTTTTACCTTAGCTCTTCACAAGACATATATTTTGAGTAGACTTGCACTTTCAGAATTTCGTGTCGTGCGGTGCCTTTATGCAACAAAGTCTCAACATTATCGCAACTTGTTTCAGGCACGTGCAAAGCTCTTTGCCAATTTTTCGAAAGAGTTTGTGTAGAAGAAGAGATGATAATCGAGATGATAAGACAATCCTACGTTCGCCAGCGAAGCAATAAGAACGAGTAACCAAGTCACGTAACATCATAAGGTAGATGTCTTAATGATAGGACATGCACCCACATCCGACACACACAAAAACTTATTAATCTAATTCATTAATATAAACTTATTAATCTAAAATGTTTTTTTTTATTACAAATTTTGAATTGCAATCTTTAAATATTTAAGATTGCAATTAAACTTTAATATTCTAATAAAAAATTAGAGATTAAAAATAATCAGATTTGTGCGCGCGTTCAGATATAGTTACCCGTCTGGTCAGTAAGACATTTATCTCTCTTTTCTGAAAAATAATATATTAAAATTATCGATTATATCGCGTTGCCCGCGCGAAGGTAAAATATAAATAAATAAATAAGTGACTTGCTACTCTTGATTGCCAGTTACTTGAATTAAATTCGTACGTTTGTCGTCTAAATGCACTGATAATACCAGCCGAAGCTTCTCGCGTCGCGTGCTTTTTTTCAACCGAAACGCAGAGTAGTCCCGTAACGACTAGTGGACCTCTCTCACCCTTTGCCTCGTTCTCCGAATAAATTCTCTCGTCTCTCTTTCTCTTTGCCAGCTCTAGCCCCACCTTCCGCCCCATGAATCTCACAAGGCTCGAACAAAGGGCCCAAATAAATACAAATAGCGCTTTCGAACAATGGCCAACGGTGCAGGCCTCCGCCTATGGTGTTGTCTATGCGGCCCTCTTCTCTCGCTCCTTCTCTCGTCTCGTTCGCAGTTTTACGTTTGTGCGATCACGTCGAGAGACTGGGTGAGAGAAAGAGAGAGGGAGAAATTTTTCGAGGATGAACCCACGTGCAAAACGGAGTATCTGGCACGATGGGTCCCCGCGCCATAATTGGCTTTGCCTCGGCGTATCGGTCCCGCATTATGCCGTCGCGCGCATTAGCATATTCGCCTGAAGATCTCTTTCGTCACGCGCATAATCGGCAAGTATGCTCCTCGAAGGGCTCCACGCTGGGCCGCGCGCTGCTACTTCGGCTTCGCGGAGAAATACCGGATGTCACCGAGATTTTTTAATTGACATTCACGACTGCTGCCAACTATGAATACCTCTCGCTCAACTTCTTGCGCCGATTATTATCCTCGGGAATTATCCCAAGCTTTTTTTGCTTTTTGATTTAGACTTTTCGACGCTGCCCATGAGATTGAAAAAAAGTTGCATGTTCTCATGAAAATCTAAGATAACAATTAAGAGAAGAAAACCAAATAAAGGCCAAAATAGTTAAAGATGTATAATTATTTACAGCAACTGGTAATAATGAAAACATTAAATGCAGAAAACTACAAATATTTCACTTTAGAATTTCATTGACAGCTCAAAAAAAATTATTATATAGCTTTGTTTATTCGTTATCTTAGGTGGAATTTTTAGTACCAGTGCAGTAATTTCGTTTTATGTTAATTTATTTCGCAGAGCCTATCGGGCAAATTCCTCCGCGCTTTTGTTTTTTCTCATGCGTTTTTTCTCCTCTTTTATGCAGATTAGATACGGGTATGGGATTACAGTTCCAGGGCGGCTGCACTTTTGCCAGTCAGGGCTGGTTTTGAATAATTCCCTTAGAACCCACTGACACGGTGTCACCTGGATGAATGAAATGCGAACGACCGTGAGAGAGAAGAGAAAATTGTGAATTATAAAGAGTCTGCGCACTAGAACAATATTTACATTTGCTGTAACTCGGATGACGGTAAAAGTATTAATACGAATTTTTAATTAATTTATTCTATTACTCTGTCGCGTCATACTAGTGTCTTGAAAATTTCAACACTTTGTCAACTAATTTTTTCAATTTGCACTAAATAACGTGCACATAATTCGCCGTTTAAAGATTCATTATGTACATTACAAAGATTTAAATAGAAAAAAAACTAGAACATTGAAAAAGAAATTACTAACTATTAACTAGCATCTAAAGAAATCACGTTTTCGAACATTCAATAAAATTTATCTATAAAAAAATAAGTTTCTTAATAAAAAAATAATTCATATTTTTCAAAAAAGAAAGAAAAAAAAGTTAGAAAAATCAGGTTGTGATAACAAAATGAGGTGAAAGTCAATTATCTTTGTCAACTACTTTTCCGAATTTCCTATTTTTAAAAACGTTTTTTGAAAATAGAAAATTTGGAAAAATAACTAAAATAATTGACCTTTATCTCGTTTTTTGTTTTCTCAACTCGGCTGGGTAGTAAAATCCACCGTCTGAGATCGCGTATCGCGAGATGAAGTGTAAGAGGCAAAAGCAAATAAGTGGAGGTGTTACATTACGAGGCGAGAGTTCTGTTGTAAAATTTCCGGGCGGGACAGAGTTGGCAGGGCGGAAGGTCGCGCTCGTTTTTTAATTCGAGGTCAATGACGCTCGAGGGAGACTTAAAACTCGGGCTAACGATGGGTCTGTTGACCCCCAAGATTTTTTACTCGGCCGTAGGATGAAATCGGACCACCCTGTCATTAGCATACAAAAGTCTCGGCTGCGGGCCGAGCGAGCGGCCCGTACGGCGCGGTGGTTAACGACAATCATTACTTGGGAGGCTGGCGACTCGTAAACTCTCTTTCCTCTCTTTTCCTGTGGTTGTTCCTTAACGTTCGCCCCTTAGTCGCGCGACCGCACTTCCGCATTCACCTTGCTCGCTTCATGTTAATTTCGGCGACATCATTCGTCGTTTGGTAAAATCGATAACCATCTAAGCACAAAATATCTATATCTAATACGCTCGGAAAATTTTTCCCATTGTATTTATCGCAAAAGAAATTAACATGAAGAAAATAAAGTTAAGAAATAATTTAGAGAATGTTTTATCTTTCTAATTTTACAAATACATATTTACAATATAAATGCATATTTAGATAATATTCTTTACTTTAAGATATTTTTCATATAAAATTGCATTTTTTTTTATTACGAAGAAATAAAGTTGAAATTTGTAGATTAATCAATTAATATATAAAAAGGAGTACTTCTAATAATATTCATTAGTGTCAATGATATTAAAATATTGCGTTTAATAAAGACCCAGACCCAAGCAGGCTGTACGGGTGCTCGCGGCTTTCATTTCCGCCAATCGTTTTACACTGGCATGTGCAAAAAAAGAAGGTATCAGCGACTATTCTAAAGCTCGTTGTGTGTCATGTCCACAATAGACACGTCTTGAGAGTCTCGCCAGGAAATGCCATGCTCGTGGGAGAAGGAAGACGTTCGTTTTTTTTCTTTTTTTTGGGGTACTCCCGCGTTTTTGTCTTCATCGGCAGCTGAAAGGGTTGCGCGGAACGTCGGAGGCAGAAGGGAGAGAAGAAGGAAGAGCGAGAGAGAACGGGAGATGCAAAGCGAGAGAGGAGAGACTGAGACGAGACGGAAGCACATTTAGACGTGTGGGAAACTGGCCCAACGTATGCAAATCTAAGACTCGTGGAACGAAGATCGGCAAAGAGGGTTGGGGTCAATTTCGCTGCCAAAAAGAAAAGCGGTAACCTTCATATTGTGCTCGTGTCCCACAGTGGACTGAACCAGTGGCCCTGATCTTATGTAAATCGCCGTAGCGCGATCTGAGACTTGCCATATCTTAGAAACATCACAATTCTGTAAAGAACGATTGTGCGATTATATACGTTCGAGTATTTTAATGTGTGTGTGTGTGTGTGTGTGTGTGTGTGTATGTACTAAAATTAAATCAATATATGAAATAGTATATATTATTTGTGAATGTTGACCGATATTGATATGATTTTAATCTAATAAAGATTTCAATCACTTATTCTTTGTACGTTGTTTGCATTTACTATATTCCAATTCATTGAATAATTTTATAGCAAAATGAATACGGAGGACATACTTGTATATATACTTTTAATAATTAAAGCAGAAAATGTGTTTGTTTATATCTTTATTTGACAAATCGTAAAAGAGGATTAAAGGACAAAAGGAAAGAATAAACTCAATAAACGGTACATCCTGTTTTTTTCTTTAAGAATTATTGTTGTTCTTCGTCTTGATAAATCAGCTTAATATCTAATTCCGGTCCCAATCGTTCGCGAAGTTGGTCGAGAACATCAACTTGAATCTGGTCAACGTTTTCAATAGGAGTGTAATCGTCTTCACTAGATCTGAAATAAAAAATTATCACAATCATGAGAAAAAAATACTATTGTCGGCTCGAAGCAGATCCTATCTAAAAATTATCTTCAAAAATTGTCATTAATCCATTTTTTCCATAAATATATAAAAAATTATCATTAACTAGTCATAAACATTTAATAAAAAGAATGCAATTATTTTTATTCCTTTTACCGGTCTTTAAAATATCTGCTTATGTGATAATATATTATTATTTAAACTTACCTTGAAATTATTTTTTTCTTTATAAATTTTTTGTCAAATTATTATTTTCTCTAATATAAAATAATAATCTCGACATTAAAGAAACCAATATTAAAAAAAAAAACAAGTTTTATACTTATCGCAGTACTCAACGATTAGTTGTTCATCCAACAAAATAAAATATGAAAAAGAACAAAAGAGAAGAAATGCTAAACATGAAAGTAGGTTGTTAAAAAATTATATTCCATATTTGCATGCTTTCATTTTTCTACATTCTTCTACTTTTGCTATTTTCACTTTTTCGCTGATTCAATATTTCTTTTATTATCTCATCCTCTGTCAATTTTTATCGCTGATTGTTTAATCGCCGTTTGGTAAACTACGAAGAGAGAAACTACAAACTGTCTAGAAACGATATCCGACAGCGTTTCCGCGTCTCCCTCCGGAAAATAATGTGCCGAAATAGGGGTTAGGAACAGCGAAGGGTGGAAGTAAGTCGAATGGGGTGGAATCGATTTTTTTTTTTCAGCTTCTGTCGGAAGTTTGAGCAGAATCTCCGTACATTCGTTGTCAGATGGCGCCAAGTCACTTACTTTAAAAGTTCATTAATTATACACATGTATATGTATATGTAGTTACATAATTCCGATAAAAATATACAACTGTCAATTGTAATTTAAAACATACTTATATTAATTACCATCAGAAAAAGATTATTTAAAAGAGACAGTATAAGATATAAAAAAATGATTTCTTCGATAAAATATATTACGTTTTCTGCAATATTAATTATTATTGTTAACTCTCTATCTTTACATTTTATTATCCAAGAAAAATATTTTCTTTCAGTTTCATTAAAAATTTTTCTAAATAAAAATCGATCAACAAATTCATGAAGTTTCTGCTTGTTGTTTTTTAATTAATACTAGACACATATTATTATACATGGTCCTTTTCACATTCATATCTTGTGACTACTCTCATAATTCACGTATTTTTTACGGTCATAAAAGTGCACAATAAATATAAATTGTGCATATTTTGAAATAATATCCTCTGTCATCTACTACAAGCATATTTCGACTTTAATATAAGAAAATTATATATTACTATAATAATAAATAATTTTAGGAGTTCAGAACTTTTGCTTATTACTCAATTATATTGTATTAATAAAACATTCAACAAATTTCAACAGAAGCATTATCGCTATTTACGTTAACGTTTAGAGAAGCGACAAGATAAAGTTGAGAGGAAGAAATATACAGTATATTTACTTCAGGAAATCGAAAGTAGGGACATCTAGCTAGGAAACAAGAAAGTTGGATGGTTTGATTTCGTGCACCCCTATGTGAAACCCACCCTTGTCTATCTGGAGGGTGGGGCTTAACGGTATACCCACGATCCTAAACCCACCCCTCGGACAGCCCCGCTGTGTCGTCCCTGTAAGCCGTCCTTCTTCTCTATTTCGTACCCTCCCAGCATCTTCTTCCGCGCCATCTGCGACATTGTGGGCTTCGATTTCGCGCGCGTGCAAAAGCGGGACAACATAATTTCAGGCGTTTGGAACCGTAAATTAATGCCAATTTGTACGACCCGAACTTTTAATTGTTGGTATATCCACGAAACGTTGCCTACTGTGAACGCTAATTTTGGTCCTCCACCTTTAAGAGGTGCATAACCCTCTCTTACCACAAAACGATTATTGCACGCTCAACTGCATCTGCTAATTTATCACACGTGCAATTTATTTTCAGCTCGTATTATTAACAAGCACGCATGTGATATTATACTTTAATAGCATAATGTAAAATATAATCTTGGATATTAACTCGATCTTATTATAGTAATTTTTTTACCGGAAACTGGAAAAATTACTTCATATATATGTATCTTTTATACACACAATTAATTTCATTTCGTATTTAAACATATTTACATAACAAGAAAGATTTTTGTGAGAAGATTGCTATGTTTCATTATACGTTAGATTATAAAAAATTATAGAAGAAAAATATATTATAGAAGATCAATAAAAAAATCGACTAAAAATATTAAACAATTAAGAAAAAATTAAAAGCCAAAAAATGTGCAAATAAAATGTAATTTTTTACCATAAATTTTATTTCCGTTCAATCGTTAAAATCATTAAAATATGTATTATGTTATTATGTTATTTTTGCTTGTATTCCGATAAATCCTGTACACTATTTCATAGAGGAAATAAATGTAATTTCTTTAGTGCATTTGTAAATTTTTACCTACATTTTTTTAAATTTCTAACAAGGAAAAAGATGTATATTAAAGAAGTTATCTACCTGGATATAGTGACGATTGTTGGAAGTGTAGGAAGAGCAGCCAAAAATAAACGGAACGTTCCATTAATTAAGCGATCGAGATCGTTAGGATCTGTCACATGTTCGGGTAGAACTGTATCATCGATAGTGCAACCTGCGTTGTACACTAGCATCCAATCGATTTCCGGGTCCCTGTAGGCGCTCATTACTTCTTGAAAAAGCCGATCCACGGCTTCATATCTGAAAATTGCAAAACATATAATTACATTAGCATAATTATAATTATTACATCACAGAATCAAGTAAAGTTAATCTGTTTTTATAAAAATTAAATAATGCTATAAATTATAATCGTAAATCTCGTTAGGCAAATACTTTTCTACTACGTATTTCCGCACTTATTTAGATTATATTCATGAGACGCATTAATTATCGATTTGTCAAACTAATTAACAACGATATTTTTATAAGATGTTACGTAATTACGCAATAATTATATAATTGTATTTAAAAGTAGCTAAATAAATCAGATGTAAAAAAGATATCGTAAAGTATTATAATACAAAGAATCGTAGAACAATAAGTATTTACAAAAAATGTTTGTTAAAAAAAATGTCTTTTCCCACAAAAACGCTTCGATGACGAAAAGGTCGATTGCATAGGTAATTCATAAATTTTATCGCGGAGCACGCGCGCAACGATGAACGAAGCCAGGCGGAGGACAAAGGTGAACGATGGAAAGTTTATAATACCTCAACGATAGCACGTGGCTGTAAAAGTTAAGGTATTTCCTGAAGGCACGCGACGAAAGTTAACACGGCCACAAGAACGGTTCCGGGTGCTCGTAATTTGTACTTCTCCGTTCCTCTACGAACGCTCTTTATCTCCCTCCCTCCGACTCCCTTTTATACCGCCCTCTGCTTTTACTCTTATCTGATCATAAGTTTTCCTCGTTTTCTGCAGCTGCAATTCCTGGCGCGGCACGATCGGACGATACCTCCGTTGACAAGCAGGGGCCGATCATCTGTTTTTTATTTAGATTACCGATAATGATATCATTGGGGATGACGATGCGGGAATCGCGATGGCGGGCTTCGTAAACCTGCCTCGTAATAGGACGTTTTTAAGCGTACTGCGATACTCGCGTAGACTGTTATCATCATTAGCGTTCCGTGGATACACCAGACGTTTTAGTTACAGTCACAAATTAAGCTTTAGAAAAGCAGATTGAGATAAAATCTCCTATCCTACAGTTTTGTTGTTACAGAATTTTAATTCACCCTGACGTATTTAAATATTGAAAATATGATATACCTATAACGGTAAAATTGACCGCAAATTGCAAGAGAGATAAAAAAAAATGTTAATGAGTGTTCGATAGAAATTAGAAATTGGACACGAATTGCCATGCGTGGACACGCGTATCGATGCTGATTTCGATAAGGGAAAATAGAGGGTGTCTTTTACAGGGCGCGGAATATGAACCGTCGTGCGCGGCCGACGTAAATTAGTCGGCGCATGCACCGGAAGGTGAGGAGACACTTTTGATATTAATAACGGAAACACACGCAGACCCTCCACGCTGTATCATTTCACCGCTGATGCACGGCCGAGCGCATAATTTTCGAATTAAGTTAAGCGGTCTTGGGTTTAGATGATCACGGTAACCGAACGTCCGTTCGTAATAGGCGTAATTGGTGAGAAGATATTCTTTCCTTTCCTTTTCCCTTCTTCATGCGGCGCGCTGCGGCGGTACCAGGTGCGCGCGGCCAGCAAGCGGCGCGGCGGGCGCGGCGGACGCGGCGCGCACCTCAGCCGCTAACGCGTCAACTGTTTATAAGAGGAGGCCATCGTCGGGCCTTTCTCGCCCACTTTTTCCTCGCTGAATATTAATTATTCCTCTGGAAGTCGCACCTGCCCTATAGCCGCCTCTGGGCCGGACACACGTGAGCCCGCTTCCTCGTATCTATCACAGCTCGTGATTCTCACCGCAGATTATCCTGACAGTTGGGTAACAATGCCGGTTAACGATCGATCTCGAGGGAACGGAGAAACGCCGTTGCGTCTTCGTACGTGCAACTTTGTGCGAACAACGCTGCAAATGATTTACTCTTGCGGCGCTAGCAACCGCCCTTATTACCTTGAAACCCCGTGAAGATATTGTACTTTATATATAACAGTTCGGTTGGAGCAAATACGACTGGCTAAATATATAGGCATATTAAAGGAAGTATCCTTTACATGTTTGCTCGATATTTGTAAAACAGACCTTTTATAATAATTCATAATAATTTAATAATCATAATATATTTGTTTGCACAGATTACAGAAGAGATGATTTAAAGAAGAAAGCAACTGTTCTGCGAATATCTTATTCATTTATTAGACAGGTTGGCAAAAAGTCATGTTTTGTTTTCCAAGTAAATGAAAGTTTCTTCTTTTGCCAGTTAATAATATAATATTAATAACAATGTTACTAATATTATATTACGTATCTTATAAAATGAGAGATATAATTCTCTGATACATATAGAGAAAAAATCACTAAATTTAATAAATATTAGTTGGAATAGTTGTGTAATGAAATATTTACTTACGGTACATATTTACTTGATAAAAACAAAAGATAGTTAAATTAAATTGGTGGTTTTTGTACTAAAAAACTATTTATTTATATTTAGTAAACATTTTATTGCAACTATTCAAACAAAGTTTATTAAAATTTAATAATTTTTTTCTCTCATTGTAAATAGACCGCAAATATTAATATTCGTACGAAAGGAATCAATTGTAAAATAAGATTGTTACTCATAATCTTTCGAAATGTATAAATAATAAATGCAATATATTATTAATTATGACTTTTACACGAATGTTACGCGAATATTGTTTTAGCAATTAAAAAGTGTCATTAAAAACTTGAATGCGTGATCGATGCTTAAGTATCGTTGATAGGTATAATTACAGATGAGTTATTACACTCATCACAGAGGAATATGTTTTAATGACGCGTGTTTCG